>NC_044031.1:49286651-50030800 GCF_901765095.1 Microcaecilia unicolor | reverse complement strand
GTCAAATGGACAGAAACTCAAAAAAGAGACACCGGAACCAACACAAATAGAAACATAAAATGTTCAAACAAAACAGTAGAAAAAAGTATTTTATTCTGAATTCTGAATTTGATAATTGGAATATGTCAGCTTTTGAAAATGCACATCTCTGGTATTTTGCATTTCAGTTCCTATTTGTCTGTCATTGTTGTGTGCAGAGTCTGAATTCCTGAGGTTTCCAGTTCCCATTCTTGCTCTCATGCCTCTATGATTGATGTCTGGTCCTTTGTTTCATATTTGTTGAAGGGTCTATCTTGGGTTTGTGTGTATGACTAAGGCAGTGATTCTCAAACTTTTTACTATGGCAGAACCCCTAAAATATTTTTTCCTATACCAAGGAACCCTCAATTTATGTAAGCATATAAATGCTCATGCAAACAGATTCTACAATCTAATTTCTTAAGGGAACCCTCAAGAGAGTTTGAGGATCCCTAGGGTTCCGCAGAACCCAGTTTGAGAATCACTGGAATAAGGTGTGATATTCTGCTAGCATGTGGTGCCTGTGCAGAGAGCTTGTTGAAGTTGTGTTTCTTTTGTGTTTTTTTCACTAGGTAGTGTATTAGTGTTTTAGAGTACTATGTAATAGTTACAGTACTGCCTTTTCAAGCATAAGGTTGTTGCTTTTTGAGTCTTGGGAGTTAGTGCTGTTAAGGTATGGTAAGGTTCTCTATGTTTTTACACAAGTTTGTGAATCCCGTTTGCACACTTACAACCACTGCACATAAACTTATATATTGAATATATAAGTTTATGTGCAGTGGTTGTAAGTGTGCAAACGGGATTCACATTAAGTTTAGTTTTACAACTAGGTCATTGTGAATCAGGATCTAATTTTGATTTACACAAGTTTGTACATAGTGTTTTGTAATGGAAGGTTTGTGTGTTGGCCTTACTGCAGCTTCCAAGTTTCAGAAGGCCCTGCAAGCTCTACTGTTTCTCATGGCCGATTACCTCAAGCTTGCAGTTCACCTCTGAGCTCAGAGACAATTAAATTAACCTTGTCTCCAAAGTTCTAAACTATGGAGAGGAAAGGAAACCAAAAGGATTTTAAGACCTAGTAAGCAGACAGATGGTAAGTACAAGTTACTAGTTTTTTTATTTAAACTCGTCATGCAGCAATACTAGAAAAATTGAAACTTACATGCAAAATATCACAGATGCAAATTTCCAAAAGCTGACATATTCCAATTAATAAATTCTGAATAAAAAAATGTTTTCTTTGTTGTCTGAGCATTTAGTTTTTCTATTCGCTTTGGTCCCAGTGTCTTCTGTTTTATGCAGTGTCTTCTTTCCATTTGATATTTTTTCACTCACTATGTCCACCATCCTCCTGTGTCCTTATGTGTCCTGTTTACCATCTGTAGCCCTGTCCCTATCCTTCCTCGACTTTCTGTATCTGCCCTCAAAGTGTTCCGATCCAGCCTTAAATTCAGCAGTTTTCCCTCCATCCATATCCAGCATTTCTCCTCACTCCCCTCCCCTCTATCTATCCATGTGCATCTACCTCCTCTGTCTTCCCTCCCCTCCATCCATGTCCAGCATTTCTCCTCTCTCCCTTCCCCTCCATCTGTGTGCATCTCCTTCCTTTGTCTTTCCTTCCCTCCATCCTTGTCTAACATTTCTACTCTCTTCCCTCCCCTTCATCCATGTGCTCCTTCCCGACTTCCCTCCCCTCCATCCATCCATAACCAGCAAATTTCCTCTCTCCCCTGCCCCCTCCAACCATCCATCCATGTCCAGCAATTCTCCTCTCTCCCCTGCCCTGCCCTCCCCTCCATCCATCCATGTCCAGCAACTGTCCATTCTCCACTGCCCTCTCCTCCATCCACCCATATCCAGCAAAATTCCTCTCTCCCCTGCCCCCTCCATCCATCCATGACCAGCAATTCTCTTCTCCCCTGCCCTTTATCCATCCATGTCCAGCAACTTTCCATTCTCCCCTGCCCTCTCCTCCATCCATTCATATCCAGCAAATTTCCTCCTCTCTCACCTGCCCCCTCCATCCATCCATGTCCAGCAATTCTCCTCTGTCCCCTGCCCTTCCCTCCATCCATGTCCAGCAACTCTCCATTCTCCCCGCCCTAAGACTACTTATCATTTCTATAGTGCTACTAGACGTACGCAGTGTTGTACACTTGAACATGAAGAGACAGTCCCTGCTCGACAGAACTTACAATCTAATTAGGACAGACAAACAGGACAAACAAGAGGTAAGGGAATATTAAAGTGAGGGTGATAAAATATGGTTATGAACAAGTGAATAAGGGTTAGGAGTTAAAAGCAGCATCAAAGAGGTGGGCTTCTAGCATAGATTTGAAGACGGCCAGAGATGGAGCTTAACGTACCAGCTCAGGAAGTCTATTTCAGGCATGTGGTGCAGCAAGATAAAAGGAACGGAGTCTGTAGTTAGCAGTGGAAGAGAAGGGTGCAGATAAGAGAGATTTACCCAATGAACAGAGTTCCCGGGGAGGAATGTAGGGAGAGATGAGAGTGGAGAGGTACTGAGGAGCTGCAGAGTGAATGCACTTATAGGTCAATAAGAGGAGTTTGAACTGTATGCGAAAACAGATATCCAGCAAAATTCCTCTCTCCCCTGCCCCCATTCATCCATCCATGTCCAGCAATTCTCCTCTCCCCTGCCCTCCATCCATCCATACCCAGCAAATTTCCTCTCTCCCCTGCCCCCTCCATCCATCCATGTCTAGCAATTCTCCTCTCTTCCCTGCCCTCCCCTCCCATCCATGTCCAGCGACTTTCCCTGCCCTCCCATAGCTCCCCGACAGCCCTCTTCTCCGTTCCTTCCCCCCACCCCCCGCGCGTTTAACCTCTTTATTTTCAGTGGCAGAGATGGCAGTGAAGAAGAAAACACTGCGGGCTTGCCTCCAGCTTCTCCCTTCCCTCACACAGTGTCCCGCCTTCTGTGATGAACCATTTCCTGTTTCCGCGAGGGTGGGACACTGTGTGAGGGAAGGGAGAAGCTGGAGGCGAGCACGCAGTGCTTTCTTCTTCACTGCCATCGCTGCCACCATAAATAAAAGGTTAAATGCACCGGGGGGGGAGGAATGGAGAGGAGGGCTGTCGCTCGGGGAGCTGAGAACTGAGGGTGGGACAAAGGGAGAGTTGAGGGCGGGACAGAGGGAGAGCTGCCTGCAGCATTGCACTGGCCCTGCGTTTGGGGGGGCAATGCCCCCTCTCCCCCCCAAACTACGCCCATGGTGAATACCTAGATCCAGTCTCTAGAACATTTAAGTTAGATTAAACTCAGTGACTTCTCAGTGTCCTTTCCTTAGCTGTGCACTGAAGTGCAAACTTATCTTTACTTTGGTCTTTCTTGGAGTTTCTTTCTTCTCCTTGTTTGAACGTTGGAGTTCAGGTTCTTTGATTCCAGTTCAGGAACCTACTGCCTCACATTTTAAAGCAAATCAACAAAAAAGATTTTCTTTCTCTCTAATACCAGGAACAGCCCTAGCTGGTATACAGGGATAACTGTGGCTTTCTAACTGACAAAATAAATAATAATTTTGCAGGCCTAAATAATTCTTCTGTTCTTTTACTATTACCCTAACTAAGGAAGGGCACTCTTCATTGAATCCTGCAGTCACACTGCCCACAGCAACTCGGTCTCTCCAAAAGCATGCAATCTTCCACACTAGAACACCAGCAAATCATGCAGAACATACAAGCTGCAATAACCTAGGCCCAACCTTAAACTTTGGAGACCAGTTTTCCTAGTGGCTTAACTGGGATTAATCCACTTAAACAAATTTGTTTCATACAGTCATGTACTTGCACGCTTATTTTCGAAAGAGAAGGACACCCATCTTTCACTTCCAGTTCACTTCAGCTTCATTTAGTGCTCAAACACTTGCAGAAGAACTCACTTTCAAATACTTTCTGTCTCAGAAATTCTATCATGCAGTCAGAGCTCCCTCACACACATTCTCATTCTTTGGTGTCTTAAGCTTCTCTCCCCACCAGTGTTGCCAATTAACCAGTTCCAAAACCCACCCAAAATTTCACACCCAACCCCCCCGTCATCAACCCCGCCCCCACTGTCATGAACCCCGCCCCCGCCGTCATCAGCTCCACCCCCGCCGTCACCAGCCCCACCCCCGCCGTCACCAGCCCTGCCCCCGACGTCACTAACCACTTCCCAACCTCACTAACCATGCCCCCTGCAGGGCGAAAAACCGCAACCGGCGAAGAAAAAAAATGCCTGTCAAAAAAAAATAGCAGCCCAAAAAAAACGCAACCCGCAGCGGTCAGAAATTTCCCGCAGTGGGTCGCGGAAAACCGCCCAATTGGGCGGGAAAACCGCCCATCTGGCAACCTTGCTCCCCACTCCCAGGCAAACTGTTGCTAAGGGAGATAGTGGCTCTAAGTCACCAGCTGACCTCTGTTAGTCAATCAGGTCTCCGAACACAGGATGACTTCAGCATGGTCCCTAATTAGCATTTTTCACAGTCTCCATTTTAGAAATTAATTTCTCCATAGAAAATAATAGAAAAGTTACAGTTTTCAGAAAAATACCATAAAAATTACTACACAATTTGATCAAAATATCCTATGACCATTAGTACCATCAAACTACACATACAGTGCATTTTTTATAAATTTAAACACACATTTAAAGATGTTCACATATTTTTGTCATAAATGTTTATCAAAACTTCTATAAAACTAGAAACATTCACTCTAATAAAATTCAGTATCATCCCATGCACATCCTTGAGCGATGCCCACTCAGAAAAAAACCAAAAACAAATCCAAAGCTCAGAACTGTCCGAAATTAAAACCTTCTCATTTAACTATAAAAATAATTGTTTCAAAAAGTTTCAAAGTTCTAGGTCACCTAAAGAGGTTCTCAGGGACCAAAAACTACTATTAGAATCCCTAAAAAATTAACCCCTTAAATGTCAGCTCAACAGGACAAAAAAAATACATTTAAAAAAAACTAAGCAATTTCTTGAGCCACCAGACCCCTTACCTGGTCCCCAGAAGGGTCCTCACGACCTCCACCACCGGTCAGGGTCCAGGAGGTCTCTCCCTGGCCGCGGCAAACCACCATATCTCACATGCCAGTTCTCTGAGAGTTGAAGAGGAGGGGGAAAGATGTGTGTGAAAGAGAGAGAAAGAGAGGGACAGGTGGGCTGCAGGCAAGTGGAAGAGGTAAAAGAAAAGGAGGCCAACAGGCTGCAGGCCTTTATAGAATCATAGGCATCATCTACTGACACGTTTTTTTAATCCGCTTTAATACAGTTGCCTAAGAGGCCTATATATACATGTATTAGTGCTGAAGATACTAATATAAATAACTAGTAAAAAAAGGCCCGTTTCTGACACAAATGAAACAGGCGCTAGCAAGGTTTTCCTCGGAGTGTGTATGTTTGAGAGTGTATGTGAGACTGACTGTGTGTGAGAGAGAGAGAGAGAGAGAGTGAATGTGCGAGTGACTGTGTGTGAGAGAGAGAGAGTGAGTCTGGGTGCGAGTGTGTCTGTGAGAGAGACAGAGTGAGTCTGGGTGCAAGTGTGTCTGTGAGACAGAGAGTGTGTGTGTGTGTGTGAGAATGAGAGTGTGTGCAAGTGCGTATGTGAGACACATGTGTGCGAGAGAGTGTGTGAGACACAGACTCTCTGTGAGACTGAGTGTATGAGACCAAGAGAGTTTGTGAGTGACTGTGTGACACATAGAGATACCTCCCCCCCTCTCTGGTGTCAGCCCCCCCCCTCCCTCTCTCTCTCTCTCTCTCTGGTGTCAGGCCCCCCCCACCTCTCTCTCTGGTGTCTGAGCGTTACTGTGCAGGACGCTGAGCTCTGGCTGTGCTTCAAGGAACTGACCAATCCTATTTAATAGAATGCACCTCCAACATTCTGAAGCCAAGAATCCTCGTGTGGTTGGTCACTTCTGCTTGTGACGAACCCGGAAGTACATGATGTCAATTCAGGAGATGGATACAGACAGCAGGAATGCCTCAGCCATGCAGTCAGCTTCAGAATGCTGGAGGTGCATTTTATTATATAGGATTACATTGTGCAACTGTTTGAAGATAACCTTTGAATAGACAAAAAACATGTGTCCCATAAAAGTTATGCCTTGGATCAGGAAGGGCAGAGCTACATGGTCCCAGACGCCCTTAATCTAGGGATCCTCAAATCTATTCCTCAAGGTTCATGACACAATCTGGTTTTCAGGATTTCCGCAATGAGTATGTATGAGATCTATTTGCATGCAATGGAAGCAGCGACTGCAAATAGATCTCATGCCTATTCATTGTGGAAATCCTGAAAACACATTATTCAATATGTCTTCATAACATACTAACATGAGCGTTGCAAACTGCATCAATCTTGCAGCCATGGACACTTACACCTGCTCTTGAGAAGATGTAAATGTCCATGCCTAGATTAATCAAATATGTTTGTTGAATGCTATACCCTGAAGAGGACAGGTACAAATCAAGGTGGGGTATACACAAAAAGTAGCACATATGAGTTTATCTTGTTGGGCAGACTGGATGGACCGTGCAGGTCTTTTTCTGCCGTCATCTACTATGTTACTATACAGCTTATAATCGAAAGTGATCGCCGGCCATCTTCCGACACAAATCGCCGATAATGGCAAAAAAAAAAAAGCAGCATTAAGCAGTATTTCACCGGGTTTACTTGGTCCTTTTATTTTCACGACCAAGCCTCAAAAAGGTGCCCCAACTGACCAGATGACCACTGGAGGGAATGGGGGATGACCTCCCCATACTCCCCCAGTGGTCACCAATCTCCTTCCATACTAAAAAAAAAATAAAACTAAAAACCTTTTTTGCCAGCCTGTATGCCAGCCTCAAATGCCGTACCCACCTCCATGACAGCAGAATGTGTTGTATCCTCCGACAGCCTTTCCCTGGTTGCGATGTGGCTCTCGGGTGAGTGTGACACCTTTTCTGTTAGGTGCCCTGCAGAGTCACATTAGCAATGCATTGTGGTGGGTGTAGGGTACTGGGCTGTACTCCCATGGTGCTTTCCCCCCCTGCTAACTGGGTCAGAGTGTGCCCTGTTTTGTTTCCTGTTGTAGTCCATGCGGTAGTGGTCATTTTTGTAAGCCAGTTTTAGTTCCCTTTCCTGTGTTACCCACATTAGAGAATGTAGTTCTTACCTTGAATGGTGCTGAAAGAGGGCATTGTACACCATTGTGCCAGCTCTGACCTACTGCTAATCTTAGTACCAGGGGACTCTTTGCCAGTGGGGCACAACCTCTGATCTGCAGTTAACTGTGAGTAAACGTGGTTATTTCAAGAAAGGACTTTTTCAGAGAGATTAGTCTTCAGGTGTGAACTGGTGTGCCAAAATTATACAGCAGCAATAAGTCCTAGAGGCTGTATGCAGGTCCCTGGAGCAATTTTAGTGGGTGCACTACATTTGTGGGTAGTAGGTTTGGGGTGGGGTGGGGGGAGGGTTGAGGATCTCAGCTTCCAAAGTAAGGGAGCTTTTCTGAAGTCCACCGCAGTGACCCCTAGGGTGGCTGGTTGGTGTCCTGGCATGTCAGGGGGGCCAGTGCACTAAAAATGCTGGCCGACATAACTTTCCATTATCGCTGAAAAACAAACCCGGCCATCTCAAACCCGGCAAACTCCACTGCATTTGGCCGGGCTAAACCATATTATAGACAAAAAAAGATGGCCGGCCATCTTTTTCGATAATACGGTTCCGGCCAGCTGTAGCGCCGCCGTCAACATAGATTGCCGGCGATCTATTTGGCCGGCAACGTTCAATTATGCCCCTCCACGTAATCTGTGTGCATTTTGGCAACCTCCACCCACTCTGCATAAACTGCTCCCCTGGATGCACTTACCAGAAAAGCTTTGCCAGTATATTGTGGCACATAATTTTACCAACACTTATGAAGGACTGGAATGTAATCTCTGACTACATTAGTGTTGGGACCCATATATTGAGTTTTTTTGAAAGAAATAAACAATTCAAAGAACATTGGCAGGATGACAGCCTGTTACTGATGTGGTATTTTGTTTATTTCAGATATAAAGCACAGGCACAAGGTTTTTCCTTGACAAAAACGACCAGGCGAAACGGGACCCCGTTGGATGTACACAAGGGATGAATAAAACAGATAAGTGCTATATGCTGAAAAAATAACAATATCAAGACTATTAAACAATAAATGGTATTAAAAATTAAAAGTACAAAATGTGGAGCTTTTTTTAGCCAATGAAGAGTTAGAGCCCTCTGAGTCACAAAAATCAAAAAAGGTGGCCGGGGACATACAGGTGTTTTTCCTCCACAAGCAAAAGTAATTAGATATTACCACAGTTTAGTGACCACGTATGTCCTTGTGAAGTAACTTTCCTGATAGTGTGTTTGAGTCCTTTCAATTAGAAATGCACATAATTTTACACAAGTATTTTATCAGTTGCAAAATATGTGAAAAAATGACTATAAAATTGCGCCCCCCCCCCCCCCCCCTCGCCGCCCGGTGCCTACAGAAGATGTCCCATAAAATAGGTCTTAGCTGCCAATCAAAACTGCCAATGAAGCAATTCTTATAATCATTTACCTGCAGGAACATTTTTGTCTTCAGTGCAAAAGATGTGCATATGCAAAAATGATATTAACACAGTTGCATCCTCATTCTATCCAAGTCTCTCGGATCATGAACAGTGTTCAGCAGTAGTCACGTATAAAAGCCAAACCAGCTAGTGAATATAATAAAATGCCAGCACTGCAGTGAAATAGCTTAACAGAGCTCGTAGCACTCCAAGTAAATGGACTGTAACTGCTGTTCACTCATTATTTATGAGCTTCAGCTTAAGGGGTCCATGGGGAGACAGTACAATCGTGACATACTTGCACAAATAGCCTCAAGAAGGCATGTGGATTGCTGAAACACTGGCAGCATCAGACGTTCCTATCTCTGCAGCTGAATTATATTAATGCAATGCATTCAATTTTTTAACATTACCTGTTTTGGCTTTTAAGTGTAATAATGACATAGTTTGACACTTAAGGAGTTTGTGTGATGTGACAGACTGATAAATATTAAATTACCCTCAATATAACTAAAACTTTTAATGTGTACTAATTCAGGCAATAAATCAATTTAGAGTATATTAAGGGGTGGATATACGGCAGGACGTTGTTGGGTAGGCAAGGTTTCCACCTGAATAAGTCCCACGTTTCGGGTCATATCTAGATTTTCAGCAGCACATGTTGCTGAATATCCAGGCAGGCCATTGCAGCACTATCTGGTTAATGCCAGGGAAGGCTCAGAGGTTATCCAGTCACCACTCATATTCAGTGCCGGCACCTGGGTAACGAACCACATAAAATGAAGTTTTGATAGAGATTTATGACAAAAATATGTGAACATCTTTAAATGTGTGTTTAAATATATAAAAAATGCACTGCATGTGTAGTTTGATGGCACTTATGGTTATAGGATATTTTGATCAAATTGTGTAGTAATTTTTTATGGTACTTTTCCAAAAACTGTAACTTTTCTATTATTTTCTATGGAGAAATTAATTTCCAAAATGGAGACTGTGAAAAATGCTAATTAGGGACCATGCTGAAATCATCCTGTGTTCTGAGACCTGATTGGCTAACAGAGGTCAGCTGGTGACTTAGAGCCACTATCTCCCTTAGCAACAGTTTGCCTGGGAGTGGGGAGAGAGGCTTAAGTCACCAAAGAATGAGAATGTGTGTGAGGGAGCTCTGACTGCATGATAGAATTTCTGAGACAGAAAGTATTTGAAAGTGAGTTTTTCTGCAAGTGTTTGAGCACTAAATGAAGCTGAAGTGAGTTGGAAGTGAAAGGTGTTGGATTTGAGCAGAGGATAAAAAATCTAAAACTGATTTTTTTTTTGTTAGTTTTGTGATGTTTAAAAGTTTTGCAGTTAAGACTAAGGTAGAGAGACCTGGAGGGGCATTTTCGAATGGGAACAACCATCTCTAAGGGCGCCCATCTCTAAGGATGGTGCCGCAAAGGGGCAGGGCAACGCGTATTATTGAAACAAGATGGACGTCCATCTTTCGTTTCAATAATACGGTCGGGGACGCCCAACTCTTGACATTTAGGTCGACCTTAGTGATGGTCGTCCTTAGGTCATTTTTCAGATGGTCATCCTTGGTTTTCGGTGATAATGGAAACCAAAGTTGTCTATCTCAAAAATGTCCAAATCCAAGCCCTTTGGTCGTGGGTGGAGTCAGCATTTGTAGTGCACTGGTCCCCCTCACATGCCAGGACACCAACCAGGCACCCTACGGGGCACTGCAGTCGACTTCAGAAATTGCTCCCAGGTGCATAGCTCCCTTACCTTGGGTGATGAGCCCCCCAACCCTCCCCCCAGGTCCACCTGCCTGAAGTAATTCCTTGTGTCATATCTGTTGTCATGTGTTTTTCATGTGTGATCAAGGTGCAGTATTCTGCTAGTGTGTAGTCAGAGGCGTAGCCAGGTTTTGATCTCAGGGGGAGCAGACTTTTATAAAATAGGCGCCGGTTGGTGTCAGCTAGACAGCAGTGTCTGTGTTGTTACTCAAGGACTGTGGCGGGCACTGATTAATACAGGCTGTCTCTGTTGCATCCTGCCTACAAGGAAATAGTAAGTTACATCAGGAGGCAGGACGCAGAAGAGGTCCCTGGACTGGCCAGAGTAGGCAACCTGTCTTGAAGGCAGTGACGATGATGACGGCTATGCGGGGGAGGGGAAACACATTAACCAAGTTGGCTTCCTTGCTGGACTAGAAAGGCTCACTTCCACTCGTCTATTAAACCTCCTTGGGCAGCTCTCCCTCCGGAGTCTTGCATCTTTCTTCCTGTTTCTTCTGCTGCCTGCTGTCTCCCGTCTTCATTTTTACTGCCCTGAAGAGTTCTCTCTCAGCATCGGCGAATCAGTCAGCCTTCTGCCAGCGTCGGAGCTTCTCCTGAAGAGAAAGCCCCGACGCTGGCAGTAGGCTGACTGTGAAATCGCCGGTGCCGAGGGAGAACTCTTCAGGGCAATAAAAATGACGGCGGGAGGCAGCAGAAGAAACAGGGAGAAAAATGCAAGACCAGGCGGCAGGCAAAGTTACTAACACTTGGCGCATAGGCACCATTTTTTCAAAAATCTGTTTGGGGGAGCGACCGCTCCCCCTGCGCCCCACCTAGCTACGCTTCTGTGTGTAGTATTTGCAGCCCTTTTTTTTTTTAATTAGGTAGTGTACTGATGTTTTAGAGCCTGATGTAATTACAGTGCTGCCTTTCCACGCATAAGGTTGTAGCTCGTCCTGTCCTTGGAATTAGTGCTGTCATGGTTTGGTAAGGTTATGAGTGGGTTTTTGCACAAGTTTGTGTATAGTGTTTTGCAGTTTTGAGATTGTGTGTTGGCCTTGCTGAGGTGGCCCCAAAACATCAGAAAGGGTGTAGAGCCTCCCACGCTAACCCAGTGGTAACCGGGCAGTGAGCGTGCTAGGGTGGGAACTACCACCGGGTTGCTGCAGTAGCCTGAGAGCACTTCCTGTTTAGCGAGTGGTAAGCCTGCTTTGGGCCTACCGCTCCTTAGTAAAAGACCCCCTAAATTTTAGTACGGCACACCAATGAATGTGTGCGAACAAATGTACATCCCTTGACTTCAGCAATTCCCTCCCCCTCCCCAAGGCAGATAAGTGCAGGCCGAACAGTTAAATTGTCTTCTCAATGTATATTTTTAGATAACTTATCAAAGAAGAAAATTTGGGACAGCTTCTAACTCAGAAAATGGATTATATATGTCAGCTGCACAATGAAGTAGCTTCACTTCCTCTTTACACGCAAATTAGGCCCTGCAATGCACCATTAAATATTAATAAGAATGATTCTGGTGTAACCCCAGTAATGATGACACAAACTCCTTCCACTACTAGGCACATAAAACCAGAAACATACAGATAAAAAACAAACTGAAAACCCCAAGAACCCTATCTCTATATGTACTCCAACATTAGAAAATGCATTTCCACTACGTCCGAGCAAAATACAAAGCTATTACAGAGGACATCCCTAAAAATTGGCATGTATCGATCACCTAACTGAAAATATGCAGGACCAAATACTTCAAGTGGTGAAATCTTTTTTCCATCTGCATTTGCTTTCTAAATTGAAACCGATAATATCTGGGAATGACTTTAGAGCTGTAATACAAAGGGGGTCTTTCAGTAAGACGCGGTAGCATTTTTAGCTCGTGGTAGAAATCAGCTGGTGGTAAACGCCGAGACGCCCATAGAAATATAATGGGCATCTCAGTGTTTACCGCCAGCTGATTTCTACCACGAGCTAAAAATACTTAGTAAAAGACCCCAAAGTTTGGAGAAGAGACGGCTGAGGGGAGATATGATAGAAGTGTATAAAATAATGAGTGGAATGGATCGGGTGGATGTGAAGCGACTGTTCACGCTATCCAAAAATACTAGGACTAGAGGGCATGAGTTGAAGCTACAGTGTGGTAAATTTAAAACGAATCGGAGAAAAGTTTTCTTCACCCAACGTGTAATTAGACTCTGGAATTCGTTGCCGGAGAACGTGGTACGGGCGGTTAGCTTGACGGAGTTTAAAAAGGGGTTAGATAGATTCCTAAAGGACAAGTCCATAGACCGCTATTAAATGGACTTGGAAAAATTCCGCATTTTTAGGTATAACTTGTCTGGAATGTTGTTACGTTTGGGGAGCGTGCCAGGTGCCCTTGACCTGGATTGGCCACTGTCGGTGACAGGATGCTGGGCTAGATGGACCTTTGGTCTTTCCCAGTATGGCACTACTTATGTACTTATGTACTTATGTAAAGTCGAGGATTGATTTTTGTAGTGCATTATATCTTGGAACTGCTAGATCTAGAGTTCAGGCATTGCAAAGGGATTCAGAATACCAGCACTAGGATGATACTAGGGGCTTTGAGGTTTGAACCAGGGGCGTATCTGAGGTTCGGCGGTAGGGGGGGCAGGGGCTAGAGTGAGGGGGCACATTATAGCCCCCCCTACCGCCGTCAACCCCCCCCTACCGCCGTTAACAATCCCTCCCTCCCCCGCCTACCGCCGTCACCTACCCCGAGGTCCGCTTCCTCCGGCTTTTTAAAATATTGCTTCAGCTGGCGGGGGACCCCAACTCCCCGCCAGCCCAGCCGCGATCTTTAACTTTTTCATCCTCGTCGTGCAGCGCGCTGTGAAAGCTGCATGCATCTTTAGATCCAGTTGGATGGAGTCTGACGTCGCAGCACGTTGACGTCCGGGGCAAAATCTGCGGGGGCCCAGGCCCCTGTGGCCCCACGCAGATACGCCCCTGGTTTGAACATGTGACGCCTTTGTTGAAACAATTACATTGGCTGCCTATAGTATATTATGATTATTATTATTAGCATTTGTATAGCACTACCAGATGCACACAGCGCTGAACACATGACACAAAGAGACAGTCCCTGCTCAAAAGAGCTTACAATCTAAATAATACAGACAGACAAGACAGTTACGGGTAAGGGAAGTAATGGGTGAGAAGGAAGGAAGGGACAAGGGGAGAGCAATTGTTGCTAGGAGCCAAAAGCAGCAGTGAAAAGGTGGGTTTTCAGCATAGATTTGAAAACAGGTAGAGATGGAGCTAGACGTATAGGTTCAGGAAGTCTATTCCAGGCATAAGGTGCCGCGAGAGAAAAGGAACAAAGCCTGGAGTTAGCAGTGGAGGAGAAGGGGGACGACGAGAGATTTGTCCAGTAAGCGGAGTTCACGGGGAGGAATGAAGGGAGAGATGAGAGTGGAGAGGTAAAGGGGGACTGCACATAGGCGTAGACTGGGGGGGGCGAGGGGGGGCAATGCCCCCCCAAATGACGCGAGGCGCCGCCGCGCCATTAGTTTAAAAAAAAAACAAAAAAAAAAACACATGCAGGCAGGCACGCGCTCCTCTCGGTCCGCTTGGCTTCCCTGCCCTCTCTATCTGCGTCCCGCCTTCCTCTGACGTCATTTCCTTTCGGGCGGGAGTGGACGCAGACAGAGAGGGCAGGGAAGCCAAGCGGACGGAGAGGAGCGTGTCCGTCTACCCCTCTCTCTTCCTCCCTCCCTCCGGCGCCGGCAGCAGTCTTCCAGCGTTCCTGGCAGCGGTAGCGTTGTACACGCTGCCTTTGGCTCTGCCCCGAAGCCTTCTCTTCAAGTTCCTGTTCCCGCATAGGTGGGAACAGGAACTTGAAGAGAAGGCTTCCGGGGCAGACCGAAGGCAGCGTGTACATCGCTACCGCTGCCAGGAACGCTGAAAAAGCCGAAGACTGTTGCCTGCGCCGGAGGGAGGGAGGGAGGAAGAGAGGGGGTAAACGGAGTCACGATCTTGGACCTCGCGGGGGGGGCAGTAGAAGATGGATGGGACTGGGAGGGGTGGGAAGCAGAGGGAAGGAGCAGGAGATGAATGGGACTGGGAGGGGTGGGAAGCAGAGGGAAGGAGCAAGAGATGGATGAGACTGGGAGGGGTGGGAAGCAGAGGGAAGGAGCAGGAAATGAATGGGACTGGGAGGGGTGGGAAGCAGAGGGAAGGAGCAGGAGATGGATGGGACTGGGTGGGGTGGGAAGCAGAGGGAAGGAGCAGGAGATGAATGGGACTGGGAGGGGTGGGAAGCAGAGGGAAGGAGCAAGAGATGGATGGGACTGGGAGGGGTGGGAAGCAGAGGGAAGGAGCAGGAAATGAATGGGACTGGGAGGGGTGGGAAGCAGAGGGAAGGAGCAGGAGATGGATGGGACTGGGTGGGGTGGGAAGCAGAGGGAAGGAGCAGGAGATGGATGGGACTGGGTGGGGTGGGAAGCAGAGGGAAGGAGCAGGAGATGAATGGGACTGGGAGGGGTGGGAAGCAGAGGGAAGGAGCAGGAGATGGATGGGACTGGGAGGGGTGGGAAGCAGAGGGAAGGAGCAGGAGATGGATGGGACTGGGTGGGGTGGGAAGCAGAGGGAAGGAGCAGGAGATGGATGGGACTGGGTGGGGTGGGAAGCAGAGGGAAGGAGCAGGAGATGAATGGGACTGGGAGGGGTGGGAAGCAGAGGGAAGGAGCAAGAGATGGATGGGACTGCGAGGGGTGGGGAGCAGAGGGATGGACCAGGAGATGGATGGGATTGGGAGAGGTCAGGCACAGCAGAGGGAAGGAGCAGAAGATGGATGGGACGGAGGGATGGTGAGCAGAGGGAAGGAACAGAAGATGGATGGAACTGGGAGGGTTGGGGAGCAGAGGGAAGGAGCAAGAGATGGATGGGACTGGGAGGGTGGGGAGCAGAGGGAAGCCTACTGGAAAGAAGACACTGCATAAAACAGAAGACACTGGGATCAAAGCGAATAGAAAAACTAAATGATCAGACAACAAAGGTAAATAAAAGTATTTTATTCATAATTTATTAATTGAAATGTGTCAGCTTTTTGAAATATGCGTCTGTGATATTTTGCCTGTAAATTTCATTTCCTTCCTCCATATTAGCATATTCATTTGCATATTTATATATGCAAATGATATGCTAATATGCTCCGCCCATTCTTTGCCCCCCCAAATGAAACAGTCAAACTACGCCTATGGGGACTGCAGAGTGGATGCATTTAAAGGTCAGTACGAAAAGTTTAAACTGTATGCGGAAGTGGACAGGGAGCCAGTTAAGTGACTTGAGGAGTGGGCTAGTGTGGGTATAATGGTTCTGGCTGAAAATAAGTTGTGCCGCAGAATTTTGAACAGATTGGAGAGGAGAGAGATGGCTAAGTGGAAGACCAGTGAGAAGTAAATTGCAATAGTCCAAGCGAGAGGTGACAAGGGTGTGGATAAGGGTTCTGGTAGAGTAATCAGAAAGGAAGGGGCAAATTTTGCTAATGTTATAGATAAAGAAATGACACGTTTTGGCAATCTGTTGAATATTGAATACAGTACAAAATACTGGAAATAATTCATCGTGTTCTGTATGCATATGCACCCTGGTATTTTTTGCAAATATTAGCGTTATACCGACCGGTGAGACAATTGAGATCTGAAACAGCAATGAAACTTTCTTTTGAGAGAGTAACAGGGACAAGATATGCAGAAAACCGTGTGACACCTTTCTCAATAGCAGATCCGCTTTTGTGGAATAATTTGCCAGGAACACTGAGATTATGTCGTCTCTGAGACAGTTTACGAAATGTTTGCTAACTCACTTTTTTTTGTTAAAGTGTTTAGTTAAGGTTACCTTTTTTTTGAGGTTTCCCTGTAAATGTGTAGTAAAATTTCAATCGATAAAATATGTCTTCTTTGCACCTGCCCAGCTAACAGCATTCTTAACATCTAAGCATAAGTAGGGGTAGAATATTCTCTCTTGAAATAATAAACTAGAACCGACAAATTAAGGTATCATGCAAGCTATTTTTTTTAATGTTGTTTTATAATATAAATGTTAATTCCATTGTGAACCCTCTTGAATCCACATAGAGGACTTGAGCAAATATTGGATAGATAATTTTTTCTGGTTAAAAGTATATTGTAATATAATATGTGCCGATATTTTCTTTTCTGTACAAGTTGTATACTTGAAATTGTTAATAAATCTATAAATAAATAAATAAATAAATAAAAGTGTTTAGTTAAGGTATCATTGTTATATGAGCAGGAATGAGAGAGGATGAAGTAACAGTATATGGAGGGTACATAGTTGTTATATTCTACTGTTCTCCGCTTAGTTTTTAGGCGGAATATAACTTTTTAAATAAATAAATACATTTTTTCTACCTTTATTGTCTGGGTATATTGAGGGCAATTCTATAAAGTGGGGCCAATTTTTAGTAGCCAAAAAGGTGCCTAACTGGGGCCTATTCTATAAATTTATTTATTTGGATTTGGCTCACACCTTTTTCAGTAGTCCTGTCCCTGGAGGGCTCACAATCTAACTTGGGGTCCTTTTACTAAGCCGCGGTAAAAAGTGGCTTGAGGTAGTGTAGGCACATGTATTGGGCATGCGCCGGGCCAGTTTTTACCGCATCTACAAATTAATTTTTTTATTTACTTTTTTTTTTAATAAGACGGGGAAAGGACCTGCGGTAAAAATGAAATCAGTGCACATCCAAAACCGGCCTGAGACCTTAACACCACCCATTGATCTAGCGGTAAAGGCTCATGCGTTACATGCGTGGTGAGCGGTTGGTGTGTGCCAAGTGCCGATTACCGCCGGAACCAGCGCGTGAGGGAGGAAATAAATAAATAAATAATCCATCCAGGTGTTATGGGTGCATGCCAAATCTGAAATTACCGCCAGGAGGGCCTACCACGGCTTAGTAAAAGGGAACCTTTCTACCTAAGGCAATGGAGGGTTAAGTGATTTGCCCAAGTTCACAGGGAGCAGCAATGGACCTTGAACAGGCCACCTCTAGATGCACAAATACGTGCATAGCTGGTGTAAATGTTCCTGCTTAGAATACCAAAAAAGTGCACAATTTTTTTTATTTTATCATTTGTATAAATATATGTGTACCCCGTCCGTGCTCCATCCAGTCTCCACTAATGTGTTGGCCCCCCTTCAAAACTATATGCAATCACATCTAGACAACATTTTACAAAATACTCACCGGAATATTGGTGTTTATACATGTAGATGCACACATATGTGTGCATATATTCTAGCCATTTAGGCATGCTGTTGGTGCTTTCTTTATTACCCCCTTGATTTTAATAATTGCATTAGTGACAATCTTCTTCTTCTTCCTTTTTCTTTTTTCAGGGTCTCCTTTTCTTTTTCCAATTCTTCTATCCCCTTTGCCTCTCTGTCTACTTATAGCTAGATTTCATGTTGACTTCTCACCATCTACTTCTCACCGTCCTTTCCAATGTAGACTGCAATCTGTTGTAAGCTTACTAGATGGCACTGTTATGTTTTACGGCAGGAATAAGCATTTCCGGTCCTCAAGTTCCACATATAGATCAGGTTTTCAGTATATCCACAATGAATATGAATGAGATACATAAAATAGAAGTAATGCATGACAATTTAAAACTATCTCATGCATTTTTAAAATTTTATATTTATAAATGTACTACATATAAAACAAGTAAATGCTTGCACAGCAATAACAGGGTAATTCGTGGGGAAAATAAACCATTACATTCAATAAAAATTAAGGAAAACAAAATAACTTTAAACCAAACACCCTGAATCTAGTCCACAAACTGACAGAATCCAAGGTTCAAAAAGAACAGGAAATCTTTCATAATTAAGAGAGAGACAAATGAAACAAATCACTCATCACAGTTAATTATCTCAGCATACTAAATAGATAAATCTAAGGGCTTTCAGCAGAACTCTCCTCCATTCTGTTAGCATTGACAAAGGTAGACAAGTGTTGCAGATTGAATAAAATATACTTCTTGTCCTTGAACCTAATGCATTTCATGGAAATTTCAAAAAGAAAATCATTCCCATTTGCAGCAATGCAAGATGATAAAGCAAAAACTGCTTCCTCCGCTTCTGAGTTTCCTTTGAAACATCCAGTAACATCCTTATTTAGAAAAGGTGCTTAACGGTGCCTAAAATACATTCTAAGCAGTCAGTCTCTAACCACAGGTAAAGCAGTGCTTTTTTTGAGGGGGTACTTGGGGGTACTGAGTACCGGCACCTTTTCCATTGTCTGCTAAAATTGACCCCTGGTCCCCAAGTTTTAATGAAAATTCTCAGGCTCTACACACCAATTCTGCCTTGTTACAGATTCTGTGACTGGTTGCAGGGGGCCTGGCTATTGTGGGGTGGGTCTCTCAGTGATCACCCCACCCCTGAAGGGTGACCTGGCATTTGAGTACCGGCACCTTTTTCGCTAGAAAAAACGCACTGAGCAAGTTGAACCATCAAAGTTCTAGGGGTCACCTTTAAATCTAGACTGAAAGCCCACCTCTTTAACATTGCTTTTGACTCCTAACCACTTGTAACCACTCGCCTCCACCTACCCTCCTCTCCTCCTTCCTTTACATATTAATTGATTTGATTTGCTTACTTTATTTTTTCTCTATTAGATTGTAAGCTCTTTGAGCAGGGACTGTCTTTCTTCTATGTTTGTGCAGCGCTGCGTATGCCTTGTAGCGCTATAGAAATGCTAAATAGTAGTAGTAGGGTCAAATCTTCAGCATCAGATTGCTATAACAAGGCAGAAACATCTACTGGGTGAGGCAAAAAAAAAAGAAAAAAAGTAAACCCCCTTAGACCTTTTGCTATTTTCTCAGAAACCACTTGGAATTTCAATGTGAAATTTTACAGCTTTATTTGTTACTATTCATGTTTATGTGCCAAGTAAAATGAGAATATCTTTAAACGTGGCAATGTTACAGACTTTTTAGTGTGACCACCCAATGATTTCCGTGCATTCCAAAATGTTTGCCCTGTAAAACTACCATTATTTGAAAAAAAAAAAAAAACCCAGGGTACCAGCTTACTGTTAATGATGACACAGGGACGTTGACTTTTGTCTGGGGAGCAATGTTGGAGGCCTATCACAAGCTCAACCCAAAGCCGCAAACAATCACTGAAGTCAAGGAATCAGTGCAGATGACCTGGGATTACCTGCCACAGGGACTGATCGACAAGGCTGTTAAGAACTTCCCAAAGTGACTGCAGGTCTATATTAAAGCTGGGGTGGGGGGGGGGGGGGGGGGTGGACACTTTGAGCATTCACAGTGACTATGAAATTTGACATATTGTTAATTGTATCGTTTGTATGATGTTATTTTACTGAGTTTTAGATCGAACATTTGTAACCTACAAAAATTGCTAGGTAATAACGCCAAAATGTCAGTAACATCAACATAGCTGAAGATAAAGGGCTCATTTTAAAAAGAAAAAAAACGTACAAAAATGGCACAAGGAATGGATGGACATGTTTCTCACAGGAAAGTGTTTAACCCATATAATTAAAAAAAAATTAATTACGATATTCGCCAAAAGTTTTGACAGTAGGCGTTTCAGGGGTGTGTTGTGGGCATGAATTTTTGCAATAACGGATAGCAAAATGATTCTCCTGTGCCCAAAAGAAAAAAAATGTTGTGAATTAGACCTGATTTAAAAGCAACTAGTTCAAGACCAAATTTGTCTTTCGACCCATCTGTGATTTTGCTGGACAGGTGGAATGGCTGGTTTGTGAAAAAGGGTGGAGAGTTGCTGAGTGGTCTGTAATCTTTGTTCGCCCCTGTCTGATCCTTTTGGCCCTCACAGTTCCTGCCTTCCCTCCTCTGTATCTCACTTCCTCAATCCTTTCCTACACCTGCCAGCAACCCAGCCACACCCATCCCTTGCTCTGAATCTTGCCCTCTTCCCCTACCAAACCCTTACTGTCCCCAAACCCCCACACCTCCCATCAAACTCCCTACCCTGCTTTTCTTCTGCTTCACATTGTTCCTCTATTTATCCATTCCCAGTTTGTCACTGTGCTATGTGTTACTGCTGCTTGTGTGAGGACTGTTTTCTGTTGCTGGGAGAGTGAGCACTGGGAACTGGTGCTGGGTCTTACTGAGTGCAGTAGGTGGAGGAGTACACAGTGGTGTTACTGGGCTTTGTGGGTTGCACCTGTGGTGGTGGGACACCTGCACATCAATCATGGATGCATTGAATGCTATTATGGCTAACACTTTGCTGGATGTGGATGAGAGTTTAGAGGGGAGGTCCAGGAGGAGATACCCCAATCCCACAGCATTTAGGTCCAGGACCCGTTTCATGGACCTAAGTGATCAGCAATGCCTTACTAGGTACTGCTTTGATAGGGCTGCCATACAGCACCTCTGTCAGCAGCTACAACCCCTCCTCCAGGCCAGGACGTACAGGAATAATCCAGTGCCTGTCCACCTCAAGAGCACTGCCTCCCTCACCTTTTTTACCACTGGCACTTTTTAGTCAATTCTAGCAGTGAATGCAGGCTTCACCCAGCCCACTATCTCCAACTGCCTTGCCTAGTTCCTTGATGCCTTCTTCAGCCACATCTCATATCATATTACCTTCCCCAATACTGCCTAGGCCCTCCAGAACAACATGGCTCAGTTAATGCCATAGACCGCTTCCCCTCAGTCATTGTCGTCATCAATTGCACACACGTTGCACTCAGGACCCCCCCCCCCCCCCCGGGCACACAAGGAGACCTATAGAAACAGCAAATCATATCACTCCATGAACATGCAGGTCGTGTGTGACACCCTGGACGAGACTGTGGATGTGTGTGCTTGCCACCTGGGGGTCCACCTGCAATGAATATATCATGTAAAATTCTGGAATCTACTGCTAGTTTCACCAAGGGGAGATCATCAGCGCCTGGATCCTAGATAAGCAGTCCTGGGAATCCTACCACCCATACCCACTACCCCCCCCCCCTTATGTCACCACCCTACTTCCCTCAACATGCCCCAGAACGCACACCCATGACCCGCACTCCACAAGGTTCACATACAGATATATACCCATGTCTGTGAATCTTGCTCCTCCTACAGGCGACAGAGGCTACCCCCCAGTGAATCTGGCTTCTGACTCCCATTGTGCATCCCGATAATGAGGCGGGGGGGGGGGGAATATAACAAGAACCACCAGAACACCCATACCATCACTGAGTGTACCTTTGGCCACCTGAATAACAGATTGATGTCTCAACAGTTCCAGAGGGGAGCTCCTCTACAGCCCAGAAAAGGTTGCCCAGATACTCATGGCCTGAAGCATGCTGTACTACTTTGCACTGCAATGAAGACAGCCCCTGCCAGAAGATACACAGCCAGACCATCAATATGCTCAATGCTGATACAGTTCCAAGCTTGACAACAGATATCTAGAAACGACCTCGGTGGTGACTCATTTCACATGAGCTATTTTCCACTCATGACCCACCTATTTCATCATTGGTCATTAGTATGTCTTAATAAATAACAAGCTAATTTTAATAATTTAAACTTTTATCACTTATCTTAAATACAGCTAGTAGTCTTCACACCACACCAGGACCCTCAAAGGTCCTTGAAAGCAGGAATAGTCACTGGTTGGTGATGGGCCGAGGGGACGAGGGATGGGAAGAAGGCCCCGCAAAATGACACACACAGCAGGAATGAAACCAGTGACCTAAGTACTCAGGAATAATGTCAGGAAGTATTTTTTTCACAGAAAGGGTGGTGGATACATGGAATGCCCTCCCGCGGGAGGTGGTGGAGATGAAAATGGTAATGGAATTCAAACTTGCGTGGGATAAATGTAATCCGGACCCCCTGCTCCGGGAAGCTTGATCTTTAGCTTTTAGATGACAGAGTTCCCCTTTTACCTGTAGTCGAGCCAGGAGAATGTCACCCACCCTGGAGCAAAGGGACAGGATACAATTCACTATCCTCGTCCCAAGTCTATGCTAGAGATGGGAGGAAAAAAAAACTAATTTGTTGGGCTCGGTCAGATTTGAAAGAAGCAAGCCTCAGTGTTTAAAATAAATTTGTTTTATTCAGTTTAAAAGTTAAACAAAACAGGAAAATATAACTCTTTAAAACCCTAAATTAAGATCCCTTATTTATGCTACAATATCAGGCTATTATTATACAGCAATGTCAGATTCATTCAACTTGTGCTTTTGTTGTCAACAGGTTAACCCTTCACCTCTCAGCTACAAGATATCAGATAAGTATTTTTTTTTTAATTTTTTTATTTATGAATTTTAAATTTACATTTATGCAAATACATAAATCATAGCACTTACATGAACAAAAAACATTAAAGTAATAATTATAATATTCAAGCAATATTATATAATTTCAATTTAGTCCACATTAAAGAAGATCCAAGAAATAGGAACTAAGAATATCACAATTTAATAAAAATTAAAAAAAATTATCTAAGGGATGGAAGGGATTAGAGTTAGCGCAGCCGATTTAGCGTTAGAGCCAGGGTTAAATATCAAGTCACTCTTTACTCACAATAACTTCAAGCAACTTTCCCGGTTCAAGAAACATATAGTTATTGGATTGTAACGAAATATAACATTTACAAGGAAATTTAAGTATGAAGGTCCCTCCCAACTGGAGGACCCTTCCCTTCATCGCTAAGAAATCTTTTCTTCGTTTTTGTGTATCTCTTGAGAGATCAGGAAAAACTTGTATTTTAGAACTACTACTACTACTACTACTATTTAACATTTCTAGAGCGCTACAAAGTGTACGCAGCGCTGTACAAACACAGAAGAAAGACAGTCCCTGCTCAAAGAGCTTACAATCTAATAGACAAAAAGTAAAGCATTTAAATTTAAAATATTTAAGCAGTCAAGCACAAGAGAACAGTCACAGAAGGACAGAAGATGTTGAAGGGTGGTCAGTGTGATTAGGTGTAACTCTGGTTGGAGTAGTGGGAGAAGGTGATAGAAGAATAGAAATGGGTGAGGTAAAGTAATGAGTGGGTTGATAGGGAGGTTATATAAGACAGAACCCAGGAAAGGAGTACCAATGTGGCGGAAAAAAAGTCTAAATATATTATTTCGGTCTAGTTCTAGAGCAAATGATACCAGCAATGTTGTCCTTTCAGTAATAACCTCCAATGAACTTTCAAGAAATTGAGTCAAATTTAAATCAGGTTGAGTTGTTGGAACTGATCTTCCCGTTCTTGTATTTGAAATGTACACAGCCTTAGTTAATGGAGGAAAATTATCTGGGGATATTCCCAGTATTTCAACAAGATATTTTCTTAACATTTCTTTAGCGGGAACTAAAGGAGATTTAGGAAAATTCAAAAAACGCAAGTTACATCTTCTCAATTGGTTCTCCATATACTCAATTTTTCTTTTTTGGAGGTTATTATCCTTAATAAGAGCTACCGCTGTAGTTTTAACTGATAGTACCTCATTTTCTATGGAGTCCATCCTGGTAGTCTGCTCCGTCACTTTTCCCGATAAAACATTATGTTCTTGTGATAGTTCCACCACTTTTCCAGCAAAAGAAGTTGCAATTTGTTGTAACGAGACATCCAAACCCTGAATCTTTTCCCATATGGAATTTGTAGTAGCAACAGAAGATCTTATCTCCTCAAGACTCGCAGAGGTATTGCCCACAGGCAGAGGCAGTCGAACCGCCATATCTGCCCGACTCGTTGTTTCCACCGGCGAAGACGTGGCTACGGGGTCTCCACGAACAGTTGCTGGGGCACCACTTCCGGGATCCACAACCAGCTGCTCCTGCCGCGCCATCGTTTCTCCTCCCGGCCTTGGGGGTGTTGTCGTAAGAGGGAGGCTCAATGTTATCCCCTCTACGCTGAGGACATCAGGGACCACTATTTGTAGGACATCCTCTCCCCGACGTCCATCCTCAAACGCATGATAAAGAATCCCTTTATGCACATGTAGTCTTGCTCGATGCTTCCACAATGCCCGCTTCTCAGCGGAATCCAACTCCTCTGACTCAGGTAAATAATTGTTTTCTAACCAAACAATGACTTTCTTCAATGTCTCATCCTCATGTTGGAACTTCCAAATCTCGGATTCCTGTGGTCCCAGGTTCCCACAACTTTTCTTGACTTTCTTTCTTCCCGACTTTGGTTGAACTGTGATTAAACCACAAGTCAACGCCAAGAAATCCTTCTCTTCATCTTTCTGTGGCTCCGGTTCTTCCGATTCTGGTAATCGGGAAAGCACATCAGCGGCTCCATTGCTCCGGCCAGGCTTGTATTCAACCACGAAATCAAGCTCCGCTAGCTGAGCAAGCCATCTCTGCTCTACGGCTTGAACTTTAGCGGTCTCTAGATACTTCAGAGGGTTATGGTCAGTACGGACGAGAAATCTTCTGTACAACAAGTACTCACGAAATTTATCAGTTGCTGCCCACTTAAGGGCTAACAGCTGTAGTTTGAAGGCCGAGTAGTTGCTCGAGTTCCTCTCCGATTTCCAAAGCCCTCTACTCGCAAAAGCGATCACTCGTTCTTCACCGTCTTGCATTTGACTTAATATCGCTCCGAGCCCTTTGTTACTAGCGTCGGTGGTTAAAATGAATGGCTCTGAAAATATAGGGTACGCTAGGATCGGAGCTGCCATCAATTTTCTCTTTAAAACTTCAAAAGCTGTTTGACACTCCTCACGCCAGATGAATTTTGACTCTTCCGGGACCATTTTTCCTGTGACAGCGTGTAAAGGTGCCGCGATCTGTGCAAAGTTCTCCACGAACCTTCTGTAAAAACTCGCGAACCCCAGAAAACTTCTGACTTCAGTTTTGGACCTAGGGGTTCTCCAGTCCTGCAGCACTCGGATCTTCTCAGAGTCTGTTGAAACTCCCCGATTGGAGACAATGTAACCCAGAAACCTCACCTCTTCATACATTAGCTTACATTTTGTAGGCTTCAGCTTCAGACCCACACTCTTCAGTCTTTGGAAAACCAGCTCCAAACGTCGCAGATGTTCCTCAAAACTCGGCGCATAGATTAAAATATCGTCGAGGTAAAGCAGTAGGATTTGGAACACATACTCAGACAAGACTGTCTCCATAAGCCGTTGGAAACTAGCCAGCGCGTTGCATAGCCCGAATGGCATACGCGTCCATTCAAACAAGCCAAAGGGAGTGGTAACCGCGGTTTTCTGCATATCCTGCGGAGCCATCCCAAGCTGAAAATACCCCGAGGTCATGTCCAGGGACGAAAACCACCTAGATGTTCCTAACGCATCCAGGGATTCGTCTATGTGGGGTAGAGGGAATGCGTCCCGGACCGTCACTGCATTCAACTTTCTATAATCCACACAAAATCTTAAAGAGCCGTCTTTCTTCTTGATGACCACCGCTGGGGAAGCCCAGGGACTATGGCTCTTTTGTAAAATCCCCTGGTGCACTAGATCATGAACGTGAGTCTTGAACTGATCAAAGAGGTGCGGCGACACCCTTCTGAATGGTTGTTTAATCGGACAGGCACTCCCGGTATCTATCCGATGGGTGATGATGTCAGAGTAACCAATATCCGTATCATTCACTGAAAAGACTCTACAGTGCCTCCACAGCAGTCTCTTCAAACTTAGTGTCTGTTCACTTGTCAACTTGTCCCACTCAACTTTCACTTTTGGCAGCATTTCCTCCCAGCCATCCACCAAAGGCTCCAACACTTCCGAGTCTTCATCAGGAGTTAATACTTTGGCTTCATGTACTTCTGCAATTTGCGTTCTTCCCCTGATAGTAACGTCCCAGACTCCGACATTAATCATTCTCATAACTACATTTCCCCGATGTTGCTTCACTAGAGTATTTGCAACCAGGATTTTATCCAGTAAATTGATTCTTCGGGATGCTGACACCAACAATTCCGCTGAGACTTTTCGCACACACTGGCACTTGCCTATCAGGATCTTCTCTGACATAGCGGGAACCACTTGCCCCACGTTTCCCCTCAGCTTCACCCAGCTGTCATTTTCTCGCGACTTGGACTGCTTCTGAGAGACTTTAGAAAGGATCCTAGCCATCTTCACCGGCTCCAGGGTAAAGCAAGACAAGTCCCTGAACAATCCCTCCAGATGTTGTAAGACGTTCATCCCTATTATACCCGGTACTGGATTACTTTCCACTTTACCTCCCTGGAAGTTGTCTTTTACAATGAAAATACATCTCTCCGGAATTAACTGCCCGAGACACTGGACGTCAGCGTCGATGTATCCTAACACCGGGAGATCAGTTCCATTGACCGCCACTAGCGTTAACTGGCTAGCATCTTGCAGATGTTCTGTATGGTCAAAGTTCCGATAGAAAAAGCTGGCAAGAAGAGTGGAGACACTAGAGCCCGTGTCTACTGTACACAGCATTTCAACTCCATTTATTTTCACTTTTAAAGTCGGACTTGCACCAATCGCCCGCTCTCCGAACAGTTTATCCTCCTGCTCTTCTCCTTCCCGAATACTCTTCTGCATCTGGACAGGAGGCCTGGGGTCACTCCCTTTCTTCACTTCGGGGGCTTCAACCCCAACGCTGCCACCTTTCTTGCAGGTCCCACTACAGCTTGGAACCGCCTCCTCCTCTCTCCTCAGCCCAGGACCAGAGCGGGCTGCCCTTTCGCTCTGGCAATTCCGCGCAATATGCCCCGGCTCCTGGCAGCGAAAGCAGATGATTTCTCCAGAGCTGGTTCTTGCCGGCCTCCAACTTCGACTCGGGCCGGGTTGTTCTCCTCTTGTGTTGGAGTATCTCAGCTCATCTCTCTCTCTCTCCTCTGGCGATCCCACTCTCACTCCTGTCGCTCACACATTCGGGAAAACATGTGCGTGAGCTGTTGCATCATCGCAACAGTGGCGAATTTACCAACAGAACCATGATCTCCTGACTCTTCCCTACCCCGTTGTAAGATCCTTCTCGGCTGATGCTCCCAAGAGGCCAGACCTTTTTCTTCTCCAGCCCATTTAATCGCTGATTGCATAGCTCGGAGAACGGCATCATCGGGGCGTCCTCATTCCTTTTGGATATCTCCCTCTTAAGGCTTTCATCCCTCAAGCCTATGATGAATTGCTCCTTCAGCGTTTCTTCAGGTTTTCCTACTCTTCTTCTGTCTCTCTTCATGATAGTTTCCAGTTTCTCTTGTAATCTATAGGCGAATATTCGAATGGTCTCTCTTTCACTCTGTCGTTGGTTATAGAATTCCTGGATTCTCAATCCGAGCGACACCTTGTCTCCATAAACCTGACGCAAGAGGTCATATATGGCCTCTACTGTGCAGTCTCTTGGCAGAGAATACTTTACTGTGTCCAGTGCAATGCTTTTCAAGTGGTCTCTAACCACCTCCACCTGGTCCTCAGCCGGTACCCGGAGTATTCTCAGTCTGGATTTAACCTTGTCAATCCAATCCTCGATGTTTAAGTCTTCTGGACCTCTGGGAAATCCATGAAAATCAGGGATTGACCAATCCTGGGGGATGACCACAGTATGTGCCATGATAGGGGGAACTGTGCGACTTCCTTCCCCTTCCATATCTGCAACTCTTCAGGAGTGGGTTCTGCTCAAGAGACCGAGACCCCGGAAAACCCAAAAGACTCAAGACACACTCTTTTCAGTATTTTATTAACACTGCTCCACCACCAGTAAAGAGATTCTGTAAAGGAAAATGTTAGCACCACAACTTTTTTTTTCCTCAAAAATTACTCCCTTAACTTTCACGTTCCCAGAATTTGGTACTCCCAAATCAGACCGAATCCTGCCGACTACGCCAAATCTAACATGCACCCCCCGGTGTTCCTGATGGAATCTGTGTATCTCCCAGAACTGGATGGTTGTAGTCGGGCCAGGTTCTGAAATTACACTGCAGAACACCGGGAGTGATGCAGAGACACTAACCACGTCTCCCAGTCTCAAAGAATGGGAGAGGAAAAATAAACTAATTTTGGAATTCTTTCCCAAATTTACCTTGATCAACACAACACTTCAGTTCTTCTTTAACATAGTAACAGGCTTTATTTGAAACACTTTATGTTGGTAAGATGCAAAACAATGGTAATTTTCATGTAACAGAATTCACTATTAATGAATATGTTTCCTTTTAGAAATGCACTTTGGGAATAACTTCTATCCCTTTCCTTTTACAGGAATCTCATCCCTTCAACAGTATCACTTTCAGATAAGTATGATACCTCACTTCTCAATTTTATTCAACCCAGCATAACATGTTTGTACTTCGTCTTCAATTATTAACCCCAAGAATTTGATCCTTTGTGTTGGTTTTTTTTTCTTTTAGGTTTAACCTCAACACCACCCGCTATCCAGGAGCAGAAAGGTAAGTATTTTCTTTTTCCTTTATTCCCTATTATCTCTCCCCATCCCAAGTGTCCCCATGTCCCACACAGTCACTTAGCTGCAGCGAATTCTTTTCCTCTTTCCAAGATGAACGATTCACTTTCTTGCGGTGGGGCCCTTGACGTCAGTCGAATGCCGTTGATCCTCTGTAATTCTTCTCTCTAAACCTCTCTCTTAATTAAAGTAATGGTAGGCAAAACCCTGACTGCCTATTGTTGCAGCAGAAACCCTATTCTGGGTGACATTTTTAACAAAGACTGTGGCCAGAAACTATATCAAATAAAATTAAATGAAATCCCCTCCTCTTTCAGGCCTATGCTTGTTAATTACTGTCCCTATACTGTACAGAGTGGCTGGCTTACTCTCACTCACTGCACATCCTCACAGCATTCCGTTCTCTGCACCAAACCCTCACATTCCACCCTATTTCCCACTATGTAAGCTCTCTCAGCCTACAGGTTCTTTTTCTTCAAACAAAAAATGAGTTTAAACCCCTAAGATTAACACCCCTCCTATGGCATTGCCTTAGATAATACCTCCCCTTAATATTCCAAACCTTTTTGCCTATTTATCCTTCTCCTCCTATACCAGAACTTCAAAGTCAGCTAAACTTTAAATAAAACTCATCTCACCAATCTATACACTATCATACAACAGTACATTCTTTATCACTCAAACCCTCTCTTCAAATCTTCCTTTACCTCAAATCTCTCCTTATCTCTCTCACACCCTTCTCAGCACACCCACTCACTCCAGCTGCCTAACCAACTCTGCTAACTGCCCACTCACTTGGTCACCTAGGAAACTGGCTTTAGCTTGGGGTTCCAAACCCTTCTCAAACTTACAAGCTGCATTGCTGACCGGCGGAATGTTCGCCAGCACAAGTATCCCTAACCCCATGTTACATAAACACAAAGGAATCCTCTTTAGAAGGAATGGATCCATGGAATCTTAGTGAAGATTGGGTGGCAACACCAGTAATTGGGAAGCAAAACCAGTGCTGGGTAGACTGGGCAGACTTCTACAGTCTATGCCCTGATCATGACTGAATAGATAGGGATGGGCACTCCACTACTCATCTTTCCCTCCTCCGAGTGAATTCCATTTACCACCACCCTCTGGCGTCTGTCCGTCAACCAGTTCCTAATCCAGTTCACCACTTCAGGTCCTATCTTCAGCCCATCAAGTTTTTTCAAGAGCCTCCTGTGGGGAACCATGTCAAAAGCCTTGCTGAAATCTAGGTAGATTACGTCTATATCACATCCCTGATTTAATTCTCCAGTCACCCAGTCAAAGAATTCAATGAGATTTGTTTGGCACGATTTCCCTTTGGTAAAACTATGTTGTCTTGGATCTTGCAACTTATTGGCTTCCAGGAAATTCACTATCCATTCTTTCAGCATCACTTCCATTACTTTTCCAATAATGGAAGTGAGGCTTACCAGCCTGTAGTTTCCAGCTTTTTCCCTATCACCACTTTTGTGAAGAGGGACCACATCCGCCGTTCTCCAATCCCACGGAACCTCTCCCGTTTCCAATGATTTATTAAACAAATCTTTAAGAGGACCCCGCGAGAACCTCTCTGAGCTCCTTTAATATCTTGGGGTGGATCCCGTCCGGTCCCACGGCTTTGTCCACCTTTAGCTTTTCAAGTTGTTTATACACACTCTCTTCCGTGAATGGTGCTATATCTACTCCATTTTCATTTGCACTTTTGCCAGTCCATCGCGGTCCTTCTCCAGGATTTTCTTCTGTGAATACAGAACAAAAGTATCTATTTAGCAAATTTGCTTTTTCTTCATCATTATCTACATAGCGGTTCGCAGCGTCTTTCAGTCTCACAATTCCCTTATTTGTCTTCCTCCTTTCACTAATATACCTGAAGAAATTTTTGTCACCCCTCCTTACATTTCTAGCCATTTTTTCTTCCGCTTGCGCTTTCGCCAGTCGTATCTCTCTCTTGGCTTCTTTCAGTTTCCTCTGGTATTCCTCTCTGTGTTCGGCTTCTTGAGTTTTGGTGTATTTCAGGAACGCCAACTCTTTAGCCTTTATTTTCTCAGCCACTTGCTTGAAGAACCATATCGGTTTCCTTTTTCTCTTGCTTTTATTTACTCTCCTTACATAAATGCTTGTGGCTCTATTTATAGCTTCTTTCAGCCTGGACCACTGTCCTTCCACTTCTTGTTCGTTCTCCCAGCCCATCAGCTCCTTCCTCAGGTATTCCCCCATTTTACTAAAATCAGCATGCTTGAAATCTAAGACTTTGAGTTTTGAGTGGCCGCCCTCCACTTCAGCCCTCCACTTCACCTTAATACAGGCAGTGACTGCACACCACAAGAGCTGCTTCTCTGCCTGTTGCCACCCTGCATGACACACACCAGTTGAGAACCACTGCTCCAACCAATTACTTGGGGCTTTACTCTAGTTCCGTTGAGCCCTGTCCCTGACAGGTTTCACAGTTCAGTGTATGCTACCGTTCACTCTTACTTCAGGGTCCCTGCAACCTGTCATGGACATGACTTCTACAGGTTCAATACACAGTCACCGCTCCTTATCTCCAAGATTCCTGTAGTCTGTCTTCTCTCTCCCTCCTCCAGATTTCAACCCCTTCTTCCACCTCAATCTCACTGTTTTTCCTCCTTTGAAGTCCACTCTATCCGCCTTTTCTCTCCCCTGCCTCTTCGAATAGCGGTCATTTATCGTCCCCCTCATAAGTCCCTTTCATCCTTTCTCAGTGACTTTGACGCCTGGCTTGCCTTCTTCCATGATCCTTCCTCCCCCTCTCTCATCCTTGGTGACTTTAATATTCCTGCTAATGATCCTTCCAACTCTTATATTTCCAAGTTACTCGCTTTAACGTCGTCCTTTAATCTCCAACTATGCTCCACTTCCCCCACTCATCAAAATGGTCACTGTCTTGATCTCATCTTCTCCTCCAACTGTTCACCTTCTAGTTTCCTTGCCTCTGATCATCCCTCCTCTGATCACCATCTTATAACTTTCACACTTAAATCTCCTCCCTCCCAGTCCCGTCCTATCCTATCTAATTTATCTAGGAATCTTCACGATATTGACCCTTCATCTCTATCCTCCCATGTTTCAAACCTCCTCTCTACTGTGGCACCATCCACGTCTGTCAACGAGGCTGTTTCTTCTTACAACAATACTCTATCCTCTGCTTTAGACACTCTTGCACCTTTGATGACCCGCCCTGTAAGGCGTACAAAACCCCAACCTTGGCTGACTTCTAATATCCGCTACCTACGTTCCTGTACCCGCTCCGCCGAACGCCTCTGGCGGAAATCTCGGGCCCTTGCTGATTTCTCACACTTTAAGTTCATGCTGACCTCCTTCCAATCTGCTCTTTTACGTGCCAAACAGGATTATTATATCCAACTGACCAACTCGCTTGGCTCTAATCCTCGACTTCTCTTCACCACATTGAACTCTCTCCTCAAGGTGCCCCCTCCCCCAACTCCCCCTTCATTATCTCCTCAGACCCTTGCTGAATTCTTTCACAACAAGGTTCAAAAGATAAACCTTGCTTTTTCTACCTCACCACCTCTCCCTCCACTAGTCCGTTCCCCTCTCTCTCCTTCCCCTCCTTCCCTTTCCTCCTTTCCTGAAGTTACTATTGAGGAAACTACACTTCTCCTTTCTTCCTCAAAATGTACCACCTGTTCCTCTGATCCCATTCCCACCCACCTTCTTAATGCCATCTCTCCTACTCTTATTCCTTTTATCTGTCACATTCTCAACCTCTCACTTTCCACTGCGACTGTCCCTGCTGCCTTTAAACATGCTGTGGTCACACCTCTCCTTAAGAAGCCTTCACTTGACCCTACTTGTCCCTCTAATTTACCGACCCATCTCCCTCCTTCCTTTTCTCTCCAAATTACTTGAGCGTGCTGTTCACCGCCGCTGCCTTGATTTTCTCTCCTCACATGCTATTCTTGACCCATTACAATCTGGTTTTCGCCCTCTCCACTCAACCGAAACTGCGCTTACTAAAGTCTCCAATGACCTATTACTGGCTAAATCCAGAGGTCAATATTCCATCCTCATTCTTCTTGATCTTTCCGCTGCTTTTGACACTGTCGATCACAGCATACTTCTCGATACCCTGTCCTCACTTGGATTCCAGGGCTCTGTCCTTTCCTGGTTCTCTTCCTACCTCTCCCTCCGCACCTTTAGTGTTCACTCTGGTGGATCCTCTTCTACTACTATCCCTCTGCCTGTCGGCGTACCTCAGGGTTCTGTTCTTGGTCCCCTCCTCTTTTCTATCTACACTTCTTCCCTTGGTTCATTAATCTCATCCCATGGCTTTTCCTACCATCTCTATGCTGATGACTCCCAAATCTACCTTTCTACCCCTGATATCTCACCTTGCATCCAAACCAAAGTTCAGCGTGCTTGTCTGACATTGCTGCCTGGATGTCTCAACGCCATCTGAAATTAAATATGACCAAAACCGAGCTTCTCATTTTCCCCCCCAAACCCACCTCCCCGCTCCCCCCGTTTTCTATTTCTGTTGATGGCTCTCTCATTCTCCCTGTCTCCTCAGCTCGAAACCTTGGGGTCATCTTTGACTCTTCTCTCTCCTTCTCTGCTCATATCCAGCAGACCGCCAAGACCTGTCGTTTCTTTCTTTACAACATTCATAAAATCCGCCCCTTTCTTTCCGAGCACTCTACCAAAACCCTCATCCACACCCTTGTCACCTCTCGTTTAGACTACTGCAATCTGCTTCTTGCTGGCCTCCCACTTAGTCACTTCTCCCCTCTCCAGTCGGTTCAAAACTCTGCTGCCCGTCTCATCTTCCGCCAGGGTCGCTTTACTCATACTACCCCTCTCCTCAAGACCCTTCACTGGCTCCCTATCCGTTTTCGCATCCTGTTCAAACTTCTTCTACTAACCTATAAATGTATTCACTCTGCTGCTCCCCAGTATCTCTCCACACTCGTCCTTCCCTACACCCCTTCCCGTGCACTCCGCTCCATGGATAAATCCTTCTTATCTGTTCCCTTCTCCACTACTGCCAACTCCAGACTTCGCGCCTTCTGTCTCGCTTCACCCTACGCCTGGAATAAACTTCCTGAGCCCCTACGTCTTGCCCCATCCTTGGCCACCTTTAAATCTAGACTGAAAGCCCACCTCTTTAACATTGCTTTTGACTCGTAACCACTTGTAACCACTCGCCTCCACCTACCCTCCTCTCTTCCTTCCCGTTCACATTAATTGATTTGATTTGCTTACTTTATTTATTTTTTGTCTATTAGATTGTAAGCTCTTTGAGCAGGGACTGTCTTTCTTCTATGTTTGTGCAGCGCTGCGTATGCCTTGTAGCGCTATAGAAATGCTAAATAGTAGTAGTAGTAGTAGACGCAGCTTCACAGGCTTAGTCGACACTCACTCCCTTAGCTTAAGGTTCTAAGAAAGATTTACCTCACTGAAGCCTCTGCTTCTGGCAAACACAGGGTATCAATGTCGCTGAGGGCTGTTCCTCTTCCCCAGGCTCTTCCCAGGTATTGCAGCCAATGAGAACACCCTGGGAGGATTCTTTCACTCAGGGCCTCCATGTTCTGTTCTGCTTCTGTGAATTTAACCTCCTCTCTGCCTCAGCCCCGCCCACCTGACACAGCAGGTTAGCTCCACCTACCGTAAGGTAGCTCACTCTCAGCTCTTCAGTGAGGGAGTGCTCTTAGAGAAGCCTGCCTTAGTACCACTCACTCCATCACAGGGATATTCAGTGGAACTAATTGGGTAAGTGCCACTGAATATTCCCTCAGGGTCTGCTCAGTTAACTGGACAAGAGGTTATCTTACCTGGTTAACTGGTTTTGAATACTGACCCCTGTGTTTTTAAACACTGCCATTTCTCCACATATCTCAATGAATCTGCGAAGTTCAGGTTTAGTCAGTTTTTTCTGAGATTTTCTGAGTCCATTTCTGAATGGAAGTGAGGACAGGGAAAGCAAAAAGCAGCAACTTGCTGATCATAATATTCAACCCAAGGGAATTCTGTGTAATGGGAAACTGAAAATGAGTGATTGTATTTCCAATGCATTCTCTTCAGGCAGATGTGATTTATTTGGTCCATTTCTTTTTTTCTCCAAGGTCTGAAGCAGCAGTTAGGCTTTTCACTTCAAATTTACTTATACTCCTTGCACCCAATGATTCAAAACCATGTGGCAATGCTGATGAAATATCTGGAGTTAGGGTTAATCCTGTTTCAAATTAATCACTCATAGTTCAACAGCTGCTCTTGCAAAAAAACTTTTAGATGCCCATTTTAGCTGTTGTCAAAAAAGACAGGGGAAAGGCATGAGGAAAGGAAATACAGGGTCGCATACAAGTTATGCTGGCAGAGGTGGAACAGTTCCATAGGATTGATGAGGATACATAAGATAGCAGCCTTGCTTCATTATATCCTGACTGCATCATCAATGCACTTGAAGCAAAGCCTGAGGTGGTATTTGTGAAAAGCAGACCCCTGGATTAATTTCTACATGGAAAGGAAGCCATGCAGGGCAGCAGAGACCTGGACAGAGAAACTGCACTGAAAAATGCAGCCCTGAAAGTATACAAGATGGAAATAAGACATGTTTTTGGTGCTAGAAAGTCTGCATTATATGGACCATAAAACAACCTGACTAAACAACAAAGATAAACTCCACATGCATCAAGGCTAAGGGATAAAACTATAACCAATAACACAGCCATGGAAAAGCGTAGTGGCATTTTTCAAAGCGATTCAAGGTCATCTATGACAAGATTGATGCATCATCTAGGGAGTTACCCCCAAATTCTATTTCTCTGTTTATCACCCTCCTCACACCAACCCACACCCATCCTGTTAGAATATCAATGATATGCTTTGATGTCCCCATGCATACCTCCTACCCACCCCCATCCTCCCACCCTGTCAGACTGTCATAGTAATGCTTGAATGTTTTCACTTATATACACTGTCAGCTAGCACATTTGCTTATTTCCGATCTGTCGAAGAAGGGCAACCTTCGAAAGCTAATCAAGAAATGTATTAAGTTATATCCAATAAAAAAGGTATCATCTTATTTTCTTTTCCATGTTTTCTTTTGTTTGATTTCTATTGATAACCCCAAATTCTATAAATGGAGCTCAAAACTGCACATACAAATTTGGGTGGGTGCCCAATTTGCACATGCAATTTAATTGAATAATGATCCAATTAGCACCAATAATTGACTGCTAACAATCAATTATTGGTGCTAACTGGTAACAATTTGAATTTTCGCGCTCATCTTCCTAGTCAGTATTCTATAGAGATGCGCATGGAAATTTTTAAGCAGGAATCCAGAAAGGGGGGCATGGACATGGGAGGGACACGGCCAGGTCAGGACGCTCCTACAATTTGCATGTAGTGTTATGGCAGAGCCATACCTAATTGAGGCACGATGATTTAGACCACTGTAAGCCACTTTGAGCCTGCAAAACTGTGGGAAAAATGTGGGGTATAAATGTGCAAAATAAATAAATAAATAAATACCAGGTTTCAGTTGGTGTAAATCCTCGCACCCAAAATGGGATACGGATCCTAGTGCTAAGCGCTATCTTTTAAAGGGCGCCCAACTCAGATCACTGTTTGTAGAATAGCGCTTAGCGCTCATTTGTTTTGGCGTCCAAATTTGGGCACCGTTTACTGAATTTAGCCCTTGTTGCTGTGGTTCCCAAACCTGGTCCTGGAGGCACCCCAGCCAGTCGGGTTTTCAGGATATACCCACAATGAATATGCATGAGAGAGATTTGCATGCACTGCCTCCGCTGCATGCAAATTCATTGTGGGTGACTGGCTTAAGAATTAATTATTGACCTTTGACGCAGGCACTGTGTGCTGAAACACAGCCCGTGTCGGGTCTTTAACACAAGATTGGTATTCAAGTTATATGATTAAAAGGATTTGTGTTCCTGTTTTGATGGCTCTTAGTGCTTTCTTTTTGCTGTTTTGGACTTTGTCTTGTACTTTGTACCTTCTCTGTGTATAAATTTATGTCCTTAAACATAGCTGTGCTATAGGAGTCTTTCATTTGAGTGGAACAACATGCCTAGCAGCAGTTTGATGGGAAGGGCCCTTGAATATGATCAAGATTCTTGGGATGGCAAAAAGACTGTGGGCAGGTAATCTTAAATTATCTTCCTTCCTCAGAGGCTTTACCCAGTGCTGCCCTTGCAGCTCAGCAACTTTCCCAACAGGAGGGAAGATGCTTAATGTATATTAGTTTTCTTTACTATACTGGGCCAGCCTCATGGTATGAGCTATAAGATTGTAAGATATCATATCATGAGATTGATGCCACACTGAACTGTGGCTAGTTAAGTGCCCTCCTTCTTGCTGGTCATGGAAACCAAGCTGCTAGGGGAAGTACTGAAGTAGGGCCTTCTTGACAAGAGAGGAAATGTATAAATACCTTTCTGCTGACTTTTTCTACCCCAGAATCTTGGTAGTCTACTATCTAGTTCACCTTAAAAGAAACACCATCCCTGAACTACTGGGTTTGATATTTGGGAAGTCCTTGGAAGAAAAAAGACAATTAAATTTTACTTAAGCCCCAGCTGCTATGTCTCCCATGAGTGATGGGTCTCCAATTTCACCCACCTATGACCTCAACCTGGGCCTTAGCTATACATCAGGGTCTGCAATAGGCAGAAGAATCTCCCCACTACATTGAACTGTTGTTTGAGTTATATAAGCAGTTTATTTATTTATTCATGTATTTAGCATCATCATTTATGAAACCTATGGTGGAATGGTGTTGCTGCGTTCCACTGAAGTCCTTCCCCCATGCTTTCCAGAGTGATGAAACTCCAACTCTACCAACCCGTGACATCATCTGGAGCCTTACTTGTACATCAGGGCCACTGTGGCACGCTGAATAGGTGAGCTAAAGGGGTCAGTCTTTAAGGATCCCATTGGGGTGCACTTGGGAGACTTGGCATCTCTGGAAAGGTAGTTTTGTGTGATGGGTAGGTTTCTATTTTGGAGCTAGAAGGTCCAAAGTTATATCTAAGTGCATATTTATGATATGATTGTAGAGGCAGAGGTTTACCTCAGAGGCGTCATAGAGACCTGCCTTCCAGAGGTGAGAAGGGTCCTTCTCCTAGCTGTGTCCATTTGGCTTCTGTATTCAGGGCCGCCAAGGGACTGAGAAAGGCCCAGGACAAGGCCGCCACCTCCCCCCGAATAATCACTGTCACTGCCGCCGCTTCCACAAGGTTGCTGCCGCCCTCCCAGGATTGCCACCCCCCCCCCCCCCCCCCCACTGCAACTACAAATACCTTGGCTGGTGGGGATCTCGAGGCCTTGCCAGCATAAGAGGTCTTCCTCCAGCGCTGCTCTTCACTCTGCCAAATGGCCTGCCCCTGAGGCTCCTTTTTCTCTCATGTCGTGCATGCTCGGTTTCTAAACCACTGGCAGCAATGCAGTTGGAGAACCCCTGGTCAGCTTAGAGGAAACAGTGCCTTCAGTGTCCTTCCTCCTCTGGCACGAAGTTTGCATCATCATGGGCATAGTAGAGGAGTAGCCTAATGGTTAGTGCAGTAGCCAAAGAACCTAGGGAACCAGGTTCAATTCCCACTGTAACTCCCAGCTGTAAATCCTAACCAGCAGTGATCTGCAATTTTTAAATGCTGACTATCACTGGCTAAATCAGGCCTGGATATTCAATGCCAGGCAATATGCAGGCACGACATTGAATATCATGGATAACAAGGCTGTTTGTTGCCACCAAAGCTATGCGGGTCCCAGCTGATATCCAGCTAGGACCCACATAATATACTTATACAGTTCCTGGCTGAATATCGGCTGGGACTGCATAAGTTTTGTCCACATACCCTGATGTAGCTTCCCAATCTCCTTCCCACCACCCTGATGCAGCTCCGCTCTCCCTCCCACCCTACTCACAAAGCAGCTCTGAACCCCCATCACACACCCCAATGTAGCTTCAAACCCCCCTCTTCCCAATGCAACTCTGCTTCCCTTATCACTCCAATTTTGCTCCAAACCTTCTCCCACCCACCCACCCCCAGATGCAGGTTTGAACCCCTTTCCCATTCTTGCTTCCCATCCCCTCAAACCCCAAAAGGCCCCCTCAGGCTGTTCTGCCCTGGCTTTACAGCCTGCTTCACTAACACAGACTACTCAGTAATTACTGTGGATTCTTTTGGATTCGTATTAGGTAAATGAGACTTTTATTAGAGGTTCTAAAATCTAACATATACCATGATTAAGCTATATACACAATGATTAGCTATATAACTGAAAAGATCTAACTAAAATTAAACAATACCTATCTATAAGCAATCATTACATCACTGGTCCCTACATCCAAGCAATATTAGGTGTTCCTAGACCAGGAAAAGAAGCAATACACTATAAACAATCATCACTGGTCCTTACATCATCCAGGCTCTTATCATCAGCTGGGGGGGACCTGTTCACAGCGAAAGCCAGGAGCTTCTTTGACCAGGAGTCTGGTTCTATGTGGTGTGCCCACCCATAGATGAGCTTCCCATTTCACTGCCAGAGGCCCCCCCTTTTTTTTTATTAGGTTTAGAACTCATGTTCAGAGCTAAGGAAAATTACAGAATGCTTGAGAATTTCTCTGTTTAGGTAAACAAGCCATACTGTGGGAATGTGGTCGCATGTTTCTCAATCCAGGTGGCCAGTCTGAACTCGAAACAGGCTCCACCTCCCCCTTCACATAATTAGAGTTGTGTCTTATCTTCTGCATTCCAACTTATTTTCACACAATCAAAGTTAAACAATCATTTTCAAAAATACAGACCCCGAGTGCACTGGTCGGTCAAGGCAGAGTTGAAAAACAATCTTTAAAATTCTCTTTTATTACACAGGCCTACTAACAATCTATTGTGGTCTAGTGGTCTTTGGGACGGGAATAAACCCACTCACTCCTGCTCTTCTCGGTTACTCCTGAAAAATGGCAGCCATGACGTCTAGCGGTACTAGCTGCATTGGAGGGAAGGGGGGAATAGAGCTACTTTGGCCTGACTAACAGCTATGTGGGTATTGGCCGATACTCTGTGTTGGCACCTGCACAGACAAGCAACCAAAGTTAGGACTGTTTTTTCTACAATCCTATTTAGTTGCATAGCTATACAGGTGCCAACACTAAATATTGTCAGCATCTGCATAGCCTCCAGCTCCTCCCCAATTCTATGTCCTGAACACCCCTCTCTGGCCCACTTCAAAAATGGTAGGTCACAGGTGATATTCAGCAGTACTGCCCGGTTGAATGCTGCTGTATATCAGCACCCAGCCTGCTGCCTGCAATTTAAGCAGGAAGGAGCCTCTTCTACCCATTTAAATCACTTTGAATATTGACCAGATAATTTGTAGGATTCAGTGGTAGAGATTAACATGCATGGGAATTCTTTGATAATTGTAGGCGATTTTAATTTACATGTTGAAGACCTCAGTGTATGCCAGGGGTTCAAAACCCAGTCCTAGAGACACACCTATCCAGTCAGGTTTTTAGGATATCCACAAGGAATATGCACGAGATAAATTTGCCTGCACTGCCTCCATCCTATGCAAATTTATCTCGTGCATATTCATTGTGGGTATCCTGAAAACCTGACTAGCTAGATGTGCCCCGAGGACCGGGTTGAGAATTTGTGATGTATGCTAACACAACATTTTGAAGATAGTTTTGTAATTGGTCACCCAGACTGAGAGCTTAGGAAGGTTCCTATTTATAGTCTATAATTAAGATGGACTTGGGAAATTCCACTGCTTATTTCTAGAATAAGCAGCATAAAATCTGTTTTGGGATCTTGCCAGATATTTGTGACCTGGATTGGCCACTGTTGGAAGTAGGATACTGGACTTGATGGACCTTTGGTCTGTCCCAGTATGGCAACACTTGTATTCTTATGTATTCAGCCTTAGCTTCTCAACTGTAACAGTAACAAAAGTTGGAAAGGACAGGCAGATTTAGGGGCAAAATTGATCTTCACTAATTACTTTAGAGTTTATTCATTAGTTTTACAGTATGATATTCTGAGAGAACACCTAGCAGAGCTCCAGCCTGGCTCTTCAGAGGATATGATTTCCCAGGAAAATCAGGAAATTAAGAAGATTTTCATGATGATAAGGAATATTATGGTTTTCAGTACATCTACAAGAACATAAAAAAGTAGTAAGGTGTCCCGAGAGATGCTGGTAGATATCTTGTAGAACAGAAGATAGACCATATTGGAGAGGAACAAACAAGAAATACAATTTTCCGTTATTGCGTAATGGAAACCTCTGAGAATAGTCATAGGGAGATTTCAAATGTATTGCAGGATCTTTTGGGAAATTTTTTGCTCATTACGAATAATTGAAATGCTTTGAATTTATCTGTATTTTTTGTTGACAAGATGAACAATCTGTGCCAGAAATTGATTGCTAAGGGGATTTCATGGAAGCATGGGAGTTGTCCTCAACTGCTCGAAGAACAGGTGAAGGAAACTAGATATGAATAATTTTCCACTTTATCTGTAATAGGCTGCAAATGATTTTATGCTCTACAGGATATCTGCCAGCATCTCTTGGGACCCTTACTACTCTTTTATAGAAACAAAAACAGAGAAACGTGTAGGCAGATAAAGACCACATGGCCTATCCAGTCTTCCATCCATGCCATCTACTCTCCCTATCACTCCCTTTGAAATCCTATGTACTTGTCTCAAGCTCTCTTGAATTTAGATACTGTTTTTGTATCCACCCACTGGGAGGCCGATCCACAAATTCACCACCCTTTCTGTGAAGAAGTATTTCCTCAGGTTATGTCTATCCTCTTTCACCGTCATCCTATGCCCCCTTGTTCACAAACTTCCTTTCGATTGTCATTACTGGAGCAAAATCATTGAGTATGTGCTCTTTTTGAAAGTGTGCACTCCCTTCTGTTATGCCGGTGATATTCAGATCCTCCACCTCACTTTCTACCCTCAGTGGCTGTCACCATCATGTTTCCAGCTGGCTTAAGGATAACCATCTTTTTCTGAACACATTCAAATATATTCCCCAGCCCACACTCACCCTTGTCTACCTGCCCAGTTCTTGATAACCATCCACTCCCTTTGTGTAACACTGTCAAACTCTTGGGCATCATTTTTGATTCAAAGCTGACCTTTAAATCTCAGATCGATTCCATTGTTTACTCCTTTTTCTTTGCTCTATATCGCATTTGGCCCTTGCGCTCTTTACTTGATCCAGCGTTTATTTCCACCCTTCTCCTTTCATTGTTATTTCTCACATCAACTATGTAATTCCTTATACTACTACTACTACTACTACTTAACATTTCTAGAGCGCTACTAGGGTTACGCAGCGCTGTACAAATTAACAATACTCTGCTCTCCCAATCAGTTCACTCAATCATCTTCAACTCATTGTCATTAAACTCCTTCACTCTGCTTACCACTTTGACCATCTTACCCTCCTCCTTCTTTCAGAACACTGGCTTCCGGTATCAGCCCACATTTAATTCAAAACCCTTTGCCTGGTCTTCAGATCGCATCTCCCTCCTGCTCCAACATATCTCAACTGTCTCCTTATTCCCTATGCCTCAACAAATTCCCTCCATTCCTGCACTGCTAATCTACTTATATCCTACAGAGTGTGGGCAAAAGGCATGGATGGCTGAAATCTAGCAATTGCTCTGCATTTGTGCTTGCCTGTCATTTTGCCTTGTGCTGAACATATAACCAGCCACTAGGGGTTGAGGAGTTTAAATGGTTTTTGCCATAGATGCCCCTCTGGGGTCACCCTCAGTCCCAACCCTGTGGAGAGGTCTCCATGTAGACTCATTTATATAAACTAATTTTCACAGTTTATAATTTCATTGTCACTCAGGGCATACTATTTCTAGGGGGGGTATTTGTCACTTTCAGTGATGCAATACTGCAGGTTATGCTTGATTCAAAGTCAAAGAGGGTATTAGTGACACACTGACAAAGCACAAAAAATGCAAAGCTTAGAAAATAAAACAGACATTTCATATACTATTATGTCAGGCATTTTAACACTTTACAGCTTGCATTTTTGAAGTTTCTACCAACTGCTGCTTTTACAGTTCAGAAGGAATGGTGGCAGATTGGAAAAGATGAATACGTCAAACAGACTTACCATTACAGTCTTAGCCTATGCTTTGCAAAATAAACATCTCATCAATTTAAAAAGTCATTTTATAATCTCTCAGCCTTGACTCGGTTAGGAGAAGTGAAGCAAAGATCATCTGAACTCATTGTACATGAAGTTATACAGAAACCTTGCTTTTATCTTCTCCTTTTAATACTGAAATAACAGCAGACCATTATAAAGGGAGAAAATTCAACAAGATTTTGATGTAGAGACTTCTAAAGGCCGTTTTCAGTGGTAAAAAAAAAATACGAGCTAAAAAAACAAGTTATCAATAATATATACAAAACCTCCAAGTCCACAAAATTAAAAAAAAATCACAAATAACATAGTAACATAGTAGATGACGGCAGAAAAAGACCTGCACGGTCCATCCAGTCTGCCCAACAAGATAAACTCACATGTGCCATTTTTTGTGTATACCTTACCTTGATTTGTACCTGTCTTTTTCAGGGCACAGACCGCATAAGTCTGTCCAGCACTATCCCCACCTCCCAACCACCAGCCCTGCCTCCCACCACCGGCTAAGCTTCTGGGGATCCCTTCCTTCTGAGCAGGATTCCTTTATGTTTATCCCACGCATGTTTGAATTCCGTTACCGTTTTCCTCTCCACCACCTCCCGCAGGATGGCATTCCAAGCATCCACCACTCTCTCCGTAAAAAAATACTTCCTGGCATTTTTCTTGAGTCTGCCCCCCTCCAATCTCATTTCATGTCCTCTATTTCTACCGCCTTCCCATCTCCGGAAAAGGTTCGTTTGCGGATTAATACCTTTCAAATATTTGAACGTCTGTATCATATCACCCCTGTTTCTCCTTTCTTCCAGGGTATACATGTTCAGGTCAACAAGTCTCTCCTCATACGTCTTGCAACGCAAATCCCATACCATTCTCGTAGCTTTTCTTTGCACCACTTCCATTTTTTTAACATCCTTCGCAAGATACGGCCTCCAAAATTGAACACAATACTCCAGGTGGGGCCTCACCAACGTCTTATACAGGGGTATTAAAATCTCTTTTCTTCTGCTGGTCACACCTCTCTCTATACAGTCTAGCAATCTTCTAGCTGCGGCCACCGCCTTGTCACACTGTTTCGTCGCCTTCAGATCCTCAGATACTATCACCCCAAGATCCCTGTACCTATCAGACTCTCACCGCCTAACCAGGGCCACCGAGAGGGGGGACAGGGAGGACAAACGTCCCCGGGCCTGGGCCTCCGGAGGGGGCCCAGCGCCACCGCAGTCAGGCCCGCTCGCTCCCGGGCGGAGCATGAAGGAAGGAGAGGTCTGCCCTGCTGCTGCTTGCCGTGAAGGTGGTGAAAGGAAAGGAAGGACGCATTTAAGGTTAGTTCAGGGCCCAGTAGCGGGTGGAGGGGGGGCCCGGTGGCGACGATGACCTTGGGTGGGGTGGGTGGGGGGGCCGGGGGCGGCCTTGTCCCGGGCCCGGCTCTGGCTCTAGGCGGCCCTGCGCCTAACACATACGTCTCCCGTGGATTTCTACTCCCTAAGTGCATCACTTTACATTTCTTCAAATTGAATTTTAATTGCCAAACGTTAGACCATTCTTCTAGCTTCCGCAGATCTTTTTTCATGCTTTCCACTCCCTCCGGGGGGTGTCCACTCTGTTGCAAATCTTGGTGTCATCCGCAAAAAGGCAAATTTTACTCTGGTACTAGTTATTATGTATTCTTCTTATTCTAAATATTTATTGACCTGGTGTAATTCCAATACAGTATGGATATAAAAGAAGAAAAGAGTCAAGCTCACTATCATTGCCCTGTCAACTTATTCAACAATGTAACTCCCAGTATTATCATCACTCAATTTTTTTTTGTAGTCCATAGACTAGGGGGCACACAATAAAGCTGCAAAGTAGTAAATTTAAAACAAATCAGAGAAATATTTTCTTCACTCAATGTGTAACTAAACTCTGGAATTTGTTGCCAGAGAATGTGGTAAAGGCAGTTAGCTTAGCGGGGTTTAAAAAAAGGTTTGGATGACTTCCTAAAGGAAAAGTTCATAGACCATTATTAAAATGGGCTTGGGGAAAATTCACTGCTTATTTCTAGGATAAGCAGCATAAAATGTATTGTACTGTTTTGGGATCTTGCCAGGTATTTGTGACCTGGATTGGCCACTGTTGGAAACAATTTGACATGTCAAGCGCCTTTGACATGATCGATCACAAGATGCAGATAAAACTGACAAAATTGGTTTGGGTGGAGAAGTTCGAGAATGGTTTAAAGGATTCTTGACATCCAGATCCTACCAAGTCCAGATAGGCAACACACTCTCCTCCACATGGATAAATGTCATAACGAAAATGTTCCAAACAATGTGGAAACTAATACATATATAAGAGGCTACTTTGCAAGAACAGTCTTTGCATGCTCGTGCAAACACTAACCTTATCACACCTAGACTATTGTAATGGAATCTATCTAGGTGCAAAGATGAGATCTTAAGGAAATTACAAACAGCACAAAACACCGCCACACAGCTAATTCATGGACACTCTTGCTACAATTGAGCCACACCACTACACCAGGCCTTACATTAGCTTCCCATCAAGACAAGAATAACATTCAAGCTATGTATATTGGTCTACAAAATGATATTCAGTCTAGCTCCAGAATACACAAAAATAACCTTACCAATGCGTAATATAAACACAGAATCAAGAAACTACCTTACACTCCACTTCCCCAACTGCCTTATAGAAGGCGCCACAAAAATTGTGAACACCTCTCTTTCTAATGGGCAACTACCAATAGCATTAAAAAGGGCAGTGGTTCGCCCTTTGCTGAAGAAAAACAACCTTGACCAGGACAAACTTGAAAGTTACAGGTCAGTATCCAACATTCCATTTCTAGGGAAACTCATAGAACAGTCTGTGTTCAACTTAATGACTGGCTAGAAAAAAGTAACTGGATTGGCCGCTGTTGTGGACAGGATGCTGGGCTCGATGGACCCTTGGTCTTTTCCCAGTGTGGTATTACTTATGTACTTATGTAGATTCATGTCAATCTGGATTCAGACCCGGTTATGGAACAGAAACAGTCCTCGTATCCCTGCTAGATGATCTTCACAGAAACCGAGACAAGGGATTTGCCTCGATGTTAGTACTGCTAGATTTCTCAGATTTGACACTGTGGATCATGATATCTTGCTAGCATGACTAACAGAAACAGGCATCACAGGAACAGTACTTGCCTGGTTCAGATCCTATCTGTCAGACAGGCAACAATCCATAACGTTTGGCAGCAACTCATCATCACCATGGACACTAACCTGTGGGGTACCCTTCACGATCAATTATATTGTTCTATTACATATTGTGTTGATTGTAAGTAGTATTCTATGCCATACTTTGTATTGTTATTTGAATATTTTTACTGCTGTAATTGCCTATTGCTCATGTTTGATCTATTTTCACTGTACACCGCCTTGAGTGAATTCCTTCAAGAAGGCGGTAAATAAATCCTAATAAGGGACTATGATACAAATTAGCTTACTCATTGAGCTTCAAATATCTATGCACACAGAACTGGAATGTACTCCCGAAATCCTTAAAAATTATGAACAACTACAAGAACTTCCAAAAACATCTCAAAACATTCTTCTGCAAAACGTTCTTCTACAAAGACTCAGGGGAACTCCAAAACAGACCTATTACTCAAATAAATCCTGGTTAACTGGATTCTCATCTCTAATCTGTACTGTACTTATTTTTATTATTTTATTTTATTATTACATTTGTACCCCACGCTTTCCCACTCAAGGCAGGTTCAATGCGGCTTACATAATAATATGGATTACAGAGAATTGATAAAGAGAAAATAAATTAATTAAAGCAGAATAATAAAAGAGAGAGGTAGGTAGGTAGAGATGGACAAGAGTGAAGGGATTAGGAGAGGTATGAGCAAGGTGTAGTTGAGCATTGGAGGAGGGGTAGAGGAGGCAGGAGGGGGGATGGGATACGGGAAAAACATAGGGAAATTTGGTGGGAGATGTAGTCTGGGTCATTATCGTAGTCTCCTGGATATGTGTTGCGTAGATGGGTTTATAGGATTCGTTTGGGTCATTTAGGTAGGCTTGCTTGAACAGATGGGTTTTAGTGATTTTCGGAAGGGTAGATAGTCACTGATTGATCGGATGGATCTGGGGAGGGCATTCCAGAGTTGGCTGCCTAAAAAGGAGAAGTTGGATCAATAATAGGTTTTGTGCTTGAGTCCTTTGCAATTGGGGTAATGTAGGTTGAGGTAAGTTCGCGAAGTTTCAGACATGTTTCTGGTGGGAAGGTCAATCAGATTGAGCATATAGCCCGGAGATTCACCGTGGATAATCACTGACACAGGTCATTCGATCAAATGTAACTACTCTATTTAGAGAGGCATTTTTGATATGATGTCTAAGTCTGATTTTGTACCTTTTTGCACAAAACGTCCAAAATCCAAATATGAAAGAAGGTCATTTTCAAATAGGAAAAACATTTATCTTTTTTTTTTTTCAAAAATACTGTTTTGAAGAAGGTTTTGTGCTTTGGACATTTTGTTTTTTGGTCCATTTTTGAGAAAAAAAAAAAAAAAAGCCGAATAAGTGCAAAATGTAGAGATTCATGCCATTAGGATTTAGAAGGAACCAACCTTTTTAGTAGACTGGTCCCCCAGACATCACAGGAGAGCAATGGGGCACCCTAGAGGGCACTTTTGTGCAATTCATAAAAATGCTCCCAGGTACACATCTCACCTTTGCTCCCTTATCTTGTCCCCTGAGCCCTTCAAAACCCACCCAAAACACAATGTCCCCCACTGTACACCACTACAATAGCTCTTTTGGGTGAAGGGGGCCGGAAATTACTGCCTATTGATTAGGTGAACCAACCATTGTTCTTAGCTGTGTGCTTTATACTTTCCTTTATTATCCGTCGTCTTTGCTGTGTGCTTTATATTTTCCTCAGCATGAATGCATTAAGTTTTTCTTTGTGTGAGTGGATTTTTCCCCTGTTTTCTTCTGAGCGATTATATATCTACCATGTACACTGCTCTGCTCTGCCCAGGCAGCTAGTTTGGTCCAGCAAATCCAATAAAGTATAAGTATATGTGGGTACAGTAAGGTTTTGGTGAGTTTGAGAGGGGTCACAGTTTCCACCACAAGTGCGACAGGTAGAGGGAGATAGGGACCTGGGTCCTCCACTGTGTACTACACTGGCCACTACACTACTCCAAGGACCTGCAAGCTGCTCTAATAGACCTGCCTTTAACACCTGAGACTGTCATAGAGGCTGGTAAGTCATATTTTTATTTACATTTTTTTAGGGGGTGGGAGGGGTTAGTGACCACTGGGGGGGTATTAGGGGGTCACCCCGATTCCCTCCAGTGGTCATCTGGTCATTTAAGGCACCATTTTGCGCCTTATTTGTTCTGAAAACAGGATGGTTTTGTTTTGTTCCATTATAGCTGTAAAACGTCCAAGTGTTAGGCACACCCTAATCCCGCCTTAAGAATGCCCCCAACACATCCCCTTGTGATTTGGATGCACTGCAGATGTATTACACAGGTAAACAGCTGCAAAATAGGTTACAAAAATACCAATTTGGATGTTTTGAGAAGAAAAAATGTCCAAATAGTGCTTTATGACACTTTTTGGGCATTTTTCTCTTTCAAAAATGAGCCCCTTGGTTTGTAAGCCACATTGAACCAATGTCAGTTGGAAAATGTGGGATATAAATGCCAAAATAAAATAAAATAAAGGGCATATTAACTTTGAACATGGGGGAAGCCACTTTTTGCCCTGGGATCGGTAGCATGGAATCCTGCTACTATGTGGGATTCTGCCAGGTGCTTGTGACCTGAATTGGCCACTGTTGGAAACAGGATACTGAATGGACCGTTATGGCTGTCCTTATCTTCTAATGTAACTTTGGTAACCAGCCTGTTACTTTCTCACTTCACAGAAAAATGCCTTTTCCTGATTATTTACCATTTGTTTCTGCTCACCTCCAGCAGGGGGCAGAATAAACAGCGCCTTACTGTTCCTGAGACAAGACCCAGAGATGGCCATTCCTTCAATCAAAGGTCTTAAGGCTGTTATAATTCTCTTAGCATTGCGGATAGTTAGAAATATCCTTATTGCTCTGTGAAGTGTGAGGTCAGACCATGTTGGTACTGGTTATATTTTAATAAATAATATTTGGCATATTTATTTTGGGTTTGTTTAAGACATGATTATTAGTGAATAGATTTGTAACAGAACAACGGCTAGGGACTTGCTCCATGCTTTATTGCTACAAATAAACTGTCACATTTACATGGATAAATCCTTCTTATCTGTTCCCTTCTCCACTACTGCCAACTCCAGACTTTGCGCCTTCTGTCTCGCTGCACCCTACGCCTGGAATAAACTTCCTGAGCCCCTACGTCTTGCCCCATCCTTGGCCACCTTTAAATCTAGACTGAAAGCCCACCTCTTTAACATTGCTTTTGACTCGTAACCACTTGTAACCACTCGCCTCCACCTACCCTCCTCTCTTCCTTCCCGTCCACATTAATTGATTTGATTTGCTTACTTTATTTATTTTTTGTCTATTAGATTGTAAGCTCTTTGAGCAGGGACTGTCTTTTTTCTATGTTTGTGCAGCACTGCGAATGCCTTGTAGTGCTATAGAAATGCTAAATAGTAGTAGTAGTAGTAATTTTACAGATGTAGTCCTTATTGTGTGCATATAAAGTGCCTAAGGGACATATGCAGCACCTTGCAAGGGGAATCGATCCTGTTCATCACTCCTGCCCTCTTCTTCAACTTTGGGGGGGGAGAATGGAGAAGTTAAAACAGTTTTCCACCACCAGATCCAAGATAAAAAGAACATGTGTCAAGTATTCTTTCTTCAGTTCTCTACAACACAGTTACTTGCACTAACTAGAATTCAGCTGGGTGAATAATTGCTGAATTAGATGAACTCATTTCTTAACTTCAATTAATTTTTGTGAACAACCAAAACAAACTGGAAGATACACAACTTAAATATTGACACTTAATACCAAGAAATAGAATGTTACAGTAATCCAAGTGAGGTAGGACTAACATTTGGACTAGTAGTACAAAGGCTTTTTGGTCAAAGAATGTTCTGACTAGATATAGCTGTCTCATTTTGTTTTCTTCCATATCTGGTTAATATGGGACAAGAAGGTGAATGAAGAATCAAGCAAGACCCCTAGTACTCTGGTTTCAGACTTGACTGTAAAGCTTTGACCATTGGACAAGGATATTTATTGATGATGGGACCTCAACTCCCTGATTTCAGAACATAAAAGGTCTCAATAACATTCAGTCTACAATAGAAATGTAGCATTAAATTACTCTTGCAATTGGATACGTCCCACCTGGTATAAAATACCACTATTTATTGTTATTATACTTTCTAGCCCAAAGAAAGATTATACATTAGGGGATGTCTGTCTGTCTGATTGTCTGGGAGGAAAAATAGATCTTTGAAAATCTGACAGAATAGGAGTTGGCAGGTCTGCATTTGTTGAGCTAGAGACAGTGGAGGCATGTGATTGATTCTGTTATATAGGCCGGGATTTGGAATAGCTGGCCTATTGTAAGTGAATATCTGATGCCTCCCTGCCATTCTTCTCAATTTCAAACAAAATAAAAATATCAGATAAAGTATAGTATAGTTTAATGTACATTGTCATGTTGCCATTATTTCCTTTTGGTTTTTGTGGCAAGTTACAATGGAAGCAGGCAGGGCAGACTGATTCACATGGGATGAGAGATGGAGGGGAACTAGACAGCTACTACTACTACTTATCATTTCTAAAGTGCTACTAGACGTACGCAGCGCTGTACACTTGAACATGAAGAGACAGTCCCTGCTCGACAACTGCAGGCAGAGGTTTTAAACTCAGAAAAATATTCAGACATATTACCCATTCTTCTGCTTTCTGGACATTATTGTAAAATTCTGCTGACTTCTGAAAAAAGCAAGACAGTTGGCAATCCTAACCTCCTGAGTCCCGAGCACACCTCACAAGGCCTCACCAAGGAAGTGGCTTAATCTGGCCCTGCTCTCAACATGTAGAAATAGTTATACAGGACTAGTTTGGGGGTTGGGGCATTTTACATGGTGGTGGGGCAGTTGAGGGAGTAGATTTTTGTGGGTGGGGCAGTCTGCATCTATCTCCTTGGCAGATTCCTTTACGTACCTAGGAGTTATCCTAGATAGCCAGCTGTCTTTCAATCAGCACATTTCTCTACTAGTCAGATGCTGTTTCTATGTGTGTTATCAATTTAGAGCTGTATGAGATTTTTTAAACATTACAGATCAGAAAAACATTCTGCATGCCACCATTACTTCATGCTGCTACTACTACTACTACTATTTAGCATTTCTATAGCGCTACAAGGCGTACGCAGCGCTGCACAAACATAGAAGAAAGACAGTCCCTGCTCAAAGAGCTTACAATCTAATAGACAAAAAATAAATAAAGTAAGCAAATCAAATCAATTAATGTGTACAGGAAGGAGAAGAGGAGGGTAGGTGGAGGCGAGTGGTTACGAGTCAAAAACAATGTTAAAGAGTTGGGCTTTCAGTCTAGATTTAAAGGTGGCCAAGGATGGGGCAAGATGTAGGGGATCAGGAAGTTTATTCCAGGCTTAGGGTGCAGCGAGACAGAAGGCGCGATGTCTGGAGTTGGCAGTAGTGGAGAAGGGAACAGATAAGAAGGATTTATCCATGGAACGGAGTGCACGGGAAGGGGTGTAGGGAAGGATGAGTGTGGAGAAAAACTGGGGAGCAGCAGAGTGAGTACATTTATAGGTTAGTAGAAGAAGTTTGAACAGGATGTGAAAACGGATAGGGAGCCAGTGAAGCGACTTGAGGAGAGGGGTAGTATGAGTAAAGTGACCCTGGTGGAAGACAAGACGGGCAGCAGAGTTTTGAACCGATTGGAGAGGGGAGAAGTGACTAAGTGGGAGGCCAGCAAGAAGCAGATTGCAGTAGTCCAAACGAGAGGTGACAAGGGTGTGGATGAGGGTTTTGGTAGAGTGCTCAGAAAGAAAGTCATGCCTGGACTAATGTAACATAGTCTTCGCAGGTCTCCCATAGTCATCTCTCAAACATCTCCAGTAAATCCAGAATATGGCAATTAGAATACTCTGTAGGGCTAGGAAGTATGACTGAGTGTCCCTCCTACTATATCAACACCACTGGCTTCAAATTTAATATCCTTGCAAGCACTTCACACTGGTCCCCTACCTTACTTGGCTTCATTTCTAGTACCATAACATCTGGCTTATCACCTCTGTTTTTTTAATCCAATTTACTACTTACTTTGCCACTTTTGTCTAAGGCTTATCTAGACTCTATCCGGTTCACAGCATATTTCTATTTAGCACCCACCTCTCCTCTTCCCCCATTCTCTATCTCTGTTGATAGTACTTTCATCCTGCCTATATCATCAGCTCATAACCTTGGGGTCATTTTTGACTCCTCTCTTTTTCTGCACATATCCAACAAACTGCTAAAATCTGTAGTTTCTTTCTCTGTAGTATCACCAAAATTTATCCCCTTCTTTCTAAGCACACTAAGCCTTATCCACATTCTTATCACCTCTCACTTAGACTGCTGCAACTTGCTTCTCACAGGTCTCCCACTAAGCCATTTCTCTCCCCTTCAATCTGTTCAAAATTCTGATGCATGACTTATATTCCGCTAGTGTCGCTATGATTATGTTAGCCCTCTCCTCAAGTCACTTCATTGGCTCCCTATCCATTTCCACATGCAGTTCAAACTCCTTTTATTGACCTACAAGTGTATTCACTCTTCAGCTCCTCAGTACCTCTGCATTCTTCTCTCTCCTCACACTATTCCCCAGGGACTCCATTCATCAAGTATATCTCTCATGTCTGTACCCTTCTCCTCCATTGCCAACTCCAGACTCCGTTCCTTTGATCTTACTGCCCACCTTTGTGAGGCTGTTTTTAACTCCTAACTCCTGTTCACTTCTTCAGTGTCATTGTCTATTTTATCATTCTTCATCTTATGTAATTCCCTTACTCCTTATTTGTCCTGTTTGTCTATTTTCTATAGCACTACTAGACATACGCAATGTTGTACACTAAACATGTAAGAGACAGTCCCTACTTGACAGAATATTTTCTCTGATATTTTCTCTGATATATAATCAAACCAAGATTATAAACTCTGTCAAACAAAGACCGTCTCTTACATGTTTAGTGTACAGCATTGCCTACAACAAGTAGTGCTATAGAAATGATAAGTAGTAGTAGTAGTAGTAATAGTGGGAGTAGTCATAGTAGTAGTAGTCGTAGTATTCATTACTTCTACCACTTAGGGTTGAACTTTCTTTTGCAAAATTCAAAACAGGCCTGAAGACTTAATGCTTCATACTAGTATACTGAATATACAGTGTGGTATTTGGGGGGGGGGGGGTGATCGTGTGCCTGCCATGGATTTCCCTCATATCTCTTAAAATAGTCTGCCTTCTTTCTATGTTTCTTCTACCCTATTAATTTAATTGGTGTTCCTTTCTAATTATAGATTGGTGAGCCTGACGTCGGTGCTTGGCAAAATGGTAGAGACTATTATAAAGAACAAAATTACAGAGCATATACATAAGCATGGATTAATAAGACAAAAACAACATGGATTTAGTGAAGGGAAATCTTGCCTTACCAATCTACTACATTTCTTTGAAGGGGTGAACAAACATATGAATAAAGGTGAACTGGTCGATATTGTGTATCTGGATTTTCAAAAGGCATTTGACAAAGTACCTCATGAAAGACTCCAGAGGAAATTAGACAATCATGGGACAGGAGGTAGTGTTCTATCGTGGATTAAAAACTGGTTAAAAGAAAACAAAGAGTAGGGCTAAATGGTCAGTATTCCCAATGGAGAAGGGTAGATAGTGGGATCCCGCAGGGGTCTGTACTAGGACCGCTGCTTTATAACATACAGTATTTATAAATTATCTAGAGAAGGGAATAACTAGTGAGGTAATTAAATTTGCTGATGACATGTGGAGGGGCATAATCGAACAGGGCGCCCAAGTTTTCCTGAGGACGTCCAAGCGAAGGGGCGGGGAAACCCATATTATCGAAAAAGATGGGCGGCCATCTTTCGTTTTGATAATACGGTCATGGAAGCCCAAATCTCAACATTTAGATTGACCCTAGAAATGGTTGTCCCCGATTTTTGGCGATAATGGGAACCGAGGACGCCCATCTCAGAAAGGACCAAATCCAAGCCATGTGCTCGTGGGAGGAGCCAGCATTCGTAGTGCACTGGTCCCCCTGACGTGCCAGGACACCAACAGGGAACCCTAAGGGGCACTGCAGTGGACTTCATAAAATGCTCCCAGGTGCATAGCTCCCTTACCTTGTGTGCTGAGCCCCCCAAACCCACTCCCCACAACTGTACACCACTGCCATAGCTCTTAGGTTGCAGGGGGGCACCTAGATGTGGGTACAGTGGGTTTGTGGTGGGTTTTGGAGGGCTTACATTTACTACCACAAGTATAATGGGTAGGGGGGATGGGCCTGGGTCCACCTGCCAGAAGTGTGCTGCAGTATCCATTAAAACTGCTCCAGGGACCTGCACACTGCTGTCATGCAGCTGGCTATGATATTTGAAGCTGGCATAGAGGCTGGAAAAAATTTTTTAAATTTTTTGTGAGGGTGGGAGGGGGTTAGTGACCACTGGGGGAGAAAGGGGAGGTCATCCCCAATTCCCTCCGGTGGTCATCTGGTCATTTAGGGCACATTTTTTTGGCTTGGTAGTAAGAAAAAAAGGACCAAGTAAAGTCGGCCAAGTGTTCGTCAGGGATTCCCTTCTTTTTTCCATTATCGGCCGAGGATGCCCATGTGTTAAGCATGCCCCAGTTCCACCTTCGCTATACTTCCGACACCTCCTGTAAACTTTGGTCTTCCCCGCGACGGAAAGCAGTTGAGGACGCCCAAAATTGGCTTTCAGTTATGCCAATTTGGGCAACCCTAGGAGAACGACACCCATCCCTCGATTTGTGTTGAAAGATGGGTGCCCTTCTCTTTCGAAAATAAGCCTGAAAGTTATTCAAAGTTGTTATATTGCAAGAGGATTGTGAAAAATTGCTAGAGGACCTTATGAGACTGGGAGACTACACAACTGGGCATCCAAATATTTTATTTTTGTTACATCTGTACCCCACACTTTCCCACTCATGGCAGGCTCAATGTGGCAGACAATGGAGGGTTAAGTGACTTGCCCAGAGTCACAAGAGCTGCCTGTGGCAGGAATTGAACTCAGTTCTTCAGTTCCCCAGGACCAAAGTCCAGCACCCTAACCACTAGTCCACTCCTCCAGATGACATTTAATGTGAGCAACTGCAAAGTGATGCATATGGAAAAGAGGATCTCGCACTATAGCAACATGATGCAAGGTTCCCCATTAGGAGTCAATGATCAGGAAAAGGATCTAGGTGTCATCGTTGATGATACATTGACACCCTCTGCTCAGTGTGTAGCAGCAGCTAAGAGAGCAAATAGAATGTTAGGTATTATTAGGAAAGGAATGGAAAACAAAAATGAGAATGTTATAATGCCTTTATATTGCTCCATGGTGCGATTACACCTCGAGTACTGGGTGAAGTTCTGGTCACTGCATCTCAAAAAAGATATAGTGGAATTAGAAAAGGTACAGAGATGAGCGGCAAAAATTATAAAGGGGATGGGAAAACTTCTCTATGAAGAAAGGCTAAAGTGGCTAGGGCTATTCAGCTTGGAGAAAAGATGGCAGAGGGGAGATATGATAGGGGTCTATAAAATAATGAATGGAGTGGAATGGGTAGACGTGAAAACGTGGATACTCTTTCCAATAATACTAGGACTAGGGGGCACGCAATGAAGCCACAAAGTAGTCATTTTAAAACATATCAGAGAAAATATTTATTCACTCAACGTGTAATTAAACTTTGGAATTCGTTGACAGAGAATATGGTAAAAGCATCCTGGCTGGTTAAATAGTTTTAAATATCGGCCGGAATGACTTTAGATCTACTTTAAACTTCTTGAAACTAGTTTCAGCTCAAAACTATTGTGGCATGAGATTCCATTATGTTGCCCAGTTCTTTTTCCCCAATATTGGTATAGAGGAAGGAATGGCTAAGAGTTTGAAGTATTATTTAGATGTAGATAGATGAAAACAAGTTGGCTCATCAAAGTGCTTCTGTATACCACTTAGTAATCCTCTTACTTATGGCTGAGAAGTCTGAAGTGTGTTGTTTTTCTCAAATTTTTGTAGCTTCTCTTTCATAAATACCAGAGTGAGCACAAGGTAGGCCATGAATGCTTTAGGTTCACATTGAAGAATGTCTAGAGCTTGCATCAAGGGTCTCATTTCAGAGACGTGTTCTACAATAAACATGATTTCTAAATGACAAAACTCGGCAACATCTAACTGTTTGCAGACTGAATTTGTGATGTTATGCCTTTTTCTCTGATTAGACAATTAAGCCATTCCATTCAGTTGTAGATGGAGTTTCAGTGAGTCTGGTTAGGAATAACAAAATGGAGGTCAAGTGCTTGTTCAGCTTGTTCAGCAGATTAGGGCTCATTTTCAAAGCACTTAGACTTACAAAATTCCATAGATTACTATGGAACTCTGTAAGTCTAAGCAGGGCCAGTGCTAGGGTCTCTGGTGCCCCCCTGCAAACTATCATTTGGCAATTCCCCCCCCCCCCCCAGGTCCAGCATCTCCTTTCTCTCTTCTCCCTTCTCCCTCCCCCCTTCTCCCACCCCACACCCTTTTTCAGCCCAGTGCCTTAAAAGGTGAACAACAAACTTTGTTTTTTTTTTTTTTACTCAACAGCTTTTTAATTTATTTGAAAGCTTACCATATGTAGATATAAATATCATGAAATAAAATTGAATATTACTAAACCTGCTTAAACAATTATTGTAGCTGGGGGAAACAGCAGTCATTTTTAAAATACAGTGGGGATGTCCGTGGCACAGAAGAGCAAAGCGGAGACAGAGTAGCGGCAGAGGGCAGTAAAGAGTGGGATTCTTTCCTGCCCCTGGAGCTGCAGAGGCCACCACACCACCAGGGCGCCTTCAAGGATCAAGGTTGATCTTGTGTGCAGCGGTAGTGGCCAGTGAAGCATAGCACATGGGTAAGCATGGCAGTTTCTGGTGCCCCTCGAATGTTGGCGTCCCCCTGCCATGCATACCCTGCTTACCGTGTTCCACCGGCCCTGAGTCTAAGTGCTTTGAAAATACGTATGTGTACCAAAATGCTTGTCATGTTGAGGTGAAGATGTGGATTCTGTTTCTTTTCCTTAGATAAAAGTAAACAAGAGATCACTCTGGTGTGAATGCAGATTAGAGCTAAAAACAGTGGTTTCTGGTTTTCCTCGGCACTTCACTATAGGGCCCTTTTACTAAGCCGTGGAAGGCTCTATGCATGTGCAGTGTGCACCAAAATGAGACTACCGCCAGGCCAGCACACCCCCCCATAGACGGTCGGTGGCCCAACTGTTTGGGGAGGCTAAAGGGGCGGGGTTAGGGGTGGGGCCAGGAGTGGAGCTTAAATCCATAATTGTCTGATAACACGCAGAAAAAATAAATAAATAAAAATAAAAGTCACAATTAATACCTTTTATTAAATTTAGATATTAGATATGTATCATATGTCAAAGAATAAAGTGGTTGCTCAAAGCATATTCTAACCACAATCGCTCAACTGCAAAACACTATGCACAACTTTGTGCAAAAACACACTCAGAACCTTACTGTACCATAAATATTACACTGGACAGACCTAATACACCAATATACCACCCATTCGGAAAATGCAGACTGTCAACAATATGAAACAAGGGATCATATCATCACCCTAATTCATGTTTAATGTGGGATAAAATGCCATAAATAAGTAAATAAATATAAACTTTTAATATTGAGCACCTGATTCTCAAAGTGGACATATTCCAAACACTATAATAAAAATAAAATGATCTTTTCTACCCTTGTTGTCTGGTGACTTTTTCTGATCATGCTGGCCCAGTATCCATTCTGCTGCTATCTGTCCTCAGTGCAGGTCAGGAAGTCATCCTCGTTAAATATCTCCCTGGCAACCCAGGACACCTCCAGCCAACCGCCCCTGCTTTCTCAGCAGTAAGGTAAACAAACCATAAACCAATTTCTACAACTGCTAGAGGGCTTTCACTGCAGCTCCTGCTGTGAGGATGGAGGTAAATCATCAATTTAATCCCCTCAGAGCAGCTGGACTCTACAGCTGGTCCATTCTGCTGCAGCAGGGGGGAGGCTTAGCCTCTCCAAGCCTCTTATACTGGGCGCCTATGCCCCCCCCCCCCCCCAGTGGTAATTTCAGATTTGGCATGCACCCATAACACCTGGATGAATTATTTATTTATTTCCTCCCACATGTACCATTTCCGGTGGTAATCAGCAGTTGGCGCATGTGTGTAGCATGTGAGCCCTTACCATGTGCCTGCACTGACGCAGGCTACTTTTTTCCATGGCTTAGTAAAAGGGCCCCTATGAGTTTAGGGGAAGGGGCCTAGTCCACCAAAATAGTTTTAACAAAGTCTCACAAATAAATTAAACAAGCTTGTTCAAAGATATTAATTTAAATGGGTACTTTAATTTTTGTTTCTACTCCTTTGTATCCTCAGAGATCTAGACAGATTATAAGTTCATATGTACATTTGATCCTTGCAAAATCTTGAATCAATGTCTCCCCCCTGTATCAGGAGTCCATAAACCCCAATATTAAAAGACAAAACATTTATAAAAGTGAAATTAATCTGTATTGATAAATGCTATGCATGTGGAGGGGCATTGTCTATATGACCAAGTTGAACTTTGGACATTTTGCTCCAAACATCTAAAATCCAAATGCGAAATATGGCCATTTTCAAAACTGCAAAATGTTTTTTTTTCAAAAATATTGTTTGTAACAAGGTTTTGTGCTCTGCACATTTATTTTTTCAGGTCATTTTTGGGGAAAAAAATGTACAAGTAAAAAACATAGAAAATCAAGCCACTGGGATGTAAGAAGGGCCAGCATTTTTAGAAGACTGGTCTCCCAGACATCCCAAGAGAGCAATGGGGCACTCTAGGGGACACTGCTGTGGACTTCATATAAATGCTCCCGGGTACACATCTCACCATTGCCCCTTATCTTGTTTGCTGAGCCTCCCAAAACCCACACAAAACTTAATAGCCCCAACTGTACACCACTACAATAGCCCTTATGGGTAAAGGGAGCACATATATGTGGGCACAGTGAGTTTCTAGCAGGGTTGCCAGGTGGAAAATTTTTTCCCGACCCAAACCAGCCCAAAACCCGCCCAAAGTCAAACCCCGCCCCTGACACCCCCGCCCCGCCATCATCAGCCCCGCCTCTTCCGTCACTGACCCCACCTCCCCTGTCATCGGCCACGCCTCCCCCGTCATCCGCCCCCGCCCAGAACATAAGTAGTAGTAGTAGTAGTACTTTTACTTCATTACTTTTGAAGTCAGTACTCAGACATCCTGTGATAGTTTTGGCATCTACACAAGCTTCCCACCCCGGTTTGGGGGGTGGCGAGTTGGGGTGCCCAGCCCCTCAGTTAGTATAGCTACATTGCCGAGCACCAACCAATTAGCTCATAGTTGGCACAGGAGTCCTTACTGCCTGGTAAATAGTGTCAGTATAAATTGGGAAATTTGCACATGGCCATTAACTGAAGAAATGGAAAATCGGCCATTTTAAAGTTGTGCTAAAAGTGGCCCCAACGTGCACGGAAAACCCTCGCACTAGTCATAGCACAGGCCACCTTTTAGCGCAGCTTAGTAAAAGGGCCCCATTATGATTTCAAGAGTGACAGTTAATACCTGGACCTGAACCCACTTCCTACCTGTCACCTCTAGCACACAGCCTGGCTCAGTTCCACTTCCTTTTATGATATAGAGAGTGGAGGAGTGGCCTAGTGGTTAGGGTGGTGGACTTTGCTCCTGAGAACCTGAGTTTGATTCCCACTTCAAGCAGCTCCTTGTGACTCTGGGCAAGTCACTTCACCCTCCATTGCCCCATATAAGCCACATTGAGCCTGCCATGAGTGGGAAAGCACGGGGTACAAATGTAACAAAAATAAAATATAAATAATGGATTCCTTCCAATATTTGCACCCATACAGTAAAATCTCAGATTTCTTCTTTACATAACCATATATATTACAATTCGGAAGACCTCTAGGATGTGCTAGAGCTGCTGGATCGCATGCAGAACATGTAGCGGGTCATGCATTCCTCCTTTGGTGAAAACACAAAGGAAAATTCTTTTGGAAACACAGGCTTACTCTGTTTAGGAAATACAAGTAAACTTCCCACCAGCACAAATCTGAGAAGTTAGAGAAGCCTCTCCAAGGCAGCAGGACGGTGCCTTTGATGCCTCTTTAGTCACAAGCAGGGTAACTGTATAATGGGAGCACCCACATATAGGTACCATATATGCACGTAAATCACCAGAATACGGAACATTGGTGTAAATGCCAAAAATCCAGCCAGGTGCTGTTCTGTAGCTATGTTTTTATCTTTGACAGCAAATTGTTTGTTGGTGGGTGTACATATAGGTAGAGGGTGGACTTTGGGCAGGACCTGCACTTCTGCATGTAACTTGAAAAAGTTACATGCTGGAAAACCATACTTTTCCCAGTATGGCATTACTTATGTATTTATGAAATCTACAACAAAGAAAATGTTCCACTCAATGTGGAAACTCAAAAAACTAAAACCTTTCTTCCCAAGGGAAATATTCTGCAACTTGATACAATCAATGGTAATAAGCCACCTAGACTACTGTAATGGAATCTACGCGGGATGCAAAGAAGTAATCATAAAGAAACTCCAAACAGCTCAAAACACCACAGCCAGGCTTATATTTGGAAAAGCGAGATTCGAAAGCACCAAACCCCTTCGAGGAAAAACTGCACTGGCTCCCAATCAAAGAATGTATTGCGTTCAAAATCTGCACTTTGGCTCATAAAATTATCTACGGCGAGGCCCCAGGATACATGACAGACCTCATTGACCTACCAACCAGATACAACAAGATCAACACGCACATACCTAAATCTCCACCACCCAAGTTGCAAAGGACTCAAATACAAATCAACCTACGCATCCAGCTTCTCCTATATAAGCACGCAATTATGGAACGCACTACCAAACGCAGTGAAAACAACGCAAGACCTATCAAACTTCCGGAAATCACTAAAAGCTTACCTGTTCAAAAAGGCATATCCGAATGATCCAACTTAAATGCCCAAACCCTGCAACACAACAAATCTAATACTTGAAATTAACATAACATAACTCTTCCTCATTTACGATTCCATAATGTGTATGTCACACATGATCTCTACCATGATATCACTATGTATTTGTCATACTGGAACTGACGTTCAGCAGCACGGTGCAATGTAAGCCACATTGAGACTGCAAATAGGTGGGAAAATGTGGGATGCAAATGCAACAAATAATAATAATAACTTAAATTATTCTAAGTCCCACGTGTATCTCTCTTTGATGGACGTAGGTGCTCATGCCTTTAGCATACATGCATACATATCCACTTATCCTAGTATTCTATAAATGAAAGTAGGCACTTAGTTCCTGTATAGAACTGGTGTCAGAATATAAGCACCTATTACTGTTAAATGGATCTTATATTCCGCAAATACCATAAGCTGATTCATTACAGATAGCAATGAAAAAAGAAGACTGGCACAACAAGAACCAAAATAAACAGTCTAACAGCATAATAGAACTCTTTATGGAATTAGTTCTGCAGTGTCAATGGTCTCTATTGTGTCTTACAGACACGTTGATTTGTGTGTGGCATAGGAGTTGGGGCTATAGGCTTTTAATGCAGAGAATGTGGGTCTGATTCCCAATGTGGTTCTTTCTAGTTACAGTTATTTTTGTTATTCACTCAAAGAATAGTTAAGCTCTAGAACTTACCAAATGCCACACACATTTTGGCATGGGTGTAACATCTTCTCCATCTAATCACAGCAATGGTATGAATAGAGGAGCAACTGTAGTCATTCACGTCCATGAAATAGTGGCTGGAATCTATAGAAAATGACAGCTAGGGTTGTGCACAGAAAGAAATTTCATTTTGTTTCATTATATTGTCTTATTTGCTCTTTTCTGCCATTTGTCACACCTTTCAACTTTTTTTTTTCATTTTTTTCTCTCTCTGCCATTTAGTTTGTTCTTCCATTAAAGTCAATGGGATAAGCACTTTTTCCTAGTTTTATTTATTCCTATTAGTGGAGCACAGGCAGGCATCGGCAGTAGTGAAAACATCACGCACGAGCAAAGTGATGTGAAGAGTGGTATAAATACTCCATGTCAGAGTAAGACAGTCTAAGTGGCCAATCAGTGGCAAGAAAGTCCCATGACACAGCAAGAGGAGTAAAGTGGCTGAACAGTGGCATGAACACCTCCAAGACACCGTGGGAGGGGCAAAACAGCCCAAAAGGTGGCATAAACCTCCCCCTCCCCTCCTCGGCACTCTGAAAGGATAAAAAAAAAGTCCCAGCAGTGACAAGAACACCATAGGTACCACGGTAGGGAAACAGCAACAGCATCAGTGACTTGATGACTATGAGGCACCGTGAAAGAGGCACAAGAACACTAACAGTGGCACAGAAATGCCAAGACATTGCGAGAGGAGAAAAACAGCAGAAAGAGCCACATGAACATGCAAAGGCAAAAGGTATGGGCAGAATATGTGGAGCAGTGATCTGTACTGCAACATTATTTAATTGGCCCTTTGAAAAGATATGACTACCTCCAAAGACTTTGTGTAGCAGCCAGAAGCTTAGCCAGGTTTTGACATTAAGGGGAGCAAACTTTTGTAAATTAGGCGCTAGTCAGTGTCAGACAGGCGGCAGTGCAGGTATTATCGCTCAGGTGCAGTGACTGTAGCCGGCAATGATTAGCACAGGCTGCCTGCTGCATCCCACCTACAAGGAAACTGGAAGTTACATTAGGAGGCGGGAGGTAACAGAGGTCCCGGGACCGGCCAGAGCAGGCAACCTGTATTCTTAATTGCAAGTAAAATTATTCAAATTGTGGCCATCACCTCAGGAACACTCCTTCCACTAGTAGAAACTTTGTTTAAATCAGATGGGCTTTTGTTTGTGTGGTGACTCTACAGGACGTGGATCACATTAGTCCTGAGCATTTTTAATTTTGGTGACAAGGGCCACCAAAGACAGCCTTTGATCCAGAGCCTACTTTCAAATAGAGCCAGACAGTTTATGAAATAACACAAATAACACAAAACCCTGCAAAAAGGCAGTAAAACCTATACAGAAAACCTACCACACCATATCAATCCTAATTCACCTATGAAAAGCTAGTACTATAAATATTACACTGGGCCCTAGAGCACCAATACATCTACTACTGGTAAAACAGAACAAGTGAGACTGCTAAACAGTTCTACACAGAAACTACTTGCCCACAGAATACCAAAAATACATCACACATCAAATACAGAACAAGGGATCTCAAATTAGAAATATAAAGATACAAATTGAACTAGGAAACCCAAGAATTCAAACTAGGCATGTTCCACAATATAGGCGACATGAAAACACAAATGTATTTTCTCTTGTACTGAAAAAAAAATACAAAAGACATCCGTTATGCACATTTCCCAAAGCTAAAATATTCCACCAAATAAATTCAAAATAAAACACTTTTTTCTACCTTTGTTGTCCGGATATTTTATTTTTTCAAGCATGTTAGTCCCAGTTTCTTCTTTTCTGTTTTCCTGCCTGTCTTCTGCTCTCTTTCCAGTGGGTGCAGTCCATTTGTCCTTCCTCCATTTCCCTCTTATCTTCTTCTATTTCCACACTATATCTGTCTCTGACATATTTCCTTTCACTGTTTTCTGTCTCTCCCCTCAGATGTTATCTTCTCGCTCTTCAGTCCTTCACCTATATTTCACTTACCAGTACCTATCAACTTTCCATCTTCTCTCACCCCTACCTCTCCTGTCTCACTCCTTCCCTAGCCTCATATTCCCTTCTTTTTCACCCACTCCGCATTACACAATTCTACCCTCTGTACTTACCATCCATCTCTCCTTGAGAACATCCATGGTCTTTCCCCACATTGTTCCACCATGCCAACATCTCCCCTCCCTTTCCCTTCTTATTCCCTTGAAGCCCAGCATTTCCTTGTCCCCCCAACCCTTCTCTCTTCTCCACCACTATAGTCCAGTATTTCCCTATTCCCTCTCCCTGTTCCCTCCACCCATACAGACCAGCAATTCCCTGTCCCCTCTCTCCCCCTTTCCTCCTTATTGTGCCAGGAGATATGGCTACACAAATCCCCAATGCCATGTGACTTCCGGGTCGTATAGACAGCAAACTGCACACAAGAAGTGAAAGCCTGCTAAGTGTGCACAATCCAGAAAGGAACCAAGCCATCAGGGCTTGTGTAGTTGCATCTCCTGTAGGTCCAGCATCATATCTCTCTCCTTCTCTTACTCACTCTCTCCCTCCTCCTCCTCCTCCTCCTCCTCCTCCTCCTCCTCCTATGGTCCGCCATCTTCCTCTTCTCTTCCTGCTTTCCATCTTTATAACACCAGGCTTCCCAAAGCAGATTACAATAGTTAACATAAAATCCATCAGGAAACAGGATATCCTCACTGAAATTTAGCCATCTGTATTATATAGAACAGTGTAGAAAAACGATCACAAAAAAAGTTTATTAGTGCTGTTTCTACCAGCTACAATAATTTTTAAAGCTGTTTTAGTGATATTCAGTTGTTATTTCATGATATTTATATCTACATATGGGAAGCTTTCAAATAAATTAAAAAGCTGTCAAATAAGTACAAAAATTAAAAAATATATTTTGTCCTCCACCTTTTAAGGCACTGCCTATCCAACTAGAACAACTTAAACGTTTTATAGATGGACCATGCATAAGCAATCCCTTATTTCTAATAATCAGTTTTTGCTATTGTTTTCAATAGCATTTGCTATTGTTTTGGGTCAAAAGGCTAGCCTCACCCTGTCTCCTGTTTTATCTAACCTCCTTGCCTTCAATCCCCCTGCCAGTCCAGCACCCTGTTTCCCCTCTCTCTCTCTCTCTCTCCACCACCATCAATTACCCTCCCCAAGTCCAGCACCTTCTGTTTCCCTCTCTCTCTCCACCACCATCAATCCCGCTCCCCAAGACCAGCACCCTCAATTTCCCCTCTCTCCACCGCCATCAATCACCCTCCACAAGTCCAGCACCCTCAGTTTCCCCTCTCTCCGCCATCAATCCTCCTTCCCCAGTCCAGCACCCTCTGTTTCCACTCTCTCTCTCTCTCTCTCTCTTCCACCATCAATCTTCCTCCCCAAGACCAGCACCTTCTGTTTCCCCTCTCTCTCTCCACCGCTATCAATCAGCCTCCCCGAATCCAGAACCCTCTGTTTCCCCTCTCTCCACCACCATCAATCACCCTCCCTGAGTCCAGCACCCTCAGTTTCCCTTCTCTCCGCCATCAATCACCCTCCCCGAGTTCAGCACCAGTTGTTTTCCCCTCTCTCTCTCTCTCTCTCTCTTTCCCCACCCGCCGCCACCCCCCGGACTGTCAAGCCTGCTCTTTTGAACGGTTCCTGCAGCGATAACACGCTGCCTGAGCTAGCGTTGGATCCGCAGCAGTGCTCCTCTAGCTTCACACAAGTACTTCCTGTTACGCAAGGGTGGGACACGCAGCAAGCAGAGGGAAGGATTGGACGCCAGCTCAAACAGGCTGGCAGCATGTTATTGCTGCTGGGGCTGCTAAACATAGTAGGCTTGCTTGATGACGGTCTGGGACGGGGTGGGGTGGAAGAGGGAGAACAGAAAGTGGTGTTGGGAACATGGTGGGGTGGGAAATGGAGGGGAGAAAGTAAAAGCAAATTAAAAAAAATAAAATCCTGGCTGCAGTGTGCTGGCCCCGCCGGTTGAGACCTGCATAGGTGACATTTTTTTAAAAACTCTGTTTGGGGAGCAAACACTCCCCCTGTGCCCCCCTCAGCTACGCCACTGGTAGCAGCCTGAGGAATACAGCAGTAAGGAGTATTTGACTGACTTCTCAGTGCTTCTACTTTAGTCCACCAATAGAATAAAACCCTCTGACTGACCTCATTTGTAGGCAGACAAGCTGGTGTTCTTCAGGTGAACTTTCTGACTTTCCAGAGAGAGTTGGAAGATACAGGAAGGTGACAGAACGAGAGGAGTATCCAGTATTATCAGAGGCAGGCTGTGCTGGCAGCAGAATTCACCTATGACTATAAAACAAGTTCCCCATAGGAGCACTGTCATAGATTTTACATCTCCTGGCCTCTGACCTTCTATCTGCTTGGGACTCCTTTCAAGCCAAGCCTTATAAATGTAGGTCACAGAATATTGAGTCTATTACTGTGTCACCCAGACCAGTAGTTCGTTAGGCATAAAAAGTGATAGAAAAGTGCAGGGAAAAGAACCTGAAGTTTTTGACCTGTGTGGTCACATGAGGACAGGGGGCACCTTTGCATTTCTTCTAATCACAGAGAGGAGAAGGGGAATCTGAGTTACTTTATGGATACTAGCAAGGTACCCTGAACACAATCCTTTCTGATCCAGGAACATCTTAAGACTGAAAGATTAAAGTATTTACCATCTCTGTAGAAGTATCTGTGGGTTCCAGCATAGCTAAAGTGAACTGAATAAGAGAGTCACCGTTTGAACTAAGTTTCATCAAGGTTGCCAGCTAATTGTAAGTGACAACCAACTGTTAAGAGAAATTGGAAGAGATGGGCTGCAATTCATTTATATATGCCGATGATGTCACCATCTATTTTCCATTTGAAAATCAGATCAATAAAATATTAGACACCATCAAACAAGGTCTAGATTTGATGGAAGAATGGGCCTCTGCTTTCAAACTTAAATTAAACAAAGATAAAACAAAATTTTTAATTATAAGAAATCTCTTTTGCCCCCATATCAGACAACAAATTTACAATCAACCAAATTACCTATCCCATAGAATCCGATTTGAAAATTCTAGGAGTAACAGTCGATCAATGCCTAACCTTTTATGTTCAGTAAATGCAAAAATTTTCAAAACACTATGCATACCTCCTACCCACCCCCATCCTCCCACCCTGTCAGACTGTCATAGTAATGCTTGAATGTTTTCACTTATATACACTGTCAGCTAGCACATTTGCTTATTTCCGATCTGACGAAGAAGGGCAACCTTCGAAAGCTAATCAAGAAATGTATTAAGCTATGTCCAATAAAAAAGGTATCATCTTATTTTCTTTTCCATGTTTTATTTTGTTTGATTTCTATTGATAACCAAAACACTATGGAAATTAAAGAGACTAAGACCATTCCTTCCGACCGAAACCTTCAGATCCCTGGTCCAAACCCTAGTTCTCTCTCAAACTGATTACTGCAATGCAATTTACGCCAGCAGCAAAGAGTTACTAATAAAGAAAATGGCAAACAGCATAAAGCACTGCAGCACAGCTGATCTACAAAGTTACTAAATTTGTGAGAACATCTCCGCTCTTGGTAAGACTGCACTGGCTCCCAATAAAGGCCAGAACCATTTTTAAAATCTGCACTTTGGTGTACAAAATATTATATGGAGGTGGCACCCAATTCTAGGTTTAATCTAATAGACCTCCCTCCAAGAAATGCCAGACCAGACGCTAGAGACTATCTGATTCTTCATTTCCCCAGCTGCAAGAAAATAAGATACATATTAATATTCACCAATGGATTCCCACATTTAGGCACAAACCCCCGGATTCTACATAGCACTGAAATCCAAACGTATTCTGTAACAATATGCGTAACTTAATTGGCTTAACAAGCCAAACAGCATTGTTAACAGCACTTAACAAGCAATAATGAGCATTAATTGGCAATAATTAGAATTGATGTGCACAACTCCCTAAGTTTATTCCATAATGCACTGTGCCTAAATTTTAATGCGCGCAGGCCAAAAGGGGCGTGATTATGGGTGGGGAAATGGGCGTTTTGTGGGCATTTCAAAAATTTACATGTGTTGTTATAGAATATGGCCCTCTGCGCCTAAATCTACACTCCGGGATTTACGCCACGTTTTCATTGGTGTAAATGGAGGCGCATAGTTTTAGGCACTAGGATAGCAACTAAGCTTATTCTATATACCATGCCTAAATCCATATTTTCCACGCAGATTTTCTAGGCGCCATATATAGAATCTGGCACAAAACGGTGGAATATACTTCCAAAGAAGATCAGATACATAAGGATAAGCAGCATAAAATCTGTTTTATCATTCTGGGACCTGGATTGGCAACTGTTGTAAACAAGATACCTGGGCTTGATGGACCTTTGGCATGTTGAAACAGGGTTATACTGGTAATCCATAATGAAACCTAGGTACCTAGATTCTTTTATAGAATAGTCTTCTGTCACATGCCCTCAGAGCACCTATATGGAGACACCCATTATAGAGCTGCTTTCTATAACTGTCCCTGTACTGAGGTCAGGGGTGTAGCCACATATGGATCCAAGTAGGCCTGGACCCATCCACTTTTGACTCAGGTCCACCCAATAGCAGTGCAACATTGCTGTAGCTGGCAGGGATCTCCAAGCCCCACCAGCTGAAGACATCAGCAGCCCACCATAACTCCCCTTGTGGCAGACAGTGATAGCTTCCCCAGCCACTGATGCTGCCTCTCCCCTCATGCATGAACTGAGTATGCATGGGGTGCTGGCATTGGTGGCTGGGAATGCTGCCACGGTCTGCCACAAGGGAAGTTATGGCTGGCTGCTGATATCTTCAGCTGGTGGGGCTTGGGGATCCCTGGTATGTAATTTGAGGGGGTCTTTTACTAAAGCATAGCTCGAGCTATCTGCAGCAGGGCCCATTTTACTCCTATGGGCCCTGCTGCAGATAACTCGAGCTAAGCTTTAGTAAAAGACCCCCTGAGTGAGGGAAGGAGCGAAGATGGAAGCAAGGGCAGAAAGTAGAGAGGAAATTTTGTGATGCTATCAATTTAATGGACATGTGTTTGTTGTTTTTCACTCCTGGCAGTTTACACCATTATGCTTTGTTATGCCAATGAAGAGTTGTGCCTTTGACCCCTGATGAAGGCATAAGTGCTGGAAGTTGGCCAAGTCAGGTCATTTTCCAATAAACTTCCTTTGTGGCTGAATTTAAGATCTCTTCTTCTCTGGACTATCTCTGCTTTGCTTTGCTTTGTTTGCGTGTGGTGTTTGTGCAGAGTATTTTGCATCTGTTTTTGTTTGTTTGTTCTGAGGAAATGTATCACCCATTTGTCCCTTTGAGTCCCCCAAAATTTTCTGCCTGGCTACACCACCTAGAGGGCACCTATATAGTGCCTATTCTATGTAGGAAAGTAGGTACACATTTTGCTTTGTAGTATACTAGAACAGGTGAAATACACACCTATAATTTAGACTTAAGCACTTATGTCAGCCACAGAACTGGTATAAATGCTTCCACCTAAATTGCTGAAATCTATGTAAATTTTAGTATACTATAATTTGTATGTGTAACTGTTTGCCCTGCCCATGTTCCACCAAAACTCCAACCATGTATACGTCCACCTTCAAACTGTGCCCCATTGCACATATGTGCCATTTCATTGACTAGCACATAGCTACAACATTGGCATTTATGCACATATGTATGTATGTATATAAGTAGATGACAGTATTTATGTCTTGGAACCTGAGCAGCTGGCAGCAGTGTCGCCAAGCTACCACGAGCCTTTTGTAAATACATGCACAAAACTGAGCGTGCATGGGAGCCAGCATCAGCGGCAACTTGAGGGCACTGCTGCTGGCTGGTCAGTTGGCCACTGTTGGAAACAGGAAACTGGGCTTGATGGACCTTCGATCTGTCCCAGAATGGCAACAGTTATGTTCTCCTTGGAGATCTTCAGCTGGCAGGAACTTGGGATTTCCACCAGCTCAGGAATTTTTACTTTTAGTTTAGGGGGGGGGGGGGCACTGGTGGAGGGGAGAAGGGGTGCAGAGACAAAATTTTATGCCCTCCCACTTTCGACTCAGGCCCATCCTAATTAGCCGTCTAGTTATGCCACTGGTACTTGTTGCTTTCTCGACTAAATTACCCCCCTAAGACCCAGATTCTGTATACGGCGCCTAGATAAGCCTGTAACTTAATTGGCGGAACAAGATAAATTGTTTTTAATGGCACTTAACAAGCAATAACGAGCGCTAATTGACAATAATTACAATTTATGCATGGAAATCGGTAAGCATATTCTATAAAGCACTGCGCCTAAATTGCAAAGCGCACAGTTCAAAATAAACGTATGTAGCTGAAAAGGGGTGTGCTTACGGGCATTCCATGGGCGTTACAACAGTTATGTGCACAATTACAGAATACGCCTCAGTGCGCCTAAATCTATGCGCATGGATTTAAACCAGGTTTTTATCGGTGTAAATGAACACACATAGCTTTAGGTGCTGCAGTATTGATAATGTGTATTCTATATCCCTTTTCCTTAATTTTATAGAATACGCTTATTTCCGCATGGATTATTTTGATGCCATATATAGAATCTAGCCCTAAATGCACTATTATTATTCTCGGGGGCTCATTAGCTTTGTCTCAATAATTATTTAAGAAAATAAAACTATTTATAGTTAAATATTACAAATTATTTTGACATTTTCTAGAAGAGTAAATTAAACTGAAAACCTCTGTGTATAAGTCAAATTTAACTACATCAAACATCTAATGAAAGCTTTTACCTCTTCCCTTAGAGAGATATGCAAGGCTGACAGCTCAAAAAATTCCAAGCATACAAAGTTTAAAAATAAACTAATCATTGCCAAAGAACAATTTGAGGCTATTAGTACCAAATGCCTCTCTATTTCAATTATTTTAAATTAGATACTTCATAAGACGCGTTGACAGGAATCTGCATTTCTCTTACTGCAACCTCTCATTTTTAAACAAATTTTATTTACAAGTATAGAGATAAAGAGTACGTTTTCCTGGCTGTATTAGGTTTTAGTTCATGTGATACGGACTGAGTCACATATGTGAAGTGGCAGATGAAGTTCAATGTTGGCAAGTGCAAAGTGATGCATGTGGGTAAGAGGAACCCGAATTACAGCTATGTCATGCAAGGTTCCGCGTTAGGAGTTACGGACCGAGAAAGGGATCTGGGAGTCATCGTGGATAAGACGTTAAAAACGTCTGCCCAGTGTGCTGCCACGGCTAAGAATGTTGAGTATTATTAGGAAAGGGATGGAAAACAAACACGAGGATGTTATAATGCCATTGTATCGCTCCATGGTGCGACCGCACATCGAGCATTGTGTCCAATTCTGGTCGCCGCATCTCAAAAAAGTTATAAAGGAATTAGAAAAGGTGCAGAGAAGGGCGATGAAAATGATAAAGGGAATGGAACGACTTCCCTATGAGGAAAGGCTGAGAAGGTTAGGGCTCTTCAGCTTGGAGAAAAGGCGGCTGAGGGGTGATATGATAGAAGTCTACAAGATAATGAGCGGAGTAGAGTGGACAGATGTGAAGCATTTGTTTACACTTTCAAGCAACAACAAAACCAGGGGACATAAGATGAAGCTAGAATATGGTAGATTTAAAACAAATAAGAGAAAGTTTTTCTTTACTCAGCGTGTAGTTAGACTCTGGAACTCGTTGCCGGAGAATGTAGTGACAGCAGCTGACCTTACAGAATTTAAAGAGAATTTGGACAGATTCCTGAGGGAAAAGTCCATTGAACGTTATTCATTTTTTTTTTTTTGGGGGGGGGGGGGTTGCCGAGTTCTTCAAGCCTGGATTGGCCGCTGTCGGAGACAGGTTGCTGGGCTTCATGGACCCTTGGTCTTTTCCCAGTATGGCGGTGCTTATTTGCTTATGTGCTTATGAGTTTTTGGACCAGGTTAAGAAATTAATGGGGCCATACAGAACTCCACAGAGAGTCAATAAATGGGACCCTGTTGTTACTCCTTTACAGTTACAAAACTGAGGGCCATAAGAAATGTTGACCACATGAGGTAGAGTTGTTCTAATATAAAGTTGTTTTGGCGTGGAGTGCTAAAAACAATTTTTGAAATGACTGGGGTGCTTGTTGGATATCCCAGTGATGACAGTAGTGCTAGAAATACCTGAAATACTCCAAAAGAATATTAAGCACTTAGGGCCCTGTTTACTAAGCCACGCTACAGGCTCACTAACGTTTTTAGCATGAGCTAAAATTAGCACGCGCTAATACTAGAGACACCCATAGGAATACATGGGTGTCTCTAGCGTTAGTGTACACTAATTTTTAGCATGCTCTGAAGACGTTAGCGCACCTTAGTAAACAGGGCACTTAGTCCAGCAATGAGAAGCTAGATTCTGGAAAAGAGACATTCCTACAACCTAGTCAGAATGCTCAAGCAGGAATGTTGAGTTGGATATCTATGGTTGTATAGTACAGAAATTATTATGTTGGATGTGAATATGCTCAGTAAAAAGTATTTTGAAAAAAACAAGAATGGATAGCAAAAATATGGCAGAAAAAAAAGCAGACCCACGAGGTAAAATAAAACAAAATTTATTCAGCGCAGATAACATAAAATCAGCATATAACTTTCCTCTAACGGCCCAACATGGCCATGTTTCTCATTTGTGAGCAGCCTGTGTGTCAAGCTGCAGCTGCTTGAGAAAGACAACTCACTGCACTGACCAGACAGGGAAGACATTGGACTGTTCCTACTGGTTTCATGTTAAGCCCCTGATGCAGCCCTTGAGTATAGAGATAAAGAGCATGTTTTCCTGGCTGTATTAGGTTTCAGTTCATGTGATACGGACTGAGTCACATATGTGAAGATGGACAGAGAGTTTTTGGACCAGGTTAAGAAATTAATGGAGGAGTGACCTAGTGGTTAGGGTGGTGGACTTTGTTCCTGGGGAACTGAGTTCAACTTCCACTTCAGGCACAGGCAGCTCCTTGTGACTCTGGGCAAGTCACTTAACCCTCCATTGCCCCCAGTACAAATAAGTACCTGTATACAATATGTAAGCCGCATTGAGCCTGCCATGAGTGGGAAAGCACGGGGTACAAATGTAACTAAAAATAAACATGGCCATGTTGGACGGTTAGAGGAACATTATATGCTGATATCATGTATCTGCGTTGAATAAATGTTGTTTTACTTTATCATGTGGGTCCGCTTTTCTGCTGTTTTGGATCTTGCAGATCATTCCCTATGTGTCTTTTTAGCAAAAATGTGGGACATTAATTCTAAGGAAAAATGCATGCATTCTGCAAGGGTAAATGTGTAGTTTTCGGGAGCTTTGGAGATCCCCCCCCCCTCCCCACAATACTTCAGATAATAAAGTAGGAAAATGCAAGAACATATATAGATAATACCAGTATTCTTAAAAGTGTAATTCAGCAGATGATATACTGGTGCATGTTTGAGGAGAATCAGGGAAATACCAACATCAATAGGTGCCAACATTTCAAAATGATTAGTGGTGCCAAATACCATACAAATTACCTCTCCCTGCACACAAATGAAGAAGCTTGTTCAATATTGAGGGTGCTCAGCACCCACAGTTCTGGCACCTAAGGCAATATCAAAATGTTCCCTCCTGAGGTTGTAACAGTTTCATCTCTTCAATAAATGTTTTTTTTGGGAACCCTGGAAAAAAAATCCATAGGTGCACACACCTTTTAAAATCCAAATCCTGGAAAATGAGTTCAGTCAGCCCAAGTTGTGCTCCATCGTGTCAAAGTTTATCACAAATCATACATGGAGAACCAAAATATAGAGGTGCTGCAAAAATTAAGTCACAGGCGCCACAGAAACTCTACAGCAAGAAACTTTGTATTGTATTTCAATGTCCTGCATAGCACTTTTCGAATTTCTTATCTGGAAAACAGCGTAGGTTGTCCTCAACATCTTTGTTCTACTTACGTAACCTGAGATTCAAATAAAGCCTGAGAATTCCATGAGGAACCAGTTATGTCACTTCCCATAGACTTTGTCAAGAAGCTGGGCCATTGGCCCAAGAGTACAATTTTGGATTCATTCCCTCCATGTGGTAAATTGCATCACAGGCATGTTTTTGCCTGTAGTCACTGCAACCTCGCTCTCATAAATCCTCAGTAAGAGTCACATTATTCAACCAAACATCATTCTGTATATTCAATGTGCCAGTGGTGACATCAGCGCTTAAAGGTGCAACCTCATTTTTTCTTCTTGCGTAGAAATAGAGAAAATGACAATAGAAAAGGTTCATATATGTATGGCCTTTCCAGTCTGTTCACATGCAAACTAACATCCTAGTCCCTACAATCATTTCTTTTCCCTCAGAGATCCTTGGTGTATGTCTCATGTTTTCTTTAATTTTGATACTGTCCTTGTGTCTACTGTCTCAACTGGAAGGTGTTCCATATATCTACTACTGTATCCTTTCAGTAAAGAAGTATTTCTTTTGATTACTCCTAAGTTTACACCCTTTCAGCCTAATCCTATAACCCCTCATCCCAGAACTTCCTTTCCATTGAAAGAAGTCTGATTCTCATGCATTTGTACCTTGGAAGTATTTAAATGTCTCTTGTCATATCTTCGTTTCCTATCTGTCCTCCAGGATATGATGCTTAGATCTTTTGAAAATGACCCCCCATATTTCCAAATCTGTGACCAAAAATTATCTGTCATCTATAGTCAGACCCCTTTCTTTGGTCTCTTTCTATCTATATTTCATTGGGTATAGATGCCTTTCATATAGAGATTTATACAATTGAGATATCATTTTTGTTTTCAGGTGTTCTGTCCTTGCAAAATATTCCTAACACTATGCTTGACATTCAGTTTAAACCAGAGCATAGAACATCACTATGAGAAGACTCAGGACTCTTGAACCAAAATCTTATTTAATGCATTCATTAAACAAAGGAAAAATAACTTATACTTCAGATATGCTGGTCAAGAGTTTTGCCTTGCAAACTGGGAGTCTGTTCTCAGCCAGCTCTCTCTCCATGCAAAACAGGCTGGGAGAAATTCAACAACACGCCAAGTAGTGAAGGTGTTTATACTTTTACACTGGTGAAATCGAGTCACAGTAGCTTGAAAGAATCATAAAACAGAATACAGCATAGGCAGTTTCAGTTCACAGAGCAGATATGAAGCAGACAATTATAGACCCACTGGAGAGAGAAAGGGGTGGGGGGAGGCAACTTGCCCAGCATGTACAGAGAATAAGGCAAGCCAATAGATAAGACATAAGGAACTGGATATGTACTCTGAAAGAGCCTATTACAGAGAACTACAGGATTGCAGGGATTTGTAGTCTTATTATATATCTTATCCTCTGCCTCCATGCAAATGGGGGGCAGAACAGCAGGTGGCCCCCAAACAAGTACCTCTCAAGCGCAAATGGCTGCCTAGAAACATGATGTCTGTTTGCTAAAGACAAGGGCTTGAATGGAACAGATCACACATCAACAGGGTTCAACATATTTATTCAGCAAAGATCTCACACATTAAAAGCCTGGCGTGGTCATGTTTTGTCTAAGCAAAGGGCTGCTTTCTCTAAGTAGATGCTGCCATCTGTATGCAATAGCTGAGTACTGCTGGTGTTTTTGAATTCTTCAGAGATTTCTTATGTGATTAATTTGATCTCCTTTAACCCTGACACAGCCCTTTGTTTGGGTAAAAGGTGAACGTTGGTCTTTTTTTTTAAATTTTAAACCAGACGTTTATTAATGAATCCAGCAAACATACATTGTGGAAAACAATATGACAGAACATTATCAAACATTTTAGATTCATCTGCAGTAAAGGTCCTACCAAAGCAGGAACCCCTGTTATCAACCAAATATAGTCCGGTCATTTTTAAACATTAGAAGTACAATGAAAATAAGTATTAAGTAAAGCATAAACTAAACAACTTAAACCCACTCCCCCCGCCCCCACAAGGTTCATATACATTTAAATCAATATATGCCCCGACATATCCAGAGACTATTCTTTAGACACAAAAGGGGTCCATATCTTCGTCCACTTTGGCATTGTTTTTTTCTCCTGTGCCAATAGTCGTTCCTGTTCCGCTATATACTCCATCAAATATATCCATTTCGCTATTAAAGGGGTATGACACTGCTTCCAGGATCTGGCAATGATCACACGACCTGCACAAAAACAAGCCCGCGCCAGTGCCTTCCCTTCTGCAGGTATCCCTGGAATAGGTCGATTAAACAAAAATATTGCCGGGTCCCAAGGAATACTAGATCTAACCCACTTTTGGAGCCTGTTCTGGATCGCTTTCCAGAACGCCTTAACCTTCTTGCATGTCCACCAAATATGGCCCAAGGTGCCCAATTGACCACAATTTCTCCAACACAAAGGTTGGACCCTTGGGAACATTCGGTTCAGTCGTACTGGTGTTAGATACCAGCGGTACAATACTTTAACACTGTTTTCTTGAATGTTAACTGCAGGAGAGACACAAGCCGAAGCACGCTCCATACGCTCCCATTCCCCTTCTTCATATGAGGTACCTAATTCTTTTTCCCAACTTATGCGGTGCCTACTTGTTGTCGGTAGTGAATCTCTCAGATGTTTATATAACAAGGATATCAGGCCCTTAGAACCCAGATCTCTTACACACATTTCCTCTAAAAATGTCACTTCTCTAAACAATTTATCCCTGACCCCCCGGGTGCCAAGAAAGTGGATAAGTTGACAATAAGCATAATTATCCTTAGAAGGCAAGTGATATGTTTCTGCCAATTCTCCAAAAGCTATGAAGCTTCCTTTTTCCACCAATTGTCCCCATAAGTCCAAACCTAGTCGCTTCCACCTCGTAAAAGCAGAAGGGGTACACCCTTGAACAAATGCCATATTATATGCTATGGGAGACAACCTAGAGTTATGAAAATCCTTTACTCGTTCCAACTTATCCCAGCACATTAATGTAAACTGAATGGTAGGGCACAAATTTGGACCCAGGCGTCTATGCCTGGGCGGCAGCCATAGCAGATGGCCCAATTTCAGCGGACTATGGATCATATACTGTTCCAGTTGCACCCACAATTTATGTGTCGGCTCCTGAAACCACTCTACTGCTGCCTTAGCTTGGGCTGCTCTATGATATAGTATCAAGTTAGGGACTCCCAACCCACCTCTAGTTTTACGAGCCTTGTACAGCACGGAGGAATGAATTCGGGGGTGACCTCCATGCCAAATAAATTTCTGTATCTGGTTTTGCATTGACTGGAGCACTTGTTCTGCTAGTGGCAATGGTATAGCTTGAAAAAGGTAGAGCAGTCTAGGCAAAACATTCATTTTCACAGTGGCAATCCTGCCAAACCATGATAAGCTTAAGGAATCCCACCTAGTTAAATCGTTTTGAATCGTTTTCAACAAAGGAGTATAATTGGCATTATTTATTTCTTCAAGGGCACTGGTAATGAAAACTCCCAAGTATCTTATACCCTTAGTCGTCCATTTCAGTGGATAGAGATGTCGACAGGTGCAATAATCCCTTTCTGTCATACCCAGGGCTACTGCTTCGGTCTTAGTCATATTAATTTTAAAACCTGAGACCTGACCATATCTCTCCATCTCCTGGAACACTTTCGGTAATGATTCCAGAGGTGACGACAAAGTCAATAGGACATCGTCAGCAAAGAGAGCAATTTTAGATTCCCATCCTCCTGCCCTCACCCCCCGAATCCCAGGATCAGTCCTAATACTGTGGGCCAGTGGCTCCATCACAAGAGCAAACAATAAGGGTGAGAGTGGGCATCCCTGACGAGTACCCCTTTGTAGCTCAAAGAAAGGAGATACCTGACCGTTGACCCTGACACATGCTTTTGGGTTTGTATATAATTCCCTAATCCAATTACTAAAATAGGGTCCAAAACCATATCGCTCCAATATGCCATGTAAGAAGGCCCAGTGAACCCTATCAAATGCCTTTTCTGCATCAACACTGAGCAAACAATAGGGTATTTTACGTTGTTTTGCTATGTACATGATATCTAATGTACGCCTGATATTGTCAGAAGCCTGTCTGTTAGGGACGAACCCCACCTGGTCGGGGTGAACCAAAGCTGGCAAAACAGAGTTCATTCTGGTAGCCAACACTTTGGCCAGGATACGGACATCTACATTCAATATCGATATAGGACGATATGAGGCACAGTCTAGAGCATCTTTTTGGGGTTTAGGTATGACTGCAATCCATGCATCTTTCATTGTATGCGGAAGATCTCCACCAGAGCGTACATGGTTAAAAACCTCTGTCAGAAGAGGCGCCAGCTGGGGCGCAAAGGTCCTGTAAAATTCGCTAGTGTATCCATCCAGTCCAGGTGACTTGCCATTTTTCAGTGTTTTAATTGCTACTAAAACCTCCTGCACCACAACCGGAGCCTCCAACTTTGCCTTTTGCTCTGGGACTAGAGATGGTAGATCCAACGCATCAAGGTATGAATGGACAGCCTCATCTTTTATTGATGAGTCCCGGGAGTATAGTTCTGCATAAAAATTACAAAATCTGTCCCTGATCTCTTGGGATGTTTTAAGAATATCTCCCCCTTTCCCTTTAACTCGAAAAACATTACGTTCAGTTTGTAATTTACGCAGTTTTATTGCCAATTGTCTACTAATCTTATTGCGCTCCACATATCCACCCAACCGTAACTTCTCATTAAGAAATACCAGGTCTCTGGACAATAATGCCTCCAAATGCAGGCGCGCTGTTTGCAATGACTTATAAACTCTAGTAGACCCCGTTCGTTTATGCTTAAGTTCCAGATCTTTGATCTGTCCCCTCCAGTAAAGCATATCAGCTTCTTTTTTTCTTTTAAGTTTCCCTGCCACTTTCATGAAGTGGCCTCGGGTCACCGCTTTAAGGGCGTCCCATACCACTGATAAGGATGGTCCCGAGTTCATATTAAAATGTAGGTATTCCTTAAGTACAGCAACATATTCTTTACAAATAGTATCCTGACCCAACATGGTATTATTAAACATCCAACAGGAGCCACGCTTCACATTTCCTAAGCATGCTACTGATACCACACATGGTGCATGATCTGATATCGTAATATTTCCAATGTAAGCAGTATTATTCTGGCCTCCCAAGGATTTATCCAGAAAGAGATAGTCAATTCTGGAGTAAGTAGCATGTACTGAGGAATAAAAAGAATAGTCTCTGTCCAAAGGGTGAAGATCTCGCCAGGTATCATATAGGCCCAAATCTTGTAGAAAGTTGTTCAAGTGTTTAGCATTAATCTTATCACTCTTCGACACAGGACCCGACTTATCTACAGCCGGATTCAAGGTTGCATTAAAGTCTCCACCCAGGATAAGTTGTCCCTCCACAAAAGATTGAGTTTGTCTTTTAAGCAAACTGTAGAAGGTGGATTGTCCCGTATTAGGACCATACACACAGCCCCAAGTTACTGTTTGATTTTCAAGAATCCCTCGGACTAGGACAAATCTGCCCTGGGAATCTCTTTTCACATGCTGAATCTGTACAGGAAGGTCTTTCCGAAAGAGAAGTGCAACACCTCTTTGCTTTTTATTGGAAATGTCAGATGCAAAAAAAATCTTAGGGTATAAGGCATGGTGAAATAGATGTTCATGAGCACGTTTTAGGTGGGTCTCTTGCAACATTATCACCTGCGGCTGTAGGCGGATTAACTCCTGCCAGATCGTTTGTCTCTTTCTTGGTGCGTTAAGACCCTTCACATTAAGCGTGATTATCTTTAAGTTAAGTCCCATCCTGCCAAATACCTGACATTAATCTGATATATTGAACCCTGTAGGAAAACAGTTTAACCCTCCCTGTTCCTCCCCAACACCCCTCAACACAACAAAACTTCCCCTGAGTGAGCACGGCAGGGGGAAAGAACCCCCTGGCATTCTCACACTTCACAGGCAAGGCCAGCATACCCCTCCCCCACACTGCCCAGAACCAGAAGCCCCACCGGAACCCTGGCTGTGACTCATCGAGCACCCTATGTTCGAACTACATCTTACATGTGTCATATTCAAAAAGAAGACTCCTCCTTCTCTTCATAAAAAGAGAATGGTAAGAGAAAATAGAGGAAAAAAAGAACAGGTGTTACCAGTTCATGTTGGTAAATGGGTCTCTGTCAGTTTTTGTTTCTTAGCCTTGTTGAAGACCTGTTGCCACTGACGTATTTTCTCTCTGTTGTTCGTCGTTACTGCAGAAGTCACGGATTCTGGGCCCATAAGGCCAGCTTGTTGCAATACCAGTTTCGCACTAGCAACCGTGCGAATTCTATGCTGTTTACCCTCCACTTCGAAACAAATTGCAAATGGGAATGCCCAACGATATTTAATATGGTGTTGATTCAAAACATCCAGTATAGGTTTCATGCTCCTTCTCTGCTGCAATGTAAAAGCAGAAAGATCCTGGTATACTCCAATCGAGGCCTCGTTGAATTTAAGATCAGCTTTCTGCCTAGCCAAGGTAAGCAATTGTTCTTTATCAGTGTATTTCCAGAAGCGCACCACTATGTCTCTTGGCTTATTGTTCAGAGGCTTTCCCAGGGCACGATGGGCTCTCTCGATTTCAGGCACCTCATTACCAGGGGCAGCTGTTAGAATCTGCGTGCATAGCTCCTGTACTATACGAGTCACGTCCTCCTGATTACCCGCTTCCGGTACCCCTCGAAATCTCAAGTTAGTACGGCGAGCTCTGTTTTCGATATCATCCATTTTGTACTGCATGTCCTCTATTTGATTAGTAAGTTCATCCTCTCTCTGACGTATCTGAAGTACGTTTTCCACCTGTTCCTCGACCCTCATTTCAAGATCGTCAATACGGGACCCAACTTCTTTGATCTCCCCTCTTAGATTATCAATGCGTTCCACGATATCTGTTTTCATAAGCGCCAAATCTTTGCGGAGATCACGAAACAGCCGTGTGAAGTGCGGACCTCTGCTGGTATTTGCATCCTCTTCTGATCTCACTGACTCGGAGTCAGACGGCTCCTCGTTCTGAGAGGAAACATGGCGTCCGTCCATCTTGGAGACTCGCACGCTGCTCCGCGCTCCACTTTTAAGCGCTACAGCTTTTGATTTTTGGGACATCTCGCCTCAAGATATAACTCCAGTCTCCTCCGATATAGGAACAGGCAAAAATAGCGATGGTTGTGTGCTCAAATTAGCTTAAATCATAGGGTTATTCCGGAGCTCCGATTCTAGACCGCCATCTAGGGATGGTGACGTCACCGGAAGTCCGTGAACGTTGGTCTTTTAATATGTGAGATCTCCTTTGCTAAGTAAATATTTTGAACACTGTTGATGTGTGATCTGCTCCTTTTTACCACTTATCATTTCTATAACACTGCTAGATGTATACAGCACATATACATTATATGCAGGCACTTTCTCTGTCCCTACTAGGCTCACAATCTAAGGTGTTTTTTTACACCTGGAGCAATGGAGGGCTAGGTGACTTGCTCAGAGTCACATAGAGCTGCAGAGAGAATTGAGCTGAGCACCCCTAGTTCTCAGGCTCCTACACTAACCATTAGGCTACTCCTAGTTCTCAGGCTCCTACGCTAACCATTAGGTTACTCCTAGCTCTCAGGCTCCTGCGCTAACCATTAGGCTACTCCTAGCTCTCAGGCTCCTGCGCTAACCATTAGGCTACTCCTAGTTCTCAGGCTCCTACGCTAACCATTAGGTTACTCCTAGCTCTCAGGCTCCTACGCTAACCATTAGGTTACTCGTAGCTCTCAGGCTCCTACACTAACCATTAGGCTACTCCTAGCTCTCAGGCTCCTGCGCTAACCATTAGGCTACTCCTAGCTCTCAGGCTCCTGCGCTAACCATTAGGCTACTCCTAGTTCTCAGGCTCCTGAGCTAACCATTAGGCTACTCCTAGTTCTCAGGCTCCTACGCTAACCATTAGGTTACTCCTAGCTCTCAGGCTCCTGCGCTAACCATTAGGCTACTCCTAGCTCTCAGGCTCCTGCGCTAACCATTAGGCTACTCCTAGCTCTCAGGCTCCTGCGCTAACCATTAGGCTACTCCTAGCTCTCAGGCTCCTGCGCTAACCATTAGGCTACTCCTAGTTCTCAGGCTCCTGCGCTAACCATTAGGCTACTCCTAGTTCTCAGGCTCCTGCGCTAACCATTAGGCTACTTCGTCATTCCTTTGACCCCCCTGGTGTGTTGTCTGCAGATTACAGTTACCTCTGTGCTTTCTTTTGTTTGCCAGACATACACTGTAGCATAGTAGGGTTGTGCAGCATGAAAACTTTTCTGTCATGTAATTTATGGGAATGTTAATTTTTAAAGGTTTGGATTTTTTCTTATTTTTCTCATTCTTTCATTATGGGAGCAATATCATTAAGGTACAAGCTGTTTCGGAAAAAACATGCACTCTTGAAAGAGTACACACTTTTGACATAGCGCAAACTATTCACGAAGAGTGTGCATCCTTTCAGTAAGCAAGCAGCATAAACTTTATAACAGCAACCTCTTCAGTGGCATCACCATGAGACAGACGGGCAGCATAATATCTCTTCTCCAAGAAAAAAGCCAGAGCATACAGGTTTAAGTTTGATTCTTTAGCTATAGCTACAACTTCTGTTTTTAATACTCTATCTATGACATCCTTCAAGCCTTTTTTATAAGTGCTTCTGCAACAGTAATTACTCAAAGCACATTTAATAGCTTACAGTTGCATGGATACATTATTCTACCTGCATCTTTCAATATCTGAAGCACGTTTCTACAGCTATATTCCAATGCCCATCTTAAAAATACTTATCTATAATAAGCCAATTTGTTCTACTTTATGAGCACACCAGATGATTACAGTAATCATTGGTTTAGCATTAATCCTGTAGGTAGGGTCATTAATTGCCTTGGGCGAACCTTCAGCTTCATGGACCATTCACTTCACTTTTAGTCCTCTAGCTCCCCCATCCCCAACTGACTATTTGATAATTAAACAGAACAATTTAATAATCACTCCCTTAATGAGGTAAACACCCCAGTGGAAATGAAAGTGACAGGGCAATTGACATACCAGGCAGTCATATCTATTGTGCCATGAAGAAGCCAAGGCATCAAAAGTGGAGGAAAGTACAGTAACTAGCAAATGGTAGAAACAGTCCAAGAAGGGAAGCATGTTATACATGATTTGCTCAGGCAGTAGTACCTTTTGGAGAGGAAACGTGGAGGGGCATAATCGAATGGAAACGCCTATCTCCATGGGCGTTTATCTCCGAGAATGGGTCCGTGAAGGCGCGAGCCAAACCGAATTTTCGAAAAAATGGACGTTTTTGAGCTGAGCGTTTGTTTTTTTTAGCGATAATGGAAACTAAAAACGCCCAGCTCAAAAACGTCCTAATCCGAGCCATTTGGTCGTGGGAGGGGCCAGGATTGGTAGTACACTGGCCCCCCCTGATATGCCAGGACACCAACTGGGCACCCTAGGTCAGTGCGGTGGACTTCAGAAAAAGCTCCCACTTGCATAGCTCCCTTACCACGGGTGCTGAGCTCCCAACCCCTCCCCCCAAACCCACTACCCACAAATGTACAACACTACCATAGCTCTTAGGAGTGAAGGGGGCACCTACATGTGGGTACAGTGGCCTCCCATTTACCAGCACAAGTGTTACAGGTGGGGGGGGGGATGGGCCTGGGCCACCTGGCTGAAGTGCACTGCGGTACCCACTAAAAGTGCTCCAGGAACCTGCATACACACAGGCCTCTAGGACTGGTTGCTGCTATATAACATTAGCACACCAGTTGACACCTGAAGACTAATCTCTCCGAAAACGTCCTTTATTGGAATAAAACACATAAAGCCCACACTCACTGTTCAATAATGCATCATTACCGCCACTCTGAATTCTCATCCCCCCTAATCTCACCTTCTCATCCCCCGTAATCTCACCACACTCATACCTTTACTTACAGAAAATGTATACCAAATGCTTTCCTGTCATTATATATTGCCCCTTTTAGTTTCCCGTTATTTCCTGCAGATCAGAGGTTGTGCCCCACTGGCAACGAGTCTCCCTGGTACTGAGATGAGCAGTAGGTCAGAGCTGGCAGAATGCTGTACAATGCCCTCTTTCAGCCACATTCAAGGTAAGAACTAAGTTGTCTAACGTGGCTAACACAGGAAAGGGAACTAAAGCTGGCTTACAAAAATGGCCACTACCGCATGGACTACAACAGGAAACACAACAGGGCACACTCTGACCCAGTAGGCAGGGGGAAAAGCACCATGGGAGAAGAGCCTACCAACTACCAACATCGTGAGACTGTAACACAAGCTAATGAAATCACGGAGCCCAATACCCTACACCCACCACAATGCAATGCTGATGTGACCCTGTACTGCACCCGAGAGCTACATCTGACCCAGGGAAAGGCTGTGACAGGATCGAACACATTCTGCTGTCATGGAGGTGGGTATGGCATTTGAGGCTGGCATACAGGCTGGAAAAAAGTTTTTAAAGTGGGGTTTGTTTGGTGGGAGGGGGTTAGTGACCACTGGGGAGTCCGGGTAGGTCATCCCCGATTCCCTCCAGTGGTCATCTGGGCAGTTGGAGCACTTTTTTGTGACTTGTTCGTGAAAAAAAAAGGGTTTAAAAAAAATGACCCAAAATCACGGTAAAAACGCCTTTTTTTTCCCGATTATCAGCTAAAGACGCCCATCTCTCCTCAGCTGATAACCATTCCCCAGTTCCGCCTCCGACACGCCCCCATCAACTTTATTCGTTCCCACGACGGAGTGCAGTTGGAAACGCCCAAAATCAGCTTTCGATTATACCTATTTGGGCGCCTTTGCGAGACAAATGTCTATCTCCCGATTTAGGTCGCACTATAGGCGTTTTTCTCTTTCGAAAATAAGCTGGATTGTCTACTGTCTATATGGAGTGGAGAAGTAGCCTAATGGTTAGTGCAGTGAACTATGAGTCTGGGGAATTGTGTTCAAGCCCCACCATAGCTCACTGTGACCCTGGGTAAGTTACTTAACCCTCAATTCCCCCAGGTACAAAAACATATTGTGAGCCTACTAGGGTTACAGAAAGTACCCTGTATATAAAGTGTACAGCACTGTGTATGTCTAGTAGTGCTACAAAAATGATTAGCAGGATATGTCCGTCTGTTCCCTACCTATAAGGTTATGCTTATGCAAATAAGAAACGCCTAATAGAAGCAGAAGACAAAGAGGCACTCTCCAGTATTTAAAAGTCAGTACTACAGGGAACTCAATCCCCCCCCCCCCCCTTAAAAAAATAAAATAAATAAAAACCCAGCAGTAGAAAAAAAGAAAGACAACGTATCTCTATATTGCCACCAGGATCCAAACCCCAGTGACAGAAGAGAAAGTGAAGGCATGTCCATTGCGAAGATGGCTGCTAGCTACCACCACAAACCCAACCCCTGGCAGCAGAAGAGCAGAGAGCTTCAACTTTCTGAGAAGTTCTGCGAAAAGAGGACATTTCTGTGGTAAGTGAACACTAATTTGCTTTGTGCTTTGGGAACTTAAAGATTGGGGTTTAAAGGAGGAATTGTAGGTTAGTGATAGGCAAAATAAAAATATAAAAAGCAAATTTTATCAACTAATCTCCATAGTCTTATCCCCTTAGTTTTAAAAACTTTGTACCACAGCATTAACAGATAGAATCTAGCAGGCACTACAGGATCTAGTTTACTATTAAGGGGGAATAAAAGGAGAGAGAGGGAAAAGCAAGCAGGACCTAGTTTAGTATTAAGGGAGAATAAAAAGTGAGAGAGAGAAAAGCAAGCATTATTAACTAGTTGCCGTGGAGGGGCATTTTTGAACGGGGACGCCCATCTCTGAGGACGTCCCCACGAAGGGGCGGGGCATCCCGTATTATTGAAACAAGATGGGCGTCTATCTTTCCTTTCGATAATACGGTCGGGGACGTCCAAATCTCAACATTTAGGTCGACCTTAGAAATGGACGACCTCGGTTTTCGCCTTTAATGGAAACCAAGGACGCCAATCTCAAAAATGACCAAATGCAAGCCCTTTGGTCATGGGAGAAGCCAACATTCGTAGTGCACTGGTCCCTCTCACATGCCAGGATACCAACTGGGCACCCTAAGGGGGCACTGCAGTGGACTTCAGAAATTGCTCCCAGGTGCATAGCTCCCTTACCTTTGGTGCTGAGCCCCCCAACCCCCCCCCCCAAAACCCACTCCCCACAACTGTACACCACTACCATAGCCCTAAAGGGTGAAGGGGGGCACCTACATGTGGGTACAGTGGGTTTTGGGAACGCGGCCCAAGAGCAGAAATAGAACAGGAGAAGCCTGTTCAAGGCCAGGGTGCAGCTCTAGAAGTGCATTACTGAAAGGAGGACAGTCTAAAGGGTCTCTGCCTGAGGGAAGCAGATTGGAATCAGAAGAGCTGATAACAGCCTTGGATTACTACCAGTGTCTGGGATGGGTAAAGGACAGAAGATCTTGTAAATGTGTAAATACTAAGGAAGTATACTCAAAAGATCCAGTTGGAGAAAAGTGTGCTTGAAGATTGTGGTATACAGTCCCGAATGGACCAAAGAAATTCTACTGTATATATGGAGTTACACTGGAAACTGTTTGGCTGCCATGGCACAAAGTTCAGTAAAATTGAGTTTGCATTAAAAGAAACCCTTGGAGTATAGTGTGGTTTATCTCTGAAGCAGAAGCAGGGATGCTTCCTCCCGGGACTGCCAAGACACCCGCTAGAAGCCCTTATTTATTTTTCCCCATACCCCGGATCTCCTGTCCGGACCTTTGTCCCACTCCCAAGCTGGAACTAGATGGACTGTGCTGTATGGAGAGCATGTGGTTTATCCCTGTGACCTGGGTCGAGAATGTGGAACTGAGCTGAGATAGTGGTAGTAACGTGGTAACATAGTAACATGGTAGATGACGGCAGAAAAAGAGCTGCACGGTTCATCTAGTCTGCCCAACAAGATAAACTCATAAGTGCTATTTCTTGTGTATACCTTACCTTGATTTGTATCTGCCATTTTTAGAGCACAGACCGTAGAAGTCTTGCCCAGCACTAGCCCCGCCTCCCAAATACCAGCCCCTTCCAAATAGAGGAAGGTCGCTGAAGATGGTGAAGCACGAGGGGTAAGTCAAAGATCCAACCCCCCCCCCCCCCACGTTCCACCCCATTATCTCTAAGCATCCCTTGATGCATCAGCCTGCATTGGATTGATTCATTAAACTAGGCTTGGTGTTTTCATCTGGTACAGTATTAGGCATAGAGGAGTGGCCATACTACCCGAGAGAGAAGTTTTTCTGAGCCTAGATGAACATTTTATCCCCGTGGGACCAGGGAATGCTATGATGCCTGGGAGCAGCAGCCTAAGGACCCGAAAGTAGCTCACAAGGTCAGAGAAGGCAGCACATCAGGTTTGTTGGTAACAGATTCTTCAGCTCTATCAAGCATGCAACCTAGGACATCAAAGGATGGCTAGCATTTCAGCTGCAACCAACAGAGGAATTGCCAGAAGTAGTGGAGATGCAGAAAGTAAGGTGGCAGGTTTTGATGACCCTCTCCCCCCCCCCCCCCCCCCCCATTAGCAAGTCGTCACTCTTGAGACCACTGTGATTAATCTAAATGCTTCATGGATGGCCATATCTAGTATGGAAATAATTCTTGAAGAGAATAGACTGTCCTACAGATATTTGATGGGATATGGGGTAAATCTGATCCTTTTGAGCAGGGGCTAGAAGCTGACATTGTGTTCCCAGCTCATGCAGCAGGTGATGGCGAGACCCGGGTTATATGTTTTTTTTTTTCCCCCTAGCTTCTGCACTTCTGCAAAGCAAATGTTTTCCTGAAGCACCTTCCCTCTATGAATGTCCGAGAGAAAATGGTGCTCTGCTAGTGGGGCATATTTTGTTCTGCTCAGGATAAGCGTGTGAAATTCCTCCTTCTTCTGCCTTCCTTCACCTTCTCAAACTGGCTGCAATGTGTCTGGACCTACGGACCACAACTTGCTGCTGAAAACAAATGACATGAATGCGGATTCAGCAAACTCTGATCTCCCTTTTTTTCAATTCAGTTTTTGTCATGGTTACCATTCATATGAAAATGAATGTACAGCCCTAAATGTACACTATTTCGAAAGGATCTAAAAACTTTTCTGTTTAAGCAGTATGCTCATTTAGCTGCTTAGAACAGTTATGATTTGTTTTTCTGTATTTTGTTGGACTAAATACATTTTTGATTAGCTTTCAAAGGTAGCCCTTCTTCATCAGATCAGAAATAAGCAAATGCTGATAAATGTATATAAGTGAAACATTTTCTAAAATTCATGTAATGTATTAAGGTTTTCTTTTAAGTAAGCCGCTTCAGACCTCTTTAGGGAATAAGTGGGATAAAAGTTTCATTTTAGATGAGAAAAAAATTACATCCTTGTCAGCAAAATCCTACAGCATGGAAAGCTTTCAAATCAACTTTATAAAAATGATATACTCGGGCTAAAAATATATTATTGCAATATTTTTAAGGTATAAAAGGGAAGGGGAAGGGAAATGGGACTTGATATACTGCCTTTCTGTGGTATTTTGCAACTACATTCAAAGCGGTTTACATATATACAGGCACTTATTTTGTACCTGGCAGTTCTGTAACTGGACATGCACAGTTACACGCACCTTGTGTAGGTAAAATGTACTACATAGCGCCAATTATGCGCCCAAATGCACTACGTGCTACTCTATAAGATAGCACATAAGTAGAAGGAGACATACTTGTGGGCAGAGAATATCTGTGGCATGCCAACATATGCCAGCCATAGACCTGGCATAGATGTTTGCACCTAAACGTAGGCATATCAATGCCAACTTGTACTAGTATTGCAAAGTGGAATTTTGGTGCCAAGTTGCCTTTATTGTTCAATCATTTTTATTGATGATTTCTCCAACAAAACATAACCACAACTTCCAATTACAACCATCAATATCGCACATCAAGGTCATGAATGATCCACAAATAACTGCATCATCATCAATCTTTTAACATTCCCCCCCCCCCCCTCCTCTTCTCCAACTACCCCCCAAGTAATAAAATTGGCACTCGGTGCGTGGCACCCTGAGGCAAATTAACTTGAGGCGCCAAGTTATAGAATTTCCACCAAGGGGATTCCAAAACACATAAACTGCATCTCAGCAGTCTTATCTTCTCCACAGAAAATGTGTAATGAGAATGACCTCATCTTGGAAGTTCCCAATTGCTTGTTCTGGTAAAGGCATGCCTCTGTATACGAAGAGGACCTGCTGATCACCCAGATTAGTTTGCCATTGATCTAGGTTCCCCGCCCAGGTACATTAAAAAAAAAACAGTTTTTAATTTCAGGTTACAATAGTCTTTTATTGAGTCTTAGGCAAGTCAAATGCAGTAGAGATGGCTGATGGGTTAACAGTAGGGTCAAAATTCAAAGTGAGTTAACCAGACAAGATAGGTTCCTGCTTGGTTAAATTAAGCTGAGCAGGTCAAGAGTGAATATTCTGTAGTACTTAACTGGGCAGTTCCTCTGAATATATACTCTGATCACCACGGCATTTAGAAAATGATTGGATTTCAGTTTCCGTTTCGTTTTCAGCACCGAAACTGGCCCAGAATTCAAATTAAGCCTTTTTTTTTTGTTTCAGACAAAATTGCCAGTGCATTTTTGGTGGAAACTGAAACTCTCCCCCACCCTCCAAACAAAATTGGCACCCTATCTGTAGGCCTCCCCAGGCCTACCTTATAAACCAATATGGACAGGAGTTATCCATGTCACTCCTGTCCATGCTGACTCCAATTTCAAAATGTTGCCATGATCTCACAGGGCAGTCTTTTGAGACTGCTGTGGGAAGGTGCTGCAGTCATTTTGATTGCAGAGCTGACACGAGCAGGAGCAAATGAGAATCACTTGTGTCCTGACTAGGCCACTAGACTTCCAAGTGGGGAGCCGCTTTTGCATAGGGAGGTGGGAGTGAAGCCTACTTTTGTTTTGGAGGGGGAGAGGAGCATGTCATACTGTTTTCCTTTTTTGGTTTCGGCTTTGGCTAAAACCACATGGCAAACTTCAACCACAGATTCCAAAATGGAAAAAATAAGTTTTGGTTGCCCTCCCAGTTTCAGCCACTGTCTAAGAGCATTCGTCATCTAGTGCCAAGGCAGTCCAGAGGCAGCGTCGGGGTGTAGCTGAGAGTTATGTGGATTTCAGCAATATTCAGTGCCAGTGCCTGCACAGCTAACCTACCATGTTGGACCACATAAAGAGCAGTCCTAAATTTGCCCAGTAATCTATGCAGGTGTGGTACTGAATATCAGCTGTACCCAAATAGCTTCCAGGTGCTGCAAAAGACTCAGATATTCAGTGCTGGTGACCAGATGGGACCTGACACTAAATATCTAGGTCTAATTTAGCCAGCAATGGTCAACATTTACCCCAGTATTTTAAGAGGACATGCCTGCTATGGTAAGAAATCATGCCTTGAGTCATACAAGCATCCGTTATAGAATACTAGTGTAAGCCAGCTACGTGCCTACATTGAGACGTATCCACTTGTGACATGGCATAACAGATGCTTGCATAGCATTCACACTCATTATGCTGCTGGAGAAGAGTGTTGCTAAATTAGTTTATTATAGCGAGGGTTATCTTATGGCAGCAAAATGTGCCTATCCGCTAGTTCCCAAACCTGGTCCTTGAGGCACCCCAGCCAGTCAGGTTTTCAGGATATCCACAGTAAATATTCATGAGAGAGATTTGCATGCACATCCATTTTCAGTTTTTAAAAAAAGGCATTTTTACAGGTGCGCTGAAAAATGATTCAGTGCACGTCTATAACACGAGCCTACACTACTGTAGGCCATTGTTCAGCACACCATAGTAAACGGACCCTTTAGTAAAACCTATGGCTTCTATAACAGATCTCTGATGGCAGCAGAATACACCTTAAAGAATTATCGGAAAGCTTCCCAGTCTGCACCGTGGTATACCAGGGATGTGTTCTATCCCCATTGTTACAGCACAGCAGCGGATGCCATGATATGAAGAGTCTTCACAGACAGACAAGGAATTGATTTTGGCCAGCAACAGTTTATCACTGACCTTATCTGTACACCGACAACGAGGCCGAAGCCACTGGTATCCTTTATGACACTAGAGATGCAGTTTGGCCATTTGGACAGGTCATCAATGTAGAGAAGACAAAAGTTGTCACTACTGATAGCTTGCCAGTGACCATGCATCTGAATAAGTTATTAGAACAATTGCGACAGGCGGTTAATAAATCCCAATAAATAAATACCTTGGCTCCATAGTACAGGAGAGAACTGTTGTTTCTATAGCTCAAGTGAAAAACTGAATTGGAGCTGCCACACAGCAGCATTTGTGTCACATGCATGGTTTTTATGGCAGAAGTCAAACATTACTGACATACAAAATCTGCACCTTGGTCCACAAGATTATCTACAGTGAAGTCCCAGGATATATGGTCGACCTGATTGATCTCCCAACCAGAAACAGAACCAGAGCATCACGTACAGACTTGAATCTCCACTACCCAAGCTGCAAAGGACTCAGATACAAATTAACCTATGCATCCAACTTCTCCTACATAGGCACACAATTGTGGAATGCACTGCCAAAAATTGTGAAATCAATCTACGACCACCTAAACTTCAGGAGATCATTAAAGACCTACTTATTCAGAAAAGCATTCCCCACCGACCTAACTTAAATGCCTCAATTCTGCAACACAGCAAAACCATAGATTGTATTGGACATTATACAGTGGTGGAAATAAGTATTTGATCCCTTGCTGATTTTGTAAGTTTGCCCACTGACAAAGACATGAGCAGCCCATAATTGAAGGGTAGGTTATTGGTAACAGTGAGAGATAGCACATCACAAATTAAATCCGGAAAATCACATTGTGGAAAGTATATGAATTTATTTGCATTCTGCAGAGGGAAATAAGTATTTGATCCCCCACCAACCAGTAAGAGATCTGGCCCCTACAGACCAGGTAGATGCTCCAAATCAACTCGTTACCTGCATGACAGACAGCTGTCGGCAATGGTCACCTGTATGAAAGACACCTGTCCACAGACTCAGTGAATCAGTCAGACTCTAACCTCTACAAAATGGCCAAGAGCAAGGAGCTGTCTAAGGATGTCAGGGACAAGATCATACACCTGCACAAGGCTGGAATGGGCTACAAAACAATCAGTAAGACGCTGGGCGAGAAGGAGACAACTGTTGGTGCCATAGTAAGAAAATGGAAGAAGTACAAAATGACTGTCAATCGACAAAGATCTGGGGCTCCACGCAAAATCTCACCTCGTGGGGTATCCTTGATCATGAGGAAGGTTAGAAATCAGCCTACAACTACAAGGGGGGAACTTGTCAATGATCTCAAGGCAGCTGGGACCACTGTCACCACGAAAACCATTGGTAACACATTACGACATAACGGATTGCAATCCTGCAGTGCCCGCAAGGTCCCCCTGCTCCGGAAGGCACATGTGACGGCCCGTCTGAAGTTTGCCAGTGAACACCTGGATGATGCCGAGAGTGATTGGGAGAAGGTGCTGTGGTCAGATGAGACAAAAATTGAGCTCTTTGGCATGAACTCAACTCGCCGTGTTTGGAGGAAGAGAAATGCTGCCTATGACCCAAAGAACACCGTCCCCACTGTCAAGCATGGAGGTGGAAATGTTATGTTTTGGGGGTGTTTCTCTGCTAAGGGCACAGGACTACTTCACCGCATCAATGGGAGAATGGATGGGGCCATGTACTGTACAATTCTGAGTGACAACCTCCTTCCCTCCGCCAGGGCCTTAAAATGGGTCGTGGCTGGGTCTTCCAGCACGACAATGACCCAAAACATACAGCCAAGGCAACAAAGGAGTGGCTCAGGAAGAAGCACATTAGGGTCATGGAGTGGCCTAGCCAGTCACCAGACCTTAATCCCATTGAAAACTTATGGAGGGAGCTGAAGCTGCGAGTTGCCAAGCGACAGCCCAGAACTCTTAATGATTTAGAGATGATCTGCAAAGAGGAGTGGACCAAAATTCCTCCTGACATGTGTGCAAACCTCATCATCAACTACAGAAGACGTCTGACCGCTGTGCTTGCCAACAAGGGTTTTGCCACCAAGTATTAGGTCTTGTTTGCCAGAGGGATTAAATACTTATTTCCCTCTGCAGAATGCAAATAAATTCATATACTTTCCACAATGTGATTTTCCGGATTTAATTTGTGATGTGCTATCTCTCACTGTTACTAATAACCTACCCTTCAATTATGGGCTGCTCATGTCTTTGTCAGTGGGCAAACTTACAAAATCAGCAAGGGATCAAATACTTATTTCCACCACTGTATATTCCTTCCTATCGTCGATCCCTATGTACCTGAATATACTAATCGTACCCGACCCTAATATCAAATTGTATTTGTTTCCATACTGGACTTGGCAATCGCCTTTACGGTATTATGAAAGCCACATTGAGCCTGCAAATAGGGGGGAAAATGTGGGATACAAATGTAACAAATAAATAAATATATATATTGGTCAATGTTACTGCCAGTAAGGCTGTAGGTAGCTGAATCATGAATGCTTCTCCACTGTCAGACTTTGAAAAACTGGAAACTTTCCACATGTACTGCCTCTGGTGGATCCTTGGCATTACTCAGAGACTGAATAAGAAACAAAACCATTCACCAGAAACATTGCAAGCAACCAACCATAGCTAATGAAATCCAAAACCAGTGGCTGAAATGGTACGAGCACATTTGTAGAGTGGATTCATTATATCTACACAGGCTGCTCTGGACTTGTGCCAAGGAAAACTTGGTAAAACAAACTGAAATTTCCACTGTATTGGTGTTCCACCATGTGTTTTATTAAGTTGTTTTAGTTATTATGTATCATACTTTTTCATTTGTTATACGATTTTAATTGAGTTGTTTGTTTTTATTAGTTATTACCCCTAGTGCTGCCTGACAACAAATTGTGGTCACGTCGGGTTATTGTTTGAATAAATAATACAGTGCCTCTGAACTTTTGGTCTACTTGTTTGTTGACATCTACTTGTGATTTGGACCAATGTCTCTTTTTCTGTGTACTCACAACCAGTGGCATAGCCAGACTGCCAATTTTGGATGGGCCTGAACCTAAAGTGGGTGGGCACAAAATTTTCTCTCTATTCCCCCTTCCCCAGCAAAATTTAGTCACACTAATCAGATGCATTTGTCACATAGGGGTAAAGTGCTGCTTTTCAGTGCATCAGGTTTCAGAAAATTTATTTAAAAGCCTAACACCCTTTTCAATGAGCTTTCAGAGGCCAAAACCTCCTGCCTCAGGTCAGCATAACGCTGTTATGGTATCCTCTCCTGACCTAAGGAAGGAAGTATTGGTCTCTGAAACTTTATTAACACAGGTACCATATTACTTTATCCTAAATTAAAATAAAATTATTTTCTTTACCTTTGTTGTATGGCCATTTACTTTTTCTCATTGTGTTGCTCCCAGTCTCTAGATTCTGCTTTCCTTCGTCTTTCTCTTGCCAGAGTTTCCTGTCCATTCACCACCTATGGCTTTTCATCTTTTCCTCACCCTTGTTCTCCACATGCCCCTTCCTCTTATTCTCCAGTCTTTCCCTACTCTGTCCTCTCCCTCTTTCCATCCAGCAGCTCCCCTCTTTCTTTTGCATCCAGCGTCTCCTTTTTTCCCTACCCTTCCATCTAGTGTCTTCCCTCTTTCTCTCCTCATCCTTCCACCCATCTACCCTCTCTCCTGATCCTTCCATCTAGTGTCTCTATCTCTCTACCTTTTTCTGTTCAGTCTCCCCTCTCTCTCTCTCCACATCCTTACAGTCTCTCCCCTTTCTCTCTGCATCCTTCCATCCATCTCGCCTCTTTCTCTCCCTATCCTCCCATGTCCAGCAGCTCTCCCTTCCCTCCAGTCCCTTCTTCCTCTCCCTCCCATGTCCCAGCAGCTCTCTCCCTTTCCTCCAGTCCCTTCTTCCTCTCCCTCCCATGTCCCAGCAGCTCTCTCCCTTTCCTCCAGTCCCTTCTTCCTCTCCCTCCCATGTCCAGTAGCTCTCTCCCTTCCCTCCAGCCCCTTCTTCCTCTCCCTCCCATGTCCCAGTGGCTCTCTCCCTTCCCTCCAGTCCCTTCTTCCTCTCCCTCCCATGTCCCAGCAGCTCTCCCCCTTCCCTCCAGTCCCTTCTTCCTCTCCCTCCCATGTCCCAGCAGCTCTCTCCCTTCCCTCCAGTCCCTTCTTCCTCTCCCTCCCATGTCTCAGCAGCTCTCTCCCTTCCCTCCAGTCCCTTCTTCCTCTCCCTCCCATGTCCCAGCAGCTCTCTCCCTTCCCTCCAGTCCCTTCTTCCTCTCCCTCCCATGTCCCAGCAGCTCTCTCCCTTCCCTCCAGTCCCTTCTTCCTCTCCCTCCCATATCCAGTAGCTCTCTCCCTTCCTTCCAGTCCCTTTTTCCTCTCCCTCCCATGTCCCAGCAGCTCTCTCCCTTTCCTCCAGTCCCTTCTTCCTCTCCCTCCCATGTCCAGTAGCTCTCTCCCTTCCCTCCAGCCCCTTCTTCCTCTCCCTCCCATGTCCCAGTGGCTCTCTCCCTTCCCTCCAGTCCCTTCTTCCTCTCCCTCCCATGTCCCAGCAGCTCTCCCCCTTCCCTCCAGTCCCTTCTTCCTCTCCCTCCCATGTCCCAGCAGCTCTCTCCCTTCCCTCCAGTCCCTTCTTCCTCTCCCTCCCATGTCTCAGCAGCTCTCTCCCTTCCCTCCAGTCCCTTCTTCCTCTCCCTCCCATGTCCCAGCAGCTCTCTCCCTTCCCTCCAGTCCCTTCTTCCTCTCCCTCCCATGTCCCAGCAGCTCTCTCCCTTCCCTCCAGTCCCTTCTTCCTCTCCCTCCCATATCCAGTAGCTCTCTCCCTTCCTTCCAGTCCCTTTTTCCTCTCCCTCCCATGTCCAGTAGCTCTCTCCCTTCCCTCCAGCCCCTTCCTCCTCTCCCTCCCATGTCCCAGCAGCTCAGCCATTTTTCCTCCAGGTCCGCCCATCCGCATCCTTCGCGCGCTCTCTCTATCCCTTTTGTCCCATGGAGGCAGCGCTTCCTTCCTGCCCTGTCTTCTCTCCAAGCTCCGCTGCATCGGTCCCTCCCTGCAAGTGGAATCCTCCTTCGCCGGTCGCACTGCGCTGCCATGCACACGTAGCTTCGCTCCTCCCCCTGCCGCGTTCACCCGGCCCTAAACAGGAAGTGCATCACAGAGGGCCAGATAGACGCAGCAGGGGGAGGAGCGTAGCTGCGTGTGCATGGCAGTGCAACGCGACCGGCGAAGGAGGATTCCACTTGCCCCTGCTCACAACAGCGTACTGGACACATGGTTGACAACAACCAGTCACATGCTAAGGGCCCTTAAGTTCAAGTTCAAGTAGCATCCAATCCGATCCTCCCCCTCCTGTAGCCCTTTCCCATTTGTTCCCCTCTATTTCTTAATCCCTTCCCCCTTAAAACCCTTTTCCACCCTTTCCTTCTTCCATATCCTGATAGCTCTCTTAGGGGCCATTTTACTAAGCCGAATAAGTGTCTATGTACACCCAATGCATGCCAAAATGGAGTTACCACCCGACTACTGCATGACTGTTGCGGCAATTTCATTTTTGGTGCGTGTCCGATACGCACGTCTGAAAAATATTTTTTATTTTCGGACACGTGTAATGGATGTGTGCCAAATGGCATTTGGTGTGCGTAGGTCATTAACGCCTGGTGACCACATGAGTCTTTACCGCTAGGTCAATGGCTGGTGGTAAGGTCTCAGACCCAAAGTGGACATATGGCAGTTTTCATTTTGCCACATGTCCATTTTCGGGAAAAATTTTAAAAAGGCCTTTATTACAGGCACGCTGAAAGATGGATCGGCGCGTACCCAAAACCTGCACTTACACTACTGCAAGCCATTTTTTCAGCGCACCTTAGTCTCCCTCTTCCTTGTTCTTAAAGCTCTTTTCTTTTGTTACGCCCCTCACCTGTTCGACGCTCCTCCCGGCTAAGTCATTCCTCAGCTTCGTTCAAGAGGGACAAGGTTCAGTCTTAGGAGGGTCGGTTTCAGTTTCCTATGTCTGGCAGCCATCATCTGGGTTGGATCAAGGACAGCAGCCATCTTGGCTAGCTCAGGAGGGGGCAGCCATCTTGGAGTAACGAGGTCAGGAAGGAAGCCCATATTTGGACGAAGGCACCTCTGCTGATGGGGGTAGCCATCTTGAATCAGCTGCTCATACTTGAGCCTAATTCCTCCACTACTTAAAGCCCTGCCTTCAGTCCTTCGTTGCATCGGCCTCATTTGTTCTGAGGAATTGCTGTCGGAGTGCTGTTCACCGACTTTCTTCTGTTCCTGATTTCCTGTGTACCGGACCTTGGCTAGTCTTCTCGGATTATGCTTGTTTGCTGCCTGCCTTGACCCTGGACTGAATTGACTATTCTTTGCCTGTTGGAGTTCTGGTTCTGGACTGTGTCTGTTTCTTGCTATTCTGGTCAGTGGCCGTGCAACCCCCCCCCCCCCCCCCCCCCGGTTCCAGAAGTCCTGGTGGCTACCTGCAGCTGGGAGCTCAACTCCCGGTGAACGGTGGTCGCTTCCCAGGTGAAGCTAGGGGTTGTCTGTCTGCCTGACCGAGTGCGGTGTCACTCCATCTCTGCCATGCTCAGTCGGGGCACAGGGGCTCACTACTACCGGGTCATAACATCTTTCCCCTTTCTCCTCCTCCTCATACCCCCTCCCTTCTCTCCTCCTGGCCCATTCTCCTCCTTACAGCCCTCATCCTTCTTCCCTTCCCCTTTCCTTTCCCCCTTCTCTTCTCATCCATGGCTTATCTTTTCTTCTGTTGTTAGTTGGAGTTGGTCCTTGCTGGCACTCTGCTTCTTTCCTCATGATGGCTTTTTTCTTCCAGTGTTGGCAAGGTTGGGTTCCTTTTCATACACTAGTGATTTACCTCCTCTTACTATCCCTTTTTATTTTGGCCATGATGATTCTGTTGCACTCTCTACTATGGTCCCACCACCCTGTAACTCATTGCTGCTTTTCTGTCATTGATTTTTACTTAAAATGCATATATTTGTTTGCACATGCACAGAAGTACACAGACTTATAATAGACAGAAAGAATGACCCTCAGCATTTGGTGCTGTAGGATAATCACAGATAATAAATTACCTGTGTCCAGGTTCCCCAAGCAGAACTATCTGCAAGCAAATAATCCTGTACTAGGTCTAGGGGTGGGAACCTGGGCACCTAGCCAAATACTTCCGTTAGAAAGAACTGCAGCTGAGAACGCAGGCTGATATATATATTAGATTTATTATGGTATATCAGGTAAGAAAATATAGCTAAGGTATACAAAATAGAACTCTGCAAAGCTTTGGCTAAATACAAAATTACTGGCTGATAAAAATTACACTCATACGTCACACTACTAAACACTAATTCTTACTGGTTACCAGATAATATTACACCACTGATAAGTCACACTATGTTATGAGGTAGTACAGTTATTAGCAGCGCCTCCTGATCACAAGTATGACGCCACCAGCCTTCTGCTCAGGTAAATACCACTAACTAGCCCAGACTGATAGGCAATAGATCACCGTGTCTCTCACCAAGCTGACCTCAGGGTCGTCTTCCGGGAATGCACGGGACACCTCACAGACTCAAGCTGATATGGCAGCGAGTCTCAGTCAGAGCTGGAAGGGAACTCTGCAGCAGACAAGGAGGGCACAGGTCACTCAGTGCAGGTACAGCTGAACCACGATACTTTCCTCCAGATACACAGTTCATCAGTTGGTGGACCTTATTAGGTCTCCCTGGTCTTCTTTCCACCTCCACCTTCTTCCAAGGTTTCCGACTAACTCTTTCTTGTTCCCGCTCTTCCCAGTACCTCTTGGTCCAGTGGCTGCAGGAACAAATCTGGATCTTTCTCGGCTCACTGCATGGCAAGAACAGTCCGTTGTTCTTGACCTTCAAGTTGTTACATTTTGGTATGCATTTTCTGTTTCTCACCCGCCTTGCTGGAGCCAGCGTCTCAGGGAGATAAGGGGGCCTGGTTTGCCCACAGCATGTCCTTGGTGTTGAGCTTCTGCTGTAATTTTCCACAAACTGCAAAGCTGTTTCTTACTGACACAGAGATGTGTGGGTCAGGGTTTACAGCCTCCATTTTGCTGTCATAGGATTATACAGGCCAATGCCCGAAAGGTGAGACACACAGGGAAATACTCCTACAGTGCTTTCTCTTTTTTAAGAAATGCCCAAGAAAGAGAGTGACTGTTTAAAGTCAATAATCTTGGGGCTTCCAAATGAACAGGAAAGGCAGAAAAAGGCCTTGGTAGGTGAAGTAGAGCTCTTGCAAAAGCAACATAAAACCTTGCAGAGTCAAATAAATGCTTTTACGGTCAATCATTAGAGACTGCTAATGAAAAAAAGAATCTTTAAATGAGCAAAGAAAAGAATGTACTGCTAAGAGTTATTTTTGAAGCTAATAATTTGATGCTGACAGCCAACTATTAGAAAAGCTTTCAAATATTTATCCCAGTGATATTCATGAGCAAAATGACTATTTTATATGTAGATTAAAACTTCCTAATTCTGAGCATAGAAACCAACTTTTCAAAAGAGCACATATTGCATTGGTGGCCATTAAAAGAAAAAAAAAAAAAGCATGGCAGGTCATGGGCACAACTGGCCAATCTACATTTAAATGATGAGCACAACAGATGATGCACAAACTCAGAGGACTCATATGGCCTTAAAAGGGAAGCACTGAAAGTTCTACCAGTCTCTCTTCCTTTCCCAACCCTAACTCATCGCCACCAGTTTAGCCCTCTTCTTCCACCTACAACCCATCTATACACACTCTCTCTCTCTCTCTCTCTCTCTCTCTCTTGTACTCCATTCTGTCCCATCCATATAATCCCACTCTCCCCTTCCCAACCAGTCTTTTCAACAGTCTCTCTTCCCTGCATAGCCTGTCTACCACATACTTTCTCTTATTTCAGACCACTCCCATTTCCTTATCAATTCCCATTTTTCTTAATCTCTTCTCTCTGGTCTTTCCACCTCTTGTGTCTTCTTCCCTGTGCATAGTTTGACTTATGTTTGGGGGTACAGTGTTTACATATATACACACGCACTATACTTGCTCACTCCTCTGGTGCTTATTTCATCTTGACGTAACCTGCTGTGCTCACTTCTCGTAGTTCTTCTTCCCACCAGGTCACCCTCCCCTGCAGGCTAGGCTCAGCCATCCCTTCCTTGGTCTTCATTCTTCACTCCTTTTCAGATTAAGTTCCCATTTCAGTTCATAATCTGGTTTCCTATTCTGAGAGCCCCAGAACATCTCTTCAAGAAAGCCACAGCATAATGGCTGAAACACTGGTTCCACTTGCTCGGATGCGGCAAGACCTGGACAGCCACAACAATCATGATGCCAGCCATGGAAGCCTACGAGAACATGGGGAGCTGAGTTACAGATGGCTCTAGGCTAACCAGTGTCCTGTACAAAAATGGGAACTGGTTACTGGAGCCATCATCTCTATGCATTCTCATAAATGCTCTAGTTCTCACAAAAGTAGATTATTGTAATTTGCCCTTTGTTGGTTTACCACACTCACAACAACATAGACTACAATGAATAAAGAATACCACTGTCAAACTTATCTATGGCCAACAGAAATATGATCATATCACCCCTGCCTTATTACTTTATTTATTTATTTATTATTTATTTATTGCATTTGTGTCCCACATTATCCCACCTATTTGCAGGCTCAATGTGGCTTACATAGTTTTGTAAACATTGTCGTTACGGGATAGCAGATGCATCTAGTATTGTGTAGAAATTAAGTGAGGGCAGAAAGAAGAAAGAGGGGAGTGAATAGGGTAATTATAGGAGGTAGGCTTTCTTAACTGAGTGGGTTTGGTGAGGTGGACTAGTGTGGCTATCGGTTCTCATTACTGAACATTAGCTCCCTAATCCCTTTTAAACTTATTATCCTGTGCTATCAGATCCTAGCCTCTTGTCTCCCCTCTGTTCTGGCTAGTTTTCTCAGTCTTTACTCCCCAGTGAGACCCTTTGATCATCTCAGCAACGTTTCATCAGGTTTTCATTGATTTTGCAAGATCATAAGTTTCAGCATGATAGTCCCTACCCTTTGGAATAGTTTCTTTTTACCCTGGGCTTGAAACACCTTTCAATAAATTTAAAACTCTACTCAAGGCTTAATATTTCCCCCTTGCTTTCCTGACTTAAATTGTGGACTTTCCTGTTAAAGCCTTTTATTCCCTGCCCATTCTTCTGGCTGCAGATTTCTGAAGAACATTAAACTGTGTATGTGTCCCCTCCCTTACTTGGCTTTTCCTCCCATTTTGTCCCTATTTTACTTTGTAATTTTTCACCCCATTCCTTCCTTTTACGCTCCATCTGTGAGTCTTTTTGGTGCTGTTCATGCAGGGCTCCTTTTACTAAGCTGCAGTAGCGCGCACTTCCCGCAGCTTAAAAGGGTTTTCCATGGGATATGCTGAGGCATCCTGTGGTAAGTTCCAAATGTGCAAATTCAAAACCACATGCTAAAAGTTTTAAAAATATTTTTCTGGGAAGAGGTGTGTCGGGGGATGGAAAGTGGGCGTTTCTGTGCTAATCAGTTAGCGCATCTACATGGTGTCCAGAAAAAATAGCACCCCAACATTTTTCCAAATAACCTGAAAACAAATGTACTTTTATTTTAAAATTATTACTATTATTGAAAGGTGTTACTGCAAGATGCTGTAAAAACTGGATGATCCCTGTTTTTAAAATGACATCATTCAGGAAGTATCCACTATAGAAACAATATATGGGTAGAGGATGAAATAATCACACAAAATATAGTATGAATATAATCCTCTGATTGAAATCTGCATTAGACATCCGCTAATGTAATAATAGTTGATGGAAAAAGCCTCAAAGACCTCCAGGGTAAATCCTTCAGAGCTAAAAACTCTTCATCACTCCAGATACATAAGTGCAGCAGTCTACATATGCAATGAAAATTTACAACTTTCTAAATAATATAGACATAATCAAAGTGCACTTATCTTGCCTCCTCCAGCTTAAACAGAAACGTTCCCTGACTGACATTGGCCAGCGTTTCATGCTGCTGTCTCAAGGTCAGGACTTCTGCAAAGAAAAAAAGAAAACAAACAGAGGCATAACAATGAAAAATAGCAGATATTCTGGAGAACCAATTAAGGAAAAATAACTTGAGAATGATAAATTTTCCTATAACATCCTATATATTAGCTACTGAACTGTTGAAGAAATATTTCTCTGATATTTTGCAAATACCTTCTGATAGCCACCCTCTGGTGTCTAAAGTGATTTATATTTCCCTTAAATTTTCTTTATCAGAGAAAAGAGATGTGAACTTAACTGACATTTTGGAAAATTCAGAAATTACAGATAGAGTTATATTATTAGTGACTTTCGCCTTTGATTTAGCTAGGAACAATGTTTTGAAATTGTATTTCCGATAAATTTTCTATACTTCACGATTCCCAATCAGGATTTCGGTCTAACCACAGTACCGAAACGGTATTAGTAACCCTCATGACTAAATTCAAACAAACGATTACATCTGGTAAGAACATACTACTTCTACAATTTGACATGTCAAGCCTTTCGACATGGTTGACCATGGAATCTTACTACACATCCTTGATTACTTCGGAATTGGAGGCAACGTCTTCAAGTGGTTCAAGGGATTCCTAACCGCAAGGTCATACCAAGTAACATCTAACTTGACTATTTCAGCCGCATGGGTACCTGAATGTGGAGTACCACAAGGATCCCCCCTCTCGCCGACTCTGTTCAACTTAATGATGATACCCTTAGCAAAATTACTAGCAAATCAAAACCTCAATCCATACATTTATGCGGATGACGTAACAATCTACATCCCATTCAAACAAGACCTAAAAGAAATTTCCAATGACATCAACCAAAGTCTCAATATCATGCATTCATGGGCGGATGCATTTCGGCTGAAACTCAATGCAGAAAAGACCCAATGCCTAATACTAACCTCCCAACACAACAAGAAAGAATACACCACCATCAACACACCAACTCTAAACCTTCCTATTTCAAAAACCCTAAAAATTCTTGGAATCACCATTGATCGACACCTAACACTAGAGAACCACGCAAGAAACACAACCAAGAAGATGTTCCACTCAATGTGGAAATTAAAAAGAATAAGACCTTTCTTCCCAAGGAGTGTTTTCCGAAGCCTGGTACAATCATTAGTGCTTAGTCATCTAGACTATTGCAACGCACTATATGCTGGCTGCAAAGAACAAATAATCAAGAAACTCCAGACAGCCCAGAACACTGCAGCTAGACTCATATTTGGCAAACCAAAATTTGAAAGTGCAAAGCCCTTACGAGAAAAATTACACTGGCTCCCACTTAAGGAACGCATCACGTTCAAAATATGTTCACTAGTTCACAAAATTATCCATGGAGACGCACCAGCTTATATGTCTGACCTAATAGACCTACCACCTAGGAATGCCAAAAGATCATCCCGCACATTCCTTGATCTGCACTTCACCAGTTGCAAAGGAATGAAATGCAAACTAATGCATGCGTCAAACTTCACCTATTTGAGCACACAGTTATGGAACGCACTGCCGCGCAACTTGAAATCGATATACGAAATAACGAACTTCCGCATACTACTGAAGACCCATTTCTTTGAAAGAGCATACCAAAAAGATCAACCCAAGTGAATATGCACAACTCGCCTATTTAATTTCAGAACTGTTTCCTAAAATCTGCTTGTATACTACTACTTTGCTTTTATCATCATGCTGACCAAGAACATGCAATACTAAATGTTTATATTACTAACATTCTTCCACTACTCATGATGTATTGTAAGCCACTTTGAGCCTGCAAAGAGGTGGGATAAGGTGGGATACAAATGCAACAAATAAATAAATAAATAAGACACATGGCTGATAGTTTTTTGGGTTCAAATATTAATATATTTCCTGACATATCAAGGGAATCACAGACTAGGAGGCGTGAATTCTTGGCTTTTAAGCCAGGAATCATTGCCCTAGGTGGGACCTTCCTAGTGCGATTCCCTTGTAAGTGTTTTATTTCCTTATTACTTATTTGTTGAACCTAAGAAATTACAAGAGTTTGTGGAGTTGAAAGAACAGATGAAGAACCCTCTGCAGCAACTTCTTTTAGTTACCACTGTATTGGCTGCAATTACTGATTAACCTTCCTCCCTCAGAAAATGTGAATTGTAAGATTAACCATTTTGAGTTTTTCTTATTTTCTTTGAGATTGTTTTCCTGATCTTGGATCTCCCAATTGTGGACAATTATATAATATATATTGATGAGAGAAAATGTTTTCTTTTTCCTTTATATTAATGTATATTAATCATAAAGCTCCGACGCATGATACCAAGCAATACCATTGAGTACACAAGCATCCTTGAATGCTTAGACCCAAAACCTGGGGAATATCCAGCCGATCGATCATGGAGCAATTTTGACTTGATTTCAGTAAATGAACTCACACACTGGCTCAGAAAATATGCCAAATCTCAATGCAAACTTGACATTTGCCCTACTAGCCTAATAAGAGCCGCCCCCAAACAATTCAAAAAAGACCTCACGAACCAAATAAACTACAGACTCCTAAATGGTCTCTTCCCCATGGATAAAGGAAATATCCTTCTCATTCTGCTGCCAAAAGATGCCAAGAAAAGCACAATGGACCTAACCAACTACCGACCAGTTGCCTCTATCCCGCTCATAACAAAATTGATGGAAGGCATAGTGACAAAACAACTCACGGAATACCTAACCAAACACTCAATTCTACATGAGTATCAATCAGGATTTTGATCAAATCATAGTACTGAAACTGTACTAGTGTCTGCAATGAATTCATTCAAAAAAACAATTGCAACCGGCAAGAACATACTCGTACTACAATTTGACATGTCCAGTGCTTTCAACATGGTGGATCATGGAATATTACTACACCTATTAGAATACTTCGGAATCGGAGGCCCAGTTCTCAAATGGTTCGAAGGATTCCTCACCACCAGATCCTACCAAGTAACAACGAATACTGACAGATCACCACCTTGGATACCGGAATGTGGAGTTCCTCAAGGATCCCCCCTTTAACCAACTATTTTCAACCTAATGATGATACCACTAGCCAAACGTCTAGCCAATCAAAACCTTAACCCCTACATATATGCTGATGATGTCACGAGCTACATCCCGTTCAAAAGTGACTTAAACGAAATAACCAACGAGATCAACCAGAGCCTCCAAATCATGCACTCTTGGGCGGACTCATTCCAGTTAAAACTTAACGCAGAAAAAACTCAATGTCTAGTTCTCACTTCCCAATATAATACAAACAACTACCGTACCGTAACCACACCATACTGTACACTTCCTATTTCAGAAAATCTGAAAATTCTTGGAGTCACTATTGATCGCAACCTCACATTAGATACCCACGTCAAGAATACAACGAAAAAAATGTTCTACTCGATGTGGAAACTCAAAAGAATAAAACCTTTTTTCCCCAAGAAACATCTTCCGCACCCTAGTACAGTCATTAGTGATAAGTCACTTGGACTACTGTAACACCTTGTACGCAGGCTGTAAAGAACAGACCATTAAAAAACTCCAAACAGCCCAGAACACCGCAGCCAGACTCATTTTTGGAAAAACTAAATACGAAAGTGCAAAGCCCCTAAGAGAGAAACTGCACTGGCTCCCGCTCAGGGAACGAATTGAGTTCAAGATCTGCACAACCGTTCACAAAATCATCCACGCAGATGCCCCACTCTATATGTTAAACCTAGTGGACTTACCGCCCAGAAACGCCAAAAGATCGGCCCGCAAATACCTCAATCTGAACTTCCCCAGCTGTAAAGGAATTAAATACAAACAGTCATATGCCACTACTTTCAAGTACAAAAGCACACAGATATGGAACGCATTATCCGTGACCCTGAAAACCATGGACAATCTAACCAACTTTCGCAAATCATTGAAGACACATCTCTTCAACAAAGCCTACAATAGACATCCTTAATGAGACAAATCATTCCTAAACCACTCAGGTTCATTAAAAAAAAACACCTCTCACACAACCTTACCTAACACCTTCCCATCTAAATCCTCATCTACCTTAGCCTCTTAAGAGGGCCCTTTCCCCTTTTACAGCAGGGATAGGGATTCTCAAGAAGGCTTTATACCACGTGGTCCACCTTAACACAAAGGCTCTGATCCTCTCTAGGGAACCTTCTTCTGTAACCCCTAGAACATTTAGGATCCTTCGTCCTTTCTTTTTATGCCTCCCTAGGCCTTGATGTCTAATTTTTTCTCCCACTTTCCTGACCCATGGGTACATCTCCTTCTCAACTATGGGTTTCTGGCATATTTTTCTAATGCCTAATTTTCTTATAACATCAGGGGAACTTCTAGTCCTACCCTTCTCCTTTCTACAGACCTGGGAGGTACTTCTTCACCTACTAGGCCCCGATTGGTATTTGTGGTTTGGGTATAGGGTCCTAAGTCTCCTTTTCCCTGAGACTCCTAGGTGTCGCCTATCCCTCCTTACTGGTATAGGATATCTCCTTTTAGTACAGGACTTCCCCCAGCCTCTGGGTAACTTGGCATCCTCCTGGCCCCCTCCTTGAGCTGGTGTACCCCACTCGGGAACTCTTTCTTTACCCGACTCTAAAGTGCGGCATCTAGGACCTAGGATCAACCCTTTCTTCTGAGATCTGAGCCTTTCCCTCCCTTGGGCAGCTTCTTCCCTTTTCTGCTTGCCCTTCCGGGGTCTCTCAAATCCTTTATCCCTTGCACCATCTCTCTCTGTGATTTTTACAAGGCCCTTTCGATTCTCTTATCCTGACCCCTACTCATGGACAGGAGTTTACTTAACCTAACCTCTCCTGGTTGCTCCTTTCCATTGAGCTTTTCCTGGAGGTCTACAATGCAGGATTTTGCTTCCTGAAGCTCCCTTAATCTTCCTTGCCCATCCTGGAAGAGGACATCTACTGCTAGGGTGAACTCCCTGCACTTCTCTTCCAGGGTCTCCCTGCAACTTTCTGCCCTTTCTGTGGTTTCCTTGGCTTGCTGTCTCTCTACAGCCTACTCCGCTACCACCTGAGCTCGAACCCGTTGTAACTCATTTATCCAAGTTTCCAACTCCAGCTTACTCTGGGTCAGGTATCCAACCCCTCCCTGGGCTTCCTGCATCTCTGCAAATAACCCCTCTATCCTTTGGGTATATACCTTGTGCAGGTCTTCTATTTGGACTACCTTCTCCCCATTAAGCTTTGCCGGGCCCCTGACCTCAGCTTGCGTCTACTGCAATGCCACGGTTAACTCTGCCACAGCTTTAGCATACCCCTGCTGTACTTCCCTCCGCTGGATTTCCTGTTGGCCCTTTAATTCTCCCAGCCAAGCCTTTACCTGGGTCAAACTCCCTTTCAGTTCACCTATGGCTGCTTGCTGTTGTTTGCCCATCTCCTTAATAATTTCCTTCATCTTGGTCAACTCCACTTCCTTTTGCTTCACCTCCTGCTTGACATCTTCCAATTCTGCCCTTACAAAGGTGACAAGCTTTTTCTCCCTTTGTTTCTGGAGTAGATCCAAGGCTTGCTGTTCCTTAAACTTTCCCTTAGGGCCTCCTGCACTTTTTGCCATTCCTGGCGCACATTCTGGATAACTCTAGGGTTATCCTCTGCTCCTGGTTCTGTTGCAACTGGTCTGTGAGGTCCCTTATCTCTCGCTCATGTGTGGACTGCTGCTTTGCTAATCGGGTCTCATTTAGTTCTTGGGTCTCTTTCAGGGTAGCTGTAAGATGAGCTACTTCTGCTTCCCTTTCCTCCCATAGCTTACATTCTGTGAGCAGCTCAGCCCTAACAGTGGCTAGCAGTGCCTCACAGATTTCCTTCTGCTTAAGTTACTCTGCCTGTTTGACCTCCAAGGCATACACTGAAGCGGCCATTTCCTTCCTACAAGCTGACTCGAATAGTAAAATGGAGAAGCACCTGAAGGAAGAACTGGTAGGGTGGGAAGAAATAAAGACAAGTGGGAAAACAGTGGGTTAACTTGAAAGGGGCTATAGGAAGGGCTACTGATCTTTATGTAAGGAAAGTAAATTAAAGCAAGAGGAAAGGAAACAGATATTGGCAACCAATGAAGCAGGTGTAAAAATCAAGACAAAAAAAAGTAGGATTCACAAAATACAAAAGGAGGAACACCAACGAAAATACTGCACAAAGCTGAAAGAATCAAAGAAATCAGAATGGTAAGAATTCAGACAGAAGTAAAAATAGGAAGTGACAACATTTTTCAAGTAGAGCGTACTCCGGTTAAGGCCTCGGCACCAAACTTTAACTTGCACATACCCAGAGCATGCACATAACCAATGTTCCCCTTTCATGACATTATTCAGTTAACACACAGAACCAGTGTAGCGCAACTTAATTATTTCTGTAATAAGACAGAAAACAATTGTCTTACAACACCCAATTGTAATTGTAGATGTAAGGCATATCCAATTTTGTAAAAACATTAAGACTTATCATGCGTAACTGCAGTGAAGCCACTAGTAGTCTGTTAAGTGACAAAAAAGAAATCAGAAATAGTTGTCTGCACAGTGTTCTGTCTATTCGTGCTGTAAAATAGGCCAAACAGGTCATAAAAATATTTGTAGTGCTGGCACCCAATACCCTCAAGAGAAGTCCACAAAAAGTTCAAGCTCTGTACATAGGAGCCAACTTTTCAGAACTATTGGGGGTGCTAAGCCCAGTGGAAATAAACTCTTCCTGGACATATAGAAGAAATTTTCTCAATATTGGGGGTGCTCAAGCACCCACAGCCAGTGGCGATCCAAGGGGGGGGGCGGTGGGGGCGGTCCGCCCCGGGTTCACGCCGCTGGGGGGTGCCGCAGCGCGCGCCTGCTCCTCCGCGTTCGCTAAACTTCGTTCGTTTGCTGCAGCTCCCTCTGCCCTGGAACAGGTTACTTCCTGTTCCGGGACAGAGGGAGCTGCAGCGAACGAACGAAGTTTAGCGAATGCAGAGGAGCAGGCGCGTGCTGCGGCACCCCCCCCAGCGGTGTGCACCCGGGGGGGTGTCATTTCACCGGGGGGGGGGGGGTAAGGTGTCATCTAGCGGGGGGCGCGCTGCACCCGGGTGGGGGGCGCATCGGCGCTCCGCCCCGGGTGCCATCCAGGCCAGGAACGCCACTGCCCACAGCACCCACAGAGTCGGCTCCTATGGCTCTGTAATGTTACAGGAATTGTTACAAGGAGTTTTGCATCATGCTCGCTGCCTGCTTCCTGCCCCATTAGCTCATCTGAGTCTTCAGCGTCTTCAACTGCAAACTGCATGTAGGAGCAAATCTCGGCAACGGTTATATCAGCAGATGTCTGACAGTCATTATCAACTATCTCATAACAATTAAACACCTTGATCATCATTCCAGCTGGGAAATCTACAGGCAGCTCATCTGTGTTCTCATTGCATTCTCGCCCAAAGCTAGCCACTGTAGCAGTGGTTAATAGTACTCTGGGTAATACAACAGCAATCCTCCTCCTGCATGTGTAATGAATCCAGCAGCGTAAGCTTACAAGCCATCTCAGCTGCTCGCTTGCCCATGTTTGCATCATTATCCATTGAACCCATCAGATGGCACAGCCCCAGCACTTCTTGAATTTGGCTATGATACCCTGATCCATCGGCTGAATCTGAGAAGTTGTGTTGGGTGATAGGAACCAAGTTAAAAAGTTTAATGTCATTGCTGTGTGCTGCGCAGTTGTCACACAGCATCAGAATTTCAAACTTCTGACTTCACATCATGTTATCCAATTTCTTTAGCCATTGAAGCCAAATCTTTCATGTCATCCAAGCATTTTTATTTTCTTCATGTGCACCTGGAAGCTGTTTCAACATGCTTGAAGGCTGAAGCAACATGCCTGTTTACTTTTCTCGTATTGGTGGCGCTAACTTTTCACTTCCATCCACAATGTATGATAGCAGCAGTGTCAGTCTTTTCATAAACACCTTTGTTTCAGCCACCTCAGCTGCTTCAATGTCAGTGAGTGTCCTGTCAGGAATTTTTCTCCAACACAGACCAGTTTCATCTGCATTAAAAATGTTGCATGATTTGTAATCTTTCATGATGCCAGGTAGAACGTTTGCGATCCGTCTCTCTGCACCTAACTCATCTGCATTTTGTTTTTCACCATGTTGCTTCTTGAACTTGATGTTGTGTCTCACTTTCCATCGTTCCAACCAGCCAACAGTTGCCTTAAAACTGACCAAGTCAAGGTTTTGTGCCAACTGATTTGCTTTCTCCATCAGCAGAGGACCATTGACAGGAAGTTGTCAGCTTCTGGCTTGCAAAAACCACTAAAGAGCTTTTTCCACATCTTCAGCCTTGCTAGCTTTCTTGCATTTTCTTTCAGGATTGGCATTCTGCCAATCCTCAAGAAACTTGCCCTTCTGCTTGTAGATGGTGAGATTTGGCTTGCATGGATGCCATACTCTTTTGCAGTGGAAACCTGACTTTCCTTAATGTCCAGTCTCTTGATAACCTCTATTTTTTCAGCCACTGAAAGAGCCTTACACATGTGTGATGACACTGCCATTTCCTTTGCCTTGCAGCTGATAAAGGGGATGGGACGACTTCCCTATAGGAAAGGCTGAAGCATCTAGGGCTCTTCAGCTTGGAGAAAAGAAGGCTGAGGGGAGATATGATGGAGGTCTATAAAATAATGAGTGGAGTGGAACGGGTAGACATGAAGCGTCTGTTTATGCTTTCCAAAAATACTAGGACTAGGGGGCATATGATGAAGCTACAAAGTAGTAAATTTAAAACGAATTGAAGAAAATGTTTCTTCATTCAACGTGTAATTCAACTCTGGAATTCGTTGCCAGAGAATGTGGTAAAGGTGGTTAGCTTAGCAGAGTTTTAAAAAAGGATTATACGGCTTCCTAAAGGAAAAGTCCATAGACCATTATTAAATTTGACTTGGGGAAAATCCACTATTTCTGGGATAAGCAGCATAAAATGTTTTGTACTTTTTTAGGATCTTGCCATGTATTTGTGACCTGGATTGGCCACTGTTTGGACCTTTGGACTGTCCCAGTATGACAATAATTATGTACTTATGATAAAGAAAGCAAGTTGAACTGTCCCAAATAAGGTGCACACTGTTGGTCTTTCTATGCCCCCATTGCAGCAGCTACTGAAAGGATCATGCTGTCTAGTGGCACTATTAGTTTTTCAACATGTCAGCCCACCCTGTGTCCTTCCACTTTGTGCACCACCATCACTGCAGCTGCTCAAAGGACCATGCCATTTATTTGCATTATTGGTTTTTCAACTGGCCAGTCCACCTGTTATCCTTTCTCTTGTGTGCTGTTGCTGCTGCTAAATCTATTTGGCATGCAAAGAAAAGGTAGGGAGCAAGCACTCTCCCTCATTGGCTCCCAGTTTTGTGATGAACTGCTGCCTGTCAGTCACAAACATCAGGCATGAAACTGTAGAAGAAAAAGAAGAACCTCTCGCAGATGGTGTCTAAAACTTCTTTGTTACAAAAATCTTCAGAAACTATAAAGGAGACCCAACACGTGTCATGCGGCCACTGTATATCATGAAGCTGGAAGCCAATATGGGAGAGTCAGGAGGAAGCCAAGACCACCCTGCCCACCCTCACTGTCTCACAGCTTCATGATGTACAACTTTGTATGATGCAACGTTTTATGCTGATTGTTGAGAGGTGCCGAATTCTGCAGACCTAAGGCTAAAAAAAAAAGGGAGTGTGGAATGTGGCAATTACGGTGGAATTTAATTGGCAGCACTGAAATCAAGAGAACAATATGAATGCAGAAACGATAAGTGAAATAAGTGAATAAACACTCCTACACCCTATGTCTTATCTTATGTTATCTTATGAATCTTAAGTTAAAGATTCTACTCATATCATTACACTTTTGGAAGAATTCAATGGGGACTTAGCAGCATCGTATTGGTTACACTTGGTATAGGGGCACTATATATTAATATACCACAGATAGAGGTTCTTTCAATAACTGAAAATAAAAGATAGAAGGATACTTTGTTGGATCACTAATCTATTGATTATCACTCTGGCAACAATTGCTCTCACCAAAAATTACTCCTCTTTTCAGAAAGTATTTTACCAACAGATTCATGGCACGGCTATGGGTTCAGCAATGGCCCCGGATTTGACTAATTTGTACATAGCTCATTTTGAAGAGAAGAGTCTTGAATGTTGATTAATAAACCTTTATATCTGTGGAACATCGTCTATCTTTTGGGTCACCTTCGCTGTACTTGCTGTATTTTTGTGACTGAGGGTTTCTGTTTTTCTGTATTTTCATTTGTTTCAGAGAAAAACCTTAAAAAGTTTGCATATGGATCTAATATGGACTTGATTGGTTTTAGTGTGAACAATTTTATTTTATTTTTTTATTTTGTTTTGTTTATTTATTTATTTTGTTTTTGGTTGTCTCTGTTTCCCTTACCATGTGCAGTCTATTACTATTTATAAATAACCAGAAGTTCAGTTACTTTGAATACCAGGGAATGGAATGAGCCCCTAATGCAGGCGAAATGCTTAAATATGTCGGACTGAAAGAACATTTGTTTCAAAGGGTGTGTTCGTCTTGAGAGATCTTGTATTTTTATAAAACTGTTTTTAATTTCTTGTTTAAATGTAAATAAATTCAGTGCTTTGCTACTACTAGTTTGATACTGCTTTTTTTGTTTGGGACTGAATACTGTGAAAGATTTGCCTTTTATTTTTGGGAGGTCAAATATGTGCCAATTAATTTAGGCACAAGCACTTCTACACCAGCCATAGAACTGGTCTAAGTACTTGTGCCTAAACTCTGGAGATACATTAATAGGACCCAATTCTATAAATGACTTCTAAATTTGGGTGCCAAAAAAAAAGCACACCATTTATAGAATATTTATTTTATTTATTTGTTACATTTGTATCCCACATTTTCCCACCTATTTGCAGGCTCAATGTGGCTTACATCTGACCGCAAGGCGATCGCCTAGTCTGGTATGGAAACAAATACAAAGTGATGTTGAGATAAGATAAGGTTCATGTGGTAGTGCCACGAGATAGGATAAAGTTCATGTAGCCATATAGGGCGTCGTACACGGACGAATTGTGTTGTGCCCATACTGTATTTTGGTTTTGTTGTGTTGCAGCGGTCAGGCTTTTATGTTGGGTTGGTAGGGTATGCCTTTTTAAACAAATAAGTTTTTAGTGTTCTGAAGTGTAGGTGGTCGTACATAATTTTCAAGGCTTTTGGAAGTGCATTCCACAATTGTGTGCTTATGTAGGAAAAATTGGATGCGTAAGTTGATTTGTATTTGAGTCCTTTGCAGCTTGGGTAGTGCAGGCTTAGGTATGTTCGTGTTGATTTTGAAGTATTTCTGGTTGGTAGGTCAATCAGGTCTGTCATGTATCCCAGGGCTTCACCGTAGATAATTTTGTGAACCATTGTGCAGATTTTGAAAGCAATACGTTCTTTGATTGTGAGCCAGTGTAGTTTTTCACGGAGGGGTTTTGCGTTATCAAATCAGGTTTTTCCGAAGATAAGCCTGGCTGACGTGTTCTGGGTGGTCTGAAGTTTTTTTAATGTTTGTTCTTTACATCCCGCATAGATTCCATTGCAGTAGTCCATGTGACTTAGTACCATTGATTGTATCATGTTGCGAAATGTTTCCCTCGGGAAGAATTGTTTCATGCGTTTAAGTTTCCACATGGAATAAAATATTTTCTTAGTTGTGGCTGTCACTTGTTTCTCTAGTGTTAGGTTGCGGTCTATTATAACGCCAAGGATTTTCAGGCTGTCTGAGATAGGGAGGGTGTGATCTGGGGTGTTGATAATTGTAGGGTTCTCCGCACTGTGTTGGGATGAGACAATGAGACAGTGTGTTTTTTCTTTGTTGAGTTTTAGTTGAAATGCGTTTGCCCAGGAGTCCATGATGTTCAAGCTGCTCTTGATTTTATTTGTGATTTCTGTCAGATTAGATTTGCAAGGAATGTATATTATGACATTGTCTGCATATATGAAAGGGTTCAGGCCTTGGTTGGATAGGGTCTTGGATAAAGGGGTCATCATTAGGTTGAAGAGGATTGGTGATAGTGGTGATCCTTGTGGTACTCCGCAGTCTGCCTTCCACTGTGATGATATGATTGATTTTGATTTTACGTGATATGTTCTTGTGGTTAGGAAACCATTGATCCAGCTAAGTATCTAGCTAGTAATCTTAGTAGTATATTGTGGTTTACCATGTCGAACGCACTAGACATGTCGAATTGGAGGAGGAGGAGGATATTTTTGCCTGTTGCTTAACGCCGGGATGAGCACCCAATTTTGAGCACAAGGATTTATACCAACTAAACATTGGTGTAAATCCCATGCCTTAAGTAGGAGTGGATCGCCTGAATTCGATAACACTGTGTACAAATCCTAGGAACGCCCCAGACTCACCCATGCCCCTCCCATTTCCACACCCCCTGTTTGAATCCACACAGAAAAATGTGCATGTCAATCTTTACAGATTAGCGACTATAAAGACACATGCATAAATTCCAACTGCCAATTAGTGCAGATTGTGCCCAATTATCAGTGCTAACTGGCTCATTAAGCAATTGCATGCACAATTTTGAGCACTATATATAGAATTTGAGGGATAATTTTTTAGCATTCTATATATTTCACATTTAAGTGGGCATCTTGTCTGTGCTCTACCCAGACTCCACTTAGATTACACCTCCCTATTTCCAGAATAGCACTCAGGTGGAACTTACACGCGTATGTGCAAACATACATGGATTTGTCATTATTCTAAGATGTGAAGGAAAGCCAACAGTCTGCTGGGACAACAGCATGCCATTATAGTCACATTACATGCAGCATCAAATATTAACATAGAATGCTGAATGTTTCATATTAAATCCTATTGTTGCTTCATCTATATACCAGGTGCTTAAATGCACCCAATTTTCTCTTTGTTTTATAAAAAAAAAAAAACAACAATGAACTACTACCACTACTTATCTAAATCATATTACAGTTTACAAATACCATAACTTGTGCAAAGTAATAGGGTTTAATTGTACTTGCAAGGAACTGTGCATATTAGTGGCCTTTTTGTGCAAGTAATTCACCCCTCCCCCGTTTACTAAGCCACGCTGGTGGCTGCCACGTAGCAATGCTGACACAGCCCATTCAAAGTGAATGGGCTGTGATGGCATTAGCGCAGCGTAGTAAACGGGGAAGGGGGTCAGTGAATGAGAACAGCAGTGCAAAACATGGTAATAAGCTGAAAGATCATGCAAATTGACTCATTACCATATTTATAAAGTTACATTTTGCATGTTAAAATGTGCTAACTTGGCCACTGTTGGAAGCAGGATACTGGGCTAGAAGGACCACTGGTCTGACCCAGTATGGCTATTCTTAAGTATAGCTTAGACAGGGCTCAAACTTATGCACATAAATTACAACACACTGTAAGTTACTCGTATATCTCCGGCACTCAACTAACACCCCATCTCCATGGCTGGCATAAGTGTTTGTACCTGAATGTTCAGTGCATATAAAACCTACATTCCTTTATAGAATACACTTCTACTAGATGCCACTGCATGCTCCATTTTAGGCTCTAAATGCATCTGTGACAACTGAATAAACTTAACGTACTGTGAACTTTTCTGTGCAGTAACTACAGGAGACATACTGGGCATGCCCCCAACAGCACATAGCCTTTATTTTGAAAATTAAAAAACGGAGAGGTTCTATGGTAGTGAGCAAAAAGTAGCTGCCAATTCTGTAGTTGGTTGAATCTTAGAACATCAGGGTCTTCCAAGACATCGAGAATAGCTAAAGCACAATTCAGTGGAGATTTTAAAAATAATGCTGGATATAATAAAAGGTACATACCTTTATTTCTAAAGAGTGCAGAAATACAAATTAAAAAATAAAATAGGAAAAGACCTAGCAATAATATCAGAAGAGCAAGACCTCAGAGGAAGCGGTATCTTTACAGCTTGTCCTGCTTTTTAAAACTCTTCCTATTCAAGACAACAAAGCGCTGAAGCTTTGACAATGGCTTCATTGTTCAGAAATTACAAACTTGTTCTACAGTAATTCAGTCACTTTTCTGTATGCTCCCTGTAAGATTGTGATTAAGCACCTTGTGTACCTGCAGATCAGAAAAGCAGTTTGACATCTTATTAATGAGTTCACCATTCCTGCAAAACCCCAGAGCCATCCAGCTTGCAGACTGTGCTCTTTATTTTGACAGCACTCAGCTGAGCGAAGCACTCGTGGGATGTAGCTATCAGGAAACAAAAAGAGTGGTACTGTACCTCAAATAGAGGTTAACCAACTAAAAACAATTTTCAAATCCTTGAGGCTGTCTCTCATCAGTCTCTCTCGCTCTCATCCCAGCAATCTTTTTCTTTCATTGGTCTTGTCCCAGAGAAGAAATGAGATGGGAAGGTGGTAGAACGAGAGGACATGAAATGAGATTGAAGGGGGGCAGACTCAAGAAAAATGTTAGGAAGTATTTTTTCACGGAGAGAGTAGTGGATGCTTGGAATGCCCTCCCGCGGGAGGTGGTGGAAATTAAAACGGTAACGGAATTCAAACATGCGTGGGATAAGCACAGTGGTGTGCTGGAGCGGGCTCTCACGGGCTCGCGAGAGCCGTTTGTTAAGTTTTTAAGAATTTTGGGAACCGGTTGTTAAAGTAGGCCTCCCCATGGCAATTCTAACAACTGACTCTCAAAATGTAGGCTTGGGCCCCCTCCTGAATTCTCTTTTACTTTGCTGGCAGTGATGCTGGCCCCACCAGCCAAGTAAATAGACTGCTGCTGCTGCTCCCTGCTCCTTGTTTCTGACTCTGAGCATCAGGCTGGGACTTTTCATGCAAGCGCAAGAAGGTTCCATCATGCTGCTCAGAGCCAGAAACAAGCAGCAGAGAATGGTAGCAGTCCATTTATTGGCTGGTGGGGCTCGGCAAAGGTATGCCTAGCGTGCCCGCACAAGGAAGGGGAGAGAGAGGCATGTATTCCCCCTCCCCCCAAATTTCAGGGCTGGCTATGTCCGGAGAGAGAGCCTGTTAAAAATTTACCAGCACACCCCTGGATAAGCATAAAGGAATCCTGTGCAGAAGGAATGGATCCTCAGGAGCTTAGTCAAGATCGGGAGGCGGGGCTGGTGGTTGGGAGGCGGAGATAGTGTTGGGCAGACTTATACGGTCTGTGCCAGAGCCGGTGGTGGGAAGCGGGACTGGTGGTTGGGAGGCAGGGATAGTGCTGAGCAGACTTATACGGTCTGTGCCAGAGCCGGTGGTTGGGAGGCGGGGCTGGTGGTTAGGAGGCGGAGATAGTGTTGGGCAGACTTATACGGTCTGTGCCAGAGCCGGTGGTGGGAAGCGGGACTGGTGGTTGGGAGGCAGGGATACAGTCTGTGCCAGAGCCGGTGGTGGGAGGCAGGGATAGTGCTGGGCAGACTTATACGGTCTGTGCCAGAGCCGGTGGTTGGGAGGCGGGGCTGGTGGTTAGGAGGCGGGGATAGTGCTGGGCAGACTTATACGGTCTGTGCCCTGAAGAACACAGGTACAAATCAAAGTAGGGTATACACAAAATTAGCACATATGAGTTATCTTGTTGGGCAGACTGGATGGACCGTGCAGGTCTTTTTCTGCCGTCATCTACTATGTTACTATGAACAGAGCAGAGGCAGATTTTTTTTTTTAGATGCCACTGCTAGGAAGGGACATCAGCATCGACAAAAAGTTTTCATCTTAACATCTTTATTCTATAAGGACATTTCTGTAAAACTACATTTTTTGTTAGCATTTTCTTTATTTTTTTTGCTAGGATAATGTGGCACTCTTTTTCTTTTATCTTACAGAATTTATACTGAACCTATTCATGCTTTTTTCAGTTATTTATATTCCATCTCATGCATTCTATTCTTTGGTTCCATTCGTAAAACAACCTGTCTTGTTGCTTTTGTAAAGTGTTATGTCCCATAAGGACGTGCATTCTTTTGAAAACAAGGGTGAAAATATTATCCCGTAAAAGACCCAAATGTTCAAAGGTCCTGAACCAGCTAATGATTTGTTTCCAGAACCATTATAGTCTATGGAATCAGGAAAACAGCCTATCTTTTGACTTGGCTAAATACAGAGGAGTTGCCTTGGGAAGGAACAAGGAAGAAGCAAGAATCATGTTGAAACTTTTGAACGGCTCCCGATGACGCCAATCGGCAAAACACAGTCTTGTGTAGAGCTGTCAGCAGAATAATTGTCATCACTATCTTGAAACTTTATTCTTACTCACATATGGACTGATTTATTACCTAAAGGATCCTTTATGAGACCATGGCTCTTCTGTGGCTGAACATTGGATTCATGAGCACAGGAGGTTTTGGATTTTCCCTCTGGATGATTCTTCTGAATCTTGTGGAGGGGCATTTTCGAAAGGTTGTCCAAGTCTGAATTTGGACGTCCTCACGAAGTTGTCCAAAATCAGGTAGGTATAATCGAAAAATAGTATGGACGCCCTTAGACATTCCAAAATCGCAGTGCGAAATGTCCAAATCAGAGACGTCCATAGTATGGAAAAAAGGACGTCCATCTAACAAAACCGGCAAAGGACAGCGGTTCTATAAGATGGATATCCTTGATGTCCTTCGGCAGTTCTACAAGAAATACGTCCTTTTTACTGTTATTTCCCTACCTGGATGTTCCGCAACTACATTCACTGTACTTGCGGAACATCCAGGTACTAGAAATATAAGGGACATTCATATTTTATTGTATATATGAAGAGGTTCGCACACTTGATAATGATCCCTATAAGGAAGGCTCCGCACGTGTGAACACGTAATCATCCATATAAGGCCCCGCACGTGTGACGACGATCCATGCACGTGATGTACGTCCATGCATGATGGTCGTCCATGTGCTGACCCATCCATATATGGGATCGACATCCATATATGGAGCTGAGCATGTAATGACGTCCATCACACATGGATGACCATATAAGACAATGCACGTTTTACAACAGTTATTCAGTGAGAAAACATGTCTCTGAGAAGAGAGCCTAACTTCAGCGATGCTGAAAGTTTGTGCCTAGTGCACCTTTGCCTGAGGCACAGAAGGTGCCTATTCATGCACCACCACCACCTGAACCAGCTGTATTAGATCATGGACTCTAATTAAGGACACACTGCAAAGGTAAGTGTTTGGGAATGCCCCCCCCCCCCCCCCCCAGCACTGGGCCTGAGCTATCAGGTCCCCCTCCTCTAGCAATGCATATAAGAGCTCCCTCAGCAATGTAAGCACAAACTGTAGTCTGCATTCAAGGGTAATCAGTGATATCTGCATATGCACATTCATTAATAGAATCTATGTACTAGAAAGGAAAACCATTCCCACATCCCTGCAATACTGCACAGAAACAGTACTCTCTGTCCTCATGTTTTTAATTGCCAAACCTCTAAGGTTTGGCAATTAAAATTCAATGCGAAGAAATGCAACGTGATGCACTTACAGGCAGATGATCAAAGCAAACGCCGGCGCTAGAGGCTGTTAGCGCCATACTAGCGCCGGCGTTTGCTACCGCCCCATGATTAGAGCCCTCGAGCGCGTGAAACAACGCGCTCGAGGGCTCTTAGCGCAAGTAGCATGCAAATGCATGCTAAACAGGGCTTAGCGCATTCATCACCAATGATCAGCGGGCCAGTATGCCAAAATTTGGGTCGCTGGCCGAGGCAAACCATACACCAGCTCCGAGCTGGCATTAGGGTTTACAGATCATTGGGGAGGAATGGTGAGCCCTGTCCAGCATGCAGTTGCATACTGGCAGGCCCCCGTTCCCCCCTCAAAGCAAACCTGCCAACAGGGGGCTGGAGGTCCGGCAGACCTCCGGTCCCCCCCCCCCCCCCCAATGACCCCCCCCAGGTTCAGGGAGAGCTGGAGATCCGGTGGGTCTCCAGCCCCCCCCCCAAACCCCCAGAAAATGACTCCCCAGTGGTCCAGTGGCCGCCGGTCAACCTCCCTCCTCCCAGCGAGCGACGGAGGGGCTGGAGGTCCGGCGGACCTCCAGTCCTCCCGACGATCCCATCCCCCCAGGTTCAGGGAGGGCTGGAGATCCGGTGGGTCTCCAGCCCCCCCAAACCCCCAGAAAATGACTCCCTAGTGGTCCAGTGGCCGCCAGTCAACCCCCCTCCTTCCAGCGAGCAACGGGGGGGGCTGGAGGTCCAGCGAACCTCCAGCCCACCCCAACTCCCCCCTCCCAGCATTCTCTGTCGAATCCCTGGTGGTCCAGCGTAAAAAAGAAACCCCTCCCGGCCCCCTTACCTTTTAGTTGGAGGAGGGAGGTAGGCTGCCTCCCTCCTCTTCCTTGGTTGACGACACACAAAATGGCGGTGCCCAGCCCCGCCTGGGATGCGCTGGGCAGGGCTACAGACCATATAAGGGAGCAATTCCATTTTGTGCATCGTCAACCAAGGAAGAAGAACATTGGGAGGGGGGAGTTGGGGTGGGCTGGAAGTCCGCTAGCACAATTCACCTGCACTTCTACCCATTGATCAGAGATACTTGCGCTGCTTAAATTTGCATGCATTATTTTATTTATTTATTTATTTTTTGTTACATTTGTACCCTGCACTTTCCCACTCATGGCAGGCTCAATGCGGCTTACATGGGGCAATGGAGGGTTACGTGACTTGCCCAGAGTCACAAGGAGCTGCCTGTGCCTGAAGTGGGAATCAAACTCAGTTCCTCAGTTCCCTAGGACCAAAGTCCACCACCCTAACCACTAGGCCACTCCTCCACTCCCAGCATTCTCTATCGAATCCTTGGTGGTCCAGTGTAAAAAAGAAACCCCTCCCGGCCCCCTACCTTTTAGTTGGAGGAGGGAGGCAGGCTGCCTCCCTCCTCTTCCTTGGTTGACGATAATAGGTCTAATAGTGCCCGTGCTGTTCAAGCGCTATTTTAGAGCCCTGTTTGGAACAGCGCGGGACTTTTGATCATCTGGGTGTTAGGGAGTAGAAATCCACGAGAGATGTATGTGTTAGGCGGTGAGAGTCTGATATGTATGGATGGGGAGAGGGATCTTGAGGTGATAGTATCTGAGGATCTGAAGGTGATGAAACAGTGTGACAAGGTGGTGGCCATAGCTAGAAGGTTGCTAGGCTGTATAGAGAGAGGTTTGACCAGCAGAAGAAAGGAGGTGTTGATGCCTCTGTATAAGTCATTGGTGAGGCCCCACCTGGAGTATTGTGTTCAGTTTTGGAGGCCGTACCTTGCGAAGGATGTAAAAAGAATTGAAGCGGTGCAAAGAAAAGCTACAAGAATAGTATGGGATTTGTGTTACAAGACGTATGAGGAGAGACTTGCTGACCTGAACATGTATACCCTGAAGGAAAGGAGAAACAGGGGTGATATGATACAGACATTCAAATATTTGAAAGGTATTAATCCGCAAACAAACCTTTTTCGGAGATGGGAAGGCGGTAGAACGAGAGGACATGAAATGAGATTGAAGGGGGGCAGACTCAAGAAAAATGTCAGGAAGTATTTTTTTACGGAGAGAGTGGTGGAGATGAAAACAGTAACAGAATTCAAAAATGTGTGGGATAAACATAAAGGCAGTGCTTTTTTTGTGCCGGTACGCAACGGTACGGCGTACCGGCACCTTTTTTTTTTTTTTTTGCTCCCCCCCCCCGCCCCGTGAGTCCATGTCCTGCACGCAGTGCCAGCCCCCATTTCCGGCCGCTGCTGCTTCTGTTGAGCAGCAGCGGCCGCTACACAAAGAAAAAGATTTTTTTTTAAACTTCAAACCTGGCTGAAACGCGGCACCCCGGCACTGTAGACAGCCATTAGGCATTGGCTGTTGCCCCGCAGCCGCTCCTCCTCTTGCCTCTACGTCACTGCGCTCCTCCCGGGTCTTCCTCCAGGGGCAGTGACGTAGAGGCAAGAGGAGGAGCGGCTGCGGGGCAACAGCCAATGCCTAATGGCTGTCTACAGTGCCGGGGTGCCGCGTTTCAGCCAGGTTTCAAATTTTTATTTAAATCTTCTTTTTCTTTGTGTAGCGGCCGCTGCTGCTCAACAGGAGAAGCAGCAGCGGCCGGAAATAGGGGCTGGTGCCGCGTGCGTCGCGACTTCGCGGGAAACTTGGCAGGGAGAGGGAAACCAACAGAGGGAAGGATTGGGGAGAGAGAGAAAGAGGGAAACCAACAGAGGGAAGGATTGGGGAGAGAGAGAAAGAGGGAAACCAACAGAGGAAGGATTGGGGGGAGAGAGAGAAAGAGGGAAACCAACAGAGGAAGGATTGGGGGGGAGAGAGAGAGGGAAACCAACAGAGGGAAGGATTGGAGAGAGAGAGAGAGGAAAAACAACAGAGGGATGGATTGGAGAGAGAGAGAGAGGAAAAACAACAGAGGGATGGATTGGGGAGTGAGAGAGAGGGAAACAGAGGGAAGGATTGGGGAGAGAGAGAAAGAGGGAAAACAACAGAGGGAAGGATTGGGGAGAGAGAGAGAGGGAAACCAACAGAGGGAGGGATTGGGGAGAGAGAGGGAAAACAACAGAGGGAAGGATTGGGGAGAGAGAGAGAGGGAAACCAACAGAGGGAAGGATTGGGGAGAGAGAGAGAGGGAAAACAACAGAGGGAAGGATTGGGGAGAGAGAGAGAGAGGGAAAAACAGATGGAAGGATGGGGAGAGAGAGGGAAAACAGATGGAAGGATTGGGGAGAGAGAGAGAGAGGGAAAACAACAGAGGGAAGGATTGGGGAGAGAGGGGAAAACATGGAAGGATGGGGAGAGAGAGGGAAAAACAGAAGGATTGGGGAAAGAGAGGGAAAAACAGATGGAAGGATTGGGGAGAGAGGGGAAAAACAGATGGAAGGATTGGGGAGAGAGGGAAAAACAGATGGAAGGCTGGGGAGAGAGAGAGGGAAAACGGAAGGATAGGGAGAGAAAGAGGGAAGACGCTGGATGGAAGAATGCAGAAAGAAATAGGGGAGACACTGGAAGAATGGGGAGAGAAAGCAGAGCTGCTGGATGGAAAAGGGGAATAGAGAAAGACTGGAGAATAAGAGGAAGGGGCATGGGGAGAACAAGGGTGAGGAAAAGATGAAAAGCCACAGGTAGATGAAGGAAATTAAAGAATGGATAGTAAGAATGAATTAAATCTGGACAGAGAGAGAGCCTGAAAAATATTGAAGAAAGCAAAGAAAAAGGAGACAAAAATGACAAATGGCACAGAAGAGTTAAGCGAAAACAAAGGAAAGGAGAATCACAGACTGGGACCAATATGGAAAGAAAAACAGTCACCAGACAACAAAGGTAGAAAAAAATCATTTTATTTTAATTTTAGTGTTTGTAATATGTCCAATTTGAGAATTTACATTGGCTGTCTTATTTTGCACTGGGTACACTGGAGCTGTAAGAGCTTACAGAGATTATTTATAATGAAAAAAAATCACGTTATTTTTTTCTCCTATAGTACTGTAATATTTTCAATGATGTCTGTTTATATGCGCCATGGCTGGCATAGGGGGTGTGGTTAATGTGGGTGTGGCTATCATAGGGGTGGAGCCATATGTGGTGACCCCGCCCATAATGAGTACCGGCACCTTTTTTTCTACAAAAAAAGCACTGCATAAAGGAATCCTGTTCAGAAGGAATGGATCCTTAGAAGCTTAGCGGATATTGGGTGGCAGAGGTGGTGGGGGAGGCGAGGCTAGTGCTGGGCAGACTTCTACGGTCTGTGCCCTGAAAATGGCAGATACAAATCAAGGTCAGGCATACACAAAAAGTAGCACATATGAGTTTATCTTGTTGGGCAGACTAGATGGACCGTGCAGGTCTTTCTCTGCCATCATCTACTATGTTACTATCCTGCTTATTTTTGAAGGAGAAGGGTGGCCATCTTCTGACACAAATCGGGAGATGGGCGCCCTTCTCCTAAGGACGGCCAAGTCGGTATAATCGAAAGCCGATTTTGGCCGCCTCAACTGCTTTCCGTCGCAGGGCCGGCCAAAGTTCAAGGGGGCGTGTCGGCAATGTACCGAAGGCAGGACGGGGGCGTGATTAAGAGACGGCTGGCTTCGGCCGATAATGGAAAAAAGAAGGGCGGCCCTGACGAGCATTTGGCCGACTTTACTTGGTCCATTTATTTTCAGGACCAAGCCTCAAAAAGGTGTCCGAACACACCAGATGACCACCAGAGGTAATCAGGGATCACCTCCCCGTACTCTCCCAGTGGTCACCAACCCCCTCCCACCCAAAAAAAAAACCTTTTAAAATATTTTTTGCCAGCCTCTATGCCAGCCTCAAATGTCATACCCAGCTCCATCACAGCAGTATGCAGGTCCCTGGAGCAGTTTTTAGTGGGTGCAGTGCACTTCAGGCAGGCGGACCCAGGCCCCCCCCCCCTCCCACCTGTTACACTTGTGGGGGTAAATGTGAGCCCTCCAAAACCCACCCAAAACCCACTGTACCCACATGTAGGTGCCCCCCTTTATCCCTAAGGGCTATGGTAGTGGTGTACAGTTGTGGGGAGTGGGTTTTAGGAGGGGGGGTTGGGGGAGCTCAGCACCCAAGGTAAGGGAGCTATGCACCTGGTAGCAATTTATGAAGTCCACTGCAGTGCCCTCTAGGGTGCCTGGTTGGTGTCCTGGCATGTGAGGAGGGCCAGTGCACTACAAATGCTGGCTCCTCCCACAACCAAAAGGCTTGGATTTGGTCATTTTTGAGATGGTCGTCCTCGGTTTCCATTATGGACGAAAACCGGTGACAACCATCTCTAAGGATGACCTAAGGCCGACCATCTCTAAGGTCATAGTAACATAGTAGATGACGGCAGAAAAAGACCTGCACGGTCCATCCAGTCTGCCCAACGAGATAAACTAATATGTGCTACTTTTTGTGTATACCCTACCTTGATTTGTACCTGTCCTCTTTAGGTGCTTTCCTATTCATATGATGGCATTCCTTTCTCAGTATTAGCTTTTCTATTATTCTGTTTTAATGTATTATGAACCATTTTGATTTGAGTTCAATAGAAGCAGTATAGTAAATGTGATAAACTGAGTCTAGCCATGATCTGGAACAACTGGGTGAGTCCAGCCAGATCACTCCAAAAAACCCCTCATCCAGCAAACTGAAATAAACTTATGAGATGTGAGTTCTTCCCTATAAAGAGCACCTGCAGCTCCAGCCCACCAGTATTCTTTTAACAAACCAAGTATTTGGTTCCAACCACCCTTCCAATTTAGGTGAAGAAGGGATCCAAAGAGGAACCAACTGCACCAAGGGTAAACCAAGGACAGCTCCGTGTCCCATGCCATACTAGTCCCTGCTGTAATCAAGAGTCAAGTGGGGAAGCCTGATGAAGTAATAGGGCAGGCCTCTGGACTAATCTGGAAGACTCAAAGAAAACTAGCAGGTAAGACCATATTTTTCCTTTCTTTTTGTCCACCAAACCAGTCCAGAAGTGATGGATGTAGCAAAGCAATCCTCAGACTGGGTGGGAAGATGAAATCCCTGCTGCCAATGAAGACGTAACAGTGGAGAAACATGATCATAATGACCTGCAAGACAGATCATATGTGCTACGGTGTTTTGAAGTCTTTGGAAACATTTTGCTGTTTTATGCATATATTAATTATCATTATGATTAATGCAATTCTATCTACGCAGGTATTACTAGGGCTAATTTAAAATGTCTCCAAATACTTCAAAACATTGCAGCACATACAATCTGTCATACAAATCACTATGATCATGTTTCTCCACTGTTACAACGCCTTCATTGGCTACCTATTGAGATCGGAATAAAATTTAAGATCCTTGCAATGACACATACAATCTTGAACACTGCTATCCCTTCTTACTTGGCTTCTTAGATTGTTCCCTTGGCTTCTTAGATTGTTCCTCCATTCACTAACTACATAAGTAAATAAGTAATGCAAAACTGGGAAAAGACCAAGGGTCCATCGAGCCCAGCATCCTGTCCACGACAGTGGCCAATCCAGGCCAAGGGCACCTGGCAAGCTTCCCAAATGTACAAACATTCTATACATGTTATTCCTGGAATTGTGGATTTTTCCCAAGTCCATTTAGTAGCGGTTTATGACTTGTCCTTTAGGAAACCGTCTAACCCCTTTTTAAACTCTGCCAAGCTAACCGCTTTCACCACGTTCTCTGGCAACGAATTCCAGAGTTTAATTACGCATTGGGTGAAGAAATATTTTCTCTGATTTGTTTTAAATTTACTGCACTGTAGTTTCATTGCATGCCCCCTAGTCCTAGTATTTTTGGAAAGCATGAACAGATGCTTCACATCCACCTGTTCCACTCCACTCATTATTTTATATACCTCTATCATGTCTCCCCTCAGCCGTCTTTTCTCCAAGCTGAAAAGCCCTAGCCTCCTTAGTCTTTCTTCATAGGGAAGTCGTCCCATCCCCGCTATCATTTTCGTCGCCCTTCGCTGCACCTTTTCCAATTCCACTATATCTTTCTTGAGATGCGGCGACCAGAATTGAACAGTCGACCTAAATGTTGAGATTTGGGCGTCCCTGACCGTATTATCGAAACGAAAGATGGATGTCCTTCTTGTTTCAATAATACGGGTTTCCCTACCCCTTCGCCGGAACGTCCTTAGAGATGGACACCCTTAGAGATGGTCGTCCCCGTTCGATTATGCCCCTCCACGTGAGTCAGATCATCAGAAGTTGAGCTCAGGAAGTAACATTCTTATTGAGTCTCACTATAATTCTTCATAGATCCATTTTCTTCTTTTTCTTAAACAATTGTGCTCATATTTTATATTTAAAAAATGCTGTTCAAACACTTATCTTCATAACCGTTCCAAAAGTGAAGAGTTGAGGCAGTCTCCCAATATGACGTGAATGTTTTATTTCACTGTGTTAGGGTACAGGTTCCTGTGTTACACTTCTGGCACATGAGGTTCAGCCTTGTTAGACATTTCACCATCTTCAAAATTATGGTGAGAATTCAATGAGAAAATTAATTTGCCGAGCTGACTTTCTGATGATCCGATTCACATAGTGATAATAGTTTGAGGGAAAGTACTGGTTTTGATCTGGTAAGATGCTTCCGCTTTGAATCTATTTCTTAGTGCTGATTATGGTTTATGTACATTTGATATACCACCTTTGGTAACTATTTGTATACATATATATTTGTATAAAATTACCCTCCATATATCTTATTGTACAGTTGCTGAGAAATGGTATTCAAAGCTGACGAGTTGAAGAAACTGAACTCTCTATAAACCTAGAGGATGTAATGGGGCAATTTGACGAAGAGTAGCAAATCCTCTTGACCGGATGGTATTCATCCCAAAGTACTGATAGAATTGAAAAAAGAACTGGCGGAACTATTGTTAGTAATATGTAATTAATCTTTGCAATCAAGTGTGGTACCCTTTGCAATCAAGTGTGGTACCGGAAGATTGGAGATATTTAAAAAAGGTTCCGGGGAGATCCGGGAAATTATAGACCAGTGAGCCTGACATCGGTGCCGGGCGACTTCTGTAATACAGTGGTCTCATAAAGGTTTTAGAAAAAAATATTTCATGAGTTTGTTTTCAGCAGTGTTAAGAAATGTGACCACCTCTAAGAAAAGGTGACTGAAATCACCACAAACAAACGAATGAGGTTTTAATGAATTCTGTTAGAGCAGACGATGTGTATTACAACCCCCATCCTTTTATGTGAAAAAAATAAAAAAAGTTATAGAAGTTCAAACATGTAAATTTTGCAGACTGCTCATAGACCCATGACATGAAAAAAAAAAATCAGTTATTCTCATCATTTTGGTTCCACTACTTTAGTCACTTTTTCCCCAGAGGCGGTTACAAATATCTTGTGGCCTTCTTTTGTAAACTATAAAACTGCACGTTCTGAATTCTATAACTCCATGTTCTCATAAAAGTTTCAGAAATTATTTTTTTCACTGTTCCATAACATTGGATTACTCTCCTTTGCCACACCTATAATAATTGTTTCATGCTGTGTAAATGAATGGAAATCAGGAAATCATTTGAATTTTATGTTCCATTCTTTAGGTCAAAATATTGCTATTTCTTTATACTGAGTTTTACTTTTCAATAGTTCCCTCCTTTCTCTTTCTTAATATCCATTTCCTGTTTGTTTACACCTTGTGCAGACCAGCCTTTTCCTTGCTGATCAATAATGGTTTTGCAGAATCCTTATTTTGTGTAAAAATACGTATTAGCTATTCACTGCCTTGAAAATATTTTTTTTAATAGAGGGGCCCTTTTACTAAGCCACATAAGTGTCTACGTGCACCCAACTTGCACCAAAATGGAGTTACCGCCCAGCTACCGCATGGCTCTTGTGGTGATTTCATTTTTGGTGCTCATCTAATACACGCGGCCAAAAAATAATTTTTATCTTCGGATACGCGTATTGGGCACGTGCCAAGTGGCATTTGACGCTCATAGTTCTTTACTGCCCACTTTCCGCCTGAGACTTTACCACTAGGTCAATGGCTGGCAGTAAGGTCTCAGACCCAAAATAGACACGCAGCAATTTTCATTTTGTCGCACATCCATTTTTCGAAAAAAAATTTTAAAAAGGCTTTTTTTTTTTTTGCAGGTGTGCTGAAAAATCATTCTGCGCATGCCCAAAACACGTACTACCGCAGGCCATTTTTCAGCGCACTTTAGTAAAAGGACGCCTGAGTGAAGTAAGAAATCAAGACTTCACTCTCATTTCCCTCTATAATGTCTTTCAACTGGGCTCTTAAACGTTGGCAACAATACTGTATACTCCTCTGGCAAAGTAGCTGCTAAAAATACTGGTTTTACTCAGTTGATTTGCTACTTCAAAGATTCATAAAGAAGTGTCTGGCTGTGGTAGTCCATTCATAATCCACTTTCATCTTTAATATTTAGGTTCCTTCTGGAGGAGCTGAAAGTTATTTTCCAACTTCTCAGTGTTGGCATTGAAGTTAGAGTTCTGCTACAGAACAGCTCGACAACAGATTCAGTGACTGAATGAGCAGAACATTAGTGATGGGAAATTGGGTACACTTGTATGATCAGTGGGGAATGATTAAAACCAGAAGTCACCCCAAAGGAGGCCAGCGATACACTCAAATCTTTTTTCATTGGGCTAAGCTTAACTTTCCCCATCTGGATACAATTACTAGTGTTTTGATTAGCAAAATAGTCCTATGATTATGTCATACTTGCTTTAGTCTTCTTGTGGTTCAAATAATGGGCATTGAAAAGGACAAAAATATTACTTGCTTGCCACACTGACATTGCCTTTGATTGATATACAGTATAGTCTTATATTAAGTAAGCCATAAAACAAAGAGAATTTTGCATGGTTTTCAGCTCTCATCTTGAAAAGTGGCTCTGTTTTCCTAAAGCACTTATGAGTCTGATTCATTAAGACTTTTCTCATTCATATCTATGAGGAAAGACGTTGATGGATCGAGTCTTCAGCTGCTATTTATTTCTAACTTTCAAACCATTTGTAAGCTTTCATTCGTTTTTCAATTAATTTTTGCTAATGCACTGTGACCTTAAAATAGACATCTTTAATATATGTCAGTGCTTACCCCTGACTATACCTGATAAGGACTTATTTGTTTTACAGAGGAAGGTGTTTGCTTACACCTGGAGATACAGACTCCCAAAGGTTTCCTGGAGAGTCCTTTATTTGAATAGATGGGTGGTTTTTGGAAAGGAGAAGAGCCTTACCTAAGCGATGGGTCAGAATAGAGCAGACATTATGGGATGGTGTGGCTCAGTAGACATCATAGGTACAAGGGGGGAGGAAGGGGAGAGAAATGGAGGAAAGAAGCTGAGGTAGGCCATATCTAGAGGTTTCTAGACATGCTGGATTTGGAGAGAACTTAAGAAAATGTTGCTAGAAGGGTTACTCGAAAACAATGAACATTTGCAGCTTGAAATCTTGTGCACCAGGCTTTGACACATTAACATATAAGGGCTGGGTAGAGAAGGGATTGGTACAATTCAAAGGGGGGGGGGGGGACTTTTATGCATGAAAGAGGAACGTGAGTTGGGTGTGATCATATGTGATTATCTTAAAGTGGCCAAACAGGTATCAAAGGCAATGGTGAAAGCTAGAAGGATGCTGCACTCAGTCTGCTGCCCCTCACTATCTTTCTACCCTCATCTCCCCTTACGTTCCCGCCCGTAACCTCCGTTCACAGGATAAATCCCTCCTCTCAGTACCTTCTCCACCACCGCCAACTCCAGGCTCCACTTATTCTGCCTCGCCTCACCCTATGCTTGGAACAACCTTCCTGAGCCCTTATGCCAAGCCCCCTCCCTGCCCGTCTTCAAGTCTTTGCTTAAAGCTGCGTTCGGCACCTAACCCTTACCGTTCAGTGAATCCAGACTGCCCCAATTTGACTGCCACTATCGGACCGACCGTTCACTTGTCTATTAGATTGTAAGCTCTTTGAGCAGGGACTCTCTCTCTTTGTTAAATTGTACAGCGCTGCGTAACCCTAGTAGCGCTCTAGAAATGTTAAGTAGTAGTAGTATAGAGAGATGAATGGTTGATGAAGTCCCTTTATAAGAATCTGGTGAGACCTCATTTGAACATTGTATACAATTCTGGAGACCACACCTTCAAAAAGATATAAACAAGATGGAATCAGTCCAGAGGGCAGATACTAAGATGAACATAAGAATATAAGAATAGCCATACTGGGTCAGACCAATGGTCCATCTAGCCCAGTATCCTGTTTCCAACAGTGACCAATCCAGGTCACAAGTACCTGGCAAATAGTAGCAACATTCCATGCTACCAATCCCAGTGGAAGCAGTGGCTTCCCCATGTCTGTGTCAATAGCAGACTATGGACTTTTCCTCCAGGAACTTCTCCAAACTTTTTTTTAAATCCAGATACGCTAACTGCTGTTACCACATCCTCTAGCAACGAGTTCCAGAGCTTAACTATTTCCTCCTCTTTATTTTAAACATATTTCCATGTAACTTCATTGACTGTCCCCTAGTCTTTGTACATTTGAAAAAATAAAAAATCAATTCACTTCTACTCGTTCTACGCCACTCAGGATTTTGTAGACCTCAATCATATTTCCCTTCAGCCATCTCTTTTCTAAGCTGAAGAGACCTAACCTCTTTAGCCTTTCCTCATATGAGAAGAGTTCCATTCCCTTTATCATTTTGGTCACTCTTCTTAGAACCTTTTCTAAATCTGCTATATCTTTTTTGAGATATGGTGACCAGAACTGAACAAAATACTCAAAGTGAGGTCGAACCATAGAACAATACAGAGGCTTTATAATATTCTTGGTCTTATCTACCATCCCTTTCCTAATAATTCTTATCATCCTGTTTGCTTTTTTGGCTGCCTCCGCACACTGGACAGATTTCAGCGTATTGTCTACAATGACACCTAGATCTTTTTCTTGGGTACTGACCCCCAAGGTGGACCTTAGCATCAGGTAACTATGATTGAGGTTATTCTTCCCAATGTGCATTACTTTGCATTTGTCCACATTAAATTTCATCTGCCATTTGGATGCCCAGTCTTCCAATTTCCTAAGGTCTTCCTGCAATATTTTAAAGCCCGCATGTGTTTTAACAACCTTGAATAGTTTTGTGACATCTGCAAACTTAATCACCTCACTCGACATTCCAATTTCCAGATCATTTATAAATATGTTAAATAGCACCAGTCCCAGTACACATCCCTGCAGCACTTCACTACTCACCCTCCTCCATTGCGAGGAGTGGCCATTTAACCCTACCCTCTGTTTCCTAATTACCAATTCCTAATCCACATAAAGAACATTGTCTCCTATCCCATGACTCTTTAATTTTCTCAGGAGTCTCTCATGAGGAACTTTGTCAAAAGCTTTCTGAAAACGGTCAGTGGTCTTTGTCATAAAGAATATGCAGACAGACTTAAACATCTCAATATGTATATTGTAACCAGGTGCCCCTAGGTGCAGCCAAGGATAGAACAATCTCCAGCCACAGGCTCCCGGCACACTGAAGAAATAGATGTCCACCAGTAACTTCAATCTTAAGGACTTTTATTCTATGCAGGTTTCTAGTACACAGTTCCAACAGCAGCATAGCACATACCAGGATTCAATACAGGCTTACAGGCTCCAGTCTGGGCTCTTTATCCAGTGCATAATAAACAGTAATGCAATTCCCAAGACAAACAGTTCTTTCAGTTCATCATCACAGTTCAGTCACCAAGCAGCATTTTCTACCTTCTATCCTCTTTACCTTCAGGAGAGTTCAATATTTTAGGGACTCCTTATACCCAAGGGTTTTCCCCTGCATCAGCTTCACAGTGAATTCAATACTTTTGGGACTTCCTCTCACCCAAGGAATCTCAGCCTGCTTCAGTACTTTAGGGACCTCCCTGCCCAAGGATTTTCAGCCTGCAACTGCTTCTCTCCTTCAGCTCCTCTCTCCTGAACTGCACTCCTGGGACTCCTTCCCACCTGCCTAATCAATCCCTGGCCTCAGCTACCACCACCAATCATTCTCCTTCCATTAGCTTCCTCACACCCAACCCAGCTGAGTTAAGCATTAGACTAATGACACCAATGATGAGCTCCTGCACACAGGGTTTCCTCTCTCTCTCTTTCCCCCTAGTGGCAGCCACTCTACACAACCTGCCAGCTTACACTCATGTCTTCCTTGATTGCAGCTAGGAGTCCAGTCCGGGTTCTTCATCTCCCCCTCTGGCTCCTTGCCTGCAGTGCCTTCTGGGACTTGTATTTCAGACTGAAACTGCCTTAACCCAACTATCCTGGAGGTGACTTTATCACAATATTTTGGAAGAAAGGCAAGAGAGAGAGGAGATATGATAGAGATTTTTAAATACCTACGTTTTATAAATGCACAGGAGGTGAGTCTCTTTTAATTAAAAAAAAAAAACCTCTAGAAGCAAGGGGAATAGGATAATGGTGAAAGGGGACAGGCACAGGAGTAACCGGAGGAAATACTTCTTCGTGGAAAGTGTGGTAAATTCATGGAACAGCCTACCAGTGGAGGTAGTGGAGATGAAAATTGTATCTGAATTCATGAAAGCTTGGGACAAGCTCATAGGATCCTTAAGGGAGTGAAAGGGAGAGTAGGTGGTATGGCTAGGCAGGCTGGATAGACCATATGGTCTTTATCTGCTTTCATTTTTCTGTTTCTCTGTTTGAATTAAAACCAATTTGTCAGCACAGTATTGTGGTAATATGTTATTGCATTGATGATAGATTTAAAACGATGGAAACAGGAACTTTCATGATGGCAATTTATTGGACAATAGTTGAATCTGAGAGCACCCGTGATTGAACTGAGCATGTAGAACATCTGGGATATTTCTTTAAATTGAATAAAATTACTAATGAGGACTGACAACTATTCATTTATCTCACACAGTCTGCGGTTATAAGATCTACTCACTGTTCTGGAAGCCGGTTGCTCCTGAAGGAACTGTGAATTTTGGTACAGAACCCCTGACCCTCATCTGATTGTAAGCTTCACACTCAGTAGTACCAAGAAGGGGGAGTCCTCTGTTGCTTATGTGGTGGAATTGTGCTCTTTTGCTGAGTTTTGTGACTTCAGTGATTCTCTGGCAGACAACTGCAGAGCCATTTGGTGAATGGGGTACATTCAGCATTGCCTGCTTGTGAAGCCTTGGCAGGCGTTTTACAAAGCAATAGAGATTGCCCTGGTTATGGAACAGGGTTACCATATATCCGAGTTTACCCGGACACGTTCTTTTTTTGAGGACAAGTCCGGTTTTCGAGGTCACCGCTTGAAGTCTCGGTAGCCATTTTGAAGCGGCGCTGGCAGCAAACGGTCAGTGGCGGCGCCGGGCAGGAAAGAGTGTGGTCCTTTCCTGACCCAAAGAGGCCACTAGACTACCAGAGTATGATAAGAGCATGATAAGGTACGTGAGGTGAAGTGACTGGGAGGGGTGGGGAGGGGATGTGGATGGAGTCATAGAGTCATGGGTGGAAGAATGACATGAGATGTAAAAAAAAAAAAAAGGTGGGGGAAGGGAGGCCGGATAAAAGATTAGGTAGGGGGATATACATGGGGGAGGGAAAAGAGGGAAATACATAGAAGAGGGTGGAGAGAAAAGAAGAGGGGGATATGCTGCTCATGGATGGGAGGGAAAAGAAAGGGAGATATGCTCATGAAATGTACATTTCTAAGCATTTCATGAGCATGTCATGTACATCTTTTCATTTTGTATTTGGCTTTTTGGGGGGTCAGCGTGACTGTGTGGCTCAGGGGCAGGGCTGAATTTTTTATTTTGTGTCCACTTTTTTGTCACAGCAAATATGGTAACCCTATTATGGAAGCATCTTTGAGTCAGGCTTATATTCCGCACAGCTCTGCCAGATTTGAACCAGTACTTATTCACCAATTGTCACAACATGACTTCAGTTTTTGGTCAAGCCTGCACTGGACTCTGAAGGGGTAATTCTCTAGAGGTCACCTAAAATTAGAGGCCTAAAGTGTGTGTGTTGTGAATTCTATAACAGCAATTGCAAGTGGATTTTCCACCATACAATATTAGCGCATAAGTCCGCATTTTGACATGTATCATTAGGTGTGAACACTTACACTAGTTCTATAGCAGGTGTAATGATTGTACCTAAATAGGGCAGTTATTTATTTATTAGGATTTATTTACCGCCTTTTTGAAGGAGTGGCCTAGTGGTTAGGGTGGTGGACTTTGGTCCTGGGGAACTGAGGAACTGAGTTCGATTCCCACTTCAGGCACAGGCAGCTCCTTGTGACTCTGGGCAAGTCACTTAACCCTCCATTGCCCTGTGTAAGCCGCATTGAGCCTGCCATGAGCAGGAAAGCACGGGGTACAAATGTAACAAAAAAAAAAAAAGAATTCATTCAAGGCGGTGTACAGTAAGAATAGATCAAATATGAGTAGGAGGCAATTAGAGCAGTAAAAATATTCGAACAACAATACAAAGTATGGCATGGTATACTACTTGCAATGACAACACAATATGTACTAGAACATTATAATGGGTATTGAAGGGTAAGGCAAAGTTGTAACATATAGATGAGTAAGAGAGTAGGAAGAATTAGAAAGTAAGGTGATTGATTTGAAGAAAGTTGCACGTGAGGTCATAGAGATGGTTAAATATTATCTCAGCTAGGGTAGGAGTAGATAAACATGTCTCGCTGCAGTATGTGCAGCCCGAGTCAATATGTGTAACTGACAGTATTCTAAGCATGTGAGTACTTGGCACATTCCTGCTCCATCCATGCCCCTATGCCCCTCCCATAGCTATGCCCCTCTTGCATTTATGCGCTATCGAATGCAGGCACTAACATTAAAGCATCCGAGTGTAGTTATGCATGTAACTGCGGATTAGTGTCTGCCAATTAATGACAATTATCACCAACTAATGATAGTGTCAATTTGTGCTTAATTAAGCAATTAACTTGCACGTGTAACTGCTATGTTACAGCTTCTGTAGCTCAGAAACTTCGAATTAAATATAGCACCTAGAGAAAAGGGCACAGCAGTTTAAAAGGTGGAATTCTCTTCTCTTCCAAACCCCTACACTGTCCCACACCCAAAAACCTTATCCCCTCACAATTGCCTGAACTCCCCAAACTACTACTACTACTACTACTATTTAGCATTTCTATAGCGCTACAAGGCGTATACTGCCGCCAAAGTCCAAAAACTACCTTCCTACACACACACACACATCTGCCACACCACTTTGCGAAGTGCCCCATCTCCAAAAACTACCCCCCTGCACCTGCCCCACTATCCTACAAACTGCTTTATCCCCAAATCCTACCCCTGTAACTTCCACTTCACCCACCATATTGATCCCACACCCAAATAAATATCCCCTGCAACTGCCATACCATTCCTAAATTGCCCTACCCTAAACCTACTTGTGTCTGTGACACACCCCAAACATATTCCCTCCAACTGCCACACTACCCCACATACAGCTCTTCCCCCTAAAACTACCTCCAGCAAACTGATCCACTCCAAAAATCTACCTCAACTGCCCCACCACCAAAAGCACCACCCCACGGGTTATGGGCTATGTTGTGCACACTTACTCCACTTGTATAGAGTAGTAAGGGATTGTAGAGCCAGTGAGGTTTTTGAGCAGTGATAGGTTGCTGCAAATTTGTGATGGTTATAAAGTTATCCTGAACAGGGGTGCACAACTGCACCCCTACCCAAACCACAAGGGAGAAAATTTGTTTGCCCATCAAGTGAGGATGTTGTTTCTAAGCTGGACTTGAGCTATAGATACCTAAACCTGCTTCTCAGCGAGGAGGCAAGAGAGCTGTCAGTGTTCATTACATACCAAAGCTAGTTGATTCACCCCTGGGAATTTTTCAATGGTCCATCAAAGAAATTTTTCAAGGAGTCCCAAATTTACTGGTATGTGTGGAAAGCATATTGAAGACAGGATCAGACTGGCAGTCTCACTTGGACGCCTTGTAAGTAGTCCTTCTGAAATTTCAAGAGGCAGGGTTGCAACTGAAAAGAGACATGTTACTTCTATAAAAGACAGGTGCCAGATGTGTGCCAAGATGGAAAATGGGCACACATATACACCATGGTGCTCACAACTATGTGCAGTCAAAAGCGTGTGTTTCAGGCAGAGAAAGGGTGTGCACTGGGCAGGACTGGAAAGGACATGTATTCCATAAGCGTCAGGTGTGCACACATCACATCACTTGCTATATATAAATAGCATGATGTCTCTTATGACCTTGAGCATTGGTTGGTGCTTGCTGCTACTATTTGGTGTTTTAGTGTGTGGTCACTCCTTGCTCATCTTCATACTTTCCACTCCTCTACCCTCACTAAACCTTCCTGAAAACTGTACTGCACCATTCCCACCCAGTCTACTCACTTCTCTATCTCCCTACCTTCTCCACCACTAAAACCACCTGCCCTCCCAGCCCACTGTTCACAGCCCCTGTGTCTGTCCTCACTCCCTCTCCACAGCTCTCGTTCTTTGTATTAGTGCCGTCTGTGTGTGTGTGCGAGAGAGACAGAGAGTGAGAGATTCTATCTAGGTGTGTCCCTCTGTGATTCTTTGTGAATATGTCTGTTTATGTGAGTCAGTTTTCTGTGTGTACGTGTTAGGTGTGTCCCTATGCAAGTGTGTGGTGTCTGTATCTTGCTGTGTCTGTCTCCGTGTGTGTGTGTGTGTGTATCCCTTTGCCATAGCTGGTAGTGGGTGTGGGTGCTGGATGTCATTGCTGGTGAGTACTGGGCATTTATAGTGGTGAGTGCTAGCTGGTGGTGGTGGTAAGTGATGGGTGTTCACTATGGTTAGTGCTGGATTTGCACGGTGATGAGTGCTAGGGGGTGAGGGTGGATCCTGGGTGTTGGTGGTGGTACCAACCATGAGTGGAACCATGAGTATCATGAAGCTAAGTGAGACAACAGAGATGGAGGAGGACCCCTGCGTAGAGAATATGCAGGCCCAGAACACAGTCCATGGCATTGTGCAAATTCAGATTTGATATGGAGACAATAGTACCAGTATAGTCATTTTCATTTTGTCTATATGGACACAAAATCTATTAGGCCATGAACTCCTCAAGTATTTCTTCTACTCGTTGAGTTTTGTACTTTTACATGACATTCATCACCTTATATCTTCTTTTGTGGTATTCCAAGTACAGGAAGCATCTGTACACACATTGTCATGCAAATCATCCAAGACCAACAGGAATTAACTTATTTGGATTTAGGTCACATTTTATCACTAGTAAATCAGGGTGAGTTTCATTCAGGTATACTAGGCACTTTTCTATCTCTGAGGAGATGCACAAGGGTAAAGATCTTTCTTTTTTACTTCATTTGGGCTGTTCACCCAATTTTCAAACTTTTGTTGGTTTGCCTCACATATTTATTTTAATTTAAAAAAATTAGTAAGCATTATAACTTTTAAATGCATGCGGGGGTGGTGGTTGGGAGGCGGGGATAGTGCTGGGCAGACTTATGCGGTCTGTGCCAGAGCCGGTGGTGGGCAGCGGGACTGGTGGTTGGGAGGTGAGGATAGTGCTGGGCAGACTTATACGGTCTGTGCCAGAGCCGGTGGTTAGGAGGCAGGGCTGGTGGTTGGGAGGCGAGGATAGTGCTGGGCAGACTTATACGGTCTGTGCCTGAGCCGGTGGTTGGAGGCGGGGATAGTGCTGGGCAGACTTATACGGTCTGTGCCAGAGCCGGTGGTTGGGAGGCGGGGATAGTGCTGGGCAGACTTATACGGTCTGTGCCCTGAAGAGCACAGGTACAAATCAAAGTAGGGTATACACAAAAAGCAGCAAATATGAGTTATCGTTTTGGGCAGACTGGATGGACCGTGCAGGTCTTTTTCTGCCGTCATGTACTATGTTACTATATGTTACTATGTTAACACACATGAATTCAAAGGTTAAATCAATTTCATGCTCATTACATTGCTTAAGAGCACTAATGAACCAAATTTGTCCTATTGAATACACATCCCTAGTTTAAAATCTAAGGAGCCCTTTTCCTAAGCTTCATTAGGCACTAACATGTGCCTAGTGCAGCTTAAAAAGACTTACTGCAACCTGCGCTCAGGCATCCTATGGTAAGTTTGATATTTGTGAACAAAAAAAGAAGTATTTATTCCATGGAGGGGGCATGTTAGGGGGCAGACAATGGGCATTTCTGCACTAATCAGTGAATCTACACAACCACACGCTGATTAGTGTAGGATTAGCGCATGAGCCCTTACTGCCAACAAAATGGGTGGCAGTAAGTATCACATGCTAATTTTTATTAATGGCAGCATGCTAATGGCAACATTAGTTCATACACCAAAAATACAAATAGTGGATGAATAACACTTCAAAGGTACTCCAGAATGTGAAATATATAAATGTATAATGATCATACATCCACACAGTTCTTATAACATTTCTCCCAGCGTGCGCAATTTCCGGCATTGCAAAAATATTTAAGGGGTCTTTTAATAAAGCTTAGCTTTACTAAAGCTTAGCTAAAGCTGCTGCAGATAACTTGAGCTAAGCTTTAGTTAAAGACCCCCTTATATTTTTGTAGCGCCGGTGTGTACCTGGCGGTAATCAGACAGTGCCGCGTGCTGCCTGGTTACTCCTGGGTTAGCGTGGGAGCCCTTGCCACCACCTCAATGGGTGGCAGTAAGTGCTCCCCCCAAAATGGCCGCACGGCAAGTGCTTCGCTTGCCACATGGCCATTTCTTGAAAAAAAAAAAAAAAGACCTGCCTTTTACCCGCTGCAGTAAAAGGGGGTCTCAGCACACATCAAAAACACGCACCAATGCAAGTGAAGGCCCCCTTTTGCTGCAGCTTTGTAAAAGGACCCCTAAGTAACTTTCCAGCATGCCAAATATATGCTCCCACCTCCTTCTCCAACATTCATTGGTGGTCCATAGTACCCCCTTGGTTTCCCCGATCCCTGTATAGATTGACAAAACAATTAATGGTAAAGACTTGGAAAACTGTCCATAGGTTTGAAGTTCTCTCCTGTGTGATAACATTGCCCACTTTCTAGTCCCTGACCCTCTGGCTCACCCCAGAATCCCAGGGGTCTTGTGGGAGTCAGGAGCAACCTAGAAGCCACACATTTTCATTTGCATAGTAATGAATTGGTTTCCTATCTTCTAAGACTATTTGTCTTTATTTCTCATGGTTATTTTCTGTCCGTATTTTTAAACTTCTGTCAAAGAATATAGAGTGACTGTCACATTCTGCCTAAAGGACATGTCAGCTGAACTGCGTGCTCTGCCATACCTGTCTGCTTTCTCTGCATCCCAGTTCTAGCGCCCAACAGGGGCGTAGCTGCTATGGGCCACGGGGGCCTGGACCCCTGTAAATTTGGCCCTGGACCCCCCTACCGATGTCCCTCTCAACCCCCCCTCCCCCCGCCAACCCGCCGTCGCTGTCTGTATCTTTGCTGGCGGGGGACATGCAGCAGGACGTCAGATTCAGAAGAAACCAAATGCAGGACGAAGACTTCGGCTGGTGGGGGGTTGGGTCCCCCACCAGCAAAGGTACAGACGACGATGGATGGCGGGCAGGCGGGTCGAGAGGGGGGGGTCAAACTTGTTGTAGGTGGTGCTGGTGGCAGCAGGGGGGTGTCAGCGATGACGGCGAGGGGGGGGTCAGCGGCGCCGGGGGGGGTTAAAATGTGCCCCCTCACCTCAGCTCTGCCCCCCCTACTGCTGAAGTCCAGATATGCCCCTGGCGCCCAAGTCATCATTTGAAGAAGAAAGTGTTGTCGCTCTGTTTACGCTGCACCTATCCTCAGCAGGCTGGTTATATTTGCATATGTCTTTTTTTTTAAACTGAATGTAAGCATTGGGTGAATAGGGAATTAGATTCCGCATTCAAAAATAACAGGTAGGGATTTATTATCTTTAAATTTTAAAACTGTTTGCATACATAATCCAAACCACCACATGTGCTGCATAATTGTAATGAATAATTAATTCTTTTCAAGATGAGTAGGAGACTATCTTTTGTTAACTGCACTTGGCACAATTCAATCATGAAATGTTTTGCAGTGACTGATCAGAATTCTGAGCTACTTGCTATGAGAATATCTGAACCAACTTCTACTTCAGGACTCTGAGGGGCTTATTTTCAAAAGAGAAAAACATTTTAAAAAGTGTCATAAAAGCACCGTTTAAACAGATTCCTTCTCAGTCTGACCATTTAACCCTACTCTCTTTTTTCTATCTTTTAACCAGTTTTTAATTCACAATAGAACGCTACCTCCTATCCCATGACTCTCCAATTTCCTCTGGAGTCTTTCATGAGGTACTTTGTCAAACGCCTTCTGAAAATCCAGATGCACAATATATATACAAAGGTTAAAGGATAATTTCACCTATATTTCAAGCCATTTAGAAGAAGCATCTTTCAGGGCCAGTAGCATTTTCCATGGAACAGACCAGCAAAATCTGCAGTCTCACCCATGATTTTATTTATTTATTTATTGCATTTGTATCTCACATTATCCCACCTTTTTGCAGGCTCAATGTGGCTCTGTCTCATCATTCTCATAGGTATATTGGCACAGAAGCTAATGTAAGGTGCAGACCTTGACAAGTAGGACATTTGCTCACCAACTCCTCAATATCCTTATTCAATCTTGACTATCATACCACACCATGGACAACTCCCTTCACAAGGGATATTCTCACATACTGTATGTGTCCTGCAACTACCAGCTTCCTTGGAACTACCCTCCTATTATACATGAGATAACCAACCTGGATCTCCAGTTTCTAATACCATCGAGAAAATGTGATTCAGAAAATATGGTTCAGAGGCTCCTCAGCTCCTTGGACTGTCCATATTTAACCCATTGCATCTACCGGCTAATTATGGATCGTGTCAACTATCCTTTCTAATATGACTAATTGTAAAAGAGATTCCTCTAGCAAATAATAAGTAGAAGGTGACAGAGGGTAGTGGTAAATGGAGTTCATTCTGAGGAAAGGGATGTTACCAGTGGTTTGCCACAAGGTTCGGTTCTTGGGACAGTTCTTTTTAACATTTCTAAAGGGCAGTCTGGTAAGGTTTGCTTCTTTGTGGATGATACCAATATCTGTAATAGGGCGTGAATAACATGAGAAGCAGCCTAGAGAAGCGTGAAGAATGGTCCAGAATTTGGCGGCTAAGATTTAATGCTAAAAAATGCAGGGTCATGAATTTGGGCTGCAAAAACCTGAAGGAGCAAGACAGTGTAGAGGGTGAAATACTTTGTGCATGAAAGAAGACTGCAACTTGGGTGATCGTATATAATAATCCTAAATTTATAAACAGCTGAAGAATCTGAAGGTGAATAAAGCTATGGGGCCAGATGGGATACATGCCAGGATACTGAAGGAACTCAGAGAGGTTCCACAAGATTGGAGACGAGCGGATGTGGTCCCTCTTCACAAAAGTGAAGACAGGGAAGAAGTGGGAAACTACAGATCGGTAAGTCTCACATCGGTGGTAGGAAAAATAATGGAATTGCTGCTGAAAGAAAGGATAGTTAACTTTCTAGAAACCGATGGGTTACAGGACCCGAAGCAACATGGCTTTACCAAAGGAAAATCCTGCCAAACAAATCTTATTGAATTTTTTGACTGGGTGATCAAAGAACTGGATGAGGGACGTGCACTAGATGTAATCTACTTGGACTTCAGTAAAGCCTTTGATAAGGTCCCCCACAGAAGACTCATGAATAAGCCGAAAGGGTTGAACTTAGGACAGAAAGTGGTGAACTGGATAAGAAACTGGTTGACCGACAGGTGGCAGAGGGTGGTGGTAAATGGAATCCGCTCAGAGGAAAGGAAGGTGAGCAGTGAAGTTCCTCAGGGGTCGGTGCTGGGGCCTATTCTGTTTAATATATTTGTGGGAGATATTGCTGAAGGGTCGGAAGGAAAGGTGTGCCTTTTTGTGGATGACACGAAAATAGCCAATAGAGTGGATACCCTGGAGGGAGTAAAAACGATGAGAAGGGATCTCAGAACGTTAGAAGAATGTTCGAGGGTCTAGCAGTTAAAACTTAATGCCAAGAAGTGTAGAGTGATGCACTTGGGGTGCGGAAACCCAAAAGAGAGATACCGGATAGGAGGGGAGAGATTAGTAAGCTCGACTCAGGAGAGAGACCTTGGGGTGTTGGTGTCGGAGGATCTGAAGGTGAAGAAACAATGCGACAAGGTGGCGGCCATGGCCAGAAGGATGCTAGGCTGCGTAGAGAGGGGCATAACCAGCAGAAGAAAGGAGGCCCCACTTGGAGTATTGTGTTCAGTTTTGGAGGCCATATCTTGCTAAAGATGTAAAAAGACTGGAAGCAGTGCAAAGAAAAGCTACGAAAATGGTATGGGATTTGCGTTGCAAACAGTACGAGGAGAGACTTGCTGACCTGAACATTTATACCTTGGAGGAAAGGAGAATCAGGAGTGATATGATACAGATGTATTAATCCGCAAACAAACCTTTTCTGGAGACAGGAAGGTGGTACAACTAGAGGACATGAATTGAGGTTGAAGGGGGGCAGACTCAGGACTAATGTCAGGAAGTATTTTTTCACAGAGAGGGTGGTGGATATGTGGAATGCCCTCCCGCGGGAGGTGGTGGAGATGAAAACGGTAATGAAATTCAAACATGTGTGGGATAAACACAAAGGAATCCTGTTTAGAAGAAATGGCTCCATGGAATCTTAGCGGAGATTGGGTGGTGACGCCGGTAATTGGAAACAAAACGGGAGCTGGGCAGACTTCTACGGTCTATGCCCTGATCGTGACTAAATAGATTGGGATGGGCTGGAGTGTAAATTTTAAGGGGCTTCAATGTTAGCTTCAGAACTTAGTACAAGAACAGTACTGGGCAGACTACTACGGTTTGTGCCCTGAGAAAGGCAAGGACAAATCAAACTCGGGTATACATATGAAGTATCAAATACCATGTAAAATGAGTTTATCTTGTTGGGCAGACTGGATGGACCGTACAAGTCTTTATCTGCCATCATTTACTATGTTACTATGATATGTTACTAAGGTGGCCAAACAGCTAGAAAAGGTGACTGTGAAAGCTAGAATGATGCTTGGATGCATAGGGAGAGGAATGGACGCAAGGAAAAATGGGGTGATAATGTCTCTATATAAGTCTCTAGTGAGACCTCATTTAGCATACCATGTAAAATTCTGGAGACCTCTCCTTCAAAAAATATGAACAGGATGGAGTTGGTCCAGAGGGTGGCTACTAAAATGGTCAGTGGTCTTCTTCATAAAGCTAACGGGACAGACTTTGGAAGAAAGTGGGAGAGGAGAGATATGACAGAGCATTTAAAGACCTCTGTAGCATGAATGCACAGGAGACAAGTCTTTTTTCATTTGAAAGGAAACTCTGTAATGAGGGGGCATAGGCATAGGATGAAGATGAAGGTGAAAGGGGTCAGACTCAGAAGTAACCAAATGGAAAGGGCGGTGAATTCATGGAACGGCTTTCTGGTGGAGGTGGTGTAGACAAAAATTGTATCTGGATTCAAATATGCTTAGGACAAGTATCCTAAATTGAGTGAGCACTCTGATAGTCTACTGATCAATAGAAATAGAAGAAGGCAGGTCAGGTGGAAAAGATGGAGCACTTTCTTTTTTTTTTGTTCAAACATAATTTATGTTGCTGCATCCATTAATTTACCATATTAATACATCATATTACATCAGGAATAATGAAGTGTATATCGTCAGCATAAAGCATATACTCGATCCCCAGGCCACCAAATAATTGGCACAGAGGAGCAGAGAAGGATAATGAAAATGATAAAGGGGATGGAAAAACTTCTCTAACAGGAAAAGCTAAAGATGCTAGTGCTCTTCAGCTTGTAGCAGAGATGGCTGAGGGGATATATGATAGGGGAATGGGTAGACATGAATCACTTGTTTACTCTTTCCAAAAATAACAGGACTAGGGGGCATGCAAAGAAAGCTACAAAGTAGTCAATTTAAATCAAATCAGAGAAAATATTTCTTCACTGAATGTATGATTAAACTCTAGAATTCATTGCTAGAGAATGTGGTAAAAGCAGTTAGCTTAGCAGGGTTGGACAAGTTCCTAAAAGAAAAGTCCCTAAACCATTATTAAAATGGACTTGAGAAAATCCACTGCCTATTCCTAGGATAGCAAAACAAAAAAGGTAGTAGAGGATTTCTAGGAGTTAAACTATGTTATACGGGGTGAGTCTCATATAATTGCCATGACTGGTTTCACTTCACTCCCGCAGTGAACCTCTGTCCGTGTGCGTTTCTAATCACAGACTCTACCCCCGACCTACCAATGCTCAAATAATTCAATCTTTACATACTTTTGCTTGTAGCATTGCATAAGTAAATATAAAGGATATGTGTCACTTATCTCATTGAACCGGTGTGCTCACAAACCCCGACAGGTTGCCTGTTTCGCAATACATGCTTCAACAAGGGGGAGCCATAACACCAGGTCTGTCAAAGAAAAAAACAAGAATTACCTTAACACATACCTATTCTGACCTACTCCTAAATCACATATACCCCCGGCTTGCAGACTTACTACTCAGTGTGACGCCTCTGCTTGTCGCTACCAACATACAAAAATGGCGACAGCATTTTATACCTAGTTGGTATCCCAGAAACAGCTGACTCCCGTATCCGGTCCCAACCATTAGCTGTCAAACTAGACAAAGCACCCTCAATGCAAGTAAGAATTTAGACCCTTCGGCTCCACTGTGTTTAATTTATATATCCAAAATGTTTCCCGCTGTAATAACTTTCTATTGTAATCGCCTCCTCTGGCAGATGGAAAAACATGTTCGATAACCATACATTTCAAAGTCTCAATGGTGTGGTTTAATTGTATACAATGTTGCACAAGCGGGGCTCCCAAATTCTGTGCTGATGTTGTGGTGCGTGCATCGTGCTCCGGATACCCTGGGGAGGCAGCGAAGGCTTATCGGGTCGTCTTATGGCTGGGGAGGCTTAGCCTCCCCAAGCCTCTTATACCGGGCGCCTATGGTTTTCAGTATCATCTTTACGCTGATGACTCCCAGATCTACCTCTCCACACCAGAAATCTCAGCAGGAATCCAGGCCAAAGTATCAGCCTGCCTGTCTGACATTGCTGCCTGGATGTCTCATCTGAAACTAAACGTGACCAAGACTGAGCTTCTTATCTTTCCCCCTAAACTAACCTCTCCTCTCCTCTTCCCCCAGTCTCTATTTCTGTGGATAACACTCATCTTCCCTGTCTCATCAGCTCATAACCTTGGGGTCATCTTTGACTCCTCTCTCTCCTTCTCTGCACATATTCAGCAGACTGCTAAAACCTATCATTTCTTTCTCTATAATATCACCAAAATTCGTCTTTTCCTTTCAGAGCACACTACCAGAACCCTCATCCACACTCTTATCACCTCTCGCTTAGACTATTGCAACTTGCTTCTCACTGGTCTCCCACTTAGCCATCTCTCTCCTCTTCAATCTGTTCAAAATTCTGCTGCATGACTTATGTTCAAATCATTTTTATTGAAATATCAAGTGACAGGTTCATTACTATGTTGAAATTTTTACAACTTATACACCAACTACCCCCCCCCCAACTCACCCCACCCCAAGCCCATCCCTTCCCCCCACATCTCCAGTCTAATTTAAAGGTGTGATTTGAGCTTAATTGAGGATTCGGCTTCTCGCTCTTGGCTGTAGTGTATCACAAAACCGTTCCCATGTTCTCTGTAAGCTGCATGACTTTTATTCCGCCAGTGTCGTTATGCTCATATTAGCTCTCTTCTCAAGTCACTTCACTGGCTCCCTATCCGTTTCCGCATACAGTTCAAACTCCTCTTATTGACTTATAAGTGCATTCACTCTGCAGCTCCTCAGTACCTCTCCACTCTCATCTCTCCCTACATTCCTCCCTGGGAACTCCGTTCACTGGGTAAATCTCTCTTATCTGCACCCTTCTCCTCCACTGCTAACTCCAGACTCTGTAACTTTTATCTTGCTGCACCATATGCCTGGATTAGACTTCCGGAGCCGGTACGTCAAGCTCCATCTCTGGCCGTCTTCAAATCTAGGCTAAAAGCCCACCTTTTTTGATGCTGCTTTTAACTCCTAACCCTTTTTTACTTGTTCAGAAACCTTACTTTATCATCCTCACCTTAGTAATTCCCTTATCTCTTATTTGTCCTGTTTGTCCTAATTAGATTGTAAGCTCTGTCAAGCAGGGACTATCACTTCATGTTGAAGTGTAGAGTGCTGCGTACGTCTAGTAGCGCTATAGAAATGATAAGTAGTAGTAGGCTGGTGGGGGTCCCTAACCCCCACCAGCTGAAACCTTTTCCAGCACCAGTCTCCAGTGCCACTGTGTTGCCTGCCCTTTCTTCCTCCTCACGTCCTGCACACTCCTTTAAGTGAAACTGAGCAATTTCACTACAAGGAGCGTGCAGGACGTGAGGGGGAAGAGAGAGCAGGGCAGGCAATGTGGTGGCGCCGGAGAATGGCACTGGAGAAGGCTTCAGCTAGCAGGGGTTGAGGCCCCCCACCAGCAAACCAGGGGCCTAGAGGAAATTTTCGGGGCCCAGTCCCCCATGGCCCCATGTAGCTATGCCACTGCATTGCCCCAGGAACAAAAAACTTAGATTATGAGCCTTCTAGGGATAGAGAAAGTACCTGTATATAATATGTACAGTGTACATCTAGTAGTGCTATAGAAATGATTATTAGTAATACTATTCAGTTATTATGCAGATGCACTGGTTAGCACAGAAACTTCCACCCTCTGCACCCTCAGTGAAAAAAACATTTTTTTTGGGTGTGTTCACATTGCAAAATTACCATGAGACTCCTCGGCACATCCTGCGGTAAGCCCTTGTAAAAGGACCCCTATGAGCGGTAGCTACTTGAGAAAAAGCAAAATGCATTTTCAAGCAAATGTAATGAAAAGCAAAAATGTATTCCTTTTTTTAAATAGATGCACTGTGAAAAAAAGAAAAGGGAATTGCTTATGCTAATGGAATATGATGATGGTCACGAGAGGGTATGTGCTCTCTGCTTCGTATTGTTTATTCTGTTGTGCTTAATCTTGCATGACATCTGTCTTTCCAGTCAACATCATCCAGAGCCCCCATATTTAAAAAAAGGCATAATCAACAAATCACTTTATTTCAACCCTGATGACTTTTCATACCCACTGTTAGAGTTCAAATCAATTTTATGTGAATGAAAAACATGCTAAAAAGACAACATTGCTATTCAAGCCTTCATGGCAGTTTACTACATGCAGAAATTAAAACTTCTAACTCAGATAAACAGCTTCATTTAACACTTTATAGACTGCAAATCCTGAGCACATCTCAGCAAGGCAATGAAATAAAACACAGTTCAATTTAAAAGAAAAAAATATATATAAATATGGCCTGGATTTTATTAAAGCCTGGTATTAGCCCCTACCTCTGGGGGGCGATGCAGGGAAGTTTGGGCCCTAGAATCAGCAAGAGTCCGCATCTAGTAATTTTCAACAGAGCAGCAAGGAACTGGGAGAGTTGTTGAATCTACCCTGGTATATACACCATAACCCCTGCAGCCAGAAAGTTTGCAGCAAAAACCACTTGCCATTGTCTATCACACTCAGATAGCAGGGCCTGGGACAGAGGTACACTCGGTTTCATAAAGAGGAGGAGAATCAGTAGGCTGCTTACTTCAGTAAGCTGAACTGGAAGCTCTGACTCAGCTCCCAATGCTATTTAACATATTTATAAATTATATGAAAATCGGAATGACAAGTGAGGTGATTAAATTTGCAGATGGTACAAAACCATTCTAGGTTGTTAAAACACGTGTGAACTGTGAAATATTGCAGGATGACCTTAGGAAATTGGAAGACTGGACAACCAAATGGCAGATGAAATTTAATGTGGACAAATGCAAGGTGATGCATATTGGAAAGAATAATCCAATAATCCTGATGCTAGGGTCTACCTTGGGGATCAGACTCAAGAAAAAGATCTAGGTGTCATTGTAGATAATACGATGAAAGCTTCTGCTCAGTGTGTGGCAGCTGCAGCCAAAAAAGAAAACAAGATGCTAGAAATTATTAGGAAAGGGTTGGTGAATAAGACCAAAAATACTATAATGCCTCTGTCTTGTTCTATGGTGCAACTGCACCTTGAGGATTGTATTCAGTTCTGGTTGCCGTATTTCAAAAAAGATATAGCAGAATTAGGAAAGGGTCAAAGAAGAACAATCAAAATGATAAAGGAGAGAAAAGGCTAAAGTGGTTAGGGCTCTTCAGCTTGGAAAAGAGATGGATGAGGGGAGATATGATTGAGGACTGCAAAATCCTGAGTGATGTAGAATGAGTAGAAGTAAATCATTTTTTACTCGTTCCAAAAGTACAAAGACTAAAGGACACTCAAAGAAGTTACATAGAAACCTTCTCCTCCTCTTCATCCTATAACCCACTCTCTCAACCAACCAACCCAGGCCTCCTTCTCCTCTTTTCCTGATATCACCGAAGAGGAAACCGCCCATCTCCTCTCCTCCTCAAAATCCACCACCTGTTCCTCAGACCCCCATCCCCACCAACCTACTTAGCACCATCGCTCCTACTATCACCCCCACCATCTGTCATATCCTCAACCTCTCTCTCTCCACTGCAACTGTCCCGGACACCTTCAAGTATGCTGTGGTCACACCACTCCTCAAAAAACCACTCAAAGAAGTTACATAGAAATATTTTTAAAACAAATATGAAGAAATATTTTTCACTCAACAAATAGTTAAGCTCTGGGAATCTTTGCCAGAGGATGTGGTAAGAGCACTTAGCATGTCGGGGTTTAAAAAAGGTTTCGACAAGTTCCTGGAGGGACAAGTCCATAGTTCACTATTGAAATAGACATGGGGGAAGCCATTGCTTGCCCTAGGTTTGGTAGCATGGAATGTTGCTAATAATTGGGTTTCTGCCAGGTAACTGGGCTTTATGGACCATTGGTCTGACCCAGTATGGCTACTCATAAGTTCTTATGTAAATAAAGAAGGAAAGGTGAACTAAAAAAAAAAATAGTGGAGCCAATACTCAGCAGGAGACAACTGAGTAGAAGCCTGTCCTACCTGGGTATCTCCCTCTAACATGGAGAGCCCTAGATTCTCAATGGCACAAAACCAGATCATGCCATGAAAATCCAGGGAAACTACCATAGCGCTATCCTATTACTATCAGGAGTGGACCATAGATAGAGTCAGTTTGGAGCCAGAAGTTACCACATGGATTTCTTAAACAATAAGTCTAACAAATACTTTAGTTACAAAAATAAATTTGTCCTAATAGTATACCCAAACCGCCCAATAAAAACAAAATGTTTTTTTTTTTCATTTGTCTATTCCTGTTCAGTTTAAATGCAAGTGATTACAAGCCCTTCACTTGAACTCTGGGCTACGTCTGTCTTAATTTTCACTCTTTCTGTCATTATATGGTATTTCAGTATCAAGAATAATGAAGAAATCTTTAATTTGTTTTGTTAATGCCAAGCAAAGTCTATCTGTAAAATTATGGTCTTACTAGGCCTTTGTAAAAGCTACTCAGAGTAATTTTAGAGACATTTGAGCTTGTCACAATTTAACAAACACTGCAGTGCCGCGAGCCTTTCAGAAAGATAAAGGCAATTCAAAAAACAGCCTCTAATGAATATTTTGGCTGATGGATAACTCTCTGGTGAAACGTAAAAAGGAGAATTTGGGTTAAAGTATCACAGCAATCAACTTTGAGTACACAGTGCTAAGTGGTCCATCATCCAAGTCAAAGCTACTTAATCATAACTACCCAGGAAGAAAGGCAAGATGTGACTTTAGAAATCTATAGGCAGAGCAGCTAAGGTTTGATGCACAATCCAGAAGATTATATTCAGATGCTGCTCAATAAGTGTTAGCCAGCGTCAATTCAAAATTTCAAGTTTAGTACATTAGGATTGATGCAATTCTTGCCATGGAGCAAGGTGAACATGTAATTTTATGTCTGGTTTTGTGTTGTGAAGCTGGTCACCCTTCGAGGACCCAGCCAGGGCTGACCCTGCTTAGCTTCTCTCACAGACAGTCACTGCTGGGCTCTTCCCTGCTGGGCCATACACCAGGACTCTGCCTCACACACTGGGGAGCTTGCTGCCTCCTCTTTTCTCTTCAACATAAACACTCACCAACACCAGGCTTCTTAGAGTTAAGGGTTTTATTAATGGCCATTTAACACACTCCTTATGGCTTGTTGCTTCTTTAACATAAACATTCTCTTTAACTCAAACACAACAAAAGGGCCCTTTCCTCAGAGCCTGCTAGATAAACCCTTCTCAACTTAAGACAGGTTCTTAAACTCAAACCATCCAACAGAAGTCTTTACTTTCCTTCTCCAGTTGTCAGCGTTTCTGTTGGGTGTTAAAATATTCAATCATTCTGACTTCAAAGGTCTTACGTTCTTGTATGGTTTTAAAGTTACCTTTCAGGATTCTCACTGTGAAATCACTGGTACAGTGTCCTGGTCCTGTAAAATGTTGACCAACAGGCTTGGGAACCCTGCTGGCACCAGTATTGTTCATATGATGTCTATGTAAATTGAATCTTGTCTTAAGCATCTGGCCTGTTTCTCCAATATAGCATCCTTCGTTACATTTTTTACACTGAATGATATATACCACATTGGAAGATGAGCAAGTAATGTAACGAAGGATGCTATATTGGAGAAACAGGCTAGATGCTTAAGACAAGATTCAATTTACATAGACATCATATGAACAATACTGGTGCCAGCAGGGTTCCCACGCCTGTTGGTCAACATTTTACAGGACCAGGACACTGTACCAGTGATTTCACAGTGAAAATCCTGAAAGGTAACTTTAAAACCATACAAGAACGTAAGACCTTTGAAGTCAGAATGATTGAATATTTTAACACCCAACAGAAAGGACTTAACAAGGATCTGGGGTTCCTAGCCCATTATAAACCATAAAGCTGTATGTCTCTGTTGATCACCCTCCCCTCACCTATCCACACCCACCCTGTTAGAATATCAATGATATGCTTTGATGTCCCCATGCATACTTCCTACCCACCCCCTCCTCCCACCCTGTCAGACTGTCATAGTAATGCTTGAATGTTTTCACTTATATACACTGTCAGCTAGCACATTTGCTTATTTCCGATCTGAGGAAGAAGGGCAACCTTCGAAAGCTAATCAAGAAATGTATTAAGTTATGTCCAATAAAAAAGGTATCATCTTATTTTCTTTTCCATGTTTTATTTTGTTTGATTTCTATTGATAACCTTAAGAGTGGACTAACACGGCTACCACACTCCTCTAGTCTAAGTAGCAGAAATTGCTTCCTCCTTTTCTGGAGTTTACATGATATATCCAAGGGGTCCCGTTCCCCCTCCCCCCCCATAAATGATTCTGGATTGCAAGACCAGTGCTCTAACCACTAGGCCACCCCTCATTGTTAAAGTTATTTTAGCCTTCTTATAGCCTTGGCCATTCAGCAATGTTCTCTTCACTGCACATAGGCTTGGGGCACGATTGCTGCTATTGGTCTGAGTCTGTATCTTTAAAGTCAGGTTCATAGTGCTGAATAGTGCTTCCTTAGGACTTCTTTTGCTCCCACAAATGGGTTCAAAGAAAACAAATTGATTCCCAGAATAGGTAATCAAGCATTTATAGGTAAAACTTAAGAAAAAAGTAGCTCCCATTGAAAGCACCCGAGGTTCCAGTGTCAAAAATGCCTTATGTCTCAGCCGAGTTGATTGAGTTACATCTGAAAAAGCTGAACTTCTTTATACTAGAAATAAGTGTTCATAATATCCTTTTTATCCTTTTCAGAAATTAGTGAAACCAGCAGGGTTGCTCTATTAGGAAAACAAACTTGAGATGTTTCCAAAAAAATCTGAGAGATCAAAACTCTCAGCCCTTTCAACAACATCCAACTCTCCCTCTGTTTTACCAACAGTGAAAGCATTTTTTTTTGAAAGGTAGAACAACTTTGTGTTGCCAATCTCTTGAAAACTTGAGAACTTTAGTATCTCAGAAAAATATTGTCCAAGCAAAATCTCTGAGGAAAGAAGATGAGTAATAGGAGAACTTAAAAATCTTAAATTTGTAGATTGAAAAGTTTGTTCCATAAAATCTAATCTCCTATAAAGATTTATTATGCTATCTTTAACAAAATTTCCCGGGCCCGGGCCTCCAAGGGGGGCCTAGTGCTACAGTCCCCTCCACCCCCCCACCCTCCATCCACCACCGGGTCAGGCCCCCCCCTGAATTCAAATCATAGCGCCTCACCTCGACCTCACTCCGTGTGAAAGAAGCGCAGCAGCGGCAGTCTGCAGATCGCCTCCCTTCGGGCCTTCCCTCCCTGTGTCCCGTCCTCATCTGACGTAACTTGTGCGAGGGCGGGACACAGGGAGGGAAGGCCCGAAGGGAGGCGATCTGCAGACTGCCGCTGCTGCGCTTCTTTCACACAGAGCAAGGTCGAGGTGAGGCGCTATGATTTGAATTCAGGGGGGCCCAGCCCGGTGGTGGACGGAGGGGGGCGGCAACAATGACGACCTCGGGGAGGGGGGGGGGGGCCTGGCCCAGTCTCTCAGCGGCCCTGCCCTGGGGAAAACCTTTGCCACTGTATTTCTCAGGAAATATTTACAGGGGCTGTTCACATATATACAGTTTCTCCACTTATGCCTATCCTGCAGCCAGAAGTAACCCCAGAGTTATTTCCTCCTCCTTCAAGTGCACTCCATTATCACCAGCCACAGATCTCTTATGGCTGTCTTCCTTCTGTGGGTATACCTCTCAGAGCAGCACCCAGGCCTTGGGCAGGCTTCTTTCTACTCCAAACCCCGCTCCCCAATCCACCTGAAGCTCTGGCTCCTTCTCCAGTTGTTGTAAATGGGACAACTAACCCTTGATTTCAGCCCAAACTTAATATGGCACTTCAGGATCCCTCTTCTCCTTCTTAGGGTCACTTGGCAGGGTTTTGCAGGCAACCAAAGACCTTTAAGCTACCAAGGACCTTGAGGCAACCAAGGACACTTTCCCGCTCTAATTCTTCTCTTTTATCTCCTCTTAACTCCTCTCAGAACTGTCACTCACCCCCATATGGGCACTATCTTTTTGAATTTTATTCCATTTACACTTCCATGGGTTGGGCTTTCTCCCATCCAGGGACCTCCCAGTCGCTTCATCCAATGGAGTGGTAAATCAACCCTAAGATTTTTACGGTAAGACTCATACAGAGGATCACTAGACTGGCAGATGATTCTACAAACCACAGTATGAAGGCTTGAGTTGAGAATCAGTCCTAAACCTTCTAGTTAATGCCTCGGCTCTTTTAGAACCATCTAATTTGAGCTGCGTCGGTCATACTTTTGTTCATTTGAGTGACCTATTACTGCATTAATGTGGAAGCGACAAAACGATTTTTTGTTCTTTTCAAAAACAAATTTGGGTTGGAAGGTAAAACATAATTATTCATTTTTATTGTACGGCTTATGATGAAATGCTCTTATTAAACAGGGGAGGAAATCAATAGAGCAGGAAAGAGTTGCCTCACAAAACCATCTGCTTGACATTTACCAGACAGATGATTTCACCGAGTTCTTTCACAGGAGTCAAATGCAACTCAGAACCATTACAGAGGCAAATGCAAACCTTGAATGAAACTTTTATTTCATTTGCAGTCATATTAATCTTTTTAAAAGATATGTACAGATAGCTGACGAGCAGCAAATAGAATGAATGTCAAGACTTCACTCTAAAATGTTTTGCATGGAACAGTAAAGTGAATTTAAAAATCACAATTCTTTATAATCCGCATTTGATGAGGGCAGGATCAGTAAGGGCCCCTTTTACAAAGCGACAGTCAACCCGACACGGGCTTACCGCTCCCTAGAAAGGAAGTACCGCCGGGCTACCGCAGGAGCCCGGCAGTACTTCCCACCCCCAGTGTACCGTCATATCCGGCGCTACAAAAATATATTTATTTTTGTAGTGCCGATGTGCAACCGGTGGGAATCAGGCAGTGCCGTGCACTGCCTGGTAACTACCGGGTTAGTGCAGGAGCCGTTATCACCACCTCAATGCCGCTTGGTCATTTGCACCAACTGAAACCTGGAATAAATCCTCACACCTAAATTAGGTGTGGATCCTCCAAATTCTGTTGTACTGTGTTTTTTAGTGAACACCCCTGACCTGCCCATGCCCCTCCTATGGTCACACAATTCCAGGAATAACATGTATAGAATATTTGTACGTTTGGGAAGCTCACCAGGTGCCCTTGGCCTGGATTGGCTGCTGTCGTGGATAGGATGCTGGGCTCGATGGACCCTCAGTTTTTCCCAGTGTGGCATTACTTATGTACTTATGTACACCCCCTTGTCAGTTGCATGCTAAAAATGTACTCAGGTGGCTTTATAGAATAGCACCTAGAAAGATGTGTGTGTAAATACAAATTGTTGCCAATTAATTCCAATAACTGACTGTTATCACCCAATTATTGCCACTAATTGGCTTGTTACCCGATTAAATTGTCTGACAAATAGGGCAAATTTGAGGACACAATTTTATAAGAAGGTACCTACTTTAAGCTGTAAAGTATGTGTCTTTGGGTATTTTTTTTTTTGTTACATTTGTACCCTGCGCTTTCCCACTCATTCAGGCTCAATGTGGCTTACATATACAGGTACGTATTTGTACCTGGGGTAATGGAGGGTTAAGTGACTTGCCCAGAGTCACAAGGAGCTGCCTGTACCTGAAGTGGGAATCGAACTCAGTTCCTCAGGACCAAAGTCCACCACCCTAACCACTAGGCCACTCCTCATCTTTAAATGCAGATATGCTCACATATGTGCACAAATGACCTCTTATAAAAGGATGGGCTTTGAAATGATACTGTTTGGGCCTGCACAAGGGTGAAGATTGGGCAGATCCAAGTACATGCATAGATTATAAAATACTATAATTTGCATGCATTCTTGACAAATATTGGCTCAGATATTTACACTAGCTCCAAGCATTCTAGAAGGACAAGCCATGTTTACTTGTCTTTTTTATAAAACAGGTGCAGGAAAGGGCACCAAGTGTGATTCGATAAAGTTGAGCACATAGTTACGGAATCAACACGAACGTACCTAAATCTGCACTACCCAAACTGCAAAGGACTCAAATACAAATCAGCTTACGCGTCCAGTTTTTCCTACATAAGCACACAACTGTGGAACGCATTACCAAAAGCCTTGAAAACTACGAACGACCACCTAAACTTCTGGAAAACACTAAAAATTAACCTGTTTAAGAAGGCATACCCTACCAATCCAGTAGACAATAGTAAGAGGATTACCATACAGGACTCCAAGATATAAGATCACCGAACATATAAAGAGGAATCCAATAAAATTTATATGGAAATATAATGTTTGATTTTAACAAAATATTTCTAAAAAGCAAGGAAAAGAATTATTTTAACTTTTAATTTATTTCCAAATAGATTTTAACAATTTTGCTCTTTTTCTTGTAAAAAGAGCAAAATTGTTAAAATCTATTTGGAAATAAATTAAAAGTTAAAATAATTCTTTCCAAGCAAGGCATTTGCCAGTAGAGTTAGCCGCCATGCCTTATAGAATAGCATGCTGCCAGATGCCTCCCATGGCCATCCTCCTTTGCAGATCTGTGTGGAAACACGTAGGAGCAGGTCTCAACAAATTTTCATTAAATTTAGGGGTCAGCCCAAAAACTTAGAAGCCATCAGCTGAGATCTCTCTCGTTTCTCCAACACAGGGCCACCGAGAGGTGGGGGACAAGATTCCCCGGGCCCGGCCTCCCAGGGGGGCTCGGCGCTGAGGTCTGTCTCTCTCCTTCTCCTGTGTGTCAGGACCCAGGTCCTGGCACACAGGATCAGTGGGAGTGACAGACCAAGGAAGGAGAAAACGCAGGAAGTTAAGGGGTACAGGGCAGCTGCCTGAGAGGGGAGTGGAGCAGGGAGGCGGTGGCCCGAGCGGTGGGGCAGGGGCGATAGCTCTGTCTTTCAGCGGCCCTGCTCCAATATTGTATGCAGTGGATTGTATTTTTCTTGGGGGCAGGGGAGAGAATAGAGATGGGAATCCCCTGCCAGATCAGCAGTAGCTCTTTCAGAAACTGATTTACTGAGGCTGTATTCCTATTCTATATCCCTGGGCAAAGAAACTTTAGTAAATCAGTTCCTCAAGGTGACTTTGCAGCTTCTGGCAGAGCCAGCAATCTCCCTTCCCAAAGCATGTGTCAGGTATGTGACAGCACTGCCTTGATAGATGAAGCAAAAAGGCAACTGCTCTTTGTTTCACATATCATCATGGCCGGGGTCTCCATAAACCTCTCTCTCATACCCTCCCTCCATCCTTAACCCAGTCTCTCTCTCATTCCCCAAGCCTTCAGCCAGACAGTCTCTCTCATTCCCTCTAGAAAGTGCATAAAATCTATTAAACTGAATTTACACAAGTTACACAATGCAGCTAGAAACAGGGCCACCGTTAAGGGGGGGCAAACAGGGCAGCTGCCCTCGGCCCCATAGTTCCAGAGAGCTCCCGTGGGCCAGCATGTCCTCTCCTTCTCTCTACCTCCATCCAGTGTCTCCCTCACCTTCCCAGTCTAGCTTAAAAATATTTTTTTCCTAAGCAGAGGGTTTCCGGCGCGGGAGCGATTGAGAAACATGCTGCCTTCGGCACAATTTAGTCTCTTCAGCACTCTTCCTTTGCCACTGCTGTGCTGTCTGCCCAAACGGCAACAGGAAGTTGTGTCAGAGTTGGGGTGGACCGCAGCGGCAGAGGAAGAGTGCTGACTGTCAAGGAGGCTGAATTTTGCCGAAGGCAGCGTGTTTCAATTATTCTAGCGCTGCAAATACTTTGCTTTGAAAAAAAAAACATTTTTAAGCTAGACCAGGAAGGTGAGTGAGACGCCGGACCGGGATGTAGAGAAGGGGAAGACATGCAGCTCACAGGGCTCACCCTGGAGCAGCTGTTTTTGAACTAAACTGGGAGGAAGGGTTCAAAGCACTCTACCAAAACCCTCATCCACACCCTTGTCACCTCTCATTTAGACTACTGCAATCTGCTTCTTGCTGGCCTCCCACTTAGTCACCTCTCCCCTCTCCAATCGGTTCAAAACTCTGCTGCCCGTCTCATGTTCTGCCAGGGTCGCTTTACTCATACTACCCCTCTCCTCAAGACCCTTCACTGGCTCCCTATCCGTTTTCGCATCCTGTTCAAACTTCTTCTACTAACCTATAAATGTACTCACTCTGCTGCTCCCTGGTATCTCTCCACACTCGTCCTTCCCTACACCCCTTCCTGTGCACTCCGCTCCATGGATAAATCCTTCTTATCTGTTCCCTTCTCCACTACTGCCAACTCCAGACTTCGCGCCTTCTGTCTCGCTGCACCCTACGCCTGGAATAAACTTCCTGAGCCCCTACGTCTTGTCCCATCCTTGGCCACCTTTAAATCTAGACTGAAAGCCCACCTCTTTAACATTGCTTTTGACTTGTAACCACTCGCCTCCACCTACCCTCCTCTCTTCCTTCCCGTTCACATTAATTGATTTGATTTGCTTACTTTATTTATTTTTTGTCTATTAGATTGTAAGCTCTTTGAGCAAGGACTGTCTTTCTTCTATGTTTGTGCAGCACTGCGTATGCCTTGTAGCACTATAGAAATGCTAAATAGTAGTAGTAGTAGTAGCAAAGAGAGGGGAAGATGCCGGAAAGAGGGTGGTGAGGGGAGGAGAAAGGGAAGAAATAATGGGTTTGGAAACAGAACAGAGGGAGAGAGATGGTGTACCATAGCATGTATGGAGGAAAGAGAAAGGGAGAGACGTTGGACCCAGAGTGTGGAGGGAGGGGGACAGAGATACTGGATGGGAGGGCAGTTGGGAAGAGTAAGGGAGAGATGGTGGACCCAGGGTGGTGTGGAAGGAAGGAGAGATGCTGAATGGGAGGGCATTCTGGAAGAAAAAGAAAGAAGATGGAACTGGGGATGGGAGAGAGGGAAGAGAGGGAGAAATGTTGAGTCTGGGGGTGGAAGAGAGATGGGAGAGAAAGATGCTAGTGGAGGGAAAGGGATGGGAAGATATCAGGCAATGAGATTGGGATGGGCTACAAGAGTGGAGAAAGGGAGAGGAGATTCTGGACATGGTGGAACCACGTGGGAGAAGTCAAAAGGAGGTGGCAAGAAGATGAGTGAGCGGTGAATAGTCAGTACAGAGGTAGAAATGTGGTAACGGGGAGTAAATGGAAGGAAACAGAAGGCTGGGAAAGGAGTGAGATGGGAAATGGGAGAGCTAGAGACTGAGAGGAGATGGAAAAATGTTAGGTAGCTGAACATTAAAAAGAAGAAGTGTGAGCTAGAGAGAGAGTGAAATTTGAGTGGACAAAGACAGAAAAGGAAAATAAAAGGGAAGAAATAGCTGAAAGGGAAAAAGAGACACGTGTAGTGAGGGAATGGAACAAGAGAGGAGAAATAAAAATGGACACCAGACACTGGAAAGAGAATTCACAGAAGACAGACAAGAAAACAGAAAAAGAGAAACTGGGACCAAGATGATGGGAAAACAAAATGTCCAGACAACAAAGGTAGAAAAAGTGTTTTATTTTGAATTTATTAACTGGAATATGTTAACTTTGGGATATGTGCATCACAGATGGTTTTTGTACTGTATTCTGTGGCATAGCCAGATGGCTGATTTGGGAGAAGGAGGGGCCTTGAGCCAAAAAAAAAGGGTGGGCACCAAATTTTCTCCCCACCAGAATGCAAAATATAAATACTTGAGTTGGTGGGTTCCCCCAAGCCCCACCAACTGAAACCTCCTCCTCCTCCAGTCTGGCAGCCAGAAATCTCCAAGCTCTGCAGTTGGTGGCAGTATCCCAAATTCCCATTGCCCCCCCCCCCCCCCACCACCACCACCACCACACATGTTCAGATTTCATGAATGTTTGAAAGACAAGCAGGTGTGGGGGGGGGGGGGGGGCAGCAGCTCGGAAATACTGATGCTAGTTACAGAGCTCGGAGAGTTCTGGTCGCTGGACCTGAGGAGGGGAAGGAGGTGGTCATGAGCTGGTGAGGCCTGGGGAGCCCCACCAGCCACAGCAAGGGAGATGTTAATTTGGGGGGGGGGGTTCTAAGTCCTCTCCCCCCCCCCCCCCACCTTGTGGTTATGCCGCTGATTGTGTTCAGTAGAAAATGAAGTGTATTTCTATTTTTATTTCTCCAGTGTTGCAGTACTTGCCAAGTTTAACTTCTTGGGGTTCCCAGTTCCGTTTTGGTGTTCGTACTTATAATCTGTGATCCCTTGTTCTATATCTGGTGAAGGTCTGTCTGTGTAAAGAAGTCGTTTAAGTTTGTTTTATGTCTGGTAGTAATGATGGGTAGGTAAATTGAGGGAGGGAGCAGGGAAGAGAGGGGACTGGGGTCCCCCTCCTTAATTTCTGCACTGGGCCCCAGCATGTCTACAAATGTCCCTGACTAGAAAGTGCACAAAATCTATTAAACTGAACTTACACAGGTTACACAATGCAGCTACAAAATGTATTTAACTGAACTTACACAAGTTACAGATGTTACACAATGGCTACCTTGTCATTTTCAGTAGAACTGAACAGTTATCGTCGCTGAAAATGACCGTTTAGTACTGAATTCAAAAGCAGTTAACTTGTGGGCATTCCAGGGGCGGAGTCAAGTTAAATGCTGACATTCAGCCCCTCACCAATTAAATCAGACTGCATAAATAGCAGTCGTATCTTTATGCTGTTTGGCTTATGCGGTCAAAGGGCTGAGTATCTTCTTAGCCGGCTATGTGTTACCCAGCTAAAAAAAAAACCAGATATTCGATGCTGACGCCCGGATAGGGTCTGGCATTGAATATCTGTGAATAATGTCAACAGCGGGCAGCAAAACGCTCACTGCCGCCAGCTGAATATTGAGGAGTAAGTTTTTAAAATAAAGTACATATTTAGGTTTGCAAAATGACAGGCATACATGTTTAAGTTATGAAATCACTGCTTACACATGTAAGTATAAGCACTTAATAGTAACAATAATATTTTTTTTATCATAGGAGCTACCAAAGATTTAGTGGAGGGAAAAGCCTCAGAATTCCCAACAACACTGAAATTTATTACAGTGCTGTCATTTTCATTCATCGCTATAAGCAAAGCAAAGCTGTTGAAGTACAGTTGCAATAACCCAATAAAGATTTTGCTGAAGATATTTTATGCCGATGATGGAAAATGACAACACTATAATAAATTTGGATGCTTCTGGGAATTCTGAGATTTTTCCCTCCACTAAATCTTTGGTAGGTCCTATATATATATATATATATATATATATATATATATATATATATATATATATATATATATATATAAAATTGTTACTATGAATTTATCTTGGTAGCATAAGCGCTTAACAGCAACAAAAAGAGAAAAACCTCTACCGAGCACAAAACAGTCACAAGGGAAGAAGGTGGTCAAAGTTAGGAGGAAAGTAGGGAAGGGAAGTAGGTCGACCAGGAACAAGTGTGATTTCAAAAGCCAATCGAAGACTTAACCAGAGGTAAGATGCAGTACAAACAAAATCTTTATTTCCAAAGAAACAGATACAATGGACTCGACACAGTCTAGTGTTTCGGCAAAACAACTGCCTGCTTCAGGAGTCAAAGTATCTGATGCACTGTCTCAATATTTAATCACAAAGCAGTTAGAGCATAAGACCTGCTGCAAGAAATGGTCTGTCCTCCACAAAAGCGTCACAACAAATGCATGAGAAAAACTGCCAAGCATTTGTTGCAACACTTTTGTGGAGTATCAGATATTTAGACTCATGAAGTAGGCAACTGTTTTGCCGAAACACGGGACCATGTCGAGTCCATTGTATCTGCTTCTTTGGAAATAAAGATTTTGTTTGTACTGCATCTTACCACTGGTTAAGACTTTGATTGACTTTTGAAATCCCATTGCTCCTGGTTGACCTACGTCTCTTCCCTACTTTATTGGTTGGGGTTTACTTTTGTAGGGAGTCCTTCCTGGTGCAAAGAATGGAGGAATCACCAGAGATCATGCAGCAAAGGTTTTATTGAGGAAAGACCTGACCTGGCCTGGCCTGGCCAAGATTCAGCTAAATAGTCTGCCAAAGTAGGTAAAAGATTGACTTCTATAATGTTAATAATAATAATAATGGATATTTCTGTCCCACCACATCTCTAAATATAGGTTCAGAGTGGGTTAACAGTAAGAGAACTGAAACACCAATCAGGAAATTACATTAATGATTCCTCAAAACTTACAATAACAATTTTGAAAACAAAAATAACTTCAAAGGTTTGTGAAACTGAAAATAAGATGAACATAAACGTGCATCTAGTGGTAATGCTTCAAATATTTTACTAACTGAAATACTGTACAAAAGATTTTGTTATGTAAGGACTGTAGCCTGTTTCCTTTAAAATAAGGATATTTTAATATAAGACAGTTTGTGAGTTCGACTTTCATAGAATCCACCAAGCGAAATAATTATTTGAGTCAGTGCAATTGGACAATTGTCCTCCAATGTTTTGAAACCCAGGCAGCAGATTTTAAGTTATACAAGCCTTTAATGGCAACCAATGAAGGGCCTATCAGCAATGGAGAAACAGGGTCAAATCTGGCCTTTGCGAAAAATCATCCTAGCGGCTGTATTCTGAATCAATAGAAGTCTGGTTAGTTGTTTTTTAGTAATACCAACATATAATGTTCAGTTCTCGTTCACTCTGTCCCTGTGGACTCTATCTGCCACACTATTAGGTTCTAACCACCTGATATTTAAAACCTTTTAACCGGCCAGGTATGGCTCCTGGCCAGTTAAATGGCACCTAACTGGCTACCTGGCAATATTCAGTGGGAGATCACTGGTGATCTCCCGCTGAATATTGCTGGTTAGCGCTTATTGCCAGATTCTATATAGCACACCTAGAGATCTGCGCCAAAATCCTGGTGTATTCTTTAACAATGCGTGTAACTTAATTGGCTTAACAAGATAATCAGCGTTGATAACAGCACTAAACAAGCAATAATGAGAACTAATTGGCAACAGATAGAATTTATGTGCACAACTCACTAAGTGCATTCTGTAATGAACTGCACCTAAATTCTAATGCGCGCAGTTCAAAAGGAGTGTGGCTAAGGGCAGGGAAATGGGTGTGTTCCAAAATTTACACGCGTAGTTATAGAATATGGCCCAGTACATGTAAATCTGGCAGCAGGATTTACGCCAGTTTTTTATTGGTTTAAATGGAGGCACGTAGTTTAGGCACTGAGATATCAACTAAGTGTATTGTATATACTGCGTCTAAGCGCCGCTTCTGGAATACACTTAGGCGGAAATGTTTACCACGCAGATTTTTTAGGTGCCTTCTATAGAACCTGGCCCTTAAACACAGCAGCCAGGCTTGTATTTGGAAAAACGCGGTTTGAAAGTGCTAAACCCCTCCGAGAAACACTGCACTGGCTCCCAATCAAAGAACGTATTGCTTTCAAAATCTGCACCCTGGTTCATAAAATTATTTACGGTGAAGCCCCGGGATACATGACTGACCTCATAGGCCTGCCAACCAGAAACACAATAGGATCAGCTCGAACATACCTAAATCTCCACTACCCAAGCTGCAAAGGAATCAAATACAAATCAACTTTTGCATCCAGCTTTTCCTATTTAAGCGCACAACTATGGAACGCACTGCCAAAAGTCGTAAAAACAATGTATTACCACCTAAATTTCCAGAAATCACTAAAAACAAACCTGTTCAAAAAGGTATACCGCACCGACCCAACATAAAAGCCTGAACATCTGCAACACAACGAAACCAAAGCTCGTAATGGACATAACTTAACTCTTCCTCTCTAAGATCCCCTCATGTATCTGTCACACATAAACCTTATTCTACCACATCACTTTGTATTTGTTCATACCGGAATTGACGAACGCCTTTACGGTACTATGTAAGCCACATTGAGCCTGCAAATAGGTGGGAAAATGTGGGATACAAATGTAACAAATTAATTAATTAATTAATCACTGGTTATATCGCATGATATAACCGGCTATCCGCTAATATCCGGCACATCACCGGCTAAGTTTGGCGGCCAAATTAGGTTGCCAAAATAGCAGGTATATCTTTCACTGGTTTAAACTTAACCAGCCAGCGATGAATATCAACTTGGCCAAAAATAAAGCGGAAGTTCAATGCTGGTCACCAGAAGCAGCCCGGCATTGAATATCTGGGCTCAGGGTCGGCTGCGGGAGGCAGCCCGGCTAACTCCCACAATCTGAATATCGAGCCCAATGTGTGTGGAATTCTTATATGTGTTAAGTGCTGATATATGCACACATATATACATATATGCACATTTGTTTGGAAAAGATGAGCGATAGTGTTTTGAAAAAAATATATTTTATTTTTAGGAGTGACTTTTGTTACTGGTTTTGATCATATACTTTTGAGTGTCACTGAAGTCTGGATGTTAAATTTTGACAGTATGCACAATATATACTTTTTATATTTATGTTAAATGTATATATATATTTCTCCGAGGACAAGCAGGCTGCTTGTTCTCACTGATGGGTGACGTCCACGGCAGCCCCTCCAATCGGAAACTTCACTAGCAAAGTCCTTTGCTAGCCCTCGCGCGCCCGCGCGCACCGCGCATGCGCGGCCGTCTTCCCGCCCGAAACCGGCTCGAGCCGGCCAGTCTTCTTTTGTCCGCACTCGGTACGGTCGTGTTTTCGCCGTGTCGAGCCCCGGAAAGTCGACCTCGCGCGTCCAATTTGTTTTGAACGTGTTTTTTCCTTCGGGAAAGCTTGTCCTAGTCGGGAAGTGCTCCGGAAACCCCCCGCCGGGTTTCGTGTAAATCCTCCCCGTACTTCCAGCTTTTTTGCCCCGGTAAGTTTTCTTTCGTCGTCGGGGTAGGCCTCTTTTCGGCCTCGGTCGAGATTTTTTCTCCCTCTAAATTTGGTGCTTCAAATTTCGCCATTTCGGCTTTTGATTTCGCCGGCGTGATTTTTCCGCCCATGACATCGAAGCCTTCCAGCGGCTTCAAGAAGTGCACCCAGTGCGCCCGGGTTATCTCGCTCACTGATCGACACTCGTCGTGTCTTCAGTGTCTGGGGGCCGAGCACCGCCCTCAGAACTGCAGTCTGTGTTCCCTGCTTCAAAGGCGGACTCAGGTAGCGAGACTAGCCCAGTGGAACGTGTTGTTCTCGGGCTCTTCGTCGGCATCGGCACCGGGATCTTCGAGTGCATCGACGTCGTCAGCGTCCAGACCATCTTCCTCGGCCGCCCCTGCATCGAGTGCATCGAGGCATCGGGCCTCTGCATCGGCGCCGAGACATCGGATAGCTGCATCGACGTCGGTGGTACCAGGACCTCGTCTGCTGATGTCGTCGGACGGTGGTGCATCGGGTGGAGTGCAGGTGAGGGCTGTCCATTCCCCCGCTGGTGGCGGTGAGCCCTCGGGTGGGTCTCCTCCTACCCTGAGGGCTCCTGCGGTACAGCCCCCCCGAGATCGACCTTCTTCAGTCTCGGCCCCGAGGAAGCGACGGATGGATTCGACGTCCTCCTCGTCGGTGCCGGGGAGCTCTGGTGACATGCTTCGGAAGAAATCGAAGAAGCATCGACACCGGTCTCCTCCCCGTGTCGGCACCGAGAGCTCTGGGTCGCCGAGGCATTCGGCACCCAGCAGGCATCGGCACCGAGAGGACCGCTCACCCTCTGTTCAGGAGGTGTCGATGCGCTCCGCTCTGGACAGCCCGGAACAGCCTCCACGCCCGGAACAGGTACTGACGTCGACGCCTGCATCGACCTCTCAGCCTTTCTCTGCAGCCGCTCTAAACGAGAGCCTCCGGGCCGTTCTCCCAGAGATTCTGGGAGAGCTGTTGCGCCCTACCCCTCCGGTACCGGCGGTGCTTGCGCCACCGGTACCGTCGAGCGTGGCGCCGGCTGGCCCATCGCCCAGGTTGAGGTCCCCGACGTCGGTACCGCGTGCGGTACCGACCGCGGCCACCTCCCAGGAAGGCTCCCCGACTACGTCGGCGGAGGGAGCTTCGCCGATGCGGGCGAGGGAGTCTACCTCTCGACGCCCCCATCGTGGACGGGGTTCCACGGAGTCGAGCAGGGCGAGGTTGCAGACACAGGTCCATGAACTTGTGTCTGACACCGAGGGTGAGGCCTCGTGGGAGGAAGAGGAAGATCCCAGATATTTCTCTGACGAGGAGTCTGAGGGTCTTCCGTCTGATCCCACTCCCTCTCCTGAGAGACAGCTTTCTCCTCCCGAGAGTCTGTCTTTTGCCTCCTTTGTCCGGGAGATGTCTACGGCCATCCCCTTCCCGGTGGTTGTGGAGGACGAGCCCAGGGCTGAAATGTTTGAGCTCCTGGACTATCCTTCTCCACCTAAGGAAGCGTCCACTGTTCCCTTGCACCATGTCCTGAAGAAGACATTGCTTGCGAACTGGACCAAGCCATTAACTAATCCCCACATTCCCAAGAAGATCGAGTCCCAGTACCGGATCCATGGGGACCCAGAGCTGATGCGCACTCAGTTGCCTCATGACTCTGGAGTTGTGGATTTGGCCCTAAAGAAGGCTAAGAGTTCTAGGGAACATGCTTCGGCGCCCCCGGGCAAGGACGCTAGAACCTTAGACTCCTTTGGGAGGAAGGCCTACCATTCCTCTATGCTCGTGTCCAAGATCCAGTCTTACCAGCTCTACACGAGCATACACATGCGGAATAATGTGCGGCAGTTGGCGGGCTTGGTTGATGCTCTTCCCCCTGAGCAAGCCAAGCCTTTTCAGGAGGTGGTCAGGCAGCTGAAGGCGTGCAGAAAATTCCTGGCCAGAGGAGTTTATGACACTTTTGATGTTGCGTCCAGGGCCGCTGCTCAAGGTGTGGTGATGCGCAGGCTCTCATGGCTGCGTGCCGCCGACCTGGAGAATAGAATCCAGCAGCGGATTGCGGACTCGCCTTGCCGTGCGGATAACATTTTTGGCGAAAAAGTCGAGCAGGTGGTAGAGTCTCTCCACCAGCGGGACACCGCATTCGACAAGTTCGCCCGCCGGCAGCCTTCAGCTTCTACCTCTACAGGTAGACGATTTTTCGGGGGAAGGAAGACTGTTCCCTATACTTCTGGCAAGCGTAGGTACAATCCTCCTTCCCGACAGCCTGCGGCCCAGGCTAAGCCCCAGCGCGCTCGCTCTCGTCAGCAGCGTGCGAATCAGCAAGGCCCCGCGGCTCCCCAGCAAAAGCAAGGGGCGAGCTTTTGACTGGCTCCAGCAGAGCATAGCCGACATCCAAGTGTCAGTGCCGGGCGACCTGCCTGTCGGAGGGAGGTTGAAAGCTTTTCACCAAAGGTGGCCTCTCATAACCTCCGATCAGTGGGTTCTCCAAATAGTCCGGCAAGGATACACCCTCAATTTGGCCTCACAACCTCCAAATTGTCCACCGGGAGCTCAGTCCTACAGCTTCCAGCACAAGCAGGTACTTGCAGAGGAACTCTCCGCCCTTCTCAGCGCCAATGCGGTCGAGCCCGTGCCATCCGGGCAAGAAGGGCTGGGGTTCTATTCCAGGTACTTCCTTGTGGAAAAGAAAACAGGGGGGATGCGTCCCATCCTAGACCTAAGGGCCCTGAACAAATATCTCGTAAAAGAAAAGTTCAGGATGCTTTCCCTGGGCACCCTTCTCCCCATGATTCAGCAAAACGATTGGCTATGCTCTCTGGACTTGAAGGATGCCTACACACACATCCCGATACTGCCAGCTCACAGACAGTATCTGCGATTTCAGCTGGGCGCACGCCACTTCCAGTACTGTGTGCTACCCTTTGGGCTCGCCTCTGCGCCCAGGGTGTTCACAAAGTGCCTAGCTGTGGTAGCAGCGGGGCTTCGCAGGCTGGGGGTGCACGTGTTCCCATATCTCGACGATTGGCTGGTGAAGAACACATCCGAGGCAGGAGCCCTGCAGTCCATGCAGATGACTATTCGCCTCCTGGAGCTACTGGGGTTTGTGATAAATTACCCAAAGTCCCATCTTCTCCCAGTGCAGAAACTCGAATTCATCGGAGCCCTGCTGGATTCTCGGACGGCTCGCGCCTATCTCCCAGAGGCGAGGGCCAACAACTTGTTGTCCCTCGTCTCGCGGGTGCGAGCGTCCCAGCAGATCACAGCTCGGCAGATGTTGAGATTGCTGGGCCACATGGCTTCCACAGTTCATGTGACTCCCATGGCCCGCCTTCACATGAGATCTGCTCAATGGACCCTAGCCTCCCAGTGGTATCAGGCCGCCGGGGGTCTAGAGGACGTGATCCACCTGTCCACGAGTTTTCTCGAATCCCTGTATTGGTGGACGATTTGCTCCAATTTGACTCTGGGACGTCCCTTCCAAATTCCTCAGCCTCAAAAAGTGCTGACCACGGATGCGTCTCTCCTGGGATGGGGAGCTCATGTCGATGGGCTTCACACCCAAGGAAGGTGGTCCCTCCAAGAAAGCGATCTACAGATCAATCTTCTGGAGTTGCGAGCGATCTGGAACGCTCTGAAGGCTTTCAGAGATCGGCTGTCCCACCAAATTATCCAAATTCAGACAGACAATCAGGTTGCCATGTACTATGTCAACAAGCAGGGGGGCACCGGATCTCGCCCCCTGTGTCAGGAAGCCGTCAGCATGTGGCTCTGGGCTCGCCGTCAAGGCATGGTGCTCCAAGCCACATATCTGGCAGGCGTAAACAACAGTCTGGCCGACAGGTTGAGCAGGATTATGCAACCTCACGAGTGGTCGCTCAATTCCCGTGTGGTGCGACAGATCTTCCAGGCGTGGGGCACCCCCCTGGTGGATCTCTTCGCATCTCAAGTGAACCACAAGGTCCCTCAGTTCTGTTCCAGGCTTCAGGCCCACGGCAGACTGGCGTCGGATGCCTTCCTCCTGGATTGGGGGGAAGGTCTGCTGTATGCTTATCCTCCCATTCCTCTGGTGGGGAAGACTTTGTTGAAACTCAAGCAAGACCGAGGCACCATGATTCTGATTGCTCCCTTTTGGCCGCGTCAGATCTGGTTCCCTCTTCTTCTGGAGTTATCCTCCGAAGAACCGTGGAGATTGGAGTGTTTTCCGACCCTCATCACGCAGGACGAAGGGGCTCTTCTGCATCCCAACCTCCAGTCCCTGGCTCTCACGGCCTGGATGTTGAGGGCGTAGACTTTGCCTCTTTGGGTCTGCCAGAGGGTGTCTCCCGCATCTTGCTTGCTTCCAGGAAAGACTCCACTAAGAGAAGTTACTTCTTTCATTGGAGGAGGTTTGCCGTCTGGTGTGACAGCAAGGCCCTAGATCCTCGCTCTTGTCCTACACAGACCCTGCTTGAATACCTTCTCCACTTGTCTGAGTCTGGTCTGAAGACCAACTCCGTAAGGGTTCACCTTAGTGCAATCAGTGCATACCATTACCAAGTGGAAGGTAAGCCGATCTCAGGACAGCCTTTAGTTGTTCGCTTCATGAGAGGTTTGCTTTTGTCAAAGCCCCCTGTCAAGCCTCCTACAGTGTCATGGGATCTCAATGTCGTTCTCACCCAGCTGATGAAACCTCCTTTCGAGCCACTGAATTCCTGCCATCCGAAGTACTTGACCTGGAAGGTCATTTTCTTGGTGGCAGTTACCTCGGCTCGTAGAGTCAGTGAGCTTCAGGCCCTGGTAGCCCAGGCCCCTTACACCAAATTTCATCACAACAGAGTAGTCCTCCGCACTCACCCTAAGTTTCTGCCAAAGGTTGTGTCGGAGTTCCATCTGAACCAGTCAATTGTCTTGCCAACATTCTTTCCCCGTCCTCATTCCTGCCCTGCTGAACGTCAGCTGCACACATTGGACTGCAAGAGAGCATTGGCCTTCTATCTGGAGCGGACACAGCCCCACAGACAGTCCGCCCAATTGTTTGTTTCTTTTGATCCCAACAAGAGGGGAGTGGCTGTAGGGAAACGCACCATATCCAATTGGCTAGCAGATTGCATTTCCTTCACTTACGCCCAGGCTGGGCTGGCTCTTGAGGGTCATGTCACGGCTCATAATGTTAGAGCCATGGCAGCGTCGGTAGCCCACTTGAAGTCAGCCACCATGGAGGAAATTTGCAAAGCTGCGACGTGGTCATCTGTCCACACATTCACATCTCATTACTGCCTGCAGCAGGATACCCGACGTGACAGTCGGTTCGGGCAGTCAGTTCTTCAGAACCTGTTTGGGCTTTAGGATCCAACTCCACCCCCCGAGGGCCCTGTTTGTTCTGTTCCAGGCTACACTCTCAGTTAGTTGGTAAATTTTTTAGGTCAATCTCAGTTATGTCCTCGCCGTTGCGAGGCCCAATTGACCAATGTTGTTGTTTTGAGTGAGCCTGGGGGCTAGGGATACCCCATCAGTGAGAACAAGCAGCCTGCTTGTCCTCGGAGAAAGCGAATGCTACATACCTGTAGAAGGTATTCTCCGAGGACAGCAGGCTGATTGTTCTCACAAACCCGCCCGCCTCCCCTTTGGAGTTGTGTCTTCCCTTGAAGTGTATTGTCTTGCTACATACTGGACTGGCCGGCTCGAGCCGGTTTCGGGCGGGAAGACGGCCGCGCATGCGCGGTGCGCGCGGGCGCGCGAGGGCTAGCAAAGGACTTTGCTAGTGAAGTTTCCGATTGGAGGGGCTGCCGTGGACGTCACCCATCAGTGAGAACAATCAGCCTGCTGTCCTCGGAGAATACCTTCTACAGGTATGTAGCATTCGCTACATATACATATATATGTGTGTGTGTGTTTTTAGACTCCTGATACAGGCTATTTAGCTGAAACTTGGCCAGGTTGGGTCTTCCCTGAATAAACTTTGCAGCTTGATCTCTGGTGACTCCTCCTTCCTTTGACCACCTTCATTCCTTGTGACAGTATAATCATTTATACATTTAAACTGCCACATTTCCTTCAGTCAGGGCTGCCGAGAGACTGGGCCAGCCCCCCCCCCCCCCCCCGAGGTCACCGACGCCACTCCTCCCTCCACCCACCCCCTCCATCCACCACCGGGCTGGGCCCCCTGCATTGAAATCACAGCACCTTTCACTTCCGTGTGAAAGCGCTGCAGACAGCAGCAGATCGCCTCCCTCTGGGCCTCCTTCCCTCCCTGTGTCCCGCCCTCGCGGAAGTTACGTCAGATGAGGACGGGACACAGGGAGGGAAGGAGGCCTGAAGGGAGGTGATCTGCTGCTGCCTGCAGCGCTTTCACACGGAGGTGAGACGTGCTGTGATTTCAATGCAGGGGGCCCAGTGGCAGACGGTCGACGATGGAGGGTGGGTGGGACTGCGGCGCCAGGCCCCCACTTCGAGGCCTGGGCCCGGGGAATTTTGTCCCCCTTGCCCCCCCCCCCCCCCCCCTTCTCGGCTGCCCTGCCTCCAGTCAATATTTCAATGAGTATCTTTGTAAAATTGCTGCTTCCACTCACCATTCCCCTCTATTCTGACCAGGAGTCCTCCAACAGCATTGCTGACAGTAGGGGGTGCTGTTTCACAAACACATTTTCAATAGTGAGGAACAGGCAAGCTCTTCAGGACTCCAGAGAACCTGTCTGTCCCTAGTAATTGAAAATACAATATTGAAACACCTCCCCCACCACCACCAGTTGGAGGACTCTGCTCAGCTTAGAGGGAACAGTGCTCACACTACATATACAGGCAAATACACCTGAATGTATTTTTTAAAAAGCTCTATACTGGCAGATCTTTTTCTAAAATACTTCCAGAACTGTACACGTCCCAACCTGGAAGTATCAAATCCAATTTCTACCTTCTGTCTAAAATGGGGCTTAGTGTCTCCAGAAACAGTGGGTTTTGAAATCAGGGCCTGTATTGCTACCATCCTTCCAAAACTGTGGTGCAATGGTTACCAGATGTTTCCATTTGCAACTCAGGCTACAGTGGAATGAAATGATTTAAGAGTTGAAAGAATTCTGGCATTTTTCATAACTACAGTGGTAAAAAAACGTAAATGATGGGGTTCCTATAATTTTTTTAAAATTGCTACTCTACTTTCTGCTTTTAGGTTGAGATACTGCACAGTTCTTAACAAAAGAACGCTATGTTAAAGAAATGAAAAGAGTCTTCTACGAGTCTATTTTCTTTCCCTAGAAAACAAGTTCAGGCAGAGCACATTATGCAGCTTCATCAGTGTAAGCTGACCAGTATATTTTGGCCAGAAAACATTCTGTCTATATTTTATCCACTTAAAATTAGAAAAAAAATGGGGGGGGGGGGGGGTCTTTTCTTTGAGCAGAGTCAAAGAGGACAATTCTATAACTGGGTGCCTCCATTTAGGCTCCCCAAGGGTACACAGTAGGATCCCATTGTATAAAAGAATCTAGGCACCTCGGTTTCTCTATAGAATACTAGCATAACCCCGTATTGATACACCAAGCATTCAGGCACCCACACTTAGTCGGCAATAGAGCTGACATAAGTGCAAACACCTCAATACAGCAGATACTCAGGTAACTTATATTCTGAAAATTACATGTGTAAGGGGGAGAACCGCCTGTGTCCTGCCCATGCTCTGCCCTTCTGTGCATCCCCTTGCAAACATATGCTATGTAAGTTAAGTGGGTATTCGCAGAATAGTGCTTAGACAGAATTTTTGTATTTGTGTTCTTATGTACACACATGTACGTATATGCCTTTATTCAAATCATTTACACATGGAACGTAGGCATAACTGTGGGCACCTAGGTTAAACTGTGTGTGGATAGCGGTGATACCAGCATAATAGAGTGTCTCCTCAGCTCGAAACCTTGGGGTCATCTTTGACTCTTCTCTCTCTTTCTCTGCTCATATCCAGCAGATCGCCAAGACCTGTCGTTTCTTTCTTTACAACATCCGTAAAATCCGCCCCTTTCTTTCCGAGCACTCTACCAAAACCCTCATCCACACCCTTGTCACCTCTCGTTTAGACTACTGCAATCTGCTTCTTGCTGGCCTCCCACTTAGTCACCTCTCCCCTCTCCAATCGGTTCAAAACTCTGCTGCTCATCTCGTCTTCCGCCAGGGTCACTTTACTCATACTACCCCTCTCCTCAAGTCACTTCACTGGCTCCTTATCCGTTTTCGCATCTTGTTCAAACTTCTTCTACTAACCTATAAATGTACTCACTCTGCTGCTTCCCAGTATCTCTCCACACTCGTCCTTCCCTACACCCCTTCCCGTGCACTCCGCTCCATGGATAAATCCTTCTTATCTGTTCCCTTTTCCACTACTGCCAACTCCAGACTTCGCGCCTTCTGTCTCGTTGCACCCTACGCCTGGAATAAGCTTCCTGAACCCCTACGTCTTGCCCCATCCTTGGCCACCTTTAAATCTAGACAGAAAGCCCACCTCTTTAACATTGCTTTTGACTCGTAACCACTTGTAACCACTCGCCTCCACCTACCCTCCTCTCCTCCTTCCTGTACACATTAATTGATTTGATTTGCTTTATTTTTTGTCTATTAGATTGTAAGCTCTTTGAGCAGGGACTGTCTTTCTTCTATGTTTGTGCAGCGCTGCATACGCCTTGTAGCGCTATAGAAATGCTAAATAGTAGTAGTAGTAGTAGTGTACTGAACTTCAGGGACACCCAGTTCAAATTCCACTAATACTCCTTGTAACCTTGTACAAGTCTCTTAACCTCCACTGTATCAGGTACAAACTTCAGATTTTAAGCCCTCTGGGAACACAAAAATACCTACTGCACCTGAATGTAACTCATCTTAGAAAAAAGGTGTGAGCTAAATACTTATCTACCTAGATAAATTTATCAATTTAGAGCAGTGGTTCTCAACCCAATCCTTGGGGCACCCAGGATACCCAGATTAAATTTGCATAAGATAAATTTGCTCCATTGCATGCAAATCTATCTCATGCATATTCATTCTGAATATCCTAAAGGTGGACAAAGCAGTGGGGCCGGATGCATACATCCGAGAGTATTGAAGGATCTTAGGGAAGCTCTAGCAGCTCCGCTGGCTGACTTTTTCAATGTTTCTCTAGAGTTGGGAGTGGTCCCAAAGGATAGGAGAACTGCAGATGTGGTTCCTCTCCATAAAAGCAGAAGTAAGAAAGAGGTTGGGAACTATAGGCTGGTAAGTCTGACTTCTGTGTTAAGTAAATTAATGGAAACACTTTTAAAACAGAGAATAGTAAAGTTTTTGGAATCCAATGGATTGCAGGACCTGAGGCAACATGGTTTCAGTAGAGGGTGACTGGGTGAGTAGAGAGTTAGATCAAGGGAGAGCAGTAGATGTGGTGTATTTAGATTTTAGCAAAAAAAAAAAAAAAAGATTACTTATAAATAAACTGAATGCGCTCAGTATGGGCCCTAAAGTGACTGACTGGGTTAGGAACTGGTTGAGTGGAAGGTGATAGAGGGTTGTGATAAATGAAGCTCATTCTGAGGAAAAGGATGTTACCAGTGGTATGCCACAAGTTTTGGTTCTTGAGATGGTTTTTCAAAACATTTTTGTAAGTGATACCACTGAACGGCTGGAAGGCTAGCCTCTTTACACATGAATGATACCAAAATGTACAATAGGATAAACACTCCTGCTGAGAGCAATGAGAGCTGAACAGCAACGGCCAAAAAAGGTAATTCTCCTCTCTCCCATGCCCCCCTCCACCCACCCATGTCCAGCGACCCTCCTCTCCTCCTGCCCCCCCTCCAGCCTCCCAGGTTGTCCAGCGAATTCTTCGGGGCAGGCAGGAGTTGCCTGCCCACTGCTGGCGCTGGCACTGAACCTCCCCCGTCCCCCACTGCCGGATCCCTCTTCAAAATGGCTGCCGAGACTTACAAGGGCAGCCTCCAAGACTTCAGCAGAAGTCTCGCGAGTCCGTCGCTGGAAGTCTCGGCGGCCATTTTGAAGACCGATCTGGCAGCAGGGGAGGGTCAGCGCCAGCAGTGGGCAGGCAAGACCGGGGATCTTTCCTGCCTGCCCAGAAGAACTCACTGGACAACCTGGGAGGCTGGAGGGGGGCAGGTGAGAGACGAGGGTCGCTGGACATGGGTGGCTGCAGGGGGGGCAGGGGGAGAGGAGGGTCACTGGACATGGGTGGCTGCAGGGGGGTCAGAGGGAGGGGGGTCCTGGGACCTGATAGGGGGGGGAGTCCTGAGGCCAGAGAGGTGGGGGTGGAAGGGGGTCCTCAGACCATAAAGGGGGGTAAGGGGTCCTGAGAGAGGGGGGTGGGGACACACACTCACTCTATGTCTCTCACATACACTCTCTCTGACACACTCTGTCTATCACACTCTATCTCTCTGTCACACACACACAGTCTCTATCTCTCTGTCTCACACACACAGACACTCTGTCTCTCACACACTGTCTCTCTCACACACACAAACACACACACACTCTGTCTCTGTCTCTGTCTCTCTCCCTCATTCTCTATCTGACACACACACTCTCACATACACTCTCTATCAAACATACACTCCGAGGAAAACCTTGCTAGCGCCCGTTTCATTTGTGTCAGAAACGGGCCTTTTTTTACTAGTTTAGAATACTGTGTACAATTTCGGAGACCACACCTTCAAAAAGATATAAACAAGATGGAGTCGGTTCAGAGGACAGCTACTAAAATGGTCAGTGGTTTTCATCATAAAGCATATGGGGACAGACTTAAAGATCTCAATATGTCTACTTTGTAAGAAAGGCGGGAGAGGGGAGATATGATAGAGACATTTAAATAGTTACGTGGCATAAATGCACAGGAGGTGAGTCTCTTTCAATTGAAAGGAAGCTCTGGAACGAGGGGGCATAGGATGAAGATGAAAGAGGATAGACTCAGAAGTAACCTGAGGAAATATTTCTTCATGGAAAGAGTGGTGAATTCGTGGAACAGCCTCCCAGTGGAAGTGGTGGAGACAAAAACAGTATCTGAATTCAAGACTACTACTACTACTACTACTTAACATTTCTAAAGCGCTACTAGGGTTACGCAGCGCTGTACAATTTTAACATGGAAGGACAGTCCCTGCTCAAGGAGCTTACAATCTAAAAGACAGGTGTAAATCTAGAGACAAGTATACAATCTAAAAGACAAGTGTAGAGTCGATCTGATAGGGCATACTATATTTCTCGAAAGGTTAGGTGCCGAAAGCAGCATTGAAGAGGTGAGTTTTAAGCAGAAATTTGAAGATGGGTAGGGAGGGGCTTGGCGTAGGGGTTGAGGAAGATTGTTCCAGACATAGGGTGAGGCAAAGAGAGTTTGGGACAAGTACATAGGATCTGTAAGGGAGTTATAGGGAGAGTAGATGGCATGGATGGGCAGACTGGATAGGCCATACGGTCTTTGTCTATATTTTGTTTTCTGTTTCTATGTTCACCTTCTTTTTTGTTTTGTTTTTCTACTTATTAGCTCTCACATCCTAACCCAACTCATTCACTTTTAAATATTTACCTGCTATAATTGTACATGAGCTAATTTGAGCCTTCTATATATTTACAGCCTACTGCATGAATTACCAAAATTTCTGTATGTTAGACAAAAGCAAAAGCAGCTCTCTTTGTGTTATTAATCACGGCAGGGAAAACAAGAGGAGCCACAAGCAATGCAGATTAACGGATAAGTGGCATTATCCCAGCTGCTAGAACAGGAAACATCCACAGAAATTGATATGTTGTTATTTTCCCCAAAGGATATGATTTGTCAGGCATCATGGTCTGCTAGGACACTGAAATAATAAACCTTTCCCCCCTCCAAGCACAGGATAAACAATTGGAGCCAAATAAGGTCAAGATGCCAAAGGCAATGTTAAAAGGATACAAATGATGTACAAATCCAATTTAAATCATACTGTGTAAGCACAGAGGGAGAGAGCTGTGTAGATGCACCTGCAACAATATTACACTCCGAAAACTCAATGGGCTGATTTACCAAGCTTTATTTTGCCATAGACACAGAGTGGCCCAATGTGCTCTCTCTTCAAGGAAACATTTTTATGTTGCAGGACCATCAGTTTGAGACATGCTTTATTTTGACCAGTGTAGCCAGATAAGTATGTTTATTGCTTTCATTGTGGTCCCAGAGAAAGCTGGAATCTTTTGTTTGAAGCTAGTTTATGAATAACCCAGAGATGTTATAGCACGTACCCTCTTTTGGTAACTTGTGTTGGTCAAATCAGGTGCATTACAACCTACGAAAGGGGATAGAAACAGCAGATCACACAAACAGCAACATTCAGGGGCCCTTTTACTAAGGAGTGCCGAAAAATGACCTGCACTGGTATAGGCGTGTGTTTTGGATGCGCATAGGCCAATTTTTCAACGCACCTGGAAAAAAAGGCCTTTTTTTGTGACCAAAAATGGACATGCAGCAAAATTAAAACCAGTGTGTGTCCATTTTCGGCCTGAGACCTTACCACCACTCATTGACTTAAGGACTTAAGTATTGCCACACTGGGATAGACCAAAGGTCCATCAAGCCCAGCATCCTGTTTCCACCAGTGGCCAATCCAGGTCACAAATACCTGGCAAGCTCCCAAAAAAGTACAAAACATTTTATGCTGCTTATCCCAGAAATAAGCAGTGGATTTCCCCCAGTCCATCTTAATAATAGCGCAGCTTAGTAAACAGGGCCCATAAAGTTCAGCACATCTCTCTATATAAAAGGCACCTCCAACGTTCGAATGAAGCCTCAAGCCGGAAACTTGAGGCGGGCAAGATATCCGGTTTCGCCATGAGTGTCTGCCCCGCCCTCGCTTCACAACGTGATGACGTCGAGGACGGAGCAAAGACACTCAACGAATCAAGGAAGCCCATTGGTTAATCTCTGTTTCCACTCCCTAACGCAGCTGTCATTCCCATACACCCAAAACCAAACAAAATCGCCACTGCACCCCATCCCCCCGCCCACACTCCCCCTCACCCACTCTCCCGCAGCCGCTCGCTCACCGTTCCGCCGCACCCCCCTCTCCTCTCCCACTCTGGCCATGCACCAGGACGATTACTACACACGAGTGGAACTGACCCAATCAACTAAAATGTAAGCAAGAAGCCCCATTGCTTAATCTCTATTTCCACTCCCCAACACAGCCATCATTCCCATACACTCAAAACCAAGCACACCTACGAGCTGCTGATACACATTGTTGTTTTCAATCACAACCAAACAAAATCGCCACTGCACCCTGTCCCCCCGCCCACACTCCCCCTCACCCACCCTCCCGCAGCTGCTCGCTCACTGTTCCGCCGCACTCCCCTCTCCTCTCCCACTCTGGCCATACAACAGGACGATTACTACACACGAGTGGGATTGACCCAATCAACTACAATGTAAGCAAGGAGGCCCATTGGTTAATCTCTATTTCCACTCCCCAACACAGCCGTCATCCCCACACACTCAAAACCAAGCACACCTACGAGCTGCTGATACACATTGTTGTTTTTTTTTCCCTTCTTCCATCTGAAACACATCTAAAGCTGTTTCTACTGGATAAACTGCGCCTTAACAGGTAAAGGACAAAAGGTTTTTCTTTTTGGTTTCTTACTGCACACCTTTGTAATTTAGTTGAAAGCTACACATCTGTACATATAAATATCATGAAATCTAAACTAAATATCACTCAAACACTTTATCCAGCCGTTGCCTGTCAATGTGTGTCACTGAAAGAGTATGAGGGAGCTCCAGCTGCCTGTGGGTCACGACAGGACTTAGCTGCTGGACGCCAGAAGCAGTGTCTTCTTAGGTTGACAGCAAATAGCAACCCCCCCCCCCCCCCCCCACCAAGCACCTCAGAGGGAGGGAGAAAGGGAGGGGACAGGACCATGGAACTGGGAGGGAGAGGGAGGGACCCTTGAACTGGTAGGGGACCCTGGAACTTTGGAGGAGGACTATGGAACTGGGAGGGAGGGAGGGCGGGAAGGTGACCCTGGAACTGGGAGGGTGGGGACCCTGAAACTCTGAGGGAGGGTGGGGGGGGACCCTGAAACTGGAAGGGACCCTGGAACTCGGAGGGAGGGGGGATGACCCTGGAACTCAGAGGGGGGGATGACCCTGGAACTCGGAGGGAGGGAGGGATGGAGGGGGGACCCTGGAACTGGGACGGAGGAGGGAGGGGCCCCTGGCACACACTCTGATTCTCACACATACACACACTCTCTCTCTCACGGACACACTCGCACCCAGTCTCACTCTCTCTCTCTGTCACACACACACACACACTCGCACATTCACTCTCTCGCACACAGTCAATCTCACACACACTCTCTCAAACATACACACTCCGACGAAAACCTTGCTAGCGCCCATTTCATTTCTGTCAGAAATGGGCCTTTTTCACTAGTAATAAATAATGCAAAGAAATCTGAACATACAGTATATACAAATTCAGATAGTAAAAATCAGAACATTTAGGGGGTCTTTTTCAAAGGTGCACTAGCGTTTTTTTAGTTCTCGCTAAATATTTACGTGCGCTAAATGCTAAGGTGCCCATAGAAATATAATGGGCATCCTAGCATTTAGCGCACAAGAATTTTGCAAAGGTGCGCTAGCGTTTTTAGCTCACGCACCTTTGTAAAAGACTCCCTTAGAACTTAAATGTGAAATGTTACACATTAGAAGGAAAAATCATTGACACCTATCTAGAAAGATCAAAATTAACAGAACTTCCTTCTAATGAAAATTCTGCCCACACAAGTTTACAAAATGTTATCAAAATGTTATTTAGACCAGGTGCAGAATAAAAAAAAAAACAGTGTTCAGTTAAAAGGGTAATGGTACTCAAAAATACGCTGGTGTCTCTAGGCAAACCATTCCAACTTGTGTGTACTTTGAATTGTGGTATACAATTATACTTCTTGTCAAGTTTAAAGGTTATAAACAAAAACTGGAAGCCTTAGAAGATTAAAGAACAGAACTATCTAAGCGTTTTTTTTATTAAAACAAGATATATGTTAAAAACTTACATAAACATTTTTTTAATGTGTTCAGGTTTTAGGGGCTCACAACCTTAATGTAGTGAGCTCAACATCAGCTGATATGGAGCCATGCTGATGTTATCCAGGGGGAGGGGGAGGTTTGAGGGTAGGTAGGTAGGAAGGAAGGAAGGAAGAGGAGGATAGGTTGAAGGGAAAGGTTTAAGTAAGAGTGCACAGGGGTTTTAGTTGGATAAGTCAGTTGCTAGAGGGTAGGGGATTGGGTGTTTATTGGGAGAAGTTTAGCTGGCAAAAGTTACTTAGGAGGGAGGAAGGGGAAACGAGCGGGGTCCGGGAGCAGGGGTTGTAACCTGCCGTTCCCTCCCTAGTTTCTGGGGCCATTTTGGTGTTTTTGTGGTGTGGTAGAGGGTCAGATGGGTTTGTTGGTCGGTGGTTGGTCGGTGGCAGCTTGGTGGGGCGGAATTTTTGAGTTGGTGAAACTGTTGGGGGAGACCTTTGTAAAGTGGGGAATGAATGGAAATAATGGATTTGTTACATTGAGTGTGTCACCCGCCACAATTATTTTCACCAAGTCCTGTGTTACCGCAAACTTTGGGATTGGATGGGAGTAAGGCTAAATGTTTGCTGAGGTCAGTTTGGTACTGACTGGCTTCAATTTTGAAAATAGCAAGGCCTCACTAGGATTTGTGTTTGCTGGTAATTTATTTGATGGTTTAAATTAAGTTAATATAATTGTTAATTATTGAAAGTTGTTAATAAAGCTGTAGCCCATTTATATGCCAAAAGGGTGTTTAGTAATTCTTTAGTGTGGCTGGTATGTTGAGCATGGCGTAATATAGGGTTACCATATGGCTCCAGAAAAAGGAGGACACATTGATCAAGTCCGGGTTTTGCTTTCATTGACAGCAATGGAAGTAAAACCCAAACTGGCTCAATCTATCCTCCCTTTTCTGGAGCCATATGGTAATCCTAGCATAATGTGAATGCTGATGTTATGTATCTGTTTTAAATCTTGTAATGTATGCCCTTTCGAAAAAGATGGACGTTTATCTTTAGTCTCGAAAATACGGTTTGTGCCAGGCAAATGCATTGGATGTGGGCGTTTTTGAGATGTGGGCGTTTGTTTGAGCTGGGCGTTTTCGTTTTTCAGCGATAATTGAAACCGAAGCGTCCCAGCTCAAAAATGACCAAATCCAAGGCTTTGGGTCATGGGAGGGGCCAGGATTCGTAGTGCACTGGTCCCCCTCACATGCCAGGACAACAACCGGGCACCCTAGGGGGCACTTTTAAAAAATAGGAAAAAACATTAAATTACCTCCCAGGTGCATAGCTCCTTTACCTTGGGTGCTGAGACCCCCAAATCCCCCCTCAAAACCCACTCCCCACAACTCAACACCATTACTATAGCACTTAATGGTGAAGGGGGGCACCTACATGTGGGTACAGTGGGTTTTGGGGGGGAGGTTAGAGGGCTCCCATTTACCACCACAAGTGGTACAGGTAGGGGGGGATGGGCCTGGGTCCGCCTGCCTGAAGTGCACTGCATTACCCACTAAAACTGCTCCAGGGACAGGACTTGTTGCTGCTGTATAACCTTGGCACAGCAGTTCACACCGTAAGACAAATCTCGCTGAAAACGTCCTTTATTTCATTAACTGCGTTTACTCACAGTTAACTGCAGATCAGAGGTTGTGCCCCACTGGCAACGAGTCTCCCTGGTACTAAGATTAGCAGTAGCTCAGAGCTGGCAGAATGGTGTGCAATACCCTCTTTCAGCAACATTCAAGGTAAGAACTAAGTTCTGTAACGTGGCTAACACACGAAAGGGATCTAAAACGGACTTACAAAAATGGCCACTACCTCGTGGACTACCGGAAACAAAACAGGGCACACTCTGATCCAGTAGGCAGGGGGAAAAACACCATGGGAGAAGAGCCTACCAACTACCATCGTGAGACTGTAACACAAGCTAGTGAAATCATGGAGCCCAGTGGCGTTCCTAGGGGAGGGCGGTGGGGATGGTCCGCCCCGGGTGCACTCCGCTGGGGGGGTGCCGCACGCGCCTGTCCTCCATTGGTCCATGCTTCTTCTCTGCCCCGGAACAGGTTACTTCCTGGAACAACAGAGGGCAGGCGCGCATGGCACCCCCCTCCCCCCAGCGGCGTGCACCCGGCGGGGGGGGGGGTTCCTTCGCAGGGGTGTCCTTTCGCCGGGGGAGGGGTCCGCGCTGCATCGGGGGGGCACTGCACCCGGGGGGTGGGGCGCATCGGCGATCCGCCCCGGGTGCCAGCCCCCTCAGGAACGCCACTGCCTACACTCACCACAATGCAATGCTGATGTGACCCTGCAGTGCACCCGAGAGCCACATCTGACCCAGGGAAAGGCTATGAGAGGATCGAACACATTCTGCTGTCATGGAGGTGGGTACTGAATTTGAGGGTGGTGTGAGGCTGGGGTTTTTTTTGGTGGGAGGGGGTTAGTGACCACTGGGGGAGCCAGGGGAAGTGATTCCAGATTCCCTCCGGTGGTCATCTGGTCATTTAGGGCACTTTTTTGGGACCTGTTCGTGAGAAAAAGGGTCCAAAAAAAGTGTCCTAAATTCTCGCTAAAAACGCCTTTCTTTTTTCCATTATCGGCCGAGCGCGCCCATCTCTGCTCGGCCGATAACCACGCCCCAGTCCCGCCTTCACCACGCCTCCGACACGCCCCCATGAACTTTATTTGTTCCTGCGACGGAGTGCAGTTGAAGACGACCAAAATCGGCTTTCGATTATACCGATTTGGCCGCCCAAGGGAAACGGACGCCCATCTCCTGAACATGGGCGTTTTTCTCCTTTCGAAAATAAGCAGGATAGTGTTTTTAGCATTCCCTATTGTTTTAAAATTGCAATTGTGATGTCCTTCAAAAGTTTGCATAGTGTTACCCAGTGTACTTGAGAGATCGACTAGCTTTTTATATTCCTATCAGGACCTTAAAATCAGCCCAGGAGTCATTTCCTTCAGTTTTACCACTTTCCAAGATGGGGACTCAGAGATTCTTCTGTGCCATTCCTTTATTTGTGGAGCCCCCTTGCCAGAGAAGCATATATAATAATTCAAGGTCATGCACTTGGGTTGCAAATATTCAAAGGAACAATTTAGTATAGGGCAGTGGTTCCCAAACCTAGTGCTGGAGGCACCCCAGTCAGTCAGGTTTTCAGGATATCCACAATGAATATTCATGAGACAGAGATCTGCATTGTGGATATCCCCAAAATCTGAGTGGCTGGGGTGCCACCAGAACCAGGTTGGCAACCACTGGTATAGGGGGTGAAGTACTTCTGTGTATGAAAGAAGAGTGGGACTCGGGGATGATTGTTGACCATTATTGGCAGGTTAGGCCTATATGACACACCATGGTCAGACTATTCCAAACTAAACTTATCCCTACAATGGTGAAAAAAGGGCGCAAACCGAATACAAGAACACTCAACCTTCACCACAAGAGACCAAATAGACCCAGAAACATTCTGGCAACTGATCTACAATAATGAATGGTCACCACAAATGGACTCGATATACTATCTCCTAGATTGGGACAAAAGATGCAGAAGCATATTAGATGAAATAGCACCACTACAAACAAGATCCTCACGTAGACATAACTCGATACGGTGGTACAACGAAGACCTCAGAAAACTAAAAACACAAACTAGGAAACTCGAGCGAGCATGGAAAAAAAATAAAAGATGAGCACACACTCAACGCATGGAAACAGACTCAAAGAAAATACAAATATGCAATAAGACAAACCAAAAGGGCTTACTACAAAACCAAAATAGGGCCAGACTACAAAGACACGAAGAAACTATATCAACTCATGAACAAACTACTAGACACCATACTGGTCACCACAACCAACATAGACACCCCATCAGCTGACATACTTGCTAAATACTTCAAAGAAAAAATTGTAAACCTACGCAACACGTTACCTCAGAACACCACCAATTTCGAAAGATTCATTGAGTGTCTAGACCCAATCCTCGGTGAATACCCAACAGACAGAATCTGGACAAATTTCGCTCTCCTTACCGCTGAAACAATCACCCAAGCGATCAACAAGTCTTCCAGAACTCACTGTAAATTGGACACCTGTCCCAATTACCTAATAAAATCCGCTCCTCAACGCTTCATGGCAGACCTCACATCCCACCTCAACTACATGCTTCAACGTGAACTCTTCCCCAAGGAACATGGCAACATCCTACTCACTCCGATACCAAAAGATACAAAGAAAAAAATGAACGAAATCACCAACTACCGCCCAGTCGCATCTATCCCACTGGTAGTCAAACTGACGAAAAGCATGGTAACCAAACAACTCACCGATTACGTAAACAAATTCTCTATACTACACGAATCACAATCAGGATTTCGCTCGAACCACAGCACCGAAACAGTACTAGTAACTCTCCTAACCAAATCCCAGAAATAAGCAGTGGATTTTCCTCAAGTCATTTTAATAATGGTCTATGGACTTTTCCTTTAGGAAGCTGGCCAAACCTTTTTTAAACCCTGCTAAGCTAACCGCCTTTACCATATTCTCTGGCAACGAATTCCAGAGTTTAATTACACGTTGAGTGAAGAAACTTTTTCTCTGATTCATTTTAAATTTACTTCTTTGTTAGCTTCTTTGTGTGCCCCCTAGTCCTATTATTTTTGGAAAGAGTAAACAAATGGTTCACGTCTACCCATTACACTCCACTCATTGTTTTATAGAACTCTATCATTTCTCCCCTCAGCCGCCTTTTCTCCAAGTTGAAGAGCCCTAGCTGCTTTAGCCTTTCCTCATAGGGAAGTCGTCCCATCCCCTTTATCATTTTCGTTGCCCTTCTCTGTACCTTTTCTAATTCCACTATATCTTTTTTGAGTTGAGTTGATCAGAATTGAACACAATATTTGAGGTGTGGTCGCACCATGAACCGATACAAAGGCATTATAACATCCTCATTTTTGTTTTCCATTCCTTTCCTAATAATACCTAACATTCTATTTGCTTTCTTAGCCACCGCAGCACACTGAGCAGAGGGTTTCAACCAGTGGCGTACCTAGGGTAGTTGACACCCGGGGCTGGTAATTTTTTAACACCCCCTTCCAAAATCCAGTACTAGGCATACCGAGAATACAAAATACTGAGGACCTATACTATTACTACTACTTATCATTTCTAAAGTGCTACTAGACGTATGCAGCGCTGTACACTTGAACACGAAGAGACAGTCCCTGCTCGATAGAGCTTACAATCTAATTGTAAGCGGGAGGTGGTGGAGATGAAAATGGTAACGGAATTCAAACATGCGTGGGATATGCATAAAGGAATCCTGTGCAGTAGGAATGGATCCTCAGAAGCTTAGCCGAAATTGGGTGGCAGAGCAGGTGGGGGAAGAGAGGTTGGTGGTTGGGAGGCGAGGATAGTGGAGGGCAGACTTATACGGTCTGTGCCAGAGCCAGTGATGGGAGGCGGGACTGGTGGTCAGGAGGTGGGAAATACTGCTGGGCAGACTTGTACGGTCTGTGCCCTGAAAAAGGCAGGTACAAATCAAGGTAAGGTATACACATATGAGTTTATCTTGTTGGGTAGACTGGATGGACCATGCAGGTCTTTTTCTGCCATCATCTACTATGTTACTATGTTACTAATTAGGACAGACAAACAGGACAAACAAGAGATAAGGGAACATTAAAGTGAGGATGATATAATAAGTGTTCTGAGCAAGTGAATAAGGGTTAGGAGTTAAAAGCAGCTTCAAAAAGGTGGGCTTTTAGCTTAGATTTGAAGACGAACAGAGATGGAGCTTGATGTACCGGCTCAGGAAGTCTGTTCCATGCATATGGTGCAGCAAGATAAAAGGAACAGAGTCTGGAGTTAGCAGTGGAGGAGAAGGGTGCAAATAAGAGAGATTTACCCAGTGAACGGAGTTCCCGGTGGGGAGGAATATAGGGAGAGATGAGAGTGGAGAGGTACTGAGGAGCTGCAGAGTGAATGCACTTATAGGTCAATAAGAGGAGTTTGAACTGTATGCGGAAACGGATAGGAAGCCAGTGAAGTGACTTGAGGAGAGGGCTAATATGAGCATAACCACACTGGCGGAATATTAGTCATGCAGCAGAATTTTGAACAGATTGAAGAGGAGAGAGATGGCTAAGTGGGAGACCTGTGAGAAGCAAGTTGCAATAGTCTAAGCGAGAGGTGATAAGAGTGTGGATGAGGGTTCTGGTAGTCTGCTCAGAAAAGAAAGGGCAAATTTTGCTGATATTATAGAGAAAGAAACAACAGGTTTTAGCAGTCTGCTGAATATGTGCAGAGAAGGAGAGGGAGGAGTCGAAGATGACTCCAAGGTTACGAGCTGATAAGACAGGAAGAATGAGAGTGTTATCCACAGAAATAGAGAATGGGGGAGGAGGAGAGGTTGGTTTAGGGGGAAAGATAAGAAGCTCAGTCTTGGTCATGTTTAGTTTCAGATGGCGCTGAGACATCCAGGTAGCAATGTCAGACAGGCAGGCTGATACTTTAGCCTGGATTTCGGCTGAGATTTCTGGTGTGGAGAGGTAGATCTGGGAGTCATCAGCATAAAGATTATACTGAAAACCATGGGATGAGATCAGAGTACCAAGGGAAAAAGTATAGATGGAGAAAAGAAGAGGTCCCAGGACAGATCCCTGAGGTACACCAACTGACAGTGGGATAGAAGTAGAGGAGGATCCACTAGAGTATACATTAAAAGCACGCTGGGAGAGATAAGAAGAAAACCAGGAAAGAACAGAGCCCTGAAATCCAAGTGAGGACAGCGTATCAAGGAGTAGGCTGTGATCAAGTGTCAAAAGCAGCACATAGATCGAGAAAGATGAGGATAGAATAGAGACCTTAGGATCTGGCCAGGAACAGATCATTGGAGACTTTAGCAAGCGCTGTTTCAGTTGAATGAAGGGGGTGAAAGCCAGATTGATTCTTGCATACCATAAGCAGTAATTTCTACAAGTCACACAAGGAAAAGGAAAGCATCTTAAACACTACAGTGAGCACTAGAAAATCAATTCACATATTGTAAAACGAAACCAGACAGAATAGTACAGATCGTCAATCCTGCACAGTCAATGCCAACTGAAAGCCATGTCTTTTTCACAAACAGATACACCCTAATCCACTATAGAATAAGTAATCATAAACGGTCTATTTAGACAAAAATTAAACTGAACCCCCAAGATGCCAGACTCCGCATACAATGCAACACCACAGAAACAGAAAATGTCCCCTAGTACTGTGCAAAATATAAAGACAGCAGATGTAAATTTGAAAAAACTAACAAATACCAATCAACAGTTTACAAATTAACAAATAGAAATAAAACAAATATAGAAAATAAAATAATACAATTTTATTGGACTAATACATTTAGCTTTCGGAGGCCAAAACGTCCTTCGTCAATACAGTATAGTGCTGTTACAGTATCCTATCCTGACCTGAGGAAGGGGTTTTGTTCTCCGAAAGTTTGTCAAAATGTATTAAAATTAGTTCAATAAAAAGATTACCTTATTTACATGTTCTATTTATAAACATTTATTAACACATCTACAATACTACTTTATCCTAAAGCAAAAAAATAAAAATATATATTTTATTTACAGTTTGTTGTCTCTGGTTTCTGCTTTCCTCATCTTCTTTTCACTGTCTTCCTTCCATCCAGCATCTGTCTTCGCTCTCTCTCTCTCTGTTGTCCCCTTCCATCCAGTCTGCCGTCTCTCCCTTCCATCTAAATCTGCCGTCTATCTCTGCCCCTTCCATCCACCATCTGCCCGTCTGCCCTCTCTCTCTCCCCCTTCCATCCACTGTCTGCCCTTTCTCTCTGCCCCTTCAATCCACCATTTGCCATCCCTCTCCCATCCATCCAGTGTCTGCCCTCCCTCTTGCTCCCCCTTCCATCCAGGGTCTGCCCTCCCTCTCTCTCTCCCTTCCATCCAGGGTCTGCCCCCTCTCTTCAACCCCCAGTTTCAGCCCCACTATCCCACCAGTCCCCAGTTTCAGTCCCAGCCCTTTTCTCCCACCAGTCCCGAGCTTCAGCCCCAGCCACTTCTCCCTGTCCCCTGTTCAGCCCCCAGTACCCACAGTTTCAGCCCCTGCCCCTTTTCAGCCCCCAGTTCCAGTACTAGCCCCCTTATCCTACCTACCCTCCTTTTCAGCCCCCAGCTCCAGTCCCTTTCATCCACATGCCTTGCATTAAGGCCCCCCTTTTCAGCCCCAGATCCATTCTCCCTCTTACCCCCTTCTCAGAACCCAGTTCCAGCTCCAGGCCCCTTCTCCCTTCTGAGCTCCCCCTCCCAGACCCAGTCCCCTTCTCCCATCTGAGCACCCCAGACCGTCCCAGTCCCCTTCTCCCATCTGAGCCCCACCACCCAGTCCCAGTCCCCTTCTCTCATCTGAGCCCCCCCCCCAACCCAGTCCCCACCTGCCCACCAGCTCGTTTGACAGACAACCCTCTTCTCCTGCCACCCGGCACCCAGCCTTAAAAAAAATCAGTGAAGCGCCTCGCGTCTTCTCTGCTATAAATGAAGCAAATCGCCTCGTTGCATCGGCCCTTCCCTCACTGTGTCCCGCCCTCTGATGTAACTTCCTATTTCTGAGAGGGCGGGACACAGTGAAGGAAGGGCCGACGCGACGAAGTGATTTGCTTCTTTTACAGCAGAGCAGATGTGAGGTGCTTCACTGATTTTTTTGTTTAAGGCTGGGTGCCGGGTAGTAGTTCCAGATTGGCGTGCGGCAAGCCGGTTGCCGCGAGCCAACCCTTTAGAAAAAGGGCCCCTAAATTAAATAAGATTAAATATAAAAAAAAGTAGAATTAAAATGGGAAAGAAAGTAAAAACAGATTAGTGATTACTTTGCTGCTGTGTCCTTGAGCTCCAGAACAGCTGCTGATCAAAAAGCATGCTAGCAAGACTGGGCTCCAGGGTTGCCATATAAAAAAAAAAATTCCCACCCAAAACAGCCCAAAACCCGCCCAAAAACCGCACACACCCCACCCTCGACATCATCAACCCCGCCCCTTCCGTCATCACCCCCCACCCCCCGCCGTCATCAACCCCGCCCCTTCCGTCATCACCCCGCCCAATACATCGGCAAAGCCCGCCCAAAACATCACAAACCCCGCCTCTGTCACCATTAGCCCCACCCCCCGCCGGCCGAAAAACCGCCCAAAACCCGCACAAAAAAAACCAAAACCAGCCCAAAAAAACACAACCCGCTGCAGGCAAAAGTTTCCCGCGGCGGGTTGCGGAAAACCGCCCAATTGGGCAGGAAAACCGCCCATCTGGCAACCCTGCTGGGCTCTCTCACACAGCCGCAGACCACAGCAGAGGGAGGCTGGCCCTAGCTCAGAGCTAACAACCAATAGGGAAAGCTCAAAAGGAGTCAATCACAGGATACTGCAAACAAAAGGAACAGCAGTTGTAATCAGGGCCACTGAGAGACTGAACCGGGCCCAGCCCCCTCCCCAAATCGTCGTTCGCTGCTGCCCCCCCCCCCCCCACGATTGCTGCCGACCCCCCATTGCTGCTGCTGCCACAACAGAATTGAAGTACCTTGGTTGTCGGAGATCCCAAGGCCCCCCCCCAGCAGAAGATGTCTTCTTCCTCCAGCATTGACTGCCTGCTCCTGCGGCTCATTTTCCTCTCAGGGTACGCTCGGTTTCAAAACCAAGAATGCGCGCTTGAGAGGAAAAGCGGCCACTCAGCAATGAGCAGAACAGCATCACTGGAGGAAGCTCTGGGTCCTCCCCAACCTCCGGGGAGGGGGGGGGGAGGCTGGCACCGGAGTTTTCTTTCTCCTGCTCCTGTTGAGACGCGATCAATCGGGTCCAATCAGAAGCAGGAGAGAGACCCTGGCACCGGGCCCCCCTTGGAGGCCTAGGCCTGGGGAATTTCCCCCTTCCCCCTCGGCGGCCCTGGTCGTAATACACAGTGCTTATACACAGTGCTATCTATTACAGAGACAATGCACCTTGCCTCCGTGAATATGGGGGAACACAAAATTGAACAGCCCAAAAGCAAAAAGGCTGTCAATCCTTTGAATAATAGAACTAACATAAGTTGTGTATAGTTTTGGGAAGGAGCTATAAGCATGAAACATTTTATTACAGAATCCAGCAGACTGTTTAATTTCCACTGTTTAATTAAATGGTGGAGATCATGGACAGAAGATCGTGTTTTATGCCCTATTGCAAAAAAAAAAAAAAATGCAGGCAGAGTACGGCATAAATTCTGAGCACTAGTTCATATTATTCTATGCTGGGAACCCACTCAAAAGGTAAAATAGAATCTGGAATTTCATTGTGGCATTTTGCTACTATTCCATCTAAAAGTGTTTGCTTATTTACTTATTTATTTTATTAAGCTGATTGTCCCCACAGCAAAACTATGGGCTTTCCACTGTTTTCATTTGCCACATTTCAATAGCTGGCATTATATTCAGAACGCTGCTGCACGTCTTATATTCCGCCAAAACCGATATACTCATACCACCCCTCTCCTTAAATCACTTCATTGGCTTCCAATCAGATATCGCATACAATTCAAGCTCCTCCTCCTTACCTACAAATGCACTCAGTCTGCGGCTCCTCACTACCTCTCCACCCTCATCTCCCCTTATGTTCCCGCCCGCAACCTCCGCTCACAGGACAAAGCCCTTCTCTCAGTACCCTTCTCCACTACTGCCAACTCCAGGCTCCGCTCATTCTGCCTTGCCTCACCCTATGCCTGGAATAATCTTCCTTTACCCATACGCCATGCCCCTCCCTACCCATCTTGAAATCTCTGCTTAAAACTCACCTCTTCAATGCTGCCTTCGGCGCCTAACCGCTCGAGAAATATAAAATACCCCAATCTATCCACCCTATCAGATTAACTGTTCACTCGTCCTCTAGATTGTTCACTTGTCTTTAGTTTGTTCTCTTGTCTTTTAGATTGTAAGCTCTTTGAGCAGGGACTGTCCTTCTATGTTTGAATTGTACAGCGCTGCGTAACCCTAGTAGCGCTTTAGAAATGATTGTTGTTGTTGTTGTTGTTGTTGTTGTTATATGTTAAAGCTGTTTTCTGTTTCCAGCTGAATGGGAGTATAAACCTTTCTGTTTGAAGAGTTGCTCATCCCTTCCCATCTGTGTATTGCTTTTAAGCTGAGCCATGGTCTGACAGATGCAATTCTAGTGAAAGTTGTCTGAATAAAATGCCTGCTCAGAAATCCAGTGGGTTATTGATACAGATTTTGGTACGATAACTAATCCAGTTTAGAACCCATTCAACAGTGTAGAAAAGCTGGAGGGTGGGTCCATTACTGTATTTCTCTATGAAGTAAATCTTTTGCAAAGCTTTAGGTCTGTGGAATGTTTTCAGGAAAAAAAATAATGCAATTTGTGCTATGGTAATGTATGTGCTATTCTTTCCCTCAGTTTAGTGAACCGCTTTTCCTTACAGACTTTAGTGAGTCTGCTTGTCATACACAGTAAGATGGAATTTAGTAGGATTTAAGATTCATTGATCCATGTGGGGTTTTTTAGGATAAAGCTTTACCTTAATGGGGAAAGGCTGATTGGAGTCAGTTGTTTCACACTCATTGTATATTGTGCAGTCCCTCTGGAGGATTTGTCTCATTGCTTCTGTCTGCCAAAACCGTTCTTGTTGAATGTGAGAGAGGTAGCTGTGCAGCTGGCAATATTAATCACACAGGATTAGAAATGTAGAGAGCAGGGTTAGGGCTCAACATATAGGTGCCCAAGGCAGAAACTAGGAAAGGGACCCAAAGCCCACGTTCAAGTTATGCCTCTTTCATCTTCCCTGTGGCATGGAAACTCTTAGCAATTGCCCTGGTTGCCCCCCCCCCCCCCCCCCCCAAGCTGGCCAAGGAATCAGTGTTCTAGGGAGGTCTTCGGAACAGTGAAAGTATATGTCCTGTTCTCTGCAGCAGCCTCTCTCTTCATGACTCTGTAAGCTAAGACAAAGTATCCTACAGTGCACAGCCCCATTAAGGCACAAGCAAACTAGACATATGTCCAAATGTTTAGGGGAGGCTCTGTAAAATGTGCTGAGAACTCTGCTAGGCTTTTCAATTCTGGATTTTGTTTTCAGGATTCTACAAATTTATAAATTAACTGTCTTGAAGCCAGAATGATGGCTAAAGCAGGGGCATAGCTAGGTGGGGCATAGCTAGGTGGGGCCATGGGCCCCCACAGATTTAGCCCTGACTCTCCCTCTACTTTTGACCCCCCCCCCCCGCCACCGACCCTCCCCTGCCACTTTTGACCCTCTCCTCTCGCCGCCGCCACCACCGGGTACTTTTGCTGGCGGGGGTCCCCAGCTCCCGCCAGCCGAAGCCCTCTTCAGCACGGGTCTCCGGCGCGTTCGCTGATCTGTTTCTGTGAGTCTTGACTCCTGACGTCCTGCACGTTCATGGGACCCAGCAAAGGTACCTGTCGGCAACAGAGGTGGGGGGTGTCGAAAGTGGCGGTTGGGCGGCGGCGCTGGGGTGGGGTCTAAAATATGCCCCCTCATGACCCTCCTCCCGCCGAAGTCTGGCTACACCCCTGGGCTAAAGTGTCTGGATATTTTTCAGAGTATAGCCCTGTATAGCTCTCCAGTATTCCCCCTCCCCCCTTCCAGTGCAGAGACTGTGGTAGTGTTACCACCCCTCTCGGCTGGACTGTAGTGATGTGCTCCCAGATACCTGATGTTTGTAGTCGTGGCGAATATCCAGGGAACACACACTCACAGCCGAGGGAGTGGAACAAATAAACTAACCTCGACCTTTACTCTCAAAGAATAAAGGAGGAAAAGAAGCTAAATGTAGGATTTGTTCCTGAAATGGAAGGACCAAACTTTCAGATTTGCAAATTATCTTTCTCTTTATTGAATACAAATGCAAGCAAATTTTCATTCAAATAAACTCAAATTCGCAATTAGTGTGTGGCTTAATAGAACTGCAATAACATATTCAACATTCAAATGTAGTTTTACATGGATACCCTTAACTTTTTCTGTTTCTTTCAACAAAATCACCTAAAAAGGCAGAAAAGAACCTTTTCAGATAAATATTTAAATTGTCTTTTAATCAAAAGCAGGTATTTGTTTTAATACTCTTTCCTTGCTATTGATATCAGAATTTGAGTCTTTATGGGTATTATGGATGTTTGTGCAAGGATCTCACTTGAACCCAGAACACATAGGCAAGTCAGGAAAACATGTTTTTTTTTTATATTTGATGTTGATCTGTTCTTTAGTTTTCCCTTACAATGTTCTAAACCACAAAAACTATATGTCCTTCAACACCCTTTGCAAATGTCACTTAGCTGTGTTTGAATTCATTTAGGTGAGGTCTTTCTTGCATTGGAGCTCAGCCGGAACCCTTCAGAGGATAATTCACCAATCTCTTCTCCCTAAACCTCACTTATAAACAGTGGCGTAGCTACGTGGGGCCCGAGGGGGCCGGGGCCCCCGCAGATTCACCCCCGGACCCCCCTCCTGGAGAACCCGCCCCCGCCGCCGCGTACCTTTACTTTTGCTGGCGGGGGATCCCACTCCCCGCCAGCCGACGTCTTCTCAGTCCTTCCTGCTCTTCAATTTGTTTGCTGACGTTCTCTGTTCTCTGAGTCTGACGTCCTGCACGTACAACGTGCAGGACGTCAGCAAACAAATTGAAGAGCAGGAAGCGACTGAGAAGAAGATGTCGGCTGGCGGGGAGTGGGATCCCCCGCCAGCAAAAGTAAAGGTAGGCTGCAGCGGCAGCGGGTTCGCGCCGGGAGGGGGGGCGGCAATGTCGGGGGGGCGGCGCCGGGGGGAGGGCTAAAATGTGCCCCCTCCCCCCGGGCTCTGGACCCCTCCCCCACGGAAGGCTGGCTACGCCCCTGCTTATAAAGAAAAAAAATGGAGGCAAAGCCCTTAAACTCCCTGCTTGTCCAGGAACTCACTCCACTCTGGTGACTATTAACCAATTCTCAATACTGTGGCCAAACTCTCTAATTGAAATAAAATAAGTTAAAGGTTTTCTCACTACAAAACCTATTTCTCACTGTTGTTTCCCTATTCTAAAGGCTCCAGCAGGCTTCAGCACTGCATTCAGAACCATCACACAGTACACAGTCCCTATTCCAATGATGTTTCAACATTTCATCTCACAAACCCCACTCAAATACATTACTCTGCATAGCTATCAGATCAATCTGGAGCATACAGCACACTCATACAAAAGCAGTGCTGGATTTTCTTTAATCTGCAGTCTGCTTCCAAACCCTGCACTGAACTCAGAACTCTCACAAACAACACACCTTTTCCACAGACACAGCCTAAAACTGTCTTTCTCCAAAACACAGATTCACCTTCAATCTCCCCTCTGTCCCACTTTAAAACTCTTTCACACTATTTCCTGACACCCTTATAGGCTTTCTCATTTAGTGCAATTCCCAACACAAAGCACAACCTCTCTCACTCTTACCAGGATAGGCAGCCATGTGTCCTCTTAATACCTTAGCATACAGACTCTCATTCCACAAAATTGTAACTCACTTTTTATCTCTTGGAACCCAGTTCTATCTCTGAAACACCCTTCACACTCACCTCAGCTCACTTTCAATATACTACTACTACTACTACTACTTAGCATTTCTATAGCGCTAATATCAAAGTACCCTTTTTCAATGTCACATTTTTCACTTTAAACTCATAAAATATACTTTTATTTCTTACATTTCACACACTCAGCAAACGTTTCTCTCCCAGTCATTCCCTTCTCTGGTCTTCAGTTCACTCAGCACTCAGGCCCAGATGCACAAAACTTTAACGACCCTTTAACAACCCTTTAATGAGGAAATTTTGAAACATAGCATGCATTATAGGCCATTTTCCGACAACGCTAGCAGCTAACGAAAACGGAATGCAAACGAGAAACTACCATTGAAATGAGGACAATTCGAAATGCACTAAGCATACCGACGATTGCAACGAACCATTTACCGGCAGAAATTTAACGTGAGCTCAGACCTGTCGTTAAGGCCTGAGTTGTCATCTCCCCGCTGCCCCCTGCACCATAAAAAACATGTTTAAAAAAGAAAAGTGAGCTCCCCCGCTTCCCTCTGCCACCGAACTTCCCTCTGCCAAAAACAAAAAATGAAACTAAAATTAAAAAAGGATCGGGAGGGGGCAAAGACGCTCATCAGCAGCGTCCTGTATGGACGGCCTTGCCCCCCCCCCCTGAGGTCGCCGCTACTTCCCGCTGCTCCGTGTGTGAAATAAAAGCTGTTATAAATCTTAACTTTTGCAGTGCCGGGCCCCCCTCCCTTCCTGTCTCTCTCTTCTCCTTCTGTATCCAATGCTCCACCTCCTGACATACTCCGCCTCCGTGCCCCGCCCCCCTGAGTTCGTCGTTGCCGCTCCCCCCTCCACCGGACCCCCCCCCTCCGCCATAATGGCCGGTGCAGCGCCTCTCACCTATGTTTGAAGGCGCTGCACGGGTTGGATCAGCTGTTCGTCGATCGCTTCTGTCTCCTCCAATGTCTCTCTCTTTCTTTCTGTGCCCGCCCTCCTCTGGTCAGTTACCTACGTAGATAACTGACGTCAGAGGAGGGTGGGCACAAGAAGAAGGAGAAAGACGTCGGAGGAGACAGAAGCGATCGACGAACAGCTGATCCAACCCCTGAAGCGCCTTTAAACATCGGTGAGAGGCGCTGCACTGGCCATTATGGCGGAGGGGGGGTCCAGTGGAGGGGGGGAGCGGCGACGACGAACTCAGGGGGCGGGGCACAGAGGCGGAGGATGGCAAGAGGCGGAGCATTGGATACAGAAGGAGAAGAGAGAGACAGGAAAGGAGGGGGGCCCGGCACTGCAAAAGTTAAGATTTTTAACAGCTTTTATTTCACACACGGAGCAGCGGGGAGCAGCGGGGAGCAGCGGGGACCTCGGGAGGGGGGGGCAAGGCCATCCATACAGGACGGTCCTTATGAGCGCCTTTGCCCCCTCCCGATCCTTTATGTTTGTGGAGACATGCAGGGGAAAGCGGGGAGCCAAGTGTTTGTGCTGTTTTCTTTTTTTGTTGTTGTTTTGACGTTTCTGGCATGTGCAGAGCAGCCAGCATAACGCTTGACTGCTCTGTGCATGCTTTAGGAGCCGATTACCGACAGGGATTGATGCATCGTTCTTTACAATACCGCACCGAACTTGTGCGACTTGTTTTTTTTGGAGCATTGTTCGTTTTTTAAAATTCTGTAATGGCTTTAACGATTTTGCTTTTTTTACGTTTGGTTGATGCATCTGGGCATCAGTCTCTCTGGCAACTCACCCCCCCCCCCCCCCCCCTCTAGAGGAACATCTGACATCACTCAACCAATCAGCTTGTCAGAGAAAGACAGGGGTTTTTTTCTTATCTGTTTGGTTTAGAATCTTGGCTGTCCCTTCCCCCCATAGAAGTCACTGCAAAACTTCCTATATAGAGCATTTTAAAGTCAAATTTTAACTTGAAACAGCAAGGAACATTTTATAGTACACTCCCCACTTAATCATGGTTTATTTCTTGAAAAATAAAATCATATTTAAGAAACATCTCACACTTTCTTCTAACTCCATTAATAATTTCCAAACTAACCTTTAAACCTTTTCCATACAGCAGCATCCACCAAAACCCTGGAACAGCCCCCCCCCCCCCCCCCCCAGAGCCCCAGGAAAAAAACATTTAATATATGTTACCATATATTACAGTAGGATCCAGCCAATTTGAAAGGCTGCTTAAGTTAAAGGAAGGAGAGACTGAGCTGCAAGTGCTGTGACAACAATGTTGCCAATTCTGCAGTTTGCCCGCAGAATTGGGTGGATTTCGCGCGACCGCCGTGGGAGTTTTTTAAAGCCATGGGTCATGGGATATTGGGTGATTTTGCCGCCACAGTCGTGGGTTGGGTGGTTTTCCCATGGGACTTCTGTTGGTCCAATTGGACCAATAGAAGCCCCGCGGAGGCGAGCTCCAGGCTTCTTTTAAATGCCTGAGTGCGAGACCACGTGAGGGCATGAGCTGAGTAGCAGCGTGTTGCTGAAGCTCTGAGACTCCCCGCCCGAAATCGAATCAAAAGTGCAGTAAATTAACAAAAATTTGGCGTAGACCCATCGACTAAGACTGCCCTAGTTTATGGACAAATATTTGCGGAAATCAGCCGGAACGATGGCACAGCGGTCCGGGAAAAAAGAAAAACTTAAATTGAACGACTCGGAATCCAAAATGGCGGATGAAACAGACAAATCGCCTGGAGAGTTCACAGAGGTACAGCTTGCACAACTTACCAAGGCGGTGACAAATGCATGGGAGCCAAAGTGGGAAGCGTTGGAACAAAAACTAGAAAGCTTAGCCACGCGAATGGATGGCATAGGGACGAGAGTGGGAGATCTGGAGGCACGCACGTCGGCTCTGGAGGACGAAGGGAGAGGTTACGGCCCAGACATAGCGGCTCTAACACAACAATTAAAAGGCTGCCATGAAAAATTAGAAGATCTTGAAAACCGTTCGCGCCGGAACAACATACGGGTGGTAGGACTCTCTGAAAACATTCCGGAGCGGAACCTAACGCCCTGGCTTGAAAATTGGTTAAGTAAGGAACTGGCGATCTCAGACGCCACAGGCCCGCTGGTAATAGAAAGAGCACATCGAGTAGGCCGCAAACACGAGGGCAAGACGTGGCCGAGAGTGGTAATGGCCAAGATATTTAATTGCCGTCATAAAATGGAAATCATGCAAGGCTTTAGAACACGCAGAGATTCCCTAATGCACGAAGGGCAGAAAGTGCTAATATTTCAAGATTTTTCAGCTGAGGTACAATTACAGAGGAAACAATTTCACCCGCTTTGCTCAGAATTAGCCCAGAAAGAGGTGAAGTTCACATTGCAATTTCCAGCTACCTTACGAGTCTTAATAAAGGGACAATGGCAAGTGTTTAAAGAAGTGGCAGAAGCAAAAACAGCAGTGCTGGAAGCGGGCCTGATTGAAGGAAAGTAAAGAAGGTAATGCTGCAAGCGGGGTAATTATAACTGAAGTTGTTATTTCATAAGGGTCAAGTCAAGTAAAAGGGCGGGGGTCCCATGTGCTCAAGGTCTCATCACTTGATCTTCTGGGGTGCCAGGGGATGGAGAAAGGGTACAATTGGGTCCGGGGAAGAGAGATGAGGGTGGGATGGGGGGGAGGGAAGGGGAGATGGGGGGGAATTAGAGAAGCTAAATACAAAGGGCATTGTCATTTGAATAAGGGGACACGTCAAGAACAAGAGAAAATACCAATAAACACACAACTAAAGCTAACATACACCAGGCAGATGGGAACAAGGCTTGGAGGGGGGAAGACGACTAGATTATTAGACTTGGTAATAGAGGAACTGAGAGGAAGATGCCTGTTAGAATAACAACATGGAATGTTGGGGGGGTTAATTCCCCAATAAAAAGAGCAAAAATTCTGACGGCACTGAAGAGATATAAATCAGATATAGCGTGCTTACAAGAGACACATTTATCAGATATAGAGCACGATAAACTGAAAAGACAGTGGGTAGGAGAAGTGTATTCCGTTCCAGCAAGAGGGAAGAAAGGAGGGATAGCAGTCCTCTTCCGTAAAGGGCTGACTTATAAAGCGACGCAAGTAGCCATAGGGAATGAGGGAAGATACATGATAGTGAAGATATGGATGCCATGGTTAGAGATCGTTCTGGTAATACTGTATGGCCCTAACGTTTACACTCCAGAGTTTTTTCGATCCCTAGTGGGTAAATGCAACGTTAAAGGCAAGCAAAAGTTGGTAGTAGTAGGAGACTTCAACCTGGTGCATGATCCAAAACTGGACTGTTCGAACAATCTTTCACCCCACTACCAAGGGAAAAGGGCTAGAGAAATGACACTATTTGCTAGAGAGCTAAATCTAATAGATACCTGGAGAGCGTTGCACCCGACAGAACGTGAATTTACACACAGATCAAGGGCTCATGGTACACAGTCCAGGTTGGATTACATACTAATTGATAGAGCACTGTTTCCACAAGTAATAACGACTGACATAGGCCCAGAGGCTGTGTCAGACCATTCACCGGTGTGGGTAGATCTGGAACTGCAGGGAGACATAGGGAAAGGAAGAGGTTGGAGATTCCCAGCATATCTATTTTCAGATCCAAAATTCTCAAAATATCTCACCCACAGATGGGCAGAGTATAGCAAAAACAATGACGGGCATGCCCGGGAACAACCCATTTTATTCTGGTCGGCCTCTAAAGCAGTCCTAAGGGGGGACATTATTGCATTTTGCAGTAAACGTAATAAATGTAGAGCGGCCGGGATACTGTTACTAGAATCCAGATTAAAAAGAGCACAAAATGTATACACGTGCAGGCCGACGAAAGTTAATCAAGAAAATTTAAAAGCAGTGCAGATAGCTCTTAATACCTTGCTGCATGAGCTAGAAATGAGATCGGCGTTATTTTATAAATATAAATTGCATAGATATGGGAACCGGGCGGGACGCCTGCTTGCAAGAGTAATAAAAAATGGGGGAGGGCCTAGAACAGTGCCTACACTTAGAGATGGAAATGATGGGCTGATCAATGATCACCACCGGATAGGTCAAATCTTTACTACATATTTCGCCACGTTATACAAAAATCAAGGGGAACCCTCGGGGGAGGCACTATCTGAATACCTCCGAGAAACGAAATTACCACAACTGCTCTCTAAGCACTTAGAGCAGTTAAACGCGCCAGTGATAATGGGAGAATTGCAACAGGTAGTGAAAACACTGAAATTGCGATCGGCCCCCGGTCCGGATGGGTTTTCCGGGGAATATTATAAGTTGTTACCCCCCCGGGCCCTAGTTAACCTGCTTAGTTATTTTGAGGAGGTGGTGGAAGAGGGTAGATTACCATTATATGCTAACTCAGCCCTTATAACATTAATTCCGAAAGCAGGCAAATCCCCAGAAAGACCAGAATCATATAGGCCAATATCCCTACTAAATGTGGAGATAAAAATATTATCAAAAATACTGGCAGAACGATTGGCGCTGTGCTTGCCAGATTGATAGGACCAGAACAGGTGGGGTTCATAAAAAACAGGAGAGCAGTCCATAACGTTCGAAAGCTAATGCTTGCAATGGCGACGTGCAGACTAAAAAACATACCAATGTGGGTGTTAAGCCTGGACGCAGAAAAGGCGTTCGATTTAGTACACTGGGATTACCTCTTCCAGGTATTGAAGGCGGTGGGAATATCTGGATGGTTCTTAAGGGCAGTAAATGTATTGTACAAAGACCCTAAAGCCAGTGTAATTGTTAATGGAAGGCGAGAAAGCGAGTTTTCCATACAAAAAGGCACTAGACAGGGTTGCCCGCTATCACCCCTATTATTCGTGTTGGCAGTGGAGCCGCTACTAGAGAATTTAAGGTGGGCACAGGAGGTGAAGGGGGTAAGGGTGGAAGACTGCCATCTGAAGGTGTTCGCATACGCGGATGACCTGCTCTTGACCATAACAGATCCTAATACCTCCTTAACGGGAGTGCTAGAAAGGGTGGAGAGATTTGGAGGACTCTCAGGGTTTAAGTTAAACTACACTAAGTCCTATATTCTCCCGGTGGTAGAGTCAGACCTGGAACAGCACAGGGGACCCCGGCAGCTGACCTGGACTAAAGGACCGATTAAATACTTGGGAATTTGGCTCCCAGCAGACCTAAACACCATGTATAGTGAAAATATCAAACGATTGTTGAAAGAGACTGCTGAGAGATTAAACATGTGGAGGGCCCTACCGGTGGCGCTACTGGGACGAATTGCCTTATATAACATGTGCATTGTACCAAAATGGTTGTACGTGTTCCAAACGACGCCATTATACCTGACAAGGAAAGATGAGAGGAAGTTAAATAGACTCTTGCACTCATTCCTGTGGCAGGGTAAGAAGGCGAGACTCTCAATGGCAACCCTGACAACTCCAGTGGAATACGGTGGGCTGGGCCTATTAAGTGTGAGATACTTGACAGTGGCATGTGGAATGCGCCATATCAATGACTGGTTTCGGGGGACTGAGGATTTTTCTAACACCAAACTAGAACTCCAGATGACACCTGAGCTGCATTTTACAAATTATTTACATGCAAGAGGGGGACAGATCCCAGACATTTTGAAATACTCAATGATAATGCCAGTGGCAAGAGCGACATGGTCCTGGGTATGTCGTCTTCATAAATTTTCGACAAAAATAACATCTTTGCTGACCATCTGTGGGAATGCACAGTTTGCGCCTGGGATATTGTATCCAACATTTCAGAAGTGGAGGCGTAAAGGAATGATATATTTGCAGCATGCATTGGACCGGGAAGGTAAGATCAAATCATTTGTGGAATTACAAACTGAGTTTGACCTTCCAGACACAGATAAATTTCACTATATGCAGCTCAAGCACTACATTACATCTTTGGGATGGGAACCGTTGGCAGAGGATGTGCAAGAGGAATTGTCATCCGCATTTTCGTTGACAGCTCAGCAGGAGGTCCCACTCACGTATCATCATAGACACATTAGAGACACGAGAGAAGAGCCAGACTTTATCAAATTAGCAGCACAACGGAACAGTGAACTTCATACTAATATCTCAGCCGCGCAAATAAAATCACACATATTATCTATAAGACGTGTCAGTGCGGCAGCGAGCCATTGGGAAGTTCAGTACAAGTATGCAATGCGAATCTATGTGGCTCCCAGAAGAGCGTTTCACATGGGAATGTCTTCTTGGGGCAAATGCCCCAAATGTGGAGAAACTGGAGCCACATTAGGCCATATGTTTTGGACATGTGTGGTGGTGGAGAAATTCTGGAAATTAATGTTGTTTGTTGTGTCCAAAATGTGGAATACAAAATGGTTCTTTGATGCTGGGCTGTTGCTTGGAAACCCTAGACTATTGAAGCCCAGTCCTAAGGGATTCACGAAGTTTGTGGCTAGAGCGACTATCATTTCCAAACAAGTTATTTTAGCAGAATGGATTTCGCATAAAGCGCCTAAGCTACAACAATGGCGGACTCGCATGTTATTTTTGATGCGCCTAGAACAGGCTGGATTATATGATTTGGAATCGAAAGAAGGGAGGGACTTTCAGCAGTGCTGGGGTCCCTTCTGGATGACGCTCACGCCTAGAGCACGAAGCCATCTGTTGAATCTATAATTTGTAGAGAAGTGTGTATTGAAGTAAGATTGGTTAAGAGATGATGAGTCCGGGAAAAAGGGGGGGGAGGGTAGGGGGGGGGGAAAAGATGTTGTAAAATGATTGATGGTTGTCTGTTGTGTTGTGCAATACTACAGTCTGTAATTCTTGAATGCTGTTCATCAATAAAAATGATTTAAACATAAATGCCTGAGTGCGCCTGTGCCACCCGCCCGGCCGCCAGGAAGCCTTTGTTTCAGCCTCAGGACTCTCTACCTTATTTCCAAAGAGATTATTGCCTGCACATGGAGCATCAGTGAGACTGTCGTGGAAATCATGGTGGAGGCCGGAGACTCTGAGTTAGGCCAGCCTTTAGCCACTAATGGCACTGGAGGCACCTCTGGATGAGATGTTTCATGCATTGCTGGGGGTGATGAAGGAGCAGTTGGGTGAGGTTCTTGGTTTCATTGAGGAGGAGGATGGAGATGGATGATTGGATTTTCTCCAGGAGGTCATATTGGTATTGTAAGAGCTGGAACTGATGAACTGATAATCTAGCTGAAAGTATGAAAGCTTGGGAGGATCATTTCCTTACATAATCCAGAATTTGTTGATCTTTTCCCAGTGGCGCATTAGAGCGGTTGCAGGTGCTCTTTGCTTTTTTGAGAGCGGATTTCACCACTAGAGATTTTACTTATTTATTTATTTCTGACATTTATATCTCGCATTATCCCAAACAAGTTTGAGTTCAATGTGGCTTACAATAAACAGTATAGGATACATAACAAAGAATAATGCATAAGAAAGTAATTTGTTGTAAGAATCCAATTATTCAATACAGTATCATAAATGTATTGGGATAGCTATGGATGTCTAACATTTAGAAAATCTATTTTGAATGAGAAATTGTACATGAAGCAAAGAGAAAGTTAATGGCAAATAGAGTAATAACCAGTTCAGCTAATAATTAGTGTTTTGAGAAATGGTTGTTCTTTGTGAGGGTTTGTTTGAATAGGAACGATTTGAGGATTTTGCGGAATCCAGTATATTCCTGGATATTTCTTATTTTGCGTGGTAAGGAGTTCCACCATTTGGTTCCTAGGTAAGTGAAGTCTGCAGAGTGGACAGTTTTATAGATCACTTTTTTGCAATTTGGGAGGTGTAGTCTGAGATAGTTTCTTGCCTCATATTTAGTGTTTCTTTGAGCTAAGTGTATTAATGGTACCGGAGCTGTGCCATTTAGGATTTGAAAGATAAAGGTACATAATTTGAAGGTAATTCTTGCTTTGATGGGAAGCCAGTGTAATTTGATTAATAAAGGGGAGGCACTTTCAAAACGAGAGATTTTATATATGAACCTGTGGTTGCAGTGTTTTGAGTTTGGAGTTTTTTTGACAGGTACTCCTTACAGCCAGCATATAAGGCATTACAATAATCAAATTGGGATAATGTTAATGATTGTACTAATAGTGAAATGTTTCTGATGAGAAATAGGATCTGATCCTTTTTCGTTTCCAAAGAGACCTGAAAGATTTTGTGATTACTGAGGAAATGAGTATCAAATGTTTGTCTATAATTATACCTAGCATTTTCAGATTATTGTCAATGGGGAATGAAGTGTTGTCAATTGTGAAACTGTTATAGTCGTTTTGGTCAAATAGGTTGGTAATGACCATGAATTTAGTTTTTTCTTTATTTAGCTTTAGTTTGGATTCTGAGGCCTAGGTTTCTGTCAAATTTAAGTGAAGTTTTGTCTTTTGTAAGATGTCTTGAATGTTCTTTTTGAAGGTTATGTATATGGTAACATCGTCAGCATATATGAATGTCTTGAATCCTGCTGTTTCTAGTCTGCTACCTAGTGGTGACATCATTACATTAAGCAATATGGGTGATAGCAAAGAGCCCTGAGGGACACCACAGTCCAGTGACCAAGGACAGGATAAGGTTCCTTTCATTTTCACTTTGTAAGATCTTAATTTCAGGAACCCTTGAAACCATCGAGACAGACCGAAGCTCCATCAAGCCCAGCATCCTGTTTCCAACAGTGGCCAATCCAGGTCACAAGTACCTGGCAAGATCCCAAAACAGTACAATGCATTTTTTGCTGCTTATCCTAGAAATAAGCAGTGGGTTTTCCCCAAGGCCATTTTAATAATGGCTTTTGGACTTTTCTTTTTACGCGGTAATAGTAGTTTGTCACATCCTTAGTCAGAATGGACCTTGTACTTAACATCAGGGCCACCGAGAGACAGAGTTGGGCCTGGGGATGGGGCAGGGCACCATCACCCCCGCCCCGCCTCTCAGGCTACCGCCCCTGCTCCGCTTCCTCCCCCGCTAGTCGCTTGGGCAGCCACTCTGCACCCCTTAACTTCATGAGTCTTCTCTCCTCCTCCCTCGGTCTATCACTCTCGCTGCTCCTGTGTGTCAGAACCTGGGGTCCAGACACACAAGAGCAGAAGAGACAGGCCGGGCATGGGGAATCTTGCTCCCCCATGCCCCCCCCATCTCGGTGGCCCTGCTTAAGATCTATGTGCTTTGAGGTAGATGTTGTAGTGTACGTAGGGTGGGGTGGTGGGTGCTGTCCACCCTAGATGCCAGCAGTGAAGGGGTGTGAGGAGGAGGTGTGCGCTGTCGTCTTCCAGTCTCCTGCCCCAGAACTGGAAGTTGATGTCTGAGGGGGCAGAGGAGTGGCAGAGCTGACACCTGCTCCATGCTCCCCCTTGCATGGAAGAGGGGTGGGCTCTGCCTGGGGGACTGTGCTCTGCCCTGAGAGCCATTTAAGTTAGGTATGCCGCCAGGTAAATGCGCTCATAAAGGGGAGATGTAAGATCTTCATCTGTAGATCCAGAAGAATCTTATTGATAGTTAAGGCCATGACTAGCCTTGGTGTGTCCAGGCATTTTAGGATGCCCATGACTTCATTCCTGGGGTCGTCCTGTGCTTGCAGAGAGATGTTCAGTACCTTAGTCGCCTTTATTAGGAATTGGATAGGAAGCATCTTCTAGAGGGGTCTCTGGTTGCAGATGGTCCAGGGAAGGGTCAGAGGGTATTCCTGGAGATGGTTGGTTAGGGGGTTAGAGATTTTCTGCTGGCAGAAGTTGATGAGAAGTTCTCCAGAGCTGAGTGATTGGAAGAAAATGAGAAGAGGGGGTGACAGTGAAAGAGATGCTTCAGTGCGGTTAGGTGAGTGCAGTCTTGGGGGAGAATGACTGCAGGATGGTGATGGCAATAGTGATTTAGCCCTGTCATCAAGACAGAGGCGCAGGAATGAGCAGAGTTGTTCCTGAGAAGATGTTGATGATGGTGCAATTGGAGGAAGTACTGGAGTGGCAGATGTAGGCACAGCAGAAGTGATGTTGCAGAGGCACATTACAAGAGTGGAATGGTGCTGATGGTTGTGGAAGAGTAGCCTAGTCATTAGTGCAGTGGACTTTGATCCTGGGGAATTAGGTTTGATTCCCACTGCAGCTCCTTGTGACTCTGGGCAAATCACTTAACCCCCCCATTGTCTCAGGTACAAATAAGTACCTGTATATAATATGTAAACCGCTTTCAATGTAGTTGCAAAAACCATGGAAAGGCAGTACATCAAGTCCCATTTCCCTCCCCACTCCCTTTTCTGTTTGCTCTGTGTGATTATTTCCTGCTAGAGCTTAAAGGGTGTCTGCACAATGGTGTCTGCTGGTGCTATTGTGCTTGGAGCGGCTGTCAACGCAGTGGCAGGGGTTGTCAGTTCTGTGCCTGTGTCTGACAGTGGAGAGAATGATGCTGATGGGCGGCCTTGAAGGCAGAGCCCGAGGACAGATGAGTGGCAATGATGAATCCTGCAGAGACACCTGCCTGAATGCTGAGGGGAACTGCACAGAGGACGGCAGTGCCAGCTGAGAGAGGAAGAGACGTTATGGCTTGGAAGGCTGTGTTAACTGGAAGTTTGGGAGAGGAGCAGTCTGAAAGGCTGCAGGAAGGGCCATCATGAAACACAGGCATGGCAGCCAAAGAAGCAGCCTCAGCCATTCTGCGGTGAGCAGAACCACAGTAATTGGAAGAGGAGTTTTGGAGCAACAGTGAGTGGAATCGGCATCAGGGTTGCTGGCAGAGAGTAGGGCTGGGGAGGTAGAGGCACTTACCCTATCCGGAGATGTGCTGTGATCCATTTCCTTTAATATATGGCTTCTGCTTTTTATTGCTCACAGGGACATGTGGCTGTACTTTGAACAGGCCGCTACATCTTGCTGAGGACCTAGGCACTAGACACATACATGGTGGGAGTCTGTTTTTCCTGATCATCATGTACAGTCACGAGGCTTTTCTTTGGATGTTTGTATGTCTTGTTATTTAGTTTTCTTTGATTCCAGCATAGTTAAGAGAGACAGCAGAATCTGTCTGGATTCTATAAGCAGATGAAACAGACTGGCACGTGGCTGTTTTGGTGGCAGTTACCACGAAGGGGGCATGTCCAGACATGCTCACAAAAGACTTTCTATGCTGTAGTGGGCAGGTCTGAACTGGTGCCATCAATTGATGGCATCGCCTATGTGTGGCTGCCTTATCCTGCTTATACACTGAGAACCAAGGGGAACAAGTGAGTGTCAGGGTGGGGGGGATGAGTGGGGTTGTTGAGAAGGGGTAGAAATGTAAAAGGAATGGGGGAGAAATGTGAAGAGGCTGTTGTAAGATGAGAAAAAGAGCTGGCAGCAAATGCAAGACATTTGATAGTGGACAGAGCTGGTTGGGAGGGGGGCACTGACCGAATGAACCCCCATGAACAGCAGAAACAGCACAGCACCAGCAGAGTGTAGATAGACATATATACAAAGTGACTGCATGCATGTGTGTACCTCAAGGGGGCAGGATGAATCCGTGCCCATGTGTGTGTGAAGTGTGAGAGTACATGTGTGTGTGTGTGTATTTCTGCATCATATAAACAGAGGGGTAGATATTCAGCCCATGACAGTCAGCATTGTTTAAGTTACAGCCATGGGCAGAATTAACCTTAGACATTCAATGCTGGGGCATGTCCGGGCATATGTGGTCACCAAGAAGTTAGCTGGGCACCAGCCGATATTCAGTCCAGCACCTGGTTAGCTGAGCAAATAAAGTTACAAGAGTCTTTTTGCTGTCCTAACTTTAGCTGATTAGCGGACTGAATATCGCCACTAACCAGTTGCATTCTGGATCCGCCCAGACTTCACCCCTGAAATGCCCCAGTACTAACCTAACAGTGCCTGAGTGGTCACAGGCAATATTCGGTGGCACCAATCACTTAACTGCTGCTGAATGTTGCCAGATCGTCATCTCACAGGGTTTAACTGGGAAAGAACTTCTCCAGCCCAGTTAAACTCTTTTGAATATCTAGGGTTACCATTTTTTGTCCTAAAAAAAAAAAAAGGACACTTGCCCCGCCCATGCCCCGCCCCATTTCACACCCTCACCCCGCCCCTTTCACACCCTCTCCCTGCCCCTTTCCAAGCCTCGCCCCGCCCCTTGTCGCACCTTGCCCCGCCCCTTGTCGCACCTCGCCCCACCCCCCTGTCGCATTTTACCCTCCCCCTGGTCACCCCCTCACCTCACCTTCCCTCCCCCCGGCCCTGTCACCACTTCTCCCCTTTCTCACGATCTTCCCTGGTGATCTAGTGACTTCGGGGCAGGAAAGAGCCCCCTCTTTCCTGCCCGGCGCGCTGCTCTGCATCCTGTATGCTGCCTGTGACGGTCTCGGCGAGATTCAAAATGGCCGCCATACCATACCATAAGCAGTCATTTCTACGAGTCACACGAGGAAAAGGAAAGCATCTTAAACACTACAGTGAGCACTAGAACATCAATTCACCTATTGTAAAACGAAACCAGACAGAATAGTACAGCGTCGATCCTGCACAGTCAATGCCAACTGAAAGCCAAGTCTTTTTCACAAACACAGATACACCTAATCCACTATAGAATATGTAATCACAGGGCTTTTTTTGAGGGGGTACTTGGGGGTACTGAGTACCGGCACCTTTTCCATTGTCTCCTAAAATTGACCCATGGAACCCTAATTTTAATGAAAGAGCTCAGGCTCTACACAACAATTCTGCCTTGTCAGATATTCTGTGACTGGTTGCAGGGGGCCTGGCTATTATGGGGTGGGTCCCTCAGTGATCACCCCACCCCTTAAGGGTGGCCTAGTATTTGAGTACCGGCACCTTTTTTGCTAGAAAAAACACACTGGGTAATCATAAACTTTCTATTTAGGCAAAAATTAAACTGAACCCCCAAGATGCCAGACTCTGCATACAATGCAACACCACAGAAACAGAAAATGTCCCCTAAGTACTGTGCAAAATATAAAGACAGCAGATGTAAATTTGAAAAAACTAACAAATACCAATCACCACTTTACAAATTAACAAATAGAAATAAAACAAATACAGAAAATAAAATAATACCATTTTATTGGACTAATACATTTAGCTTTCGGAGGCCAAAATGTCAATTCCTCAGGTCAATACAGTATAGTGCTGTTATAGTATCCTATCCTGACTTGAGAAAGGGGGTTTTGTTCTCCGAACGTTAGTCAAAATGTATTAAAATTAGTCCAATAAAAAGATTACCTTAATTACATGTTCTAATATAAACATTTATTAGCACAGTTACAATACTACTTTATCCTAAAGCAAAAACAAGAAAAATATATATTTTATTTACAGTTTGTTGTCTCTGGTTTCTGCTTTCCTCATCTTCTTTTCACTGTCTTCCTTCCATCCAACATCTGTCTTCGTTCTCTCTCTGCCATCCAGTGTTCGCCCTCTCTGCTGTACCCTCCATCCAGTGTCTGCCGTCTCTGCTGTCCCCTCCACCCAGTGTCTGTCCTCTCTCTCCCTTCCATCCAAATCTGCCCTCTATCTCTGCCCCTTCCATCCACCATCTGCCCATCTGCCCTCTCTTTCTCCCCCTTCCATCCACTGTCTGCCCTTTCTCTCTGCCCCTTAAATCCACCATTTGCCCTCCCTCTCCCATCCATCCAGGGTCTGCCCTCCCTCTTGCTCCCCCTTCCATCCAAGATCTGTCCCCTCTCTCTCTCTGCCCCTTTTTTTCAGCCCCCAGTTCCAGCCCCCTTATCCCACCTGCTCCTTGCTCTAGCCCCAGCCCACATCTCCCACCTGCCCCCCCTCTTTTCAGCCCCCAGTTTCATCCCCACTATCCCACCAGTCCCCAGTTTCAACCCCAGCCCTTTTCTCTCACCAGCCCCGAGCTTCAGCCCCAGCCACTTCTCCCTGTCCCCTTTTAAGCCCCCAGTCCCCACAGTTTCAGCCCCCAGTACTAGCCCCCTTATCCCACCTACCCTCCTTTTCAGCCCCCTTCATCTACATGCCTTGCATTAGGGCCCCCCTTTTCAGCCCCAGACCCATTCTCCCACCAGCCCCAGGCATGGCCCCATTTGCCCTCCTGGCCCCTTCTCAGGCCCCAGTTCCCTTCTCCCATCTGAGCCCCCCTCCCGACCTGACCTAACCCGAGCTGCCTACCAGCTCTGATGACAGCCGACAGCCCTCTTCCTTCTCCCTGCCTTTAAAAAAAGAAATCGGTGAAGCGGCATCGCAGGCAGCACCTCGCATCTGCCCTGCTTGTAAAAGAAAGAAATCGGCTCGTCGGGCCTTCCCTCACTGTATCCCGCCCTCGCGGAAATAGGAAGTTACCTCAGAGGAGGGCGGGACACAGTGAGGGAAGGCCCGACGAGCCGATTTCTTTCTTTTACAAGCAGGGCAGTCGCGAGGCACTGCCTGCGACGCCACTTCACCGATTTCTTTTTTAAAAGGCTGGGTTGTGGCAAGAGAAGGAAGAGGGCTGTCATCGGAGCTGGTAGGCAGGTGGGGACTGCAGCGCCAGCGGCCTTTTTGGTGGGAGCAGCAGGAGCGGTGCACCCCCTCACCAGCTGACGCCCTTGGTACGCCACTGGCGCCAGGCCCCCCTTGGAGGTCCGGGCCCGGGGAATTTTGTCCCCCCCTGTCCCCCCCCCCTCGGCGGCCCTGAATGGAGGAAGAAAATGACTTGCCCAACAGCACTGGTTATCAGCCCATTACTGCAGAGCTGCCAAGTTACTCAGTCCCAGTAGGGAGACTTTCTAGCCAGTCTAGTTGTTGAATTTACATCCCAGTTCATTGTGCTGTTTGTAGTCCCTGATTCTACCTGTAATCTCCTGGTAAACTGGGTGTGTGAATTTCCCCAGGGGATTACTAGAACTGTTGTAGAACTCTCCAGATGCACTGGGGGGGGAGGAACAGTATGAGTGGGAGGGTGAAGAACCCAGCCCAGAGGGAGGTATTAGGAGGATAAGTGACTAGGGATGTCATAGTTGGAGTGGAGTTTAAATGTTATAAATGTTATGGGATTACAGAGCACATGACATTTGGTTGCCTTCACCCCCCTCCAGGACCCGTGAGGAGAGGGGGGTATCCCGATCAGGCCCAATAACCTAAGGCTGAAGTAAGGAGTAGACGCTGTTAATAAAAACAGTAATTGTGAGGAGAGCTCCAGGTGGCTAGAAAAGGTTAACACCACCTCCCCCCCCCCCCCCCCCCCCCCCCCCCCCCCCCCGGAGCAGAACAGGAAGAGTCTGTTCGGTGCCAGATGCAGTAGCTTGAAGAAGTACATCTCTGAAGGAATAGGATGGACAGGGAGGTCCGATCCTGAGTGGGTCCAGCAGCTGGGTAAAAGCCCAGTGGGGCAGTTTGTTGTGGAAGAAGAGGGAAAAAGGTTGCCAAGTAGCCGGTTTTCAGCCGGCCTGGACTGCATTTCAGTGGCCAGCAGACCCTCAAAACTGGTAGTAGAAAAGCCAGAGTTCTTTTGTCCTTGATGGTCATGCCGATGCTGAAGCACTTTAGCATCTCCCTCTCCCTTCCATTCCTGCTACAGCATCTCTCCTCGTTGCCTCTGTCTCCACCCATCCCCTCCCCCCGTTCCATCCAGTGTCTCTCCCTCTCCCCATGCACCTTCCAGGTACTGAAAGTGCCTTTACTGACAAGACACACAGCCGCAGTGATCAAAGCTAGCAGCCTCTGCCTGCATTTGGGGCCTTTCCTCAGCTGCATCCTGCCTGCGCTGCTACAGGAAGTCACATCATAGGAGGCGGAACACAGCCTAGGAAAGGCCCCAAATACAGGGCATTGCTGAAGGGTTAGAAGGAAAGTTTGCCTTTTTGTGGGTGATATGAAGATAGCCAATAGAGTGAGTACCCTGGAGGGAGTAAAACCATGAGAAGCAGTCTCCAACATTGGAAGAATGGTCAAGGGTCTGGCAGTTAAAAATTAATGTGAAGAAGTGCAGAGTGATGCAGTTGGGGTGCAGAAATCCAAAAGAAATGTACCAGATAAGAGGGGAGAGATTGGTAAGCTCGGTTGAGGAGAGGGACCTGGAGGTGATGGTGTTTGAGGATCTCAAGGTGACAAAATAATGTGACAAGGAGTGGCTGTGGCCAGAAGGATGTTAGGCTGCATAGAGAGGGGTATAACCAGCAGAAGAAAGGAGGTGTTGATGCCTCTGTATAAGTCATTGGTGAGGCCCCGCTTGGAGTATTGTGTTCAGTTCTGGAGGCTGTATCTTGCTAAGGATGTAAAAAGAATTGAAGCAGTTCAGAAAAAAGCATCACAATATTTCAGTTGGTGCAAATGGCAGTTCCTAAAGTATCTTTGCTGATAAGATACATAGCAGAGCTGGCGTTAAGAAGTTCTTAAGGAGATTGTCCTTGAGACAGCTCGTGTTCGAGCGAAACATGTGTCGGACAACATAACCCCTGGGTCTGATGGAAAAAAGAATTTAAAAAGATAAGTTATACTATATATATTTAAAGCGATTTGCAAAACTGAGAAAGCATTATAGCTGACCAATGAAGAAGTAGATGTCTTGTTTTGTTTTTTTGTTACATTTGTACCCCGCACTTTCCCACTCATGTCAGACTCAATGTGGCTTACAATGGGGCAATGGAGGGTTAAGTGACTTGCCCAAAGTCACAAGGCGCTGGCTGGGCCTGAAGTGGGAATTAGTTCCTCAGGACCAAAGTCCACCACCCTAACCACTAGGCCACTCCTCCACACATGTTGTCTACATTGCCATAAAAAACAACAGTTTGTTGGCAATGAACATTGCTGAGGTCAATTAGAGAGATATATATGTATAAATAAAGAAGTTAACGAAGGGCTGTTTAAAATTTTTCATAACAAAAATTTTCATTTAAGTATTGTCTTCTTTATATCTGACTGGATACCTGAGAAAATTTGGATTACATACTGTAGGTGCCAGGAATAATTGTTGTAATTGAGCCACGCTTTTGAGTTCCTAAAGTGCTGTTCTATAAACCATGCCTAACTTTATAGAACAGTGCTTTTGTTTTCTGTGCCATATATAGAATTCACCTCATACTGTATAACTTCTTTATTGGTAATGAAATCTTGTTCTACGGAGAGGAAGAATGCATATTTCACCTTCCCTATGTTAGTAGAAAATACATATGGACAGAAAATTCTTTATAGATTTCCATGACCCAGGATAGAAAGTAATTCTTTGAAGAGATATTGGCAAAACCCATGATTAAATGAGAACCAGGGGAACCAGGTTCGATTCCCTCTGCAGCTCCTTGTGACCCTGGACAAGTCTCTTAAGGCTCCTTTTACTAAGCAGCGGTAAGCCCAACGTGGGCTTACTGCTCGTTGTACAAGAAGTACCACCAGGCTACCGCAGCAGCCCGGTGGTACTTCCCACCCCTAGTGCACCGTCATTTGCGGCACTACAAAAATTAATTTATATTTTTAGCACCGGAGTGTACCTGGCGATAATCGGGTAGTGCTGCACGTTGCCTGGTTACCGCGGGAGCCTTTACTACTGCCACCTCAATGGGTGGCGGTAAGGGCTCCCCCCCCCAAAAAAAAAACAAATAGCTGCACAGCAAGTGCTTTACTTGCCGCACGGCCATTTCCTGCAGGAAGGCGAGACTTCTCTTTCCAGCTGCGGTAAAAGGGGGCCTCGGTGCACGTGTAAAACACCTGCTGATGCCAGCATCAGCCCCTTTTGCCACAGCTTAGAAAAAGGGGCCAGTAACCCTCTGTTGCCCCAGATACAAAATAAGTACCTGTATATAATATGTAAACTGCTTTAATTGTAACCACAGAAAGGCGGTATATCAAATCCCAATCCCCTATTGCATCTGGTTCTCGTTTCCAGTTGTTTGTGTGTCTAACTTTCTTGACCATGTGGATGTCTTGTGTGAAGATAGTAGTAAACATAGTAGATGACGGCAGAAAAAGACCTGCACGGTCCATCCAGTCTGAATTCATATAACTTATTTAACTGTAGCAGGCTCTCTGATATATAGGTGCTATGTGAGAATTTGAATTTTTGTCTTCGATCTTCAGTAAGTAAAGAGCAAGAATTCTAAGAGAATGTTCTATAAACAGGCTTAACCAAAAACTACTCTATTACCCCTACAGAACCATTCATCAAATTCAGGGTTTTTTTGCCAAGCTCATTCTTTTTATGTGCCCTTGCTGCCTACAAAACTTAAAATCCATTTCTTTTTCTTTCCTAGTTTCCAATTATTCCTCAGCCATTGCAACTACCACAGAATATTCCCAGGGACGCAGAATTATAAGAAGCCTGACGTTCTTGCCCAACTGACTTCCAACCCCTGGTATGACTTTCCTCTGCTCCCTACTGCAGGCCTTATGTGCTTTCCTCTGCTTCCTGCCGTTGGTCTCTTCTTCCAACCTGAACCTTGTCCACCTCATGCGCAGATTTCACTCTCTTGTGCATCCTACCACCACTGCTGACTCATCTCTTCCCTCATTTCCTGCTATTACACCATTTCTTTTTATTTTTTTTTATTATGTCTTTATTAATTTATATATTATTCCATACAGAATTAATTTGGCAATTGCAATACAAATGTATAATAAGAAGAACAAAAAAAGAACTATAAACCTACTTACATAGGTGAAAATCACAATTCAATCTATCGACCTTAAAATAAATTGGTAATTATGAATCCAAAAAGAAAAAGAAAATACAATTAGGAAAATCTTAATTATTCATACACGGGATTCGCTTTGACCTACTCGCTTTCTCACAGTATGCATATGTTTCTTAAACCACTACATTTGCATTCACTCCTTCTTTTGAAATCAAAAACTCTTCTAGTTGCTTAGGATCAAAAAAACTGAAAACTCTTAGACTGAAATAATATACGGCAAACACAAGGAAATTTGAGTGTAAAGTTAGCTCACTATTACACCATTTCTGCCTATAAGTTGTGGGCCATCTGGTAGAATAGGGGAGACAGTGAGTATAGGAGGAGATAGATTGGGTATTAATATGTGCTAATCATATACTCCCTTCATGTACCACATTTCTTTTAATTAACTGTATCAAATATCTTTTTGAACACTACATATGTCCAGAATATCCTCTTATTCAGTGGTTCCCAAACCTGGTCCTGGAGGCACCCCAGTCAGTCAGCTTTTCAGGATATCCACAATGAATATTCATGAGAGAGATTTGCATGCACTGCCCCTAAAAAAAATGTCCATGTGATAAGATTACTGTTACCACTTGGCCATGCGGCAGGAGCACTAACCTCCACCCATTGAGGTGGCAGTAAGGGCTCCCATGGTAACCCGGTGGTAAAAAATGTAAAAAAATGAAAAGACGCAAGCTCAAGGTAGAACTACTGCCGGAAGCCGCATTGGGCCGGCGGTAGTTCTGGGTTGCCATGTGGCAACCCTTTAGTAAAAGGGGCCCTTAGTGTTTAACACAGTTTAGTAAAAGAGTCCTGTAGTAACATAGTAAATGAAGGCAGGTAAAGGATCTGCGTGGTTCATCTAGTCTACACCAGTAGCGTAGCTACGTGGGGTCTGAGGGGGCCAGAGCCCCCGTAGATTTCGTCCTGGACCCCCCTCCCGACGACCCTCTCGACCCCCCCCCCCCCACGAACCCTCCCCCGCCGCCGCCTACCTTCGCTTTTGCTGGTGGGGGACCCCAATCCCCGCCAGCCGACGTCCTCTTCGTCCTGCAGTCAAAAAAGTCTTCGTTCTGTTGCATGCTGACGTCCTGCACGCACAACGTGCAGGACGTCAGCATGCAACAGAATGAAGACTGTTTTGACTGCAGGATGAAGAGTCGGCTGGCGGGGATTGGGGTCCCCCGCCAGCAAAACCGAAGGTAGGCGACGGCGGGGGAGGGTTCGCGGTGGGAGGGGGGGTCGAGAGGGCGGGAGGTCGTGAAAAGTGGCGGGGGGGGGGTCAGTGGTGCCGGGGAGGCTAAAATGTGCCCCCTCACCTCGGGCTCTGGACCCCCCTACCACCGAAGTCTGGCTACGCCCCTGGTCTACCCAATACGGTAGCTAGAGTTGTGCCTGCTGCTTCTTGCAGATTACACCCCTCTATGCCTTACTTAGTACATTAGTACATAAGTACATAAGTAGTGCCATACTGGGAAAGACCAAAGGTCCATCTAGCCCAGCATCCTGTCACCGACAGTGGCCAATCCAGGTCAAGGGCACCTGGCACGCTCCCCCAACGTAAAAACATTCCAGACAAGTTATACCTAAAAATGCGGAATTTTTCCAAGTCCATTTAATAGCGGTCTATGGACTTGTCCTTTAGGAATCTATCTAACCCCTTTTTAAACTCCGTCAAGCTAACCGCCCGTACCACGTTCTCCGGCAACGAATTCCAGAGTCTAATTACACGTTGGGTGAAGAAAAATTTTCTCCGATTCGTTTTAAATTTACCACACTGTAGCTTCAACTCATGCCCTCTAGTCCTAGTATTTTTGGATAGCGTGAACAGTCGCTTCACATCCACCCGATCCATTCCACTCATTATTTTATACACTTCTATCATATCTCCCCTCAGCCGTCTCTTCTCCAAGCTAAAAAGCCCTAGCCTTCTCAGCCTCTCTTCATAGGAAAGTCGTCCCATCCCCACTATCATTTTCGTCGCCCTTCGCTGTACCTTTTCCAATTCTACTATATCTTTTTTGAGATACGGAGAGAGAGACTTAAAGTGTGAAGGTAATTTAAGTTTTGCTTTGATACCATCCTCTTTCTATAAAGAGATCCTCTGTATTTATCCCATGTGGTTTTGAATTCTGTCACTGTTTTTGACACCACCGTCTCCTCCAGGAGGGTATTGCAGGCATCCACCACCCTCTCTGATGTTTCTCCTAGGCCTACCTCCCTCGGAGCAGGGCCGCCAAGGGGGGGGGGGCAGGGGAGGCAAAATTCCCAGGGCCCGGCCTCCAAGGGGGGCCTGGCGCCGGGGTCTCTCTCTCTCTTGCTCCTGACGGAACTCAAGTGATCGGGTCCTGACAGGAGCAGGAGAGAGAAAACTCCGATGCCAGACCCCCCCTCCAGCACTGCTCTTCGCTCGCCTCTACCACCGTGCCGAGCGGCTGCTTTTCCCCCTCAGGCGCATGCTCAGTTTTGAAACCGAGCATGTGCAACGAGAGAAAAAAGCAGCTGCAGGGGCAGGGCAGGCATGGAGTGAAAAGCAGCGCTGGATTCTTCCGCTGGCGGGGCCTCGGGATCCCCGCCAGCCCCAAGGTACCTCAGTTGCAGCAGTGGCGATCTTGGGGGGAGGGGGAGGGAGTATCAATGATCCAGGGGCCAGTGGCTTTCTGGGGCGGGAGGCGGCAGCTGCCCTGCCTCTGGCCCTGCCTCTGGCCCGGCTCAGTCTCTCGGCAGCCCTGCCTAGGAGAACTTTAATTTACATAGTCTAGTTCTACCACTTCCCTGTCCCTGAAAAACATTTGTTTGTATATTAATATCTAAGTATTTAAATGCCTGTTATCATATCTCCCCTGTCCCTCCCTTCCCTCTAGGGCAGGGTTTCCCAGGGCACACCTAACCAGTCAGGTTTCAGGATATTCACAATGAATATGCATGAGATACATTTGCATGCACTGCCTCCATTCTATGCAAATCTGTCTCATGTATATTCATGGTGGGTATCCTGACAACTTGTCTGGCTAGGTGTATCCAAAGGACTGGGTTGAGAACCCCTATTCTAGGGTATACGTATTCAGGTCTCAAGTTTCTTCTCATCTACCCTTAAAACCCTATATCCAAAATGTCTTCTGGAACCCCCTTATCAAAAGCAAATATTTTGTAGAACTTTTGTAGCATCTCCTGTTGTTACTGTGGGATATCTTGTTGGTCTTGAGATTTTTACTACTTTAACCATTTTATGAGCCATTTTAAGCAACCATTTTAAGTGAAATATAAATACTGTGTAAATCTTTGTCTTTTCTCCCAATAAATGTTTCTGGTGAAGGCAAATATTGGATGCAAACTGAATGTATCCTGCACAATACCCATTAGCTTTAATTGCCCATTGTTGTACAAATATTTCAGTCTGAAACAGGAGCTCTCTTTTCACTTAATACTTTACTTCCATGTAATCGGATTGCAAGAATATTTCATTAGCTCTTACTGTATGCAGTTTGATGGCTTTTCTTCTTGTTTGAATGCTTTTTATTAGTTTAAAAATGTATTCTCCTCTTGCAATAACTTTCTCGTTATGGTTCTATAACATTTTTATGTATCTCTAAGTGGAGACTCTATACTTGTGACCTATGTTGTTTATCCTGTGCTTTTCTAAATCTTCTCCCATAAACAGCCTACTTACAGCAGCAACCTCCTTCACCAGTGTGCATCTGTCTTCTGCAGATTGCCAGAAGATCGTGATTAGGTTGACTTGAATTCTTCTCCTGGCAGTGGATATGAGTGCGTGTCTACAGCACCCTCAGCGGCGGTCATGACTACCTGATGTCTATTTAATTATATTATTAGCTTAAGATAGAAATATAGAAACATGGCGACAGATAAAGGTCAAATGGCCCATCCAATCTGCCCATCCTCTGTAACCCCTAACTCTTCCTTTCCTAAGTGATGCCGCATGTTTATCCCATGCCTTTTTAAATTCTGACACAGTCCTCGACTCCACAACCTTCACCGGGAGGTCATTCCACTCTTCTACCACCCTTTTTGTAAAATAATACTTTCTTAGATTACTCCTAAGCCTATTCCCTCTTAACTTCATCGTGTGCCCCCTCATTAGACCATTATATGCTCCTTTTTTTACTAATATCATTACTGATGTATGCACTCTGGATTGGAATGGAGGAGTAGGCCTAGTGGTTAAAGCATGGGCAGAGAACCAGGGAAACCAGGTTCAAATCCTATCACCACGCCTGGTGATCTTGGACAAGTTGCTTAACCCTTCACTGCACACAAGTGTAAATGGTGATTTTTGAAAGCTGATATTTTCACACGGTTATCTCCCCTATGCAAAGATTTCAAAGGGGCATGGTGGGGACCTGGTTTGGGCAAGCCAAAAATCTATACATGTATTTCCTGTTTTACAATGGGAATACACTTTAATGCGGGGAAAAAATCCCCCTTTGAGTTTTGCAGGAGCTCAGAAGCACTCAGTGCTCATTTCAGCCAGGGCTTTACATGAGGGATTAGGAAATATGGAACCCCATTTTAGAAAGAATGTAGGCATCAGAACTGAGATGTCCAGGTAGTGCCTTTCTAAAACATCTGTAGCAGTGCACTCATATTTGTCGTCACTTGCAATGGGAGCAGCCATTTCACAAATGTACAGGTTAAAAGAATACAGCGCAAACCTGCCATCTTCCACAAGGAGGTGTCAGCACATGTGGAAGTGACAATTTCATAATTGCCATGTGTAGCAATTCCACTTTACAAGGCTACATGTGTAAATGCCCCCAATTAAGTAGTGTGGTCACAATTTAAAACTTGGAGGTGGAAACAAACTATGCAGGATTAAAGAGAATGACTCCCTAATTGTAAAGCCCTGGCTGAAACAAGCATTTTTTTTAAAAACCTATACGTGCCTTTGAGCTGCTATTATAAATCCCACATAGACATTTTTCACCATACATGTGTATTCCCTATGTAAAGTGGGAAATGTTTCGATTTTAGTCTTGCTCAAGCCACACCCAAACCATACCCAAATTACTTCTGCTTGGCATCTCTGTGTGGTGTGGCAACTCCTCTAAAGAAATTTTTAATATTGTTAAAGGCCTTTTCTTCTCCGCTAGAGATACAGGTTTCTAATTTAGGTATCTCGCAAGATGATTTTGCTGTTTTTTTTCAGGAAATAATCCATAAAATTCAAATGGAATTAAGGAAAGACATGCCTTAGGGGTCGTTGAGAGGGATATCATAGAATCAGTTGTAGAAAAATCACAATCTGACGGTATTCCTGTTGATCAATTTTGGAGTTCCTTTTCATTGGTGGATTAGACATTGATTGGGAAATTATGTACCAAATTCGCTAAAGGTTCCTGTAAATTGGACCCGTGTCTGGCTTTGAAATGCCTCCCTTCATATTTTATTATTATTTTATTATTATCCTTACCAACCTGGTTAATCAATGTTTGAGGGAAGATAATATACCAGTTCAACTGGGCTATATTTTGTTAACTCCATTATTGAAGGGATCAAAGGTGGACCCAGTTCTTTGTTCTAATTATAGGCCAGTGGCAAATATTCCATTTCTGGATAAAATGGTAGAAGTGGTGGTGGGGATGCAATTATCTTTCTAAGTATCAATTATTGGATATTAGTCAGGCTTTCACCCCAATTTTAGCACTGAGACAGTGCTTTTGGCATTGATGACAGAATGAAAGCATGAAAAGGGATCTGAGGAAGCTAGACGAATGGTCTAATGTTTGGCAATTAAAATTCAATGCGAAGACATGCAAAGTGATGCATTTAGGGAGTAGAAACCCACGAGAGACTTATGTGTTAGGCGGTGAGAGTCTGATAGGTACTGAGGGGGAGAGGGATCTTGGGGTGATAGTATCCGAGGATCTGAAGGCGACGAAACAGTGTGACAAGGCGGTGGCTGTAGCAAGAAGGTTGCTAGGCTGTATATAGAGAGAGGTGTGATCAGCAGAAGAAAGGAAGTGTTGAGGCCCCTGTACAAGTCGTTGGTGAGGCCCCACCTGGAGTATTGTGTTCAGTTTTGGAGGCCGTACCTTGCAAAGGATGTTAAAAAAATGGAAGCGGTGCAAAAAAAAGCTACGAGAATGGTATGGGATTTGCGTTCCAAGACGTATGAGCAAAGACTTGCTGACCTGAACATGTATACCCTGGAGGAAAGGAGGAACAGGGGTGATATGATACAGACGTTCAAATACTTGAAAGGTATTAATCCGCAAAAAAATATTTTCTGGAGATGGGAAGGCAGTACAACGAGAGGACATGAAATGAGATTGAAGGGGGGCAGACTCAAAAAAGATGTCAGGAAGTATTTTTTCATGGAGAGGGTGGTGGATGCTTGGAGAACTCTTTTATTAAAAAAGAAATGCAAAGCCATACAGAAACATATAACCCCAAACCAAATATATACAAACAAGTCCCCCACCTTAAATCCACCTATATACACTGTCAACCCCCACCCATCCTAAAATGAAATTAAATGAACATAAAATTCAAATAAAACTCGAAGTCAATTCAAAATAAACTGTCCAACCCCTCTATGGAGGTTTCAAGTGCACATGCCTCCACCAAACATTGGTTCTTGCTATCCCCTCCGCCACCCGTTCCCACTGGGCTACCCCCTGGACCGCCCGAACCACCTCCCAACTAACGCTGTCGGCTGATCGGTAGTCCTGGTGCAAGGAGACCCCACACCGAGCCATCCAGAGGCTAAACCGGAGTATCACCGAGATGAGGAACTCCGTCACCGGATCTAACCACCCACCTCCCCCCTGCCGCCCGTAAACCCAATCTGCATATGAATATGAATTAAAACTCGGGATGTGTAATAATGCTGCTACCCTGCCACATACCATTCGTGTAAAAGGGCATTCCCGTAAAAAATGTTCCATCGTTTCCTCCCTCCCCACGCACTCCCCCCTTGGGCAATCCCGTTCCTGCACATTCCTGTAGTTAATATTCCCTCTGACATACAATTTCCCGTGAAAAGACAGCCAAGCAATGTCTCTATATTTCGGCGGGATCCTCCGTGAGGCCACCAACCGCAAGCCCTGCCTCAGCACTGGACCAGGTGCATCCTTCAGTACCAGGGGCGAGGAGAATGTTTGGGACCTCACCCGTTCCACCCATACCTCCCTCCTCCCTGTCTTTATTTCCTCTGCCAAAATTCCCCAAACTCGTACCAGCCGAACTAAGGGCCTATAGTACCCAACCTGGTCCGGAGCCCCCTTCCTTACCACCCCCACCCTCCTTCCCAACTTCCACGGGAGCCAGAATCTCTCCCACCAAGACAGAACGCTACCTGCCCATCCTGGCGGATCTCTGTCCAGTGCCCGTCCCAGGTTAAACTGAATAAACAGGGAGCTAAAGAAAAGTACAGGGTTTACCATCCCTACCCCCCCCTCTTCCCAGGCCAAGTATGTGATGTTACGCTTGACCGGGTTCAGCCGATTCCCCCACAACATCTGAAAAAAAACACTATATAGGGTGGTATAACAATGCACTGGCAACAAACAAATATAACTGATAAACAAAAACATAGGCACCAGGTGAGATTTAATCAGCTGAACCCGGTCAGTCATGGACATCCTCCACCCTTTCCATCTGTCAACCTTTTCCTTAGCTCCCTGTATGCACCGCTGCCAATTAAAGGTTGCATAATCCCCCTGTTCAAAATATACCCCTAATACCCGCAGTCTGCTAATGGCCTCCGGAAACTCCCCTCCCAAATCAAAAGAGCCCCCTGGAGGACCCACCCACAGACTCTGACTTTTCTGGAAGTTTATCAAAGCCCCTGTAGCCTGTGAGTACCCAGAAATGACCCCTTTCAATTTCTCCCCCTCTGTTGTGTCCGCCACCCACACCGTAACATCATCAGCGTAAGCCACCACCCTTAATTGAGACCCTGTACACACCTCCACCCCCCAAAGTCCCTCCTTCCCTCCCTGCTCTAGCCGTCTAACAAAGGGATCAATTGCAAAAGCATAAAGTACCGGGCTTAAAGGGCATCCCTGCCGCACCCCTGCTGTCACCCCGAACCTATTCCCTTTCCAACCGTTCACCAGGGGAAAACACCGTGCCCTTGTGTACAATAAACGTAATTGAGCCACCCAATCCCTAGGAAACCCATAGTGCTCTAAAACCTGCCAAAGAAACGCCCACTGTACCCTGTCAAAAGCCTTATCCTGATCTAATGCCACCATTAGTCTTCCTTCCCCCCGACTATGTTCCACACCTTCCCTTACCCAAGCCACTGCCTCCAGAACCCCCCTCCCCTTAATCCCACAGGCCTGTGAACTTGCCAACACCCCCCCCCCCCCCCACCACCTCCTTCATCCTATTCAGAAGCATATGCGCGAATATCTTCCGATCACCATTGAGCAGGGCAATCGGACGCCAGTTGGCCAAGGACTCTGGATCTTTTCCCTTATTCAGAAGAATCAACGCCACCTCGGTCAGGGATTGGGGTAAAACCCCCTGCTGACGTGCAGCCTCCCAGACTTGCAGCAGGATTGGGGCCAGAAGGTGCTTAAATGCCTGATAGTACTCTGTTGTGAGTCCATCTGGCCCTGGTGCTGTCTTCCTCCTTAAGGCCCCAATGGCCTCTTCTACCTCCCCCAGCGACCAGGGGCGCAACAGGGCCTGAAGAGATGGGCCCCCCCTTCCCACCCCCGGTGTCCCCGCAATATAGTGACCCATCACTTCCTTATCCACTTGCTTATCTGAAAAAAATCGTGCAAAGTGCTCTTCCACCACCTTTAGAATCCCCTCCTTCGACACCTGAACTACCCCTCCCATGTCCCTTAAACCCCCCACAATCCTATGCTCCCTCCGCTCCTTGCAACACATAAACGGGTCTGGGCTGACCAATTTCCCAAAGTCCCGTTCATAGACCAAGGAGGCATATCGATTATACTGGACCTTTTCAAGTTGCTCCTGCAAATCCAGAATATCCTCCTTTCTCCCTCCATTGGAGAGTAGATAGTCCCTTCGTTTCTTAATGGCAGTCCCCAGCCGAGTTCTCTCCCTTCCTTCTCTCCGAGCTTGACGGGTGAAAAAAAACCTCGTCCGCCTCTTCACTAACTCCCACCACTCTCCAATGGAAGGAAAAATACCCTGGATCGAAAGCTGGTCACCCAAAAAGGCCCGATATTCCTCCTTGACCTTCTCATCGGTAACCCATTTAAGGTTAAGCCGCCATAACCCCCTCCCTGGCCTATGTCCCGCCCAACCCCCCACCTCCACCAACACCAGTTTATGGTCCGAGAAGTCCACGTCCACCAACCTGGGCCCCCGAACTCATGCCCCTTCCCGGACCAAAAATCTGTCTATCCTGCTCCTACACTGTCCCCGTGCAAATGTGAAACCCTCCACCTCTGGTGAAAATTCAAGGTGCACATCTACCAACCCTGCCCCTTTCATTATCCCAGCTAGCCGTATCCCATCATACCTCACCTGCGCTGCCCTTCCTCCACTATCCTGTTTCCTCAAAATGGTGTTAAAATCCCCCCCCCAAACCACCTGACGTGCCGTGTATAAATATGGTTTAATTTTACCAAATAACCGTGAACGTTCCCTCTTACTTTGTGGCCCATAAACATTAATAATCCGGGAAGCCACCCCGTGCCACAAAACATCCACCACCAAACACCTCCCTACTAATTCCATCACCCTTTGAATCTGTACCTTATGTGTTTTAAATAATATCCCTACCCCCCCATACCTGTCCCCTGCCAAGCCCCAAACCGAAGGCCCCCATCTCCAGGCCCTCCTCGCACGCCTGATCGCCTCCATAGTTTGCAAGCTTGTCTCCTGGATTAGGAAACAGTCTGCCTGGATCGTGGAGAGGCCCTCAAAGGCCAAACATTGCGCCCTCTGGCAAATAATAATATAATACCTGCCATTATGTAGGGAAAGATGACTGTCTCCCAACCTCTTCCTGCTGAACTGCTTCCTTCACATCACCCCTACCTAGAGCCCAGACCCCTTCTTCAACCACTTCTTCCTCCGCCCAATCCCTAACCCCGGCTTCAAAACCTCCCTCCTTCCCCACCCCCTCCCCCCTCCCTTCTTCCTTCCCTTCTTCTTCTTAGACTCATCCAACCCCCCCTCCTCTTCAGACAAAGACAAAGACAAACCCCCCCGCCCTCCTTCCTCTATTTGCCCCCCTCCCCCCTCTGATCCCCTCCCACCCCCTGAACCTTCCCCCTCTCAATCCCGTGATCCTTCCCCTGTAGAGCTCGAATTCTATCCGATCGCTTCATAAGCTTCTCCCCCTCTCCTGCCCCCCCTCTTCCCCCTCCCCGTCCAACCCGCCCCCACCCTCCACACTAATCTCCATCCTCCTAACCTTCCCCCCTTCTTCTTACGCTTACCCCCTCTCCCTCCACCCCCTCTAATTTCCTCTTTCCTTCCTCCCCTCCCCCCACAACCCCACCGACCCCTTCCCCTTCTTCTTCCACCACCTCCTCTTCCTCTGCCAAAACCTGAAACCGGTTTCCTGTCTCCCTCTCTTGCCGAGCCCCCTCTCCTGACCCCCATGAAATCCCTCTACCCTTCCCCTTCACCCCCCTCTGCTTCTTGGGGACCTGGGCCCACTCATCTACCCCTTCCAGCCCTTGCCCCTGTTTCCCCACCTGTGCTGCTGCCTCTGGAACCCCCACCTCCACAACCTCCCTCTGTGCCCCCCTTGCCCCCTGATCCTGACCCTGAACCCCCCTCCTCCTCCTGCACCTCCTCTTCCCTCCCCCCCTCTTCCCTCCCCCCATTATGCGACGCCCTAGGGCAGTCCCGGAAGGCATGCCCCAGACCACCACAAAGATTGCACCTGATTGAAGAACACTCTTCGGTGGGATGATCTTTTGATCCGCACTTAGCACATTGCTGTACTGGGCAGGACATGCTAAAATGGCGGAAAGACCCACACCGAAAACATTGTCTTGGCTGTCCCTTGTAAAAACACAGGATTCTGTCCCTTCCAATAAAAGCCGCTGAAGGAATGTGTTGTACTACCTGCCCTACCTGGTGAAGTTTAACCAAAGCCCCCCGCCCAGACTCTACTTGGATCCGGGAGTTTGGTCAATGGAGTCCTCAACTCGGCATACCTGTGCAGCCAAAAGGCCAAGTCTGCCCCTGAGATGGACTCGTTACGGACTAGCAGAGTCACCTGCACCAGATCTGGCCGACTGATGGGAACTACCCTATAACATTTCCAATCCCCCCTTCCTCTTACCCCCTCATACTTTTCCCAGAAGACCTCTATGCCTGTATTCATCCAGTTAATCTCCCAGAATACGATGTCAGTTTTCTGACCCAGAGAGGCATGGAGGTCTTCTGGGACAAACCCTAACCCCAAAACTAGTTTCAACACTGTATCACGTGAAGGCATTCCCCCCTCCCCCACCCACTTGATTTGGACCACATTCCTTCTCTTGGGCGGTTGCCCATAACCCCTACCTCCCCCGAACCCAGCATCTGTGTTATTACTAAAGGAAAACTGCCCCTTCCCTCTTCCTCCTTCCCTATTAACCACATCTGCAAAGGAGGGCTGACCCTGCCTCCACTGACTTCCCCTCCTCCCTGAGCCTATCCCTTCCTTGCCTGAAGATCCCTTCCCCCCCCCCACCTGCTGATCCTGCCCACCCCCTTTACCTTCCCTTACCATCTCCCCATCAACCCCCTCCCCCCTTCCACAAACTGGAACAGCAACCCGTTCACCAACTTTTTCACCAACAGAACAGTTCCCCAAACCCTCTGCCCCTTCCCCCTTACCCCCCTCCCTCACATCACCAATCAACATATCCTGAACATCATCCCCTCCCCCTCCCCCCTGCCCACAGTCAGTGCCCAGAGAACTGAGCCCCCTGGAATCTATAACCAGTTCTGAACAGTCCTTAGCTTTCACAATGCTTCCTTGGGAGTGAGCTCCCTCTGCCTGGGCTGCAGATCTCCCAGCAATATCTTCTGTCAGAGAGACTGCTGATACACTCTGAGGAGAGCTCTGTTCTCCCTGCACCAGCAGGTCCCGCGTGAGGCTGCTTACAGTTTTTACAGAGCCAGAGTTTATCTCATCTTCCCTTCTGTGCTGGGGATTCCCTGAGCCTGGTTGTGCTGCTGAATCCACCACTTGTGGCTGTAAACCTGGTGCCTCAATCAGGGAGCTAACTAAGCTCACCTGTGTCTGCAGCCCTAAGACCTGCTGTTCATTAGTCTCCACACTCCCAATGTCAGTATGCTTTCCAGCTTGCTTTCCAGTGTTCACCTTCCCTGTCAAACTGTTGCCTGCATCAGTGTTGGGTAGTGCAGGCACTTTTTGTGAAATAACACAAAACCCCAAGTCACCGTCCTCAGTTTCAAAGACAGCAGAATGTGTAGGCTGACTGAGTTCCAACTCCATTGTGTTTTCAGCCATAGTCTCTGCAGCACCAACTGAGGTCTCTTCAACTCCTTCCCTCTCTTCCCTGGCAGCTGCCTCTAAGGTAAGGTTTGCAGGGTTCTGAGTTGCTAGATTCTTCATAAATTGTAAAGTGTCTTGACTGCTTGTCCCCACCACATTATCTACTGCAACCTGGTGTTTTGTAAAACAATCCTCAGATACCAACTCTCCTGTTTCCTCTGGCTGATTCTGGTTTGGCACTGTCCTGGGTTGAAATCTTTCCCTGGTAATATAGAGTTCCCTTAAAGGGTTATCAGAGCCCTTCTTCAGGGAGTCCAACACCTTTCTTTTCAGGCAAAGCTGCTTTCTCAAACGAGCTTCTTCCTTTCCATACAGACTCTTCTGTGCTGCTGGGGCCAACTTCTGCAGGGTTCTAGCCCTGTTTAGTTTTTTCCCCAGCACTTCCACCTCCTTCCCCAGGGCTTCAATCCTCCTCATCCTGTCCACGATACCTCTGGCTGAAGAATCTGGGCTGCTGCTTCCCAGCTGCCCTACCCCCTCCTCCTCCTCTTCCTCAGACCACTCATCCTCACTGTACAACGGGTCCAGCACCGGCTGAAGCTCCTGACTCTCTTCCATCCTCTGTTCTGCCACTTTCTGGGCCTGCGGGACCCTCACCCTCTGCCTCCCCCTCCCATGCTCTTCGTGCTCCTTACCCGGTAACCGCTGGGTCATGGGAGGGGTGCTGGGTCTACTGTCCCCCCTGGACCTCGAGGCTCCACGGTCCAGGGGACTCCGCTCTCTTCTCCCAGGGGCCAGGCTCGGCTGAGAGCTGCTTCTCCGTCTCTCCTGGTAGCTGGGCCCGGCCGTTTCCCGAGCCGGGCCCTGCCCTGAGGAGTGCTCCCCAGAGCCCTGCCTCATGGCTGGGAAGGGAGCTAGGCCTTGCTCCCCTCCCTTCCTCTAACCACAGAGCCTCCTGTAGTATGTCCTTCTCCTTCAGTGTCTAGCTACACACTGACTTGGAATGCCCTCCCGCGGGAGGTGGTGGAGATGGAAACGGTAACGGAATTCAAACATGCTTGGGATATGCATAAAGGAATCCTGTGCAGTAGGAATGAATCCTCAGAAGCTTAGCCAAAATTGGGTGGCGGAGCAGGTGGGGGAAGAGAGGTTGGTGGTTGGGAGGCGAGGATAGTGGAGGGCAGACTTATTCAGTCGTGGCATGGAGTAAGGAATGGTTAGTTTAGCCAAGTAATCTGGAGAGCTTTAAAAATAAGCAAAACTTTGTAATGAATTTTTAATTCAACCGGAAGCCAGTTGAGCTTTTTGAAAAGGGGAGTAGCATGGTCTCTTTGTTTAGCTTTACATAATACCCAAGCCCCAGTGTTCTGAAGAATCTGTAAACTTTTTAACTCAGACTTGGTAACAGCTGCGTAGACTACATTACAGTAATCCAGAAGGGAACTGATTAAGGCGTGAAATAATGAGTGAAGAGAAGCAAAGTCTAAGAAGTCTGATTTTACAGAGAGCTAGAAAACTGGAACACAAACTGAAGAGATCTGTGAGGAAAAAGATAAACAGGAATGAATGGTAACACCAAGGTATTTAAAGTGTTCAACTATGAAGGGATGCTAAAAGGGGAAGGAAGAGGACGAAAGAGATAGATGTTGGGCCCAGGGTGCAAGGAAGGGAGATACTGAGAGTGATGTGGGCAGTGGGAGAGAAGAAGGAGGGAAGAGAGGTTGTACATGGGGATGGATGAGAGGGAGGGATAGATATACACTAGAGGGGAAAGAGAAAAAGAGGGAGATTGTGGATCCAGGGACAGAAGGGAGAAATGCTGGACAATTGGAGGGAGGGAAGAGAGAGAGAGAGGAAGAAATGCTGGACCACAGGGAAAGGGGGGGCTGGAAGATGCTGGGGTGTGTGTGGGTGTGGAAGGGACAGGGAGACATTAGGCTACAAGGGTGGGGAGGGGAGAAAGGGAGCAGGCGTGCTGGGCTAGAAGGTTGGAGGGAGGAAGATGCTGCAAATGGTGGAACTATTTGGGAGAGGCCAAAGGGGAGGTGAGAAGGAAACAAATGAGAGGATGATAGTGATGGGAGGGGGCAGAAATGTGGTAATGGAGAGTTCATTAAATAATGATGAAAGGAAATGGAAGGTTGGAGGAAGGACTGAGAAGAGGAACGGGGCAGCTAGTGGGTGAGAGAAGGAAATGGAATTTGATAGCTGAAAACTAAAAAGGAGAAGGATGAGGACGAGAGTGAAATTTAAGTGAACAGAGAGGCAGTAAAGAAACAAAACAGAGAGGAAAGAGCTAAAAAAGAAATAATGTGTCAAAGGTAGGTGTAGTGAAGGAATGGAATAAGACAGAAGAGAAGAGAAAAGACAAATGGACAGCAAGCAGTTGAAGGAGAATTAGCAGAAAGACAGGAAAAGAGGAAACTGGAACCAGCATGATGGAACAGTAAAACATCCAGACAACAAAGGTACAAAAAAGTATTTTATTTTGAATCTATTAAATGGAATATCAAATGGAAAGAAGACATTGCATAAAACAGAAGACACTGGTACCAAAGCAAATAGAAAAACTAAATGATCAGACAGCAAAGGTAGAAAAAAGTATTTTATTCAGAATTTATTAATTGGAATATGTCAGCTTTTGGAAATGTGCATCTGTGAAATTTTGCACGTAAGTTTCAAATTTTCTGGTATTGCTGCATGCTGAGTCTGACTTCTTGAGTTAACTTTCCAGTTCAGTATTTTGCCTTCATATTTTTTGCTTTCTAGTTCCTTGTATCATGTCTGTTGTGCCATGTGTTTTTCACGAGGTAGTGTATTGGTGTTTTAGAGCCTGGTGTAATTACAGTTCTGCCTTTTCACGCATAAGGTTGCAGCTCATCCTGTCCTTGGAATTAGTGTTGTTATGGTTTAGTAAGGTTATGAGTGTGCTTTTGCACAAGTTTGTGTATAGTGTATTGCAGTGGAGAGATTGTGTGTTGGCTTTACTGAGGTGGCTTATGCATTTCTAAGGTCAACACTTGCATGGTATGGGAAAGGGGGTGGGGAAACATAGTAACATAGTAGATGATGGCAGAAAAAGACCTGCACGGTCCATCCAGTCTGCCCAAGAAGATAAATTCATATGTGCTACTTTTTTTATTTGTACTGTCCTCTTCAGTGCACAAACCGTATAAGTCTGGCCAGCCCTATCCCCGCCTCCCAACCACCAACCCTGCCTCCCAACCACCAGCTCTGGCACAGACCGTATAAGTCTGCCCAGCACTATCCCCATACTACTGGAGTGGAAGAGGGAGTGCTGGGTAAGGAGGAAAGAAGGAAGGGAGAAAGAGCTGGCTTGATATCTCATACATATTCATTATGGTTATTCCCAAAAAAAGCCTGCTCTTTTTCCCTTCCTTCCTTCCTCCATATTAGCATATTCATTTGCATATGTATATATGCAAATGAATATGCTAATATGCTCCACCCCATCCTTTGCCCCCCCAAATGAAACAGTCAAACTACGCCTATGGTGGCCACTATCAGCCTGCCATTATTTGCGTGTTTATATGAGTATATATATATATATATATATATATATATATATATATGCACTGTTATGTGAGCAGATTGATACACATAAGAACGGCAGTAGAAACTGCTAATAACAGCAGCTGATAATCTTAAATATATACGAAAAACAGAAAAAAGAAGATAAGTTTAACAAAAAAAGAAAATTTTCAATTTAAATTATCAGCATTTGAAGGGAGGAAGGGGGTCTTGTCAATGATTACAAATTGTCACAAAAGGGTTCTCACCATTGAGTGAGCAAAAAGATAAGATTACCCAGTGACTATATATATGAGACTTCCCCCTATAGTAATATAAGAATAATCAAAGATAGAACATAACAGTAGTTGACTCCAGGTCTTTCTATCTACCATAGAGTTGTTGGCTTATCCCAGGAATAAGCAGTGGATTTTCCCAAGTCCATCTTAATAACGGAAACATATCAGCAGGCCACAAAAGGGGAGGAGAATAAATTCACAGGATGAGAGTCAGTTGGACAGTCCACAAGTCAGAAATAAAAAATGGTGCCTCACCATTTGAGGGGAAAAGACAGTCAAGGTCAGGATAAGCAAGCCAGAAAAGCCAGGTTTTAAGAGCAGCTCTAAATTTTTTTTGTGAGAGGTTTCTGAGCATAAGTCTACTGGGAGCCGTCCGGTAAGATGGAGGTGTACAGCTGAAGGAAGTAGAGTGCAACATATCCAGTCAGGGCATAGTGAACAGAGCTATAATCAGTTGGTGCATATGTGAAGAAAGTACATTTCTAGAACTGTATGGCGTAAGGAGGAAGGACAAAGAAAGGGGGTCGCCACTAGGAAATGCATTATGAGTAAGAACCAGGACCTTATACCATATTCTGCTGGAAATTGGGGAGCCAGTGTTGTTTATTTGTTACATTTGTATCCCACATTTTCCAACCTATTTGCAGGCTCAAAGTGGCTTACATTGTACCGGAGAGGCATTCGCCGACTTCGGTATGAACAAATACAAGGTGAAGTTGTAGTAAAATAAGGTTCATGTGGAACAGACATATTGGGAATCGTAGGCTGGAAAAGTTATGTTATGCTATTACGTGCTTTGGTTTCGTTGTGTTGCAGAGTTCAGGCATTTAAGTTGGGTCGGTAGGATATGCCTTTTTAAATAGGTTAGTTTTTAGTGATTTCCAAAAGTTTAGGTGGTCAAACGTTGTTTTCACGGCTTTTATAAATGCATTCCACAGTTGTGTGCTTAAAAAGGAGAAACTGGATGCATAAGTTGATTTGTATTTTAGTCCTTTGCAACTTAGATAGTGGAGATTGAGATATGTTCGTGTTGAGCTGGACGTGTTTCTGGTTGGTAGGTCTATGAGATCGGTCATGTATCCTGGGGCTTTGCCGTAGATAATCTTGTGAACCAGGGTACAGATTTTGAAAGCAATACATTCTTTGATTGGGAGCCAGTGCAGTTTTTTGCGTAGGGATTTTGCACTTTCAAATCGTGTTTTTCCAAATATAAGCCTGGCTGCTGTATTTTGAGCGGTCTGAAGTTTCTTTAAGATGTGTTCTTTGCATCCTGCATAAATTCCATTGCAGTAGTCTACATAGCTTAGTACCATTGATTGTACCAAGTTGTGAAATGTTTCCCTCAGGAAGAATGGTTTCACACGTTTGAGTTTCCACATTGAGTGGAACATTTTCTTTGTCGTGGATTTCACTTGGCTCTCTAGTGTAAGGGTACGATCCATTGTGACGCCGAGGATTTTCAGGCTCTCTGAGAGGGGGAGGGTGTAATCTGGGGTATTTATCCTTGTGGGGTTGATAAGAAACAGGGTGGCATGATCATATTTGTGCACTTTATAGATCGATTTGATACTCAGCACACACCAGTTCCGGCGCTACACAAATATTTTCTATTTTTGTAGCGTGGGAGTCCTTACTGCCACCTGAATGGGTGGTGGTAAGTGGTCTCCTCTGAAATGGCCACGTGGTAAAGAGTGCACTAACCACATGGCCATTTCTTTTCAGGAAGAAAAGACAGCCCTTTACCCACTGTGGTAAAAGGGGGCCTGAGCACATGTCAAAAACACATGCTGAGGCTAGCGAAGGCCCCCTTTTTCCACTGCTTAGTAAAAGGACTCCTAAAAGCAGAGAAGACAGAGCCAGAGGTTTGTTTTCATACTTCAATGCGCGACCGTCTTCCCGCCCGCTACAGCGTGCTCCTCAGACCAGTATAAAGCAAAGACAAGGGAAGACACAACTCCAAAGGGGAGGAGGGCGGGATTGTGAGAACAATCAGCCTGCTGTCCTTGGAGAATACCTGCTACAGGTTAGTAGCCTCGCTTTCTCCAAGGACAAGCAGGCTGCTTGTTCTCACTGATGGGTGACGTCCACGGCAGCCCCAGGATCGGTTTTATTCAGTGGGGTTGACACGCTACACAGTATACCAAACATGAAAGGGTGGTAACATTCAAATCAAATATGCTGATCTGCAGCAGTGTATGATTTTACACTGTGTGAGATAATACGAGCCATAGCATTGAAAACATCCACATGTATATCTGCCCAACTGTCAATAAAAGCACCATTTTGAAAGCAGTCACAGACTGAGCCCTTTAACAATGCCTCTTCAACGTCCGTGTACAGGTCAGTCCATATGCGATTACAGCTTGCTGCTGCTAATGACGAATGAAAATCCATTTGTCCCGCTTGGTAACTAGTTTTGACATAGTAGAAATATCAATACCAAACTTTTCTGCAATGTCCTTTCACTTACAGTGGTTATCTATCATCTTTATAATCTCCATTTTTGCATTTAAGTCCAAATCAACACAGTTACGCTTAGCTGCTCCTAATCGGAGTCTGAGTGAAGCTGCAGCTGAGCTAGTTAATATCTGTAATATACTAACTATGAGGTCCTTTTACAAAGGCGTGCTGAAAATGGCCTGTGGTAGTGTAAACGCGTGTTTTGGGCATGCACAGAATCATTCTTCAGCACACTAACCTGCAATGTTCAGCAGGAGATAACCAGCTATCTTCCACTGAATATTGCCCGATAGTCGGTAAAGTGCCATTTAACCAGCCAGGAGCCAGTCTTGGCTGGTTAAATGGTTTTAAATATCGGGAAGTAGGTGCCTCTGTGACTACAATTTCAAAATCTCCTTTATCATTCTCTTCCCAAGCACACAGAACAAGCCTAAAGTGTCAAGGGTACTTGGCACTATGATGGTTCCATCTCAATGGATAAACCACCTTTTCCCTCCTCTGAGCGCACTCAGCTGGGCATAATAGCATGATTTCCAAGATACATTAATCTTATATCCTGAGACAACTCCAGAGCTTTACAAAAATACTAGGACTAGGGGGCACATGATGAAGCTAACAAAGAAGTAAATTTAAAATGAATCAGAGAAAATGTTTCTTCACTCAACGTGTAATTAAACTCTGGAATTTGTTGCCAGAGAACGTAGTAAAAGCAGTTAGCTTAGCTGGTTTTTAAAAAGGTTTGGATGGCTTCCTAAAGGAAAAGTCCATAGACCATTATTAAGATGGACTTGGGGGGAAATCCACTGCTTATTTCTAGGATAAGCAGCAAAAAAATGTATTGTACTTTTTTGGGATCTTGCCAGGTACTTGTGACTTGGATTGGCCATTGTTAGAAACAGGATGCTGGGCTTGATGGGCCTTCGGTCTGTCCCAGTATGGCAATACTTATGTACTTAAGATATCAAGCTCTTGATATCAGCTGTGCACAAGATATTATCCACATAAAGTACAATCTTTCACTCTAAGCCTCAACTCCTATGCCTTTGAACTTAGGCACCTGCCTTAGAGTATTTTGCATTTACTTGTAAGACCATTTCCATAAGTATTGCCTTTACTGTCAGGGAAAAAGTGGTAACACTGTCAGAAGTGCAGAGAGCATGCACTAACTCATTTTATAATGCAGAGGTGTTAGCTAATGCTCGCATTAATGTGTGATTAACATGGTCATTAACATTACTGCCCATTAATTCTTAACTAAACGCCTTTGAAGCATGACTTAGAAGCAATTTTTTTAGTCAATTTGAAGAAGACAATTAAGAGTCCTATCTGATTTAATGAATGGACCTCGTTGGCAAAAAAAGAGAAATGTGTGTGTTGGCAAAGATCCTGGAAAGTGAGAGTAGTTTGTTCTAATCTAGCCTTATTTATTTTCTAACACTTCAGCTAACTTTCTCTAAAAAGGCTATAAAACAGTCAACAGTAGCCGAGTCTGTTGTTTTTGTAATTTTGTGTGCCTTTGGATGATTACTATTATTATGATTATACAACTGGTTTGACTGCATATACCATTTTGGACAGTCAGGCCCAGATTCACTAACTCTATGGAAAAAGTGCATCCTTTACCATTCCTCAGTTGCTGCTTAGCAATTCTGAATAAAACAGGTATGCATGAAGGAAATCGCATGTAAATGAGCTGCTCGCTGTTAGCTCATTTGCATGCGATTTCCTTCCGGGGGGGGGGGGAGTCAGTTGGTCAGCTGAGCATGCGCAAAGCAGCCAAGCGTTAAGCGTGGCTGTTCTGCGCATGCCAAAGACGGCTTCATTCATGCAGACAAGCTGCATGTATAATAGACATCTACAGCCTCCGATAAATTGCCACAGAAATGCCTGTTATGCTTCTTGCACTTTAAAAAAAAGCAGAAGTGCCTGCCAATCACAGCGCGTTTAGCTGTCACTGGTGTCAGCTAAATGTGATGTGATTGGAGGAACGAGACCTGGGTCTCCCTCGGATCTTTGCTGTCTCTCTACCTGTGCATAAGGGGGAAGTTCTCTCTCTTTCCAGGGTCCTGCTCTGTTTCCCTCTGCTGCACAATGCCAAAGACGACTTCATATATGCAGTCAAGCTGCATGTATAATAGCCATCTACAGCCTCCAATAAATCCAGTATAGTTTTGTAGGCGATGGCCATTGGAAGCAGCAACAACTGGCACTTCAACAACTTCCTTGCACCAGCAACAGCTCACATTAGCCCCAGCCAGGCATTAACGAGAGGTGCAGACCTCCCGTTAGGTTTTCCACAGTAAAGATAGGGACAACTTTTGTGCATGGGGTCAGCAAACAGCTGTGCATAACCTTGCATGTACATTATAATACTAATTAGCTCATTATAATAGCTTTTAGATTATTTGCATTCCGTTTTCGTTAGCTGCTACCATGACAGGAAAATGGCTCGAAGAGCCCTTTTGTGCATGTCTCATTTTACTACTTACAAAACTGGCTAGAATTGGTTTAAAAAACCACGTTACTGGCTCATTAGGTTTAGTGCATCTGCCTCTCAGTTGTTAGCAGGGAAAGCAGTCATAATCTATTAACCCCCTAATTCCATAAAAGTTGCCAAAAATTGTGTGTGCAAATTTAGGCAAGTGCTCAATTTGGACGTGCAATTTAATTCAATAATGAGCTAATTATTGCCAATAATTGGTTTCTTAACAAGTACCTATTGGCACTAATTACATTTAATTGGCATTTAGGCATAAAATTTACACATGATCTGAAAAGGGGGGAGGTGCAAAAATTGAAGGGGCATGGGCGTAACAGGGGTGTTCCTAAAATGAATCCATGTTGTTATAGAATAGCAGCACATTTCAATTTGTGCAAATGGCTACTTCTAAAGTTAAGCACGATTCCTGGGCGTAAGCGCTATTCTATTAACCATGCCTAACTTTAAGCCCAGCTTAAAGAATAGCACTTTTTCAGCGCTGATTTTAATTTATTTATTAGGATTTATTTACCGCCTTTTTGAAGGAATTCACTCAAAGCGGTGTACAGTAAGAACAGATCAAACATGAGCAATAGACAATTACAGCAGTAAAAATATTCAAATAACAATACAAAGTATGGGATAGTACACTACTTACAATGTCAGCACAATATGTAATAGAATGTTTTAATTGACAGCATACGGTATAAGCAAAGATAGAACATATATTTTTCGGACTATAAGACGCACTTTTTCCCCCCAAATTTGGGAGGAAAATGGGGGGTGCATCTTATAGTCCGAAGTTAGAGATTTGGCTGGCTGGCTGGCAGCCAAGCCGAGGTCCTCTTCTTCCTAATCCCGCGCAAGGCTTCGTTCTAGTCTGACGTCCTGCACGTACAACGTACAGGACGTCAGACTCACAGAAACAGAACGAAGGCTTGCAAGACTTCCTTCTGTTTCTGTGAGTCTGACATCCTGCACGTACAACGTGCAGGACGTCAGACTAGAACGAAGCCTTGCGCGGGATTGGGAAGAAGAGGACCTCGGCTCGGCTGGCGGGGATTGGGGTCCCCCACCAGCAAAGGTAGGTGAGGGCGGGTTGGTGGCAGGAGGGGGGTCGAGAGGGTTGTCAGCAGGGGGGTCCAGGGGCAAATCTACGGGGACCCAGGCCCCCGTGGCCCCATACTGGCTATGCCACTGGTGCGGTCTCTTTGATTCCTCTTTTGATTAAGATTTCTTCTTTATTTTTGGACTTGGTACTTCTACCCATATTGAAGACTTCAGATTTAAAAGATGTTTTTTCCTCTATAGCTTATCCATACTGATTTTTTGTTGTCTATATTTCTTTGCATGGAATTCATTGGCAAACTCCATAAAACTAAAAATAAAGAATGCCCAGACATGTGACATCCATGAGGCCTCTTTTTACAGATCTGCCTAAGAACATGTCTTTTTTTTTCCACCTCAGCTCTGGAATGAATACATTTCTATGCCACCTGGTGATGGAAGAATCCAGGCTCTGATTATTGCTCACTCTGAAGGCCAAACTTTATTGATAACCTGCCATGTCATACAGCAATAAAGTATGCAAGCTTTGAACTTTTGACAGTTTTCCTGAATTGATTTTCTGATCTTGGCAGTTTATTCCTTCACCACTCATTTGAGTGTATTTATTTTAACTGATTACAAACAACTTTTAGCAGCAGCTTAAATATTATGTCCATCGACAGCCTTTACACACTTGGCATTTGGGAATAGAAGCTGGCAAAGTAAGATCCCCAGTCAGTACAAACCAACAGCTTCTAAGGCCACTGTCACGGATCCAGTTCTGTTCAAAGCTAGGAAGTTAACTCAGGGCACATCTGAAGTCACGTGGCTAGAGAGAGGTTTGCGAGCCACAGTTACTGCAATGGTACGGAGGCACGTGGAACAGGGAGGCAGTCTGAGTCAATGTACCTCTCTGAATGAGCGTACCTCGTTGAAGAGTGTTGTGGTTGCGGTGCTGCAGCCTGGCTGGAAGTACGCTGTGGGACGTGTGCACGGCGAGGCATGCTGGCTATGGAATAAGATAGGCCTTTATTGAGGGGCATGCGAGGCCACTAACAAGGACCGCGAGGGAAAACAAAAAGAAGGACAAAATGGCCGACTATGAGAGAAAACGGCCAAAATGGGCGGCTCTGGGACAAAACGCCCAAAATGGCCGACCATGCGGGAAACCAGGCAAAATAAAAGGCGGCCGCGAAGCCAAAGAGGCTGTTTACTGTGTAGGCTGCAGAAGCAGAACCGAAATGCACAACCGACTACACGGAAAAAAAAATGGCCTAAATAAAAGGCGCCCGTGCGATCAGCTGATCGAATGGGCGGCCACAACCGCTCTGCGCAGTAACACTTCACAGTCGGCTGCTGCGAGCAGGGAAAGAGTCTGCGTTTACCGCGTTGGTGGACCCGGGTACCTCTGAAAAGTCATGGGTCATGAAAACTCCTGCACCGCTTGCTGCCGACAAAGAGACCTCCCCCGCCTCGTCGGCAGCTCTTTACGCGGCACATGGGGCACCTCCGAAGCCCCTCCCCCTTCCGGTCCCCCAACCAATGGCGGGCAGGGGTTCCTGCCATGTCACCCAGACTGTCGGGGGGAAGCCAGAAGGGAAGGGTCGCTCGGGCCGAGGAGCTGCCACAGGCAGCCGCCATGTTACGTGCGGCTGCTCGACCTGCTCCTCGCTGGCCTTCTTTTACTGCAAGACTGAACCCCCCTAATTCTAGTTCTGCACCTGAATTTCCAACTAATGCACAAATTTGCATGCAGAAGTTAAAAAATAAAACCAGAAGTTTCTAGGTTGTGTATTGATAACTGCTGTTGCGACTTGTTCCCTTTTGGGACTTCTATTGCTGTTTATTTTCAGTTATATGACTTGTTGTATCAGATCTATTCTTGGTTTTAGTTTTGTCTCTAACTGTTTAATAAAGACTTCTTTCATTTTCAAAAAATAAGACCAGTTCTGCACACAACGTAGGGGTCCTTTTACTAAGGTGCGCCAAAAAGTGGCGCCCATGCTACCCCAGCGGTAGTGCCGATTTGGCATTAGCCCCACTGCTGCTTAGTAAAAGGACCCCTTAGTCAGTATTCTATAAGTGGTGTGCTCAAGCTCTACAGCATGCAAATTCAAGGGAGTGTGGACCTAGGAGGGGCATGACCAGGTTGAGGCATGTCGGTCAGTTATGCATGTGAGTTATAGAGGATTAGAATTTACGCGCCTAACTGCCTATAGTTAGGTATGCCAACAGAATCGAATCAATAATAAGTATCCGTTTATCACTGGTAAATAAATTAAGTATAACACTCTACTAAAACCAGGATATAAGAAACCTATTTCGAATTAAATTACTCAAAATTGCCACAAACTGTATAGTTGATAGAATATCATTCTATATGATATTTTGTTTAGAGCACCCTCAGATATTCCCACTATACAGAGCACACAGAAAATTTCTGTTGCTTAGTGGTGTAGCACTTCTTTCATCGGGTTGCTCGTTTTATACGTGATAAAACACCTAAAAAGTGCTAACAGACTGGTATAATTTTTCAAAAAATGTGTACCAAACCAGCCTTGTATATACCAATTGAAAAGGTGCAACCTACACCAATGTTCATCAGTGGCAATTTTTATCAATTTTTTCAAGAAACCAATAAACACTTATCTGAATAGTGCTTTCATATTATCTCCTCAACGTCTTGTTGTATCTATGAATAAATGAATGTCCGGCCCTTTGTCTTCCCCTGAACACGCCCGACACCGCGGGTTTCAGAATTCTTTCCTCAGGGACTAGGGTTAAGGCGGCCTCCTGCTCATAATGTTGTTGAGAAGGAATAGGTGGAGGGGCATAATTGAATGAAAACGTCTATCTCCATGGGCGTTTATCTCTGAGAACGGGTCCGTGAAGGGGCGGACCGAACCGTATTTTCGAAAAATATAGACGTCCATGTTTTATTCGACAATTTGTGAGCTGGGCGTTTTTGTTTTTCAGTGATAATGGAAAATGAAAGCGCCCAGCTCAAAAACGAATAAATCCAAGGCATTTGTTCGTGGGAGGGGCCAGGATTCGTAGTGCACTGGTCCCCCTCACATGCCAGGACACCAACCGGGCACCCTAGGGGGCACTTTTACAAAAACAAAAAAAAGGTAAAAGAGCTCCCAGGTGCATAGCACCCTTCCCTTGTGTGTTGAGCCCCCCAAATCCCCCTCAAAACCCACTGCCCACAAGTCTACACCATTACTATAGCCCTAAGGAGTGAATGGGGGCACCTACATGTGGGTACAGTGAGTTTGGAGGGGTTGGACGACTAAGCATTAAGCAGCACAATTGTAACAGGTAGGGGGGGATGGGCCTGGGTCCACCTGCCTGAAGTCCACTGCACCCCCTAACAACTGCTCCAGGGACCTGCATACTGCTGCCAGGGAGGTGGGTATGACATTTGATGGTGAAAATAAAACGTTGTGAAACATCATGTTTTGTGGTGGGAGGGGTTAGTGATCACTGGGGGAGTCAGAGGAGGTCATCCCCGATTCCCTCTGGTGGTAATCTGGTCATTTAGGGCACTTTTTGGGGCCTTATTCGTGAAAAAACAGGGTCCAGGAAAAGTGCCCTAAATTCTAGCTACAAACGCATACTTTTTTTCCATTATCGGCGAAAGGCGCCCATCTCTCCTCGGCCGATAACCACGCCCCAGTTCCACCTTCGCCACACCTCCGACACGCCCCCGTCAACTTTGTACGCTTCCGCGATGGAGTGCAGTTGAAAACGTCCAAAATCGGCTTTCCATTATACCGATTTATTCGTTTTTGTGAGATAAACGTCTATCTCCCGATTTGGGTCGAAATCTAGGCGTTTTTCTCTTTCAATTATAAGGTGGATAGTGTCTCAGGAACACTCTCTGGAATAGGTATTGTAGCATCTCAGGAACTCTCAAGAACAGGTACCGTAACATCTCAGGAATTCTCACAGGGACAAGAGCAGTAGCAAGCCAGGAACTGGAGCTGTAGCATTTCAGGGACCCTCAAGAACTGATGTATGGGCCGAAGATGCAAAGGCTATGGGACGGGTCACTAATGAGGTTAAATGTCTCCGAGGCATGACATCAACAATAAATTCAAGAGACTACCTAACTCTTCACTACCCTTGTTGCAAGAATTTAATTAACAAATCAATTCATACAGCGGGTTTTACCTACCAAAGCACTAAAAAATGGAACTCCTTACCCAAATAACTAAGGTATGTGAATGATTACATGATTTTTCACAAATTATTAAAATCCTTCTGGCACATGGCAAAAATCGGGCGGTAACTCAGACTTGACGCACGTAGGCGATTACTGTACGGTTACCGCGAGAGACCTTACCGCTAAGTCAATGACATATTCCTCACTAAGGGGCCCATTTACAAAGCTACAGCAAGCCCACCAAAGACTTGCCACGTGCCAATTTGGCACTACTGCCAGGCTACCATAGAAGTGCTGGACTGAGGGTGATCATATCTGATAATCTTAAGATGGCTAAACAGATTTTTTTAAAAGATAATGGCAAAAGCAAGAAGGATTCTTGGGTGCAAGGGAGAGGAGTGGCCAGCTGAGAAAATGAACTGGTAGTGCCTTTTTAAAAGTCTCTCTGGTGAGACCCTATTTAGAGTACTGGGTATGATTATGGATACTGCACCTTCAAAAAGATATAAACAGTATGGAGTTGGCTGAGAGGGCGGCTACTAAAATGGTCAGTGGTCGTCATCGTGATGTGTACGGGACAGACTTAAATACCTACGTGGCATAAATGCACAGGAGGTGAGTCTCTTTCAATTAAGAGGAAGCTTGGCAACTAGGGGGCATAGGATGAAGGTGAAAGGGGACAGATTTCAGGAGTTACCTAAGGAAATATTTCTTTATAAAAAGCATGGTAGATATATGGAACAGCCTCTCAGTGCAGGTAGTGGAGATGAGGACTCTATTTGAATTCAAGAAAGCATGAGACAGTTACACACTCAGAGGATCACTAATGGCGAGGAAGGGATTGTAGAGTTAGTAGTTAGTATGGTTGGGCACAGTGGATCAGTGGCTTAGCTATGTGGGGTCAGGGGGGCCTGGGCCCCCACAAATTTGCTCTGGGCCCCTGGTTGGCTGGCAGGGGTCCCCAACACCTGCCAGCTGAAGACTTCGTCCAGCGTTGGCCTGCGGCGGCACTGCCACATTGACTGCCCTGCTCTCTCTTCCCCTCACGTCGGACACGCACCTTTTAGTGAAATTTCACTAAAAGAAGTGTGCTGGATATGAGGGGAAGAGAAAGCAGGACAGGCAATACGGTGGCGCCGGAGACCAGCGCTGGAGGAAGTCTTCAGCTGGTGGGGGTTGGGGACTCCTGCCAGCCAAGGTATTTGCGGTGGAGGTGCTTCAACTGGCAGGGGTTGGGGATCCCTGCCAACCAAGATGTTACAGTGGTGGCAGTAGGCGGTGGGGGGGGGCGGCGGCAGGGCGGTGACCAAATTGTGCCCCCCCCCCCCCACTTTGGGCTCTGGCCCCCTCCCACCTTGAGGTCTGGCTACAGTGGATAGGCCATATGGTCTTTATATTACCTTTTCTATGTTTCTATGAGTTAGGTTGGGGAGGCAACATCATGTGTTGGCCAAAAAGAGTACCCAAAGAAAAGCCAAGTACAAATCTCTGCAGATAATTGTGCCTTTAGCAACTTTCAAAAGGAATGCTTGTATGTGTGTACTTTCCCTTTGAGAAAAAGAGCGACTAAAACTCTGTACCTGCCTACACAGGTTTGAAAATGATCTTCTTTTTTTGCCTTTTCCCCCTAAGTATACCATGAATGCCTTACGAATTCTTCATCGCTCAAAGGACTTGTGTTTTATCTAATGCCGTTAAGTGGCATGGTTCTATGTTCAGCAGCAATTTGACTGAGAACAAGTTTTGTTGATCCCTTTGCACATTGTGTGAATGAGTGGGCAAGTTCTTAATTCCAATGTGCTGCATTCGGAAAGCCATACTTTGCAAATCACAGAGAACTGGTTCTATAAAATCAAATGAAGCAGAGCTGCAACTAATCTGATCTCCTAGTGACACCAAGTGGTTAATTTTGGTTAGTTTTCTTCCTCATACTGGAGCAGCATTTGATCCTCTGTGTTAAGGATGGGAAAGAAAATGTGTTTTCTTCAATAGAAAACACTATTGCAAAATCTGTATTTATTATTTTTTTAATACATGATGCACATTCTTGAAACCAAACCACGGCACATATCAGGATCCCAATGCCCTTCATAAAATAGTCAATGTCTTCAGTCTCCTGCAACAGAGGCAAATTTGAGGGGGGGGAGGATAGTAATTTCCATATTAATTTACATCTCTTGATATGCCCCACTCTGAAAAGCAGGATTCCACCCTTTTATTTATGCAAATGATATAACCATCTATATCTCATTTGATGGTGAGATCCAAGATATTATTCCTAAAATCAGGCAGGGGTTGCAATGATTAGAGTCCTGGGCTATGACATCTAAATTAAAGTTGAACACTGATAAGACAAAATGTTTACTTATAAGTCACCCTCACTGGATGTGTTCAAATAATGGTTTTATTCTTGGTGGTGTAAGTTACAAGCTAGAATTACAATTGAACATTTTGGGGGATTATATTAGATATGTTTTTAACTTTTGAATCCCATGTATAGCTATTAACAGCAAAGGTGTTTACATTTTTGTGGACGTTAAGGTGTATTAGAGCTTGTTTTGAACCTAGAGTATTTCAACGTTTAGTACAGACACTAATAATGGCACATCTGGACTACTGCAACGTTATAAATATTGGATGTTATGTATCTATCCGACGTTGACTACAGACAACACAGCAGCCCAACTGATACGTAAAACTGCTAGATTTGAAAGTGCCAGGCCGTTGCTTTGTAAACTCCACTGGCTTCCGATGGAGGCACGCTCAATCTTTAAGTTATGCTGTTTGGTCTTTCTAATTTAACATGGCCAAGCAGTACATAGTAAATTTAATTTCTATACTAGGGGCCACGATTTGGGTTTCGGCCAGGCGTCTTTAGCATTAGCTCAAAAAATAAAGAACTATTCCACAATCAATAGCTCCGCTAAAATCTCAAAAAATGTGGCATCAACACTAACCCAAAACGGTAACTGAACACAAAAGTCCCACGGAGAAACCGACAGGAAAAATCCAAAAGTGTGAAATGAAGGACAGCTAAACAAGCTGTTGGTTAAACCAATTTATCCCTTAAAATATATAGAAAACTCAAAACTCGACACGGCAACCGTGTTGCGGCATGTACGGTGCCTGCTTCAGGAGTCTGATGGTGTGGATATCAAAAAAAAAAGGAAGCCAATGAAAACTGGAAGTAATGTATTGGTCTTTAAAAAGACAGTTTTCTTGGACAATAGAGTGAGCCATTGGGTGCAGAATATTTACATAGTAACATAGTAGATGACGGCAGAAAAAGACCTGCACAGTCCATCCAGTCTGCCCAACAAGATAACTCATATTTGCTGCTTTTTGTGTATACCCTACTTTGATTTGTACCTATGCTCTTCAGGGCACAGACCGTATAAGTCTGCCCCACACTATCCCCGCCTCCCAACCACCAGCCCCACCTCCCAACCACCGGTTCTGGCACAGGCACAAACCGTATAAGTCTGCCCAGCACTATCCTCACCTCCCCAGCCCTGCCTCCCAACCCCGGCTCTGGCACAGACCGTACAAGTCTGTCCAGCACTATCCCCGCCTCCCAACCACCAGTCCCGCTTCCCACCACCGGCTCTGGCACAGACCGTATAAGTCTACCCAGCCCTATCCCCGCCTCCCAAGACCAAGCAGCCCCCCCCCCCCCCCCCCACGAGATCCCCCAAGTCTATCAGGAAGGATCAGACATGGTGGGGCAGGGGGGAATCGGATGTTGTTACAGCTGATAGGAACTAGGGGGGTGGGGGGAATTAGCATCAGGCCACAACTCCATAGTTATGCAGGTGCTGACTGATATAAGTGCCAGCACCCGCATAGCTAACGTGAGCAAAGCTAGATGTCCACATAAACACCTGGTTCCTCCCTGACTCCACTCCCTGTAATGTGACACCACATAAGTCTGATAAGGTGATTTCTTTTGTATGCAATATATCAGCACATTCATTACTATTACAATTATTCCACCATGATGTTGTCAGACACATATCTGCACCTATAATAAATGAAGTTTGTGTTCCAAATTTTTTCCGTTGCTGACGGCACCTCTTCACTTTCTAGAGTTTTATTTTATATATTACCAAGTTATTTTGGATTCTTTCTTTTTATTGTGCATTACATTGGTATACCCATCATAGTTGTTATATTCTCTGTGTGCATTTGTTTTTTATAAGCGGCTTTTTATTCTACTTTTAGAACGGAGTACTCTGGATTTTCCCACTCATTTAGATTTGGTTGGTGAGTTTCCCTGGCTATTTTATTTATATTTTATACATTGTCCATACTTTAATTTTAATGTTCAGTTTTTTTATCGTTTTCCATTGGTCTAACATATTTATATTATATATATATATACTTTTTACGTTTGATCGTTTTATTTGAATCCATATAGTTTTTTTTAACTAGACATAGAGGTCTAACATAGATCTCTTCATAATGCAGTCGTATATGGCTTTAGTTTTATATTTATACACTCCACATGTGGTCTTTATATGAAGATTATTTTTTATTTTTTACTTATATTGTTAATTTTCATCTATACTGTGGTAGATTTTTATTTATATTTTTTAGTTATATTGTTGTAAATGTTTATTTCTTCTATATGTTTTTAGAATATCATAGTGACCCCTGAAGTAGGCATTTCATTACGCCGAAACATGGACCGTGTCAGGTCCTACTGTCTAAGTACTGAATAAAGTATCCTTCAAGAACCAGTTCCTGTGGTGGAGTGTCTATGACCCAGCCTCTACAGGTTGTTTCCTGTTTGTTTTGTGGTTCCTGATGCCCCTTTCTTGCCCATTTTGAGGGTTTTTTTTGTGCATATGTCATTTTTAGGAGGTTTACCTGTATTTATTATTTGTTTATTAGCATGGCCATGCAGTGGTGAACCTTTACCGCCACCCACTGAGATGGCAATAAGGGTTCCCACGGTAACCCGGCAGTAATCGGGCAGCATGCAGCGATGCCCGATTACCGCCGGGTTACTACCATGCAAGCCATTTCTGGGGGTTTTCTTTTTCTTCTGGAAATAACATGTGCTCGGGGCGGAACTACCACTGGCAGCCATGTTGGGCCAGCAGTAGTCCCAATTTAACGTTCGGTAAGCCTATGTTGGGCTTACCAATGCTTTGTAAAAGATCTCCTTCATTTTTAATTAGTTCTTTTAGCGATTCTGTTTGCTAATAAGGTGACTTTCAATACCTTTTATTGATTTTTCCCCACGGCAATTTTTAGCGGGGGGGTGGGCTTGTGCCATTTTTGCACATTTAAAAAAAACTAATATGTCTTAAATGCTGGTGCTTTTAGTGATTATTCAGCTCCTTTAAATTTTACACTCTTTAAATGCTGATGCTTTATTCAATTTTCATTTTATAGTGAAGTTGACCCTTAAAGATTGAGGCAGTGGTGTGCTGGAGCCAGCTTGCACCGGCTCACAAGAGGTTGTTAAATTTTTTAAGTTCTTGCGAGCCGGTTGTTGTGGCAGGTGAGCCGGCTCCCAGGGGCGGCACAACCCAGCGGTAAGTGAGGTATGGCACGAGGGCACCACAAGCCATGCTTACCTCATCCCCCGCCGCACTGAGGGGTTTAAATTGTTGATAGCTCCATCGCAGCAGCCGCAGTTAAAACCTGTCTCTAGCCTTCCCTTTGTTCCCGTCAGTGTCCTGCCTTCTTCTGATGTCATTTCCTCTTTCCGCGAGGCCAGGACACTGACAGGAAACGAAGGGAAGGCTAGAGATGGGCTTTGACTGCGGCTGCTGCGACGGAGGCAGGGGAGCGAGGAGAATTGTTGGGTGGCTATGGATGGCTAGAGGGGGGGCAGGGGAGCGAACAGAATCGCTGGGTGGGTATGGATGGCTGGAAGGGGGGCAGGGGAGAGGAGAGAATCGTTGGGTGGGTATGGATGGCTGGAGGGGGGCAGGGGAGAGAGGAGAATCGCTGGGTGGGAGTGGATGGCTGGAGGGGGACAAGGGAGAGGATAGAATTGCTGGGTATGGATGGCTGGAGGGGGGCAGGGGAGAGGAGAGGAGAGTTGCTGGACATGGATGGAGGAGAGAGAAGGGAGAGAGACGAAATCCTGGACATGGATGGAGGGGGAGGGAGGAGTGAGGAAGGAGATGAGATGAGGGAAAAGGAAGAGAGTAGAAAAACTGCACATGGATGAAGAAAATAGGCAGAAGCTGGATCCACTGGACAATCAAGTCTGCAGAGGACTCAGCTTTTATTTATGGATGTAGGACAGGAATTGAAGAAGAAAGGCGGAAAGTAAAGAAATAAATGGAAAGGAAGCCCTGGAAACGGAGTTAAGAGGACAGATAGCAGCAGAATCGGATAGTGGGCCAGCATGATTAGAAAACAAAGTCACCAGACAACAAAGGTAGAAAAAAATCATTATATTTTCATTATAGTGTTTGGAATATGTCCACTTTGAGAATCAGGTGCTCAACATTAAAAGTTTATATTTATTTACTTATTTATGGCATTTTATCCCACATTAAACATGAATTAGATTGGAACCTGGGATCATTAATTTTTTTTTCCAGGAGTAATGCATTGCCCCCCCCCCCCCCCAGGCTCTCTCCCCGGCTATAACCAACTCTGCAATTTGGGGGGTGCAGAGGTGGACGAGGGGCGCAGAGGTGGACTGGGGGGGGCACAGAGGTGGACCGGGGAAAGAGCCTGTTGTTAAACATTTACCGGCACACCACTGAGAATATCACAATCATTTCCTGCTTGTCTTCCTGTCTGCACTACTCAGTATTTCACAATCTGTTACTGCAGCTGGACTCTGGTGTTTGTCACCTTTTTTTTTTTTTTTTTTTGCAGGGCACACCCTAGAAAACTCAGTGACACTTTCAGGACTGGCTAACTAGCTTTTGAAGGCCAAAACCTATTTTCTTAGGTTAGGAAGGATACCACAAATGTCCCAGTATTTCCCTCTTGTTGGTTTGACTGTATTACACTTCTTTTGGGGGCCCTTTTATAGAGCAGTGGTAAGCCCAACACGGGCTTACCGCTTGCTCTTCCAGAACTACCACTGGCCCAACATGGCCGCCGGCTGTAGTCCTATCCTGAGCGTGCGCCATTTCCGAGGGAAAAAGAAAACCCACGGAAATGGCTTGCACAGCGCTAACCCAATGATAATCGGGAATTGCCGCACGCTGCCCGGTTACCGCCGGGTGCGGTAAGGGCTCCCTGTCGCATGGCCATGCAGTAAGAATTCTCTCACTGTATGGCCATGTGTGCCAGGGGTCTTCCCACTGCCGTAAAAAGGGCCCTGGTGCATGGGAACAATGGCCTCCGCCGCCGCTAGCGCAGGGCCCTTTTTCCCACAGCTTGGTAAAAGGACCCCTGTATTTCTTTTATCAGTGGCTTCCTATTATCTGTCGTAAACAGTTTAAGATCTTAATCTTTACATTTAAGGCCCTGCGTCCTGGTACTCCTTATCTTGATGCTCTTTCTATTCCCTGTGCTCCACATAGATTCCTTTGATCTTGTAATGATTATCGATTGCTCATCCCATCACCAAGGAATGTTAAGCGGAATCGATTAGAAATAGTGCATTCTATCTATTGTACTGCTCCATCTCTTTGAAATGCCCTCCCGCCTAATGTTTGTTCAGAAGTGTCTTATCCTAAATTTCCTACAGCCTTGAAATCATACCTATTCCAGAGGCTTTTGGTCTGGAGATTGAAGAGTGGCCACACACCACAGATTCACTGTTGATTATTTTAATTTGTGTTATTTATATTATTTATAATACTTTGTTGTATGAGTGGTGTCTTTCCTGTCTTAGAAATAGCATTCCTTTCTAGTTTTCTTTTAATGTTAAATTTTCCCTTTCATATAAACCGCCCTATGATGTTTTTGCAGGAAGAGCAGTATATTAAATTTTAAATAAAGCATAAACCATCTACCTACTGCTTTACAGCTCTTTCCCTCACCCTGGCCCTCCCATTCTCCTTCCTCTTATTCCCCAGTCTTTCAGTTACTCTTTCTTCTCTCCTCCCACTCCCTCCATCCAGCTTCTCTCTCTCTCTCTTCCACCTGCCAAGCAGCAGCTCCTCTCTGTATCTTTCTTCCCCACACCATCCAGCAGCAGTGGTGTAGCCACAGGTGGGCCTGGGTGGGCCGGTGCCCATCAACTTAGGGCTCAGGCCCACTCAACAGAAGCACACGTTTAGCAGTAGCTGTTGGGGATCCCAAGCGCCGCTAGCTGAAAACTTCCCCCTGATGGTAACAAAAACGCTGCTATCCACGATGCTAGCACCTGTGTATGCTCAGTTTTCAGCACATGCCTGCTGCAGACTGACAAGGTGGAAAGAATCATTTTCCCACCAACTGAGATATTTTTTTGGTGTTGGGGGGGGGGGGGAGAACACTTAGTGCCCACCCACTTCTTGCCTAGGCCCACCCAAAATCTGCTGTCTGGCTACGCTCCTGTCCAGCAGCTCCTCTCTGTATCTTTCTTCCCCCACACCATCCAGCAGCTCCTCTGTGTCTGTTTCTCTCCCCCTTCTATCCAGCAGCTCCTCTCATGTTTCTCTTTCCCAGCCATCCTGCATCTCCTCTCATGTCTCTACCCACCCCACCATCAAGCATTGTCCCTGGTATGCAATATTTCCTCTGTCTCTCTCTTCCCTCTTCCCCCTGCACCATTCAGCATTGCCTATGTCTCTCTCCTCCCATCCAGCATTGCCCCATCTCTTTCCCTTCCATGGAATATTGCCCCTGTCTCTCTCTCTCTTCTCCATCCAGCATTGCCCCATCTTTTTCTCTCCCCTGTGCAGAATTGCCCCTCTCTCTCCTCTTCCCATGCAGTATTGCCTCTGAATCTCTCTCTCTCTCTGTCTGTCTTTTTCTCCCCATGCCATCTATCACATCCCCCTATCTGGCACTGCCCCCCTTGCCTGTCTCTGTTTCTCCCATATCATTCAGCATTGCCCCTCTTGTCTATCTCTACCCCCCCCCCCCCCACCACCACCACCTAGCACTGCCTCTGTCTATCTCCCCCTCACCAACAGTGATTTTCTTTCTCTTTGCCCTCCCCCTGGCACTGCTCCTGCCTCTCTCTCTCTCTCTGCCCCCCCCCATAGTGCTCCTGTCTCGTTCCCTGCCCCACTGTCTTTCTCCCTACTACCCCTGCACTGCTCCTATTTCTCTCCCTGCCCGGCACTGCCCCGTCTCACCTTCCCCTAACCCCTGGCCAGCATGCAGTAGTTTTTGTTGTCTCCCACCTAATACCATTTCTGCCAGTCCCACAGTACTAATTATACAGCAAAGCTGCGCTCAGGACTGTGGCTCTCTTGCAGATATTTAGATACTTGGTAAGTCTGGATAGTATTTATCTCTGTAGGCTATATTCTGTTTGTGACATTATCAAAGGTGGTTGCATCTAGCACAGTGTTCTATAGCAAAACAAATTAATTCTGCACATTAAGGCTTATAATATCTGTGGATGTCCCAAATGACAGACAACCAAAAATAAAGACAGAAGCTACTGAATTTGCGTTATTAGCACCTTTAATTGTAAAGAAACAAATGATAAAGCCAAAACAAATACTGATTTTTACCTGCTTCTTTGTAGGTTATGGAATGTTTCACACAGGTATTATTTTTTTTCTCACACCTTTCTCAATAGTATTGCCCTATCCAGGGGCAGCACACTACAATCTGCTGCCTGAGGCGAGGAATGAGCTGCCTCCCTGAGGCGAGGAATGAGCTGCTGCCGCCAACGTCCCTGAGGCAAGGAATGAGCCGCCACTGCCCCTGAGGTGAGGAATGAGCCTCTGCTGCCGCCAAGCCACCGCTCCCCCCCGAGGTGAGGAATAAGCTGCCACCACCACTCCCCACCGTGGTCTGCCATCTCTCTCCTTCCTTCTCCAGCCCCCTTCCATCAATTTACCTTTTCTTTCTCGATTTTCCAAAGGCAGTGGCAGCGATTCCCAGAAGCTGCCCTGTCTCCAGTCCCGGCCCTTTCTCTCTCTACTACGGCCCGCCTCTCTAACGTAACTTCCTTTTTCCTTGGACGCGAGCTGTAGTAGACAGAAGGGGCCGGGACTGATGGCAGGGCAGCCTCTGGGAATCGCTGTCACTTCCTTTAGAAAAACAAGAAAGAAAAGGTAAATTGGTGGGAAAGGGTTGGGTAAATAAGGGTGAGGGGTGATGCCGCCTCAGTTGAGTGCCGCTGGAGGTCCTCGCCTCAGGTGGCCTAATGTAGGGTTACCATATGTCTGGTTTTACCCAGACATATCCTCTTTTTGAGGACATGGCTGGGCAACCGGGTGGGCTTTGCCAGCCTGCCCATTTGTCCGGATTTGCGGACAAACGGGTAGGCTGGTGGGCGGGCGGTCGAGCCTAGTGTTGTCCTATCATCCCCTTCCATTACCATACTGTACTGCCCTGGTGGTCTAGTGACCTCTTCAGGGTAGGAAAGAGCCCCCTTTTTCCTGCCCAGAGCGCCTGCAGACTGTTTCTTGCTGACTCCGGTCCCGGCGCAAATTCAAAATGGCTACTGGGAGTTGAAGCAGCCTCGCAAGGCTTCTGCAGAAGTCTTGCAAGGTCACTCTTGGCGGCCATTTTGAATCTGCGCCAGGACCGGAGTCAGCAAGAAACAGTCTGCAGCCTTACCTGAGGCAATGGAGTGTTAAATAACTTGCCCAAGATCACAAGGAGCAGCAGGGGGATTTGAAGTGAGCACCCCTGAACCATACACCTAACCACTAGGCTACTCCTCCATGCCAGGTGCAGAGTTTAGAGGTAAGGACAGGGGAGGGAGGGAGATAAGCAGGGTCCTAGGTAGTAGTTTACCTATAAAAAGTGTTTTGGGTTATTGAAAATTTTGTTAACAATTTATTCCATACAGTGAAAGGCTTATTTTTGATGTTCTTTTGCTGGGAGTATTTTTGATCTCTCCAACAGGTGTGGCACATCGTCTATTCCAGCTATGTGGGAACCAGATCCAATTTTAGGTGGGCTGGTTGTTCTGCGTGGGCTGGGTGTCTTGCATATAACTTTGTTTCCTCTTCTGAAACATTCTCTCTTTGGATTTGACCGCCTTACTCGAATTTGCTAGAAAACAAAAATAGAAAGTAAAGGCATTGAGCCCATGCACAGAGATCCATAAACATCATGTTCTTTCTTCATTTAAATATTTGCTGCTTACAAGTGTAACCCTGGTCTCACACACAAGTTCTGGGCACCAGCTAGCTGTTTGAGTCAGTTACCCGAATCAGGACCACAAACAATCGTTCTGCTTCTACTGAGTTGAGTGCAGGCCGAAGTTGGGCTTGATCCTGGTAGGCTTTAAGCCACACATTTTAGTTATTTTTTTATTAGACTGGGAGCAAATGAACTTCAGGCTCACTCCAAAGAAACTCTTCACTCCAGGATATGTATTGAATGCAAAACAGAACTTAACAGGCAGATATCGAAACACAGTTTCCTTTATATCAAACAGTTTAACTTGCTAAAAAAGGTTTTAGTGTCAGTCCAAGACTATTGGTTAAAGTCTTTAAAACTAAATTGATAATCTCTTATAAAATTCTATAGGTATTTACATATCTATAACTCCACCAGACTAATACCCAACCTTTGGGGAAAAAAATCCAAGGCTGTGCTTGCAACACTTTTGGTATCAAGCTGCCCTGCTGGCTTCTATCCAGCTGCCGGACCCACTCAGGATTAAATCTCCCTGTCTGACCTTCCTCCAGAGGTGCACTTCTTCAAGCTGCTACTTCTGGTACCGAACACACGCTTTCTCTGCTCTGCTCCGAGGCTGGGTTAACCCGGAACACTCTTCACACTCCACTTAATGCTTTTGTTGGCAAAAACCTCCTCTTTATTCAGCCTTAGTGTAAGCCCCGCCCTCTGGAAGCCAGTCACACCCTACAATTACCCTTGCAACGTAGTCAGTGGCTGATACCTTGGGTGTCACTGTCTCCCAGGGTAAACAGGGTCATATAAAAGAAAAGGGTAAAGGAAAAATGGGAACAGATGATGAGGAAACAGTCGAGTTCTCTTTTATCCCAACGGTACTTGAATAATCCTCAAAAACACAGTAATATAATTTGTTTTATCTTATTTTTTTAGTGTCAGCTGAATCCAGTGTACAAACTACGGAACATTACAAGAAAAATCAGAAGTTTACAACCTACCCTTCTAACAAAAATAGTCTAAAATTAGTAATTAAACCTAGCAATAGATTGATGTTTTGTGTTAACATTTCCTCTACAGGTGTAGTTGAAAAGTTGTGAAGACGTGTAAATGAGTTTATCTTGTTGGGCAGACTAGATGGACCGTACAGGTCTTTATCTGCCATCATTTACTATGTTACTATCCTGCTTATTTTCAAAGGAGAAGGGCGCCCATCTTCCGAAACAAATCGGGAGATGGGCGTCCTTCTCCTAAGGTCGCCCAAATCGGCATAATCGAAAGCCGATTTGGGCATCCTCAACTGCTTTCTGTCGCGGGGATGACCAAAGTTCAAAGGGGCATGTCGGCAGTGTACTGAAGGCGGGACGGGGGTGTGGTTAACAGATGGGCGTCCTCGGCCAATAATGGAAAAAAGAAGGGCGTCTCTCACAAGCATTTGGCCGACTTTACTTGGTCCATTTTTTTCACGACCAAGCATCAAAAAGGTGCCCAGATTGACCAGATGACCACTAGAGGGAATCGGGGATGACCTCCCCTGACTTTCCCAGTGGTCACTAACCAGGGGCATAGCCAGACTTCGGCGGGAGGGGGGTCCACAGCCCGAGGTGAGGGGGCACATTTTAGCCCCCCCCCCCGGCGCTGCCGACACCCCCCCCCCCCACTGCCATTGCCGACCCTGCCGCCACCACCAACTTTGCCCCCCCCCCCCGCTGATGACCCTCTCCACCCCCCTCCCGCCGTTGTACGTGCAGGACGTCAGACTCACAGAAGGAAGCCTTGCAGATCAGCTGATCTGCAAGGCTTCGTTCTGTGAGTCTGACGTCCTGCACGTACAATGTGCAGGACGTCAGAAACAGAAGGAGGAAGACTTTTGCAGGAAGAAGACAACCTCGGCTGGCGGGGGTTGGGGTCCCCCGCTAGCAAAGGTAGGTGACAGCGGGTTGGCAGCGGGAGGGGGGTGGACAGGGTCATCGGCAAGGGGGTCCAGACCCAAATCTACGGGGGCCAGGCCCCCCCAGGCCCCATGTAGCTATGCCACTGTCACTAATCACCTCCCACCCTGAAAAAAACAACTTCAAAAATTTTTGTCTTTTTTTTTTTTTAGAGTATGTCCTTTGCTGTGCCACCGTCCCTGTGATGGCAGTTGAGGACATCCAAAATGTGGATGTTTCTGTGAGAAGGACATCCATGCCTTTGCTATGCCTCTGACACCCTCTTTATTTATTTGAATTTTTTATCACAAGTAGCAGTAGTTGGATTTGAACTGGCCACTTCTGGATTGCAAAACCAGTCCTCTAACCACTATGCCACGCCATGCCATTTCACTCCCTTGAAATTTGGCCATCCCTGGGGGGGGGGGGGCAGTATGCAGGTCCCTGGGGGAGGAGGTACGTGTGTGTCAGCGGAGACATAACGAAGGCATGGACATCCTTCTTTCAAACATTTTAGACATCCTCAACTGCCCCCCCCCACAGGGATGACCAATTTCAAGGGAGTGGAGTAGCCTGGAGGAGTGGCTTAGTGGTTAGAGCACTGGTCTTGCAATCTTGAGGTGGCAGGTTTAAATCCCACTGTGGCTACCTGTGATCCAAATAAATAAATAAAGAGGGTGTTGGAGGCATAGCAAAGGCATGGATGTCCTTCACACAGAAGCACTCACATTTTGGACAGCCTCAACTGCCGTTGCTTCCCCTCCTTAGGAAGGGGATCGTGTGCAAATGAGCTAACAGCGAGCAGCTCATTTGCATGCAATTTCCTTTCCGGTTCAGTAAGGGAAGGGCTTTTTCCATTCAGTTAGTGGGACCAGTGCACTACGAATGCTGGCTCCTCCCACAACCAAATGGCTTGGATTTGGTCGTTTCTAAGATGGGCGTCCTCGCTTTCCATTATCGCCGAAAACTGGGGACAACCACCTCTAAGGTCGACCTAAATTTCATGATTTGGGCATCCCCGACCGTATTATCGAAACGAAAGATGGACGTTCATCTTGTTTTGATAATACGGGTTGCCCCGCCCCTTTACAGGGCCGTCCTTAGAGATGGGCACCCCCGTTCGATTATTCCCCTCCATGTTACTTAAGACCCTTTATCCAGGTAAGTAAACTTTGTTTATTTTTTTTTCTTTTCTTTTGTATAAGTGTTGTGGTGCCTGTCAGTCTTTTCCTGCTCAACGCTCTTTCTTGACTTTCTTCTATCTTCACCTTTCTTTAATGTTGGAGCTCATACACCTCTCCGGGATCCTCTGCAAGGGTACCAATTGCCTATCTTTAATAAACCAAAAAGATAATACCCTACTCCTATATTTTCACTTTATTTTGTATTACTGCCCCTGACTGGCTATTTTTATATGATCCCTGCTGACCCACCCACAAAATCTTTTCCCCAGAAATTCTCCTTTGAATTACTTGTACAACCACCTAAATAACTAGTTACTAGGGTATCAAGTGACATTCAAAGTTCCAATTTCTAAGGAAACTTCAACAAAGTTCTTTACAGTACAGCCTTAAAATTTTCAAACTGTCCCAATTCCTTCAATTGGCCAGAAGGCGGAAGATTATATCCTTCCTTCTTTTTTTTGTCCGCAACTTTCAAATTGTTCTCTGCTCATAGGGATGCTGACATTTTAAGTAAATAATCAGCCTTAAATTAATCAGGACCATTTCAAGCAGCTTCAGCACTGACATTTAAACTTTTATAATTAACAGCCGCCTTCTTTCACTTATTTATAGGAAAAACTTAAAAACATAGTGAAATATTTTTATAAAGTCATTCACAATTGGGAAAACAATTTTCCTTCAGTGCCAGGAACTCTTAAATTTGCCTTTAAATATCTTAAACAGCTGCTGTGCTATAATGAGCAGGCTTTCCCTTTTCCCTCATTTGAAACCTAACACCTGTAGAGCAAGGGTCTTTAGATTTAACCCTCAGATATCTCTATTTTCAATTGAGCCTCTAAAGTATGAGTAACATTGGTCCAAGATAATTCCTTCCAATAATACAACACAGTCACTCTGTTTCCTGAAGCTAAATTTCACTGCTGGCTTCCAATTTAACTAACTCAGGCTCACTTCACACATCAATCACAAAATTCCTTCAAAATTACTTTAAACACTGGGCCATTCACAAAGCACCCAGACACACTTCTACCTCTCACAATCACATCCACCCAACTGCCACACCAGACAGTTTAGAATCTTTCCAAAGACTCCTGCCAGGAGCCTGAGGCATGGGACACTGAAGCCGAATGCAACAAAATTCTTCTACTGAATACACAATTAAAAATATTCGTTTATGTTTTTTCCCACATACCTTTCTACTAAAAATTAATCTCTTTTTTTTCCTTCAGCACATGATTCCTGCACGGCTCTGCCACGAGCCGTCTTCCAGTTCGTGCATTCTGTGCTTCCTGCCGGCAGCGCAGTTCCTCTGTGCATGCACGTGCAAAAATCCTAATCCATGCTTTCCCAAGAGTCCCAAAACTCCCTCGCCAGTCTTCTGGGCCTCTTCAGGACTGACCCAGCAATCCCGCATCCCTGACGATGCTCCGGAGCCCCCAAAACAATTTTAGGCCTAGCATCCCTTTCTGCACATGTGCGGCCCCAGTAACATCACCGCCACTCCAACGAGGTGATGTCAGACACCCATGCTTTCCTCCACTTCCCACCATCCCCGGAATGACAGATACAGCCTGAAACCCCAGCACTCTCACCCAATGCAACGCCTGTGTAAATCATGTAAACCGTGGCACCCCTCCGGCCAGCGAAGACTGTAGCATCAGGCCAGCACACTTCCTGACTGACAGCTCCCGCTCTCAAATGCTTCCCAGAGCTCCAGTTGACTGGCCTTCCAGTCCTGTGGCACCCGCATAAGACTTTCAGCCCTGCGGTACCCATGGCAACATTCCAGCAGGCCTAGTGCTCCCTCCTGTTCAGCTCCTACCCTGCCTGAACCTGGAGCCAGACCCAGACCACTAGACCCATCCACTCCAGAACCCAGACGCTGGGCAGGCAACCTCCAGCCCCACCAGTTATTTTAATTTTCCTTTAACCCTTCTGATTTACATTTGGGCTGGCAAACTAAAAAAAAAAAAAAAAAAAAAAAGATTGTACATATAATAAACCTTTTTTTCCCTCACCCCCTAGGTACCAAAAACCCCCTCAAACATACCAGAAAAATCCCTGTTTCCCTTTTTCAATATCAACATATGTATATATTATTTATTATGACTATATTTTAAATGTTAAAAATACTATGAATTTAATGTAGAATATAATCTTGCTGCAAATATTCTGGAACTTTCCCTGTATTCCTTCTCTCAGAATGCTGAACTTCTGTCTGCTCAGAAGTTGAAGAGATAGAAGATGGCACCAAATTGTCGTCATAGTTCATTTTACTTGTGACAATGAACCAACTATGCCCCTCTGACTCTGCAACTGTGGTCTGACCAGCTCTAGCTTCCAATGTAGGATCATTGTCAATCAGCGCATTTTCTACTACACCAACATTTGAAATTATCTCTGTCCATTCACTTTAACCCATTTCACATGGTCTAGATGAAGAATTTTAACATGACCTGATTGGCTTTGTAGTCGTAAAACATTCTTTCCCTCTCCCAGTATACCTATAATTTGATATGGAATTCTGTCCCACATCTCCTGAAGTTTGTGCTGTTGATGGTGCCCCTGTCTCCTGGTCAGAACCCAGTTTCCCACCTACAGGGCCACTCCTTTTACATTTTTGTCATACATTTTCTTCATTTTTCATTCCTGCTTTTTTCCAATGCAACTTGAGATATCTTAATGGCTTCCTGGATTTTTTCCTGATGATAGATTACCCACTCTTCCATATACAGTACACTGTAACTTGAGATGTTTCCTCTGGATACAGCTCTATAAAGGGAAGTAATGTTTCTCTTCCTAAAAGCAAGAATGCAGGACTGTACCCAGTTGATGAATGTATCGAATTGTTATACACATGGGGGGTCCTTTTACTAAGGTGTGCCGAAAAATGGGCTGCGCTAGTGTAGGCGCGTGTTTTGGGCATGTGCAGATCTATTGTTCAGCACACCTGTAAAAAAGGCCTTTTTAAATTTTTGCCGAAAATGGACGTGTGGCAAAATAAAAATTGACGCGTCTGCAATTTTGGGTCTGAGACCTTACTGCCAGCCATTGACTTAGTGGTAAGGTCTCTCGCGTTAAACCGTGCGGTAATCACCTATGCTTGTCAAGTTGGAGTTACCGCCCGATTTTTGCCGTGTGCGCACGTAGTGGACGCGCATCAAAAATGAAATTACCGCACGGGCCACGTGGTAGCCACGCGGTAACTCCAAATTGATCTGTGTTAGGTGCACATAGGCACCTATGCGGCTTAATAAAAAGGCCCCTTGATTCACTTCCCCATATACTGGTCCCACTCCCTGCCTCTGCACCCGCTCTCCCTGTTAAAAATTAATACCTTGGCTTCCAGCCACCAACACCCGGCATCCACCATGCATGCTCAGCTCATACACTGTTCTTTACATGTGTGCATATTTTGCATGTGTATATTTGAAGGGGGGAATAAACACATGGGTGGACCCTGGGTGGGGCACACACTTATGCTCATCCCTTATATAATACTATAAATTATGTGTGTATCTTTAGCATTTTGCACATTTACATCAGCTCTATGGCTGGTGTACTTCTATAACTATAACTGATAAACTGCTTTTCTACTACAAACCAAAGTTCAGCTACAAAATATAGATTTCCTATCATTTAAAACATCACACACTATAACTTAACAACAGACAGTCAACAACCACTGATCTGAAGCATTTCAAGCTGTTATCTGCTCATGTACTGTTCCAGCTATTCAAGTCCCCCAGAAAACCAACATGAAAAAATAAGTTTCTAGGTTTTAAATATGCTTGACTCTAGAAGGAGGTGTCCAATGAGATAATGTGTGGTTCATCCAGTTATCTTTCATTTCTTCTACTCCATTGTTCTCTTTCTCATTCTTTTCTACTCTTATCTAAGCAAATGCAAGATGTAAAATGTGTTCTTTATGCTTATCTTACCTTCTGATTCACAGTGTGACAGGTGAATCCACTTAGATGAGGTTCTTGTTGACTGAAGTATGCCAAGCAGGTCTTCACTAGCTGCAAAAGAAAAGCAAAGTATCATTCTTACCGTGATACATGAAGAGATGCTTGAATTTGGACAGTAATTAACAGTAGGTGTAATACTTAGATGTGGATGATGTACAAGTGCTTCTGATTGGAGATGATATTAAGGAGAGAGAAGTGGAGATTAATCAAAAGTTGGGAAGGTTGGTGCAATAGGTAGAGGACAGTGGCTTAGATCCAGCTAAGGTTAAGACATAGATGTTGTGGTTGACAGGAATAAAAAAAGAGTTCTCTTTTGAGGTGGACAATAATGGATAAAGAAATGAAGAAAGCAATAAAGATTTGCAATTTGGGAGTGATTTTATATGGTACTGTGGATGTGGAGTAATGTTTTGAAGTTGGGAGAAATGAGAAAATTAAGATCTTTTTTTTTTTTTTTTAGAGCAGAAGATGTTTAGTGTCATCCTAAGAGTATCTGATGCTCTAGGTGAACTTTCAGTCATGCAACTCCCTCCCCCTCAGGGATGACTTGTAGCCCTACAGCCCCTAGTTTAGCATCTTCCCTTCCTTTCCCTATCCCCTCATTTCTCCTTCCCACCTAACCTACTCCAGGTGGCCAATATTTCCCCTTCCCCTCTCTACTCTTCCAAATGGCCATCATCTCCTTTTTCTCTCTCATCCCCAGGTGACCAGCATCTTCCTTTTCTATCTCTAGCCCCCTAGGCGGCCTGCATCTCTCCTTCCCCTCCATACCTCCCAGCTGCTCCTCTCCTCTTCCCTATACAACTCCTGGTTCAGCACCTCATCTTCTCTTCCCGACCACCACCTTCAAGTCCAGCATCTTCACCCGCTTCCCTTCTGGACCTCCTGCTGCTGCCATTGGGCTACCTGCTCTCAGCCCAAAACTATAAGAAGACTGAGTGCTGTGTGAGGCTTTTAAGCACAGGATTGCATTCAAGCACTGCTGTGTTAGCCTCTGCTTGCCCAATGAAACTTCCTGTCAGAAGGGGACAAAACATAGCAGAGCTTGAGCACGGACATGGGCTTAAATTCTCCACACAATGCTCACTGTTATTACAACTTTAGGCCTACAAGGAGGTAGGGAGGCAGTGGCAGCAGGCCTAGCAGGGGGAAAGGAAAAGCAGGACGGATCTCTTCTGTGCCAGAGCTGTGTCATTAGCCCCAAATTCTGCCTCCCAAGGTGGATGCCTAGCCCACTTAGTGGCAGGGCTAGCACTGGAAATGTTTGAGTGGTAGTGGAGGCGTACATCATTCCATTTTTGGATTAATGTAACAGTTTATGGGGCCCTTTTACTAAGCCACATAAGCGCCTACATGCGCCCAATGCATTCCAATTTGGAGTTACCGCTCAATTACCGTGTGGCTCTTGTGGTAATTTCATTTTTGGCGCACGTCTGCTACGCGTGTCCAAAAAATATTTTTTATTTTCTAATGCGCACCAGCTACGCGCGTCAAGTGGCATTTGACATGTGCTGGTTATTACCGCCTCGTTAACGCGTGAGACTTTACCGCTAAGTCAATGGCTGGTGGTAAGGTCTCAGACACAAAATGAACACACGCCAGTTTTGATTTTGCTGCACGTCCATTTTCAACAAAATTTTTAAGAAGGCCTTCTTACAGGTACGCTGAAAAATGGCCCCCTTATAACAAGCCATGCTAGTGGCTGCCGGTGCGGTAATGCCAACAAAGCCCATTCACTTCTTAGGCTTGGGGCAGGTTTCACTAACTCAGTCAGAAGTGAGAACTCTTAAAACTATTACAACAATTGTCAAAGATCAAAAGTTTATCCACCAAAGGATACAGCAATTGGAAAATTTTTAATAGATGGTTAAATTTGAGTTTTGAATTTTCCCATAGTTGTTGGGGTTTCTCCTGTGGATTTGTTCAAAAGGTTTATTTTAGAGACTTTGAAAATTCCTTCTGAAGCTGTTCCCTCTATTAAGGTTTATTATTTACCATCTACTATTAAGAATCCCACAGGGGAGACTGGATTGGTTATTCAGACTCAAGTTCCAACAGAAGAAAATGGTTTGCATGATATATCAGCTATTCTGGAAAGTTTTCTATCAGAGGTGACTGACAGAGCTACGCTGCTAGTCTCTTTCATCTTCAAGTAGAATTTAAATGCAATAATGAGATTGTATTTCAGGAATTCTGGCCTTCTTTTTTGTGGACAGAGTTTGTTTATACCCAGATGTGACAAAATCAACTCAGGAGCAAAGGAAGGAATTCCTGGTGATGAGGGAAGAGACTGAAAATTTAGGAGTATCATTTTTTTTGGCAAGTCCTTGTAAATGAGTTGTGAAATACTGAGGTATAAAATATGTATTCTTTACTCCTAAACCTCTCAGATCTTTTTGAGACCTTGAGAAAATATCCAGTGATGTTCCTTCTAGTTAGTTGGCAATGAGCATTATGGCAGTGTTTATGCTGTCCCCCCCCCCCCCCCCATTTCTTTTGAGGTCTACGAAAGAGTTAGGATCGCCTATGTATTTTTTCTTTTCTTTAGATTGTTACTTTCTCTAGGGATGCTTGGGTGATGTAACTCTGTATTTCTGGAACAAGTTTATATTTGTAATGTTATTTTTGAAATATGAATAAAGAATTTTTTTAGAAAAAAAATTGCCTACATGCCAGCTACATTAAGGTGCTCCCATTTACGCCAGGTCTATGGCAGGTGTAAATGGGACAGTGGTGTGCTGGTAAATTTTTAACAACAGGCTCTCTCCCTGGTCCACCTCTGCGCCCCCCCCCCCCCCCCCGTCCCAAATTGCAGAGCTGGCTATTGCCGGGGAGAGAGCCTGGGGGGGGGGGGGTAATGTGTTACTCTCTCCAGGAAAAAAAAAAATTAAATGCTCCCAGGTTCCTATCTAATTCATGTTTAATGTGGGATAAAATGCCATAAATAAGTAAATAAATAGAAACTTTTAACCTTGAGCACCTGATTCTCATAACATGATGTCTGTTTTAGAAGCCCTTTACCAGGAGAAAAATATATCTCTGCACCAATATAACAGGGTTAGGGTGTACCTATTACCAGCCCCTCCACATGACACACCGATTACGATTTATAACAAATTACTACTCTACCTATGAAAAGTTATTCCCTTATTATACTTCCTCTGTGAGTATCCGTATGCTGCACAAGCCGGCATATTTGAAAGTACAACTTTTTTTTTATAGTACCCTACATAAAGACCAATGGCATATCAAATCTGCCCATCCATACCATGATTTCAATTTGTCATAACTTTTGCTACTTAGGCATAATAATAAATGCAAAGCTGATCTTTAAACCACATATAAGCTAAAAATGTTGTGAAGACTGAGATTCTGTGGTGCAGGGCGGGCAGAGCAAGCTGGATCTCCTCTTCCCCCCCCCCCCCCCCAAGCTACAGTGTCCCAGGCTCCAAATCCAGTACATACCTGAAGAAGGCAACCACCTTGGTGGTCCAGTGGCTTCTTCGTGGCAGGCAGAAAAGTTCCCCAGTCTTTCCTGCCTGCTGCCGGTGCTGACTCTCCCTCTGCCGCATCACTCTTCAAAATGGCTGCCGAGACTTACAAGAGCAGCCTCCAAGACTTCAGCGGAAGTCTCGCGAGGCCACCGCTGGAAGTCTTGGTGGCCATTATTAAAGAGCGCTCCAGCAGTGGATGGGGCAGCGGGCAGGAAAGACTGGGGATTTTTCCTGCCTGCCCCGAAGAATCCACTGGACCTTCAGGGTGGTTGCCTTCTTCAGGTATGTACTGGACTCGGAGCCTGGGACCCTGTAGCTCGGGGAGGAGGAGAGCCGGCTCGCCCTGTCATAACAACCGGCTCGCAAGAAGCTAAAAAATTTAACAACCGGCTCTTGCAAGCCAGTGTGAGCCGGCTCCAGTACACCACTGCAATGGGGGCACCTAAATAGACATCAGTGTTGGGTACCCAAATGTTCACTAGAATTCGATATTGACACTAGGGTGCACAAGTGTCCATATAGAATAGGATCTTACCCTGCATTACTGGGGTGCCTAGATGGAAGCATCTAGTTGAAAAATTGCCCCTTAAATACATATGTGTATGTACTATGTGTAAGCATCAAAATAAGTGGGGTTAAGTTGAGGTTCTCCTTGTGATCCCACTATATACTGTTCAGATTACTATATTCCAGGTGATCACTGCAGCACTCATTTTTAAAGAAATGTTGCATAACCAAGAAAGGAAATCCCTGTAATTTGTGTCTTAGTAATTAGAGTCATAGTGATTCATGCTCAGTCAAGGAGGAACTTGGCTTTTCTCCACTGTTACAGACTATCGCAGTGGCGTACCAAGGGGGGGGCAGTGGGGTGGGGTGGTCCGCCCTGGGTGCACGCCGCTGGGGGGTGCCACGGCGAGTGCCTGCTGCGAGAGTTTGCTAACTTCTCTCGTTTGCTGCAGCTCCCTCTGCCCCGGAACAGGTTACTTCCTGTTCCGGGGCAGAGGGAGCTGCAGCCAACGAGCAAAGTTAGTAAACTCACAGCAGACGCGCGCTGCGGCACCCCCCCCCCCCCCAGCGGCATGCACCTGGGGGGGCTCTTTCACGGGGGGGGGGTCTTTCGCCGGGGGGGTCCACGCTGCATCGGGGGAGGGGGCGCTGCACCCAGGGGGTGGGGCGCTGCCCCGGGTGTCCGCCACCCTAAGAATGCCACTTGACTATTGTAGCTACTGACATATGTAAACAATGTGGTTTCACATTCCATGTGCTTTCTCTTCAGGAGTGTTTAGGGAGGGTGAGAACAGTGCTAGGAAACTATGTCTCTTTATTTAGTCACTGTTGTTTCTCAGTTTTCTTGATGAAGAGTTCTAGGCTATTTTCCGCAAGAAATAGAAATAGATCTTGGACCATGAGACCACAGCCACTGTAAAGTGTAAGCAAGAAGTGGTGGCTGCCATGGTCTGGGGGCCACATGACCGTTTTGAGCAAGCCTGTAAATCTGCAACCATGTGTGTCTTAAAGCCCAGATTCTATTTTGTTCAGTGATCACCTTTGTCTCAACTATATGTAAGCACAGAGAAAAAACATAGCAAGTCAACAGTGTATGTACAATCAAGACCAAAACTCCATGCACACTTCACATCTCATCCAAAATTCATCCTACATGCTACCTCTTGATTTTCCAGGGAATATAACAGAAAAGTGTACAATTGTAGTACCAGTGCATAGATGTTGTGAAAGAATAATCAGAAAATGAGAGAATGGAAAGTATAATTAATGAGGCTTAGCATCAGGAGAGGCACATGTGGAAAGGCAACTTCATGAGGAACACTAAGATCTAGATATGGGGTGATAGGCTGTTTGTGTACCTGGAGGTTGATGTTTTTATTGGGAATAATGAGAAATGATCTGATCCATTTTATTTTGGTGTATATTATGGTTACTGCACAACAGTGTAAGCCATTTTGCTTTCCCCTCCTTTTTTCTCTTCTTTCCTTTCTCTTTTTTTTTTCCTTTCCCACCTGTTGTGTTTCTTGCTTCCTAGGTTTTTCCATCATTGTTTTCCTGTTATTTGTATTCTTTGAAAATTAATAAAATATTTGGAAAAAAAAATGTTTTAAATGAATAGATAAATAAAGACACACTCTTTGAGGTACATTCTAGCTATTAGATTGTAAGCTCTTTGAGCAGGGACTGTCTCTCTTTGTTAAATTGTACAGCGCTGCGTAACCCTAGTAGCGCTCTAGAAATGTTAAGTAGTAGTAGTAATTGCTTTTACTGTTGCTGAAAGCTGAAAAACCTTCCCTAAACTGGAACAAAACATTCTGCCTGGCCTGCTCTTACTCCATTACTCCTTCAAATGTATATGCTATCCTTGTTTACAACCGATCAGCAGTTTACACGCTGTTCTTGTTCTGGCAGACCACGGGTTATAAATCTACAAAGGTCTTTCTCAAGACCATTTAATCTTCAAACTGATTTCAATTCCGAGTACCAGAAACATTTAAGACTCCTGAGGCAGGCCTGTGGCCGAAACACAGTACTGTGTCGAGTCTGTGAATAAAGTGGTACTTTGTACATCAGTATCCCATCTCGCTGGAGTCATTGGTCCACTTCCCACTTCCCTCTAGCTCTTAGTCCATTCTGCCAGACTATCAGGGAATTCCCTGGGTGACTCTCAAGGAAGGGTGAAGGGGAGGGTTGAGGGTGTGATGTTTGAGGGGAGGGGGGATTGATCTGAAGGAGGTTCCTATAGGATGGGTTTGATGCTTGCAAGGGCATGGGTTGGGGGGGTCTTCACCAGGGAGGGGAGTGTTGCTCAGGAGGTCTTCACTGAGGGGGCTTGTATGTGTATGTGTGTGTGAGGGTTAGGGTTTGGGCAAGAAGGCTTATGGTTTGATTGGGGGGATTGGATGGATGGGGCTTTGTACAATGCTTTAGTTTTTCAATGTACGGCAGCAGCTACACTACCGAACTGCCAGTAGAGCATCTGCACTTGACGCCAGGTCTTGAGGTAGAATTAAGAGCAGCTGCATTATTGACAGTCAAGACTGCAACTGAGCTACAGCAACCTGTGCGCCAGCTATCATGGCCACCCATGTCATGTGTACAACCTAGTTCTATGAAAGTTACATAGCTAGTGCAGGATTTTTACCTCCCTGGCTGGTTTTAGTGTGTGTTAGCCATCAGTGTGGGTCCAAGCTAATGTCTACAATGTTATAAAATCCTTGCCAAATGCTTAATACAGCTTAGTAAACATCACCCTAACTTACTTACTCCATCAACTTTGAAGTCACATTCTTTCATGCTTTGTGTCTCTGACTTCTGGCACACTGTCTCTTTAATTCTGAATGTCATTTGCTGAACAGACTCACCCTGAGGAGAAATTCACAGAATTCAGTGAGGATTAAGGATGAACCTGCCTGAGCACCTTTATAAAATGGAGCAACAATGAACACCAGATTGGCTTCATACCCATAATTAGTTCTGCATTTCCTGGTACAATCGTTTGGTGAAAAGCAAAGGCAGCCATGGCAAGTTATGGAAACGTTTCACTGATTTATTCTTCAAAATCAGAACAGATTCTATCTTTCTTTTGTTGTCATATGATGTAAATAAAAATATTTGCCGTTATCATAGTAATACCAGTGGATTTTGTACTTGATTCAATTGACAAGCAAGGCAAGATTTTTGAGATCTTTTTTTCTCTCCCCCCCCCCCCCCCCCCCATCATTTGGTTACTTAGAAACAGAAAACGAAGGCAGATACGGACAGTAAGGTCCTTCTGATCTGCCCTTTCCTGATCTAAAACTGCAGAACTTCCCCGATCTCAGGCTTTACTCTCACATCCTGCTCTCTAAGGATCCTTCATGCTTATCCAATCTTCTTTTTGGCCCTCCACCACCTCTCCTGTGAGACTATTCCATGTAACCACAATGTTTTCTGGGAATAAGTATTTCCTACCCTGCTTTGAGCCTCATATAAGGCCAGATTCTATATAAGGCGTCTAAGAAATCCATGCGATAAACATGCCTGCCTAAGCGTATTCTCTAAGCGGCACCTAGTTTTAGGCGCAGTATATAGAATATGCGTGTTGATATCCCATCACCTAAAACTACACACCTCCATTTACACCAATAAAAATGTGGCGTAAATCCCTGCGTGTAGATTTACACGCACTGGGCCATATTCTATAACTACGCACATAAATTTTGGAACATCCACGAAACACCTATAACCATGCCCCTTTTGAACTGTATGCATTAGAATTTAGGCACTGTTCAGTACAGAATACGCTTAGGGGTTCTTTTACTAAAGTGTGCTGAAAATGGCCTGTGCTAGTGTAGGTATGTGTTTTGGACACGCGCAGGCCCATTTTTCAGCGCACCTGCAAAAAAAGGCCTTTTTTTTTTGCCAAAAATGGACGTGCAGAAAAATAAAAATTGGCGCGTCCATTATAGCTCTGAGACCTTACCACCACCCATTGACTTAGTGGTAAGGTCTCACGTGTTAACCTGGCAGTAATAGCGTGCGTACACTGCTAAATACTGCCCGGTTAGCGCCATGCGCCTGAAAATAAAAACTATTTTACGGCACGCGTATCGGACACACGTAAAAAATTAGAATTACTGCCCAGGGCACATGGTAAGCAGGTGGTAGTTCTAATTTGGTGTGCGTTCTATGCGCATAGGCACCTATGCGCCTTAGTAAAAGGGCCCCTTAGTGAGTTGTGCTTGTAAATTCTAATTGGTGCTCATTAGTTGCTGTTATCAATGCTGATTAGCTTGCTAATCCAATTAAGTTATGCATAATGCTTAGATTTCAGCACGGAATGCTCAGCATGCTATATAGAATCCAGAAGATAATGGCTACTTGGTCTAGAACTTCCATCCTCCTGAACAATTCCTTTACCTTGTGCATTATTTATACTTTTTTGCATTTATTTGATTTTGCTCACACCTTTTTCACTAGTAGCTCAAGGTGAGTTACATTCAGGTACACTGTATTTCCCTGTCCCTGGAGGGCTCACAATCTTGGTTTGTACCTGAGGCAACGGAGGGTAAATTGATTTGCCCAAGATCACAAGGAGCAGCAATGGGATTTGAATGTCAAGACCAGTGCTCTAACCACTAGACCACTCCTTCAATCCACTTTTATACCCTAAATCTATAAAATAGGACCCGATTCTATATACGGTGCCTAAAATCTAGGTGCATGGTATAAGCCACGCCTACATTCAGACACAGTTTATAGAATACGCTTAGGCTGAGTGAATGTGCCTATATTTAGGCGGAGCCATTTACACCAGTAAAAAGCTGGTGTAAATGCCTGCGCCTAAATCTAGTCACATAGGCCTGAATTCAGTAACCACATGCGTACATCTGATTGACAATCTTGACACGCCCACACTCCTCCCATGACTGTGCCCCCTTTTTGGCTACACACGTGGGAATTTATACATGCCTATTTATAGAATATGCCTAGCAAGAAGTGTGTGTAAATTCCAATTATGTCCAATTAGTATTGATAATTGGTCATTAGCAGCCAATTATCATAAATAAGCAGCTTGTTAAGCAATTTAGTAGTGCATAAATTGGCTGCACACACAAATTTACACGTGCTACTCAGCACACCATATATAGAATCCAGGGCATAGCGTGCCAAGTTGCAAACATAGTTTATAGAATGAGGTCAGTTGGGCACACAATTACCAGTTGTGCATGGAGCTGCCCTTAGTTGTGATTCTAGAAACTGTGCACAGAATTTCTGTCTTGCACAACTTCTAGGGGGCGTGAACATGGGAGGGGCATGGGCGGGTCAGGGGTGTTACGTGTGATGTGCCTAACTGCCAACAGTTAGGCATAAATACCTACAGCCTTCAGCATGGTGTAAGTGCTCATGTCTAAAGTGGGCATGAACTACAAACTTGTGGGGATTACTAACAGAGTAAGTCCCTGTAGAGAGTCACTGGGGGGGGAGCAACAACTGGGAGGTCCCCGGGTGGGAGGAAGCCCAGCCCAAGGGGAGGGTTCTTGAAATAAATTGCATTGAGATAGCTCTAGGTAAGGAAGAGTGTCAAGGGGGGAGGAGACAAGGAGGAGATAAAGGTGATAGTTTGTCCTAGAGAGGTTTTTTTTTTTTTTTTTTTGCTTCTGTTTGGTTTTGGTTTGCTGCAGTGAGTCTTTGGTTGCCTGCAAGCCTCTGCCAAGTGACCCGAAGAAGGAGAAGGGGAATCCCATTTAAAAGAAGTGAATCTATTGGCTACAGAAAAGGAGAGTTTCTGCTAAGAAAAAACAGCAACTGTGAAGGAGAGCTCTGGGTGTGCAGTGGCGAGACCCAGCCCAGGAGTGCGGTATAGGAGTCAGGGGATGCCCATCCAGAGGTCAGGGTGGACCAACACAAAGGTCACCCTGGGTGGAGGTCTGAGATGAGCACAGCCTTTGAAACACTATCTTTGGGGATAGGCACGGACTGGAGTTGTACCAAGTATAAATAATCCTGATTCAGAGTATCTTGTAAAATATACCCTAAGACAGTAGAATACAGGAGTTCCCTCAGGGAATATTGGAACCACAACTTAATTAAAGATTGCACAAAGTGATGGAGAGTTTATGCAATTGGAATGTTCCTGTGATTTCAAGTTGAAGAATAAACTGTTTTGAGTTTTAAGCTGCTGACTACAGAGTGATCGTTTTGGACTAGACAGTGTACCGCTGTCCCCTCAAGACAGCCTGTTTTAACTGCCAGTCTTACTTCCCATGGGGGTTTGGACCTTGACTTTTGGAGTTCCTGGGGAGGAAGAGGGTCATCCCACATGCTAACACTTCTTTTCCCCTGTGGAAGCACTGCGTGACAAGCGAGTGAGTAAGCGAGGGTCTGATCGTGTCTGCCCTTCGCGGGGGCTCCAGCCCACTCTGACCCTGGACCCATAAGCGCCCAGGCAAAGGGGCGTTACATTAGCGAACCACATCCAGGCATCATATGATTTTTCTATAGCAGGGGTGGGCAACCTTGGTCTTCAAGGGCCACAATCCAGTTGGGCTTCCAGGATTTCCCCAATGAATATGGATGAGATCTATTTGCATACAATGTGGAGGCAGTGTATGCAAATAGATCTCATGCATATTCGTTGGGGAAATCCTGGAAACCTGACTGGATTGTAGCCCTTGAGGACCAAGGTTGCCCATCTCTGTTCTATAGTATAAATGAAGTTCACTCCTGGTGCCATTACAGCTGAAAGGGGCTTCAACTGACTCATTTTACCACATTTCTTAGATCCAGGGCCTTTAATATCTTCTGCTCCTGGACAGCAACAATCATGTGATAGTGTCCTCAAGTGGTATTTAAAAAAAAAAAACCTCCATCAACTTCTTCAGTAGAAATGATTTTGTATGAGGTCCATTTCTGAGGAGGTGATCTGTGCCTTATGCACTGCATTCACTAGTCACACACTCTTAGGATCCCTGTTCCTCACTGCAGGAACTCTTTGCTGAATGTTCTTTTAAGGGTCCTCTCAGTACCTGGCATCATGAATCTAGACTGCTTTATTTCCAAAGCCGCCTGCTGTGGGTAGGGAATGTAGGGGCCCTTTTTACTGAGCTGCATTAGGGTGCTAATGGACGCCTCATGCAGGAAAAATGGCCTAACACGGGATGCCCTAAAGCGTTCCACATTTGTTTTGGCATCTGCATGTGCTATGTCAGAGGGTGGAGAATGGGCATGAATGCAGTAATCAGTTGACATGCTGACATTACCGCAATGCTAATCCCCGGATTTTATAAAGGTTGACCAAAGTTGGGCGCCCAAATTTGGGTGCGATCCTCAGATGTGTGCAACTTAGTTAATGAGCCAATTATAGTCCATAATTGGATGCTAACAATTATTGACATAAATTGGCACTAATTTGGATTTGTCACACATACTAATCTATAACCCTGGGTGCCTAAATCCCATAGGAGTCTACTACTACTACTACTACTACTGAAACGAATAAAACCATTCTTCCCAAGATCCGTCTTCCGAAGCCTAGTGCAATCACTTGTGCTCAGCCATCTGGACTACTGCAACTCACTATATGCAGGTTGTAAGGAACAAATACTGAAGAAGCTCCAAACAGCCCAGAACACAGCAGCCAGACTCATCTTCGGGAAACCAAAATACGAAAGAGTGAAACCCTTACGAGAGAAGCTACACTGGCTCCCACTCAAGGAACGCATCACTTTTAAAGTATGCACACTAGTCCACAAAATTATTCATGATGAAGCCCCAGCCTACATGTCTGACTTGATAGACCTACCACCCAGAAACGCTAAAAGATCATCCCGAACCTTCCTAAACCTCCACTTCCCTAACTGCAAAGGCATAAAATACAAAGTGCTGCACGCGTCAACCTTCTCTTATATGAGCACACAATTCTGGAACAAACTACCACGAAATCTGAAAATGATCCACGAATTAACCGAATTCCGCAAACTACTAAAGACCCATCTTTTTGAAAAAATATATCGAAAAGATCAAAACACATGAAGTCCACACACACACTGTTAACAATGCATCAATACATCCTCTTCCGTACTTCTATCCCCCGCAATCTTACACGCTTAAACCTAATCTACAGGTAAAAAAAACAGAAAATATTGTACCCGAACCATCTCTTGCTATCGCTCTGCTGCCCAATCAGGATCCGGTGTTTCTATTGTTTTGTTGTTCTTTGCCATTGTTTTATTCTCTTTAACGATACAGGGACTTGTTTTAACTTAACGCCTCATAATGTAACCATAATTATGTTGTAACAGATTGTACTTCCATCAATACAATGTATTGTAAGCCACAATGAACCCGCAAATAGGTGGGAAAATGTGGGATACAAATGCAATAAATAATAATAATAATAATACTACTGCTCATCATTTCTACAGCGCTACTAGATGTATGCAGCACTGAGTGGTAGGGCTAATGCGTGGGTAGAGCGCTAGATTGGAACTATCATCAGGGTAGCGTGAGCACCCGGTGGTACTTCCGAAGTTGGCACACACTGGTTCCCATGGTAGAAAATCATTTCTGTTTTCTACCGCAGCGGCGTTCCCAGCAGTAATTAACAGCATGGCCACATTTGCATGTGCAGCATGATTACCGCATGAGTAGCATGTGAGCCCTTACCGCTAGGTCAATAGGTTGTGGTAAGGGCTCAGGCAGTAAATAGCCATGCACTACTTTTAATTTTAATGCACAGCCATGGACTGCACCAATGAAAAATGCCTTTTTTCTCAGCCGTGGTGAAAAATGGCCCAGCACGCACCAAAAACCTGCACCCATACTACTGCAGGCCAATTTTTACTGCAGCTTAGTAAAAGGACCCCATGGTGTGCAATCCAAAAGAGGAAGTATTCATAGGAGGGGCATGGGCGAGTCAGGGGCATTCTGAAAATTTGCACTCAGTATTATGGAATAGTGCCATTTACACGCCCAAATGCCATAAGTAGGGTGCTTTGATCGTGAAATAACAGAAGACGGTTGGGCTCGGCTACATAAGGGGGTGCTTTGATACAGCTATTGCGAAACATGTGCCATATCGGAATAATATCCCCTAGCTGGCTTCTTCTTTAAACCAGATGAATATCTATATTGCTATGAAGATTTTTAGAATTAAAAGTGTGAAGAAGCAAATGTTAGTGTTATAATATTGACCTATGATGAAATAAGTGCATAAAGCGCTTCGGAAAAGATGGTCTGATGAGGTCATCAAAAACGTTAAAAAAAATTTTCTATAGGAAATTTACCCTGTATATAAGTTATATACTAGGTTGTGTGGTTATATTTTGGAGCCCATTTTTTAGTATATTCTAGGTGCTGTGAACTGTATGAATAGGCTGCTGGCATTTATATCAGGTTCCAGCTGGTGTAAATACTATTGCCCGCATTTAGGGGTGAGAATTGGTGCTATGCGCTTTTCTATAAAGAACGTTCAGCCCGGATCGTCCTTTTTTGAGCACCATGTAGTGAATCTGGCCCTAACTGCTTATTGCACCCATAAAATGGGAGGCTCTTAGCACCTCCTAAGTAGGAGGAGGTATGTGGTCCCACAATATTTTTTTAAATATTGTCACAGGCTATTGCTAATATTAGCGCATGGCCATATATTCAAGAAATAGAAAAAAGCCCTTTTTGATGGCTGCTCTAGTAATGGGCTTAGCTGGCAGGATTGTCCTGCATAAGAATATGTTAAGCTCATTTCTTAGCACAGCTTAGTAAAAAGGCCTCTTACTGATATGTGAAACACACAAGGTTCATACAATAAGACTTACAAACATATATCTCTAAGCCTAGTAGTTCAAGCTGGTAGATTTTACTTTCTTTTTTTAACTATTCCACTACCATCTGAGTCTCTCTCAGAGGATTCAAGATTTTAGAAACTATACATGACACATTTTACATACTAACAAACAAACAAAACAACGAAGACGACTAAAATATAAAAGACGACTTTCCACAGCTGTGTTTCGGCCGGTGAGGCCTGCATCAGGAGTCTATGTAAGAAATAAAATCATAACATGTATAGTAAATTGAAACATAATCCCGTATAGTGGGTTGACCATATACATACAGAATTGTGATTAGCACAAATTTTTTTTTATATCATTACCACTGATAGATCTAAGAAAAATATCACATTGACCAGATTTCACAATATATTGCAGCAATAGAATCATAAAAATAAATATATAATAATTTGCAAATCACAGAATATGTATGGTAATTTGCCACTGAAACCATATAATCTAATAATCATTGTAAAATCACCTAGATAATCTATTAGAATGACTTTTAGATTATATGGTTTCAGTGGCAAATTACCGTCCGAAACATAGCTGTGTCGAGTCCCAATCACCTTTCTTGTTTAAATCTTTAATTTTTATGATTAATAAATATAGATATATTTTTTAGATTGTATTTCTGGAAGGTCGTCTTTTATATTTTAGTCGTCTTCATTGTTTTGTTTATTTGTTTTTTTGCGAAGACTGGTTTCTTCTGTTTTTTGGTAATTGATCGACATTTTACATACTGCCAAAGTATAAGATAGTAAAAGGAAAGAATTATAAATTCTTTCTCTGTCTCTTTCTTTTTGTCTATGTCTATTGCCTGAACACCACTTCCACCTGGTAGTAATTGTGAGATTGTGACTTAACTTTTTCTGACTGATGAAGTGAGGCCTAATGCTGCCCAGTAGAACTGTGGTGAATCGCTGAGTTACATGGGCATTTCAGCAGGCCATTCCTCTCCTTGCACACCCAAGCATCTCTGTAGCTTTTGCAGTTACCTTGACTACCTGTTTGGCCACCTTAAGATTATCAAATATAATTGACCCCCCCCCCCCCCCCACCCTATTCTACCCTTCTTCCATCCACTGATGAACTTCACCCTTTATACTTTGTCATACCTAAGGGTTTTGCAGCCCAAATTTGTTTTAGCATTGAATTTTAGCTGCCACATTTTGGAAATTCCTCAGGCTTAACTATATCTGTCCTCATAGCTATACCTTCCAAGATGTGTACCATGTGGAAGATTTTGGTATCATCTCCAAAAAGGCAAGTGTTTGCTGATAACCCTTCTACAATATCTCTTACAAAAATGTTGAAAAGAACTGGACCAAGGCCAATTCCTGTGACATATCACTGCTAATATCTCTTTTCTCAGAGTAACTTCCATTCACTACTACCCTTTGTTGCCTTCTACTCATCCGGTTTCTAAACCAATCAGTAACTGTAGAGCTCATAGCAAGGGCTCTCAGTTTATTTAACACCTCAAAGGACTTAATGAGATCTGAATATATTCCGGACGATATTCAGCAGGTGGTGGTCAGCATTTTTTTAAACATTGACCATCACCAGCTAGATTAGCTCTGGATATTCAGAATATCCAGGGCTAAATGGTACTGCACTGGATGCCAGAGCTCATGAGGGTTCCAGCCGATATTCAGCCAGGGCTTGCATAAGACAGTTATGCAGGCCACAGATAAATATTGGCCAGGACCCACATAACAAAAAAAAAAAAAAGTTCCCTGAGCCCCCTCCTGCCCCCTCTTTCTAGCCTGTGAATCACAACCCTCTTCCCCCTGGAATAGCCCTCCCAACTTCCAACCCCCCCAATCCAGATAGGCCTCCCTGGGCCTCCCTGTATCCCTAGTGGTCCAAATGGGGGCGATGGGAGCAGGAGCAAAGCCCATAGGCTCCTGATCCTTGTGGCTATGTTAAGAAAATTGCTGCTTCAACTTCTCTTGTAGTAGCTGTGAGGAGAAGGAGCAAAAGGGGTTTGTTCCTACCCTCCATCACCCCCCACTTGGACCATCAGGGATACAGGTAGGCCTGGGGGCCTATCTGGATCGTGGGGGGCATTACAGGGGAAGGGGTTGTGACTCTCAGGCTAGGGGTAAGGGGACGGGAAGAAGGGGGGCTGCCTGGGGGGAAGGGAGGGGCTTGGGAAATAAAAAAAAAAAAAAAGAGTTATGCAGGTCCCAGTCAACATTCAGTGCTGGAACCCACATAGCTAAACCAGCCAAGTAATGACAGGTTTAGTCATAACAGCTGGTTCCTCCCTGTGCCACCCTTTGTACCGCCCCTGACCTGCCCTCTTTCACTATGGGTGGTCAGAGATGATATTCAGTAGCACTGACTGGTTTAGTGTCATTGAATATTGGTGGTTAGGCGGTGATTTAAGTGGGCCAGAGCCTCTCCTGCCCACTTAAATCACTCTTAAAAGCAGTCCCAGTATACAGAAATCTGTCCCCCTTACAGAAATTGCATTATCCTTAGTTTTAAATCAGTTTAAAAAGTCCAAATTTAATGCTGTAGCAAATACACAATCAGCCACATATACCCAGCAGTTTAGAATACTTTCACAAATTCTTAGTCTATATATTCTAATCACCTGAAAGCAAATAACCTCTCGATTCAACAGCATTATGTTATAATTAATAGGTGACCCTCTGAAACAGCAACTTTCAGGTCAGCAATGCTGACATAAGGGGAAGTGAGTAAAATATTGCTCACTTAAAAGATGAATTATCAAAAAATCACAGTATATACTTAGAGCAATAAAATAAGAAACTGTTAAATAAATTTGCTCTAAAGAATTGGTATTCCTTGTACATATATTAAAGGTCACTTCTTGTGTATTTCAGAATATAGGTCTCATAAGCCAAGGGTACCAACTCTGTGGACACACCTACACCGGCTTTCATCACAGGCCAACCACCACCTCCGAAAAACCTGCACATGTCTTCAATGACATCACCATTCCTGAATGGTTGTTCTGTGATCATGATGTTCTCAGGCTACACTGGACTCTTTTTAGAAGGCAAAGTTTTGTGGACTTTTTCTTTGAGCTGAGAAAGACGATGGCCAAAGATGACCTCTTGATTGGTGGTAAAGATTCTAAAATCACAGCCATCACTGGGAAGGCAATGGATGGGGAACGATTTTTGCAACTCCATCTCACTTTGTGGCCACACTGTCCACACAGCCTCGGGACGGCCGTGCTCAGGGAACAGAAATCTATTACACTAATGTACTATTGTATATCACAATATGCTCTCTTACCCTGCTTTGCTATTACATTCTGAACCCTATAATGAAAAACAATTTGCTAATACTTACCAGTCTATAAATGGGATCAGCCTCCAGAAGCTTGAAGATAGAGGGTACATTTGCTTGCTTGTTGTAAAAGCTGATGGCTAGTGCAATAAATTTGGCATCCTGGATGTTCTGGAAAATTGGAGTTGTTGTTACAGGGGTGACCACTGTAGCCACACTGATCACCAACACAACTTTTAACCAGCTCCCCATGCCTTCCTGTCTTTTAATCAAATTCAAGCTATGTTTACAGTTTGCTTTTCATGAGCTCCTTTTATTTGTTATGTTTACTGTCTCTCACTTACAAATGTTTACCAGAAGCTTATGACACCGATTTGTTTCCCAATGACTTTCTTAACTTCTCTTTATTTCCAGAACTACAATGACAGCTCAAAGTAAAAACAGCCAGCACAAATGACACATGCGTGTTTCTTGTCATACATAATTCCTGTAACACAACTGAACATTCCCTTTTAAAATGCATATTAGTATTAATGCATAGATGAGTATTTTGTAAGTTGCATAACCTGCCCATATCCCACCCATGCTCCTACGACATGCACGCCCCCCCCCCCCCTTGCAGTTATATGCTATAGCACTTATGGGCATCCTTAAAGAATAATACATAGGTCACTTATGCCCTTAAGTGCTATTTTTTCCTGTGTTTACATGTGCTAGGGTCACGTAAATGTAGAGATGTATTTATAGAATTGTCATTCCCATGTCCACTGGTTGGGGAGGTGGGGGCAAGCTGTGAGTTGTGTTCAGGATTCAGGAAGTTAGGATTGCCAAGTGGAGTGGATTTGTGGAGTAGTCTAGTAGTTAGAGCACTGCTTGTCAAGTTTGACACGGTTACACCTTGGTATATTCTTCTATTCTATTGTCCTCCATCCCTCTCTGCTGATGGTTGGGAATCCTGTCAGCAAGCTTTATCTGAAGCCACCATCTGATTTTCTAATTTACTCATATTAGGAGATTTTAATATCCACGTGGAAGACCTTAACAATCCCTGAGCTAAATCTTTTGCTGACTTTCTTTCTGATCTCTTTCTTCATCAATGGGTTTCCTTCCCTACCCATGCTGCTGGCCACACATTAGATCTAGCACTTACAATGCAGGATTCTCAACATTGCCCATCAGTTTTTACCCCACTCCCCTTTCCGGACAGATCACCACCTCATTCTTTTTAAAATTTATATTCCTTCCCTCCTCTTGGCACTTTTTCAGTCCAATGGTTATTGGACAAGGTCATTCTCTCATTAGATGTTTCCACCCTCTCACCATCATACTTCTCTGTTCCTTCAGATTTTTCCTCTAAAGGTCTTATTGATCAAACCAAATCCTGGCATTCTATTCTGCCCCATGTCCTAGATAATGTTGCTCCAAAAGCTTTTCTTCGCCGAAATCCATCTAAAAGGAACTCCTGGTATTCCCCCAATCTGAGATGCCTCAAATGCCAATATAGACAAGCAGAAAGACTTTGGAAAAAGTCTAAGGCCCAAGACATGGAATTTCAGTCTATAGGGATTCCAAGATGTGTTTCATGTCCTGTAGAATCCCTTGGATGCAGAGATTTCAAGGAGGTATATTATGGGCACAGTTTGAACAAACTGAAAATTTATATTTATTTATTATTTATTTGTTACATTTGTATCCCACATTTTCCCACCTATTTGTAGGCTCAATGTGGCTTACATAGTACCAGAGAGGTTTGCAGACTCCAGTGTAAACAAATACAAAGTGATATTGTGGTTAGATAAAATTCATGTGGCACAGCCACATTACGGAATCGTACAACAGAAACATACATAACATAGTAACATAGTAAATGATGGCAGAAAAAGACCTGCATGGTCCATCCAGTCTGCCCAACAAGACAAACTCATATGTGCTACTTTTTGTGTATACCCTACTTTGATTTGTACCTGTCCTCTTCAGGGCACAGATCGTATAAGAGTTGTGTTATGTCCATTACATACTTTAGTTTTGTTGTGTTGCAGAGATCAGGCATTTTTGTTGGATTGGTATGGTATGTCTTTTTAAACAGGTTAGTTTTTTAGTTTTTTCCGGAAGTTTAGGTGGCCGTACATAGTTTTCATGGCTTTTGGTAATGCATTCCACAGTTGTGTGCTTATGTAGGAGAAACTGGATGCATAAGTTGATTTGTATTTGAGTCCTTTGCAGCTTGGGTAGTGCAGATTTGGGTACATTCATGTTGATTTGGATGTGTTTCTAGTTGGTAGGTCGATCAAGTCTGTCATGTATCCCGGGGCTTCACCGTAGATAATTTTGTGAACCAGAGTGCAGACTATGAAAGCTATGCATTCTTTGATTGGGAGCCAGTGTAGTTTTTCGCTGAGGGGTTTTGTGCTTTCAAATCGCGTTTTTCTGAAGATAAGGCTAGCTGCCGTGTTTTGAGCGGTCTGAAGTTTCTTTAATGTTTGTTCTTTGCATCCCGCATAAATTCCATTGCAGTAGTCTACATGGCTTAGTACCATTGATTGTATCAGGTTGCAAAATGTTTCTCTCAGGAAGAATTGTTTCACGCGTTTGAGTTTCCACATTGATTGGAACATTTTCTTTGTTGTGGAGGTCACTTGGCTCTCTAGTGTAAGGTTGTGGTCCAATATAACGCCAAGGATTTTCAAGCTGTCTGAGATAGGGAGGGTGTAATCTGGGGTGTTGATAATTGTGGGGTTGTCCGCGCTGTGTTGGGATGAGAGGATAAGACAGTGAGTTTTTTTTCTTTGTTGAGTTTTAGTTGAAATACATTTGCCCAAGAGTCCATGATGTTCAAGCTGATCTTGATTTCATTGGTGATTTCTGTCAGTTTAGATTTGTATGGAACGTATATTGTGATATCGTCTGCATAGATGAAGGGGTTAAGGTCTTGATTGGATAAGGACTTGGCTAGTGGGGTCATCATTAGGTTGAAGAGGATCGGTGATAGCGGTGATTCTTGTGGTACTCCGCAGTCTGCTTTCCACGGTGATGATATGTTTGAGTTTGATTTTACTTGATATGTTCTTGTGGTTAGGAAACCCTTGAACCAGCTTAGTATATTTCCACCGATCCCAAACTTATCTAGTAATCTTATTAATATATTGTAGTTTACCGTGTCGAATGCACTAGACATCTCGAATTGGAGGAGGAGGATGTTTTTGCCTATTGCTATTTCCTGCTTGAATTTGGCTAGGAGAGTGAGTAGTACTGTTTCTGTGCTGCAGAGGGGGCGAAAACCTGACTGTGATTCGTGTAATATTGAGAATTTGTTTATATAATCTGTAAGTTGTTTTGCTACCATGCTTTCCATCAGTTTGACTGGCAATGGGATGGATGCTACTGGACAGTAGTTAGTGATTTCGTTTGTTTTTTTCTTGGTGTCTTTTGGTATCTGGGTGAGTAGGATATTGCCATTTTCCTTAGGGAAGAGACCTTGTTATAGCATGTAATTTAGGTGGGATGTGAGGTCTACTATGTAGCGGTCAGGAGCGGATTTCATTAGTTAGTTGGGGCAGGTATCTAGTTTACAGTGAGTATTGGAGAACCTGCTGATCGCCCGTGCAACTGTATCAACGGTGAGGAGGGCAAAATTTAGCCAAGTTCGGTCAGCCAGGTATTCTCCAGTGGTTGGGTCCAACTCATTTAGGAAGTTTTCTATATCAGTGTTGTCCTGAGGTAACGTGTTGTGTAGGTTTACAATTTTTTCATTGAAATATTTGTAAAGTTTATCTGCAGATGGGATGTCTGTATTCGATGTAGTGACCAGATTGGTGTCTAGGAGTTTGTTCACGAGTTGGTATAATTTCTTCCTGTCTTTGTAATCAGTCCCTATTTTAGTTGTATAGTATGATCTTTTGGTGTGTCTTATAGCGTATTTGTACTTTCTTTGTGATTGTTTCCATGTGTTGAGTGTGTGTTCATCTTTTGTTTTCCTCCATGCTCGTTCGTGTTTTCTGGATTGTGTTTTTAGCTTTTTCAGTTCATCGTTGAACCATGGTATCGACTTAAGCTTATGTGAAGATCTTGTTCTTAAGGGTGATATTTCATCTAGTATGCATTTGCATCTTTTATTCCATTCCATGAGGTAGTATATGGAGTCTGTGTGTGCTATTTATGTGTCTTTTACATCTTAGATGGGAATATATGTATAGTGAAACTTATTTCATCATTGGATTTTGCATCAGCTCATAGGCATTCACAGATTTTTAGAAAGTATTCATCTTAGGGTTTTAAAAGAGGGACTAATGGAGTAAAATCTCATTAATCCCCCATTTTGTATGTTCATCTCCAAATTTTAAAAAAAATGTGGCTTCTTTATTTCATTGGTAGTCCAACTTAATAATTTCAATAGTGGGGGTCATTCAAAAATATGCCATATATCACCCAAAACTAAAAAACTTAATTATTACAACACATACCGTATAACAGTCTTCTGAACCTCAGTGACAATTTTTTTCACACGAACCACTCAATCTGTGGTTTGCAAGCTTCCTCGTTGGTCACTGTTTATTGATTATCATTTATAATGCCTTTATTGTAATATCAAACTCATTAAAACATTTCTTCTTTCTCTTAAATGTTATATATAAGCTCAACACCACTTATCTTAATTTTCTGATGGACCTGTTGCCAACATGGGCCTTTCTCTCTCTAATCTCCCTTATGCCTGAAAGAAATGGACCCCTTTATACGACCACAATACCACCTTGTATTTGTTCCCCTACCGTTTTTGGCGAATGCCTAGGGTACTATGTAAGCCACATTGAACCTGCAAATAGGTGGGAAAATGTGGGATACAAATGTAACAAATAAATAAATAAATGTTTCACCTTTGGCTGCATCAGGGTACAGTCATCAACTTCTAGTTGGACTGTTCTTCAATGTAATTGGTGGCAATGAGATGTATAAGCTTGTTCAGTGAGCCCACCATAAACAGAAACTATGTAGAAGCTTCTGATTTGATGCTACTCTTTTTCTGGATATGTGTTTTTGCAAAATGCCTGCCCCAGCTGTATATGCTAGCAGATATATGCACATTCCTGCATGCCCTTATATGTGTTTTATAAAGGGCTCCATATTCAGGGGTGCCCTTTCAAAGTGAATGGGCTGTGTTGGTATTGCCCTGTGGTGGCTGCTAGTGCAGTTTTGTAAAAAAGGGGGTGTGGGGAGAAATACTATGGGAACTGTGGACATTCTGACTTCGATGTTTGAATTCCTACCTCAACATTCTATGCAAAATTGGCCTTCACATAAGAAAGGTTATAGCTGGACAGTGCTGAAGATCAGTGCTGTCTGGCTAAATTCTATCTGATCAAAATCAATACTTAGACACTAATTCAACAAAATCAAATGTCGATGACAAAACAATAAGCTGAAAATTCAACCTAATTCTTGTGTCTCTGTCTATTAACTTTCAAATCAATATTGTGTTTCCTTACTCTGGAATTTTAGTATCGCTAAATGGAGAAAAAGACTTCAGATGCCCTGGCTTGGCAGTAAGTGTAATATCTTATTGCCAGCTCATACTGGACCCCAGTCATGTCATTGGTCAAAAACCTCCAAATTACTTTTCACTTACGGGGGTCTTTTACTAAAGCTTAGCTTGAGTTATCTGCAGCAGGGCCCAATTTATTCCTATGGGCCCTGCTGCAGATATCTCGAGCTAAGCTTTAGTAAAAGACCCCCTTAATGTCTCTATAATTTTTAATCATTTTTGTTTGGTTATATAAAAAGTGCACTGTGTCCTTTCCCAATAACTATATGTCAAATGCTTCAAATACCAAATCTTCATAACCAACCACATTTTTCTGACCAAAGAGTTATTGAGACAAAATTTAGTCAGTGAGTGGGATAGGATGGGAAAAATTTTAAAACTGCCAAGATTTGTCAGGCTAGCTTCAAAAATGACCTGGAAAAATCTTTTGAATACTGATCTCATGGAGTCTGAGATAATAATATTCAGAAGCAAGACGAGACAATAGTTTGTACACTTCAGAGGAACTCAAATACCACAAGGAGGATGTGGTTTTTGAAATCAAGTCAGAAATTCTGAAGATTTCATAAACTCAGGCTTCTTACCAGAAGCCTAGAGTAATCTTGCAATATTTGATTTCTTGTATCATGAACACAGTTCTTGTTCACTTTTTGTTTCCCCACATCATAGTGTGACCAAGCTTCCTCTTTTGTTTCAGCAAATGCCTTACTAGTTTACCTAGAATGTAGTCAGTGATTGTTACTTCAGTGCAAATGCTGAACCCAAGAAAGGAAGGACAAAAACACTAACCTTATCCAAGATGTCTGAGACAAATTGAAGGAAATGAAAGCTAAGTTGGACTGTGATAACTTGAAAATGTTAACAGTTCTTTTGGGGGGTCTTTTACTAAGCCATGGTAGAAATCAGCTGGTGGTAAATGCCGAGATGCCCATAGGAATATAATGGGCATCTCAGCGTTTACCGCCAGCTGATTTCTACCTCGAGCTAAAAACGCTACCGTGACTTAGTAAAAGACCCCCTAAATTATTAATCCCCAAATTCAGATGTTACATGAATAAAATGTGTCATGTAAGCTAAAGTGCACAGTGAATAAATAATGGTTTTTAAAGCAATAAATTAGCGTGAATATAATAAATTCATTAACATTATTTATATCTACCTCAAGCCTTTAAATAATGTTAAATAGCATAGACACTGAACCACAGGGCTCCATATGTCATGGATGGGAGGGTAGGGTAGGAGAGAGAGGAGAAATTGCTGGACATGGATGGTTAGGGGAGGGCAAAGGAAAGTCGATGGACATGGATGGGAGAAGGGGGCAGGGAAGAGAGGAGAATCACTGGACATGGATGGGAGGGGAGGACAGGGGAGAGAGGAGAGCTGCTGGACATGGATGGATGGAGGGGAGGGCAGGAGAAATGCTGAACATGGATAGAAGAGAGGGAAGACAGGAAGGAGATGCACATGGATGGAGAGGAGGGGAGAGAGGAGAAATGCTGGGCATGGATAGAGTGGAGGGCAGGGAAGAGAGGAGAAATGTTGGAGGGAAGGAAAGACAGAGGAAGGAGATGCACACAGATGACGGGGAAGGGAGAGAGGAGAAATGCTGACATGGATGGAGGGGAGGAAAGACAGAGGAAGTAGAAAGGCTGGACATGAATGGAGGGGAGGGAAGGCAGAGGAGGAGATGCACATGGATTTAAGGGAGAGAGGAGAAATTCTGGACAAGGATGAAGGGGAGGGAAGACAGAGGGAGGAGATGCACATGGGTGGAGGGGAGGGGAGAGAGTTGAAATGCTGGACATGGATGGAGGGGAGGGACGAGAGGTGAAGTGAGATGAACATGGATGGAGGGAAGGGGGAGAGGAGAAATGCTGGACATGGATGGAGGGGAGGGAAGACAGAGGAGGAAATGCACATGGATTTAGGGGAGAGAGAGAAGAAATTCTGGATACGGATGGAGGGGAGGATCCACTCTATACCTTCTCCAGTCAAGTCCGTGGAGGACCCAGCTTTTACCTATGGATGTAGGGCAAGAAATGAAGAAGGAGGAAAGTAAAGAAATAGATGGAAATGAAGCCCTGTAAATGGAGTTAAGGGAATAGATAGAAAGCAGCAGAATCAGAGACTTGGACCAACATGATCAGAAAAACAAAGTCGCCAGACAACAAAGGTAGAAAAAATATTTTAGTTTCATTTTAGTGTTTGGAATATGTTCAATTTGAGAATTTACATCTGCTGTCTTATTTTGCACTGGGTATACTGGAGCTGTAACAGTATACCCAGCTGTAACAGTATAGTATTTTCAATGATACCTATTTATATGCGTCATTGCTGGTATAAGGGGTGTGGCTACCATAGGGGCAGAGCCATAGATGGTGACCCTACTCATAATGAGTACCGGTACCTTTTTTCCTACAAAAAAAGCACTGCCCAGTTACTCCCCCTCACCTCTGGGTAAGATGTATGTTAAGCTCTGGGTTCTATTCCACCTATTGTGTGTAGTCGTGGCTCCAAAATCCAGTACCCAGACGTGGAGGGAGAACAAATACACTAACCTCGTCTCTTGCCTTCAAATGACACGAGAGGAAAGTAATCTAAATGTAGGGATGTTTCTCAGATATTGAAGGAACCCACCAGTCAAATCTTCAGTTAATTAAAGAACATTTAATGATGTGATATTTAACTTTATACATAAATTTGGTACTAACCTCTGCAACACTTTAGCATATATCATGACTGCACAACAATGTTTCTAAATTTTAACTAATATTCAGCATATATTTGTGAAGATTCCAAATGTAACCATACTCATTTGATCTCATATATTCTCTTTTTTTCACAGGATTCAACTCAACTTTTCATCCCTATCAGATAAGTGCTATTTTAAATAATATGCATTTTCCATTTATTTTCACAGATTTAGAACCACAGTTCTTTTATGTTCCCTCTATAAAGCATTTGATTCTTTGTTATTAATTTTTTGTTTTCCAGATATTCAGTTTTTCATCTGAAAACTCCGAACTCGGACCAAGAGACCCCGGTAAATATGTTTTGTTTCCTCTCCTCTCTCTTTCACTCTGCAACCTCCTTATAGTTTTAGTATACGCCCTCTAACCCACTTCAGTCTCTTTTATCGTTGGTGTGACAAATGCCACTTAGCTGAGGAAACGACTCCAGCCTTGCTTGCGTGGGGGCCCAGTCGTCCAGGTGTGTTATCTTCCGGATTTTTCTTCTTCCTAAACCTTCCTTAAGCAACTAAAATGGGAGGCAAAACCCTTACTCCCTATTTACATGAAATGCCTTTTACCTGGTGACATTACTTTTAATTTTATCAGTACTGTGGTCTGATCTTAGCTAAAACAAAATTTAAACAATTTCCTATCTCTTTCAAAACCTACGCTATCTTACTGGAACCCTACTCTGAGGAGCGGTCCTGCAGCTCATCCGCTCAGTTCCTGCAGTCACTATCTCATTCCATCTGTTCACTGAACATTCTACCATTCAAACCTATGTCACTTGTTACCCTTTACACTACTATATATATCTACATGGCACTGATTTTCTTTCTATCCTCCCCAGTACATGCAAATCAATCTCATTCATATTCATTATGGAATCTTGAAAACCCAACCAGGTTGTAGCCCTCAAGGACTGAGGTTGCCCACAGGAGAACAAATCCACTGGGGTGGATAAAGTACAAAAGTGTCCCACGAGTAATCTCAGGAGCAAGCACAGGAGTGGGAATGGAACCAGGCTGTTTAATAAACAAATCAGAGACGATTCAAAGTAGGAAGTATATTGAATGAATAGAGACTGTACAAGGTACCCTGTTTGGCAAACATTTTCAACAGCGCATTAGCGACGTCCAGATTCATAGTTTGTTTTGTACCCCAAAGTTCTTTTTCAAGACCAGTACTTCACTCACCAGCGACTCTATTCAGCACGCCTTGTTTGACCAATATAACGCTCAGACTCCTGAGGAAGGCACTTGCAGTGTCGAAACATGGTACCTTGTAGAGTCTCCATTAAATATACTTCCTATTTTGTATCATCTCCGGTTTGTTTATTGAAGAGCCTGGTTCCGTTCCCACTTCTGTGCTTGCTCCTGAGGTTGCCCACCCCTGTTCATAGCACAGATTCTAGAGCATTGGTTAAACAGGAAATCAACTGGATGAAACAGATGCAGCAAATGTTGAAGCCCTAGAAGACATTTAGTGAACCTAGCAAAAATGTACTGAGTGCAGGTAGATGGAACAAAGCATTCACACTATATAATATCTGTGTGATCTGTAATAGTCTCTTCTTGCCTGTCCTCTCTTTCTCTCTCATCACTGTCCCTAACTCTATTCTGTCACCAGAGTTCTCTGTTTTCTCATTTCTTTGATTTGACGGATCTGTTTATTTTGTAACCTACTTTGCTATCAATGCAAAACATGCTGCATTAAGTGTTATAATACATGTAAACAAACTCCACAAAAGATATAGAAGGTATTGGTAGGACCCAGAACAATGTTTGAAGTACAAAGAAAATGCACATTACACAACATTCTCAACTTAAAGCAGATTCTACCTAATGCACTGCAGTGAACCTTGATGAAGGAAGTGTAACTTTCCAAACTTATTTGCAAACCTACTGTAAATGCAATAAAAACATATCCTACAGCTAAGAACTTTTGTATTTGACCTTTTATTTCTATGTAAACTAACAGAGCAGCCACAATGCTTGCTTCGCAGGTTCTTTCTGAAATATTATAGCATATCAAAACATTTTTTCAATATACTATTTCATGCACCATTGGTTGTTCCTTCCTCCTTGGGCCACTTCTGCTATTACCGTCTGACTTGCTGTTCTTTCAGAGGTTATAGTTCTGTTTTCCTGTCTATATCAAAACAAATGACATTATTGAAACTTGAGCAAGTATGCACAAAGTTCTTCCACAAATTAAAAAATTAGAAGATTATACCATTATATTAAGTTCACTGATTAAAATGGTAGTTTGTGGGCATAGTTCTGTAAGATTACATGATATCGAATTAACTAATCTATGAACCAGGGACCATTTTTATGAAATTCTTTGCCATTGTCCCTCCATAAAAAAAACATTATACGGAATAGCATTTTCAAAAGGGCATGCAACTCAGAATAGGGGTGTCCAAGTCAGAATGTCTCAAAAAAGACATCGAATTACATAGAGAAATTTAGCTTACTTCATGGTTCTCAACATGGGTTTAGATCTTGCCATAGCACTGAGACTCTGCTGTTATCTTTGACCTTTGAGGTCAGGGCGGTGAAATGGTGCTTCTGTAATTCGACATTTCAGCCGTTTTCAACACAGTGAACCATGAACTATTATTAAATCTACTATCCAGTTTTGGATTGGTAAAACTCAGTATTTTGCTGGTTTAAGTCATTTCTAACATACAGATAATATACTGTTTTGAAGGAGGATAACTTTGTCCCTTGCATTTCACTCTATGGCGTGCCTCAGAGTTCTCCTAGTTCCCCTCTTTTGTATAACCTCTACATAAGCACCTTAAGATGGCTATCCTTGGGGCATAATGTGTGGTTGTTGTCTTATACTGATGATATTTTTCTTCTAATCCCTGTGGATCAAAATACTGGCTCTGTTTCCTCTATGTATTAAGAAGATTGCAGTGTAGTCTAGAGCTATACAGTGCATTTTTTTCTAGCTAAAAAGGTGCCGGTACTTAAATGCCAGGCCAGCCTTCAGGGGTGGAGTAATCACTGAGAGAACCACCCCACAATAGCCAGGCCCTATGCACCAGTCACAGAATCTATGACAAGGCAGAATGAGTGTGTAGAGCCTGAGATCTTTCATTAAAACTTGGGGACCATGGATCAATTTTATGGAAAAGGTGCCGGTACTCAGTACCCCCAAGTACCCCCTCAAAAAAAGCCCTGGAGCTTTGTGCTGGGTAATACTTAAATGTGCTGCAGAATCGTGGAAACTCAATCACAAAATCTCAACAGAGGCCTCTGTCTCACAAAAGCTGCATCTGGAGATCTTCTTTAACTGGCTTCTGGGGTACACAGCACTTTTCAAGATGCCTGTGAAAAAGAAAAAGCACCAAAATGTAAAACTCGAGGCAATGACATTCACAACCCCATTCTGTCCCTTGTGGAGTAGTGCAGGGCTTGGTACAGTCCATGTCACCTCGTCAGGTCACTGAAGGGGGGAAAAAAGAAAAATCTAATTCCTGAAGAAACCCTCCCTTGCCCCAGGTACAAAAACTTAGATTGTGAGCCCTCTATGGACAGAGAAAGTACCTACATATAATGTGTACAGCACTGCATACGTCTAGTAGTGCTATAGAAATGATTAGTAGTAGCAGTAGTATTTGCATTCCCCAGAAAAATATGTGTCGCTAACCACTAGCCAAGAGCTCTGTTGCAGCTTGCACTGAACAGCAAAAGAGGGGATTCAAAATCTGCATGTTGAATTTGCCTTTTCTATAGGGAGTAGTCGACTGGGTACTTGAATAATTTCACTTAGTGGAATGCATCTGCAGGAACTCCAGTCCCAGACGCAAACATGCTGGATGGCTATAGGATTTTACCATTTTCAGATACTGAAATGTAAGGAATGGTATCATATTTGCGTGGTAATGTTTTTCATAACTGCATAGCAAACAAGTTCTTCAGTTCTCTGATCAGTCCTGTCATCTATGCTAGCTAGCATTTATGTGATCAAATTTGCTGGAGTCTCTGAGGTTCAGAACAAAAATGTGTTTTTATTTTGGCAGGATCTTCAATCATCTATCAGTAGAAAGGTAGAATTTCACTGAAGGAGGTTATAAGAGACCCAGCTATGTCATCAGAGACAATTAAGGAGCCCTATTCTCTAAAGGGTGTAGCTTTGCAAGTGTTTCATCTCCCTGTGGCATGGTACCATTCTCTAGTTCGGATAGCTATTTGCATACATGTGGATGAATTCTTGTTTCAGGGCTGTTTGCACTGTCTTCTGATGGTTAAACTACAAATAGTTTGATTTTTTTTATATATATATATTTAGCTTTTGTAATTTCTGTTGACATGAACAGACCAGAAGCGGAGCAAGACACCCAATTGTGGGTGATGCGGTAGATACTATTCCCCTCGCTCCAAAATAATCTGTCAGTTTAGAGAATGTTCTAGTTTAGCAAGAATTAAACTGTATGTACACTATGAAATGTCATTTGATACATATTTTATAACATATTTTGCTTAGGTTTTTCAATAAAGATTTTAGTATACTTTTAATTTTTAGCGTACCTTTTATTTTTGTGATGGGCTATTTTGTCAAGGGTTATTTTGTCTAGGGCTATTTGTTAAGGGTCGATTTGTCAAGGGCTATTTTGTTACAAGGCTATTTTATCGGGGCTGTTATGTCGGGGCGCCCCTGCATATAATAAATGTGAACTGCTTTGATTATACCACAGAAAGGTGATATATCAAATCCCATTATCTATATTGTTTGCAAAGCTACTGGGAATTGAAACAAAGCTTTGATCAGAAATTAAACTAACAAGCAATAGTAAATTTACAACTGTGCCATGCCAAATTTCACTCATGTCTTTTGTCATCTAACCGTGTTGCAATTCTTTGTAAAGCTTTGCATGATAAAGAGGAAGTTTCCTATTCTTACTCATCCATTAGTATATGTTACAAAGAGGAGGGAACAGAGGTAGTATATATCAGGCATTCCTCATGAGCCAGAGCAATTAACACAGCTCTGACTTAAAGCAACCTCAGAATGATGAGCTGGTTGACAACTCTGCTGGTGACCTGGGTAGCCTCAGTAGTCACCTCTGCAAGAATTCCTCCAATTTCTTCCGACATCCAAGATCTTGATTCCATTATATTGGCCATTGACTTCTACAACCAGGAACAAAATGAAACCTCCATTTTTAAGCTTCTTGATGTTGACAACAACCGCAGATTGGTAAGTACTATTGACAGGTTTTGAAGTACATTTGCTGTATTGTGTCATTAATCTTTAGTCACTTTACAGCTTAGTGGTTACAGCAGTGGACTTAGAATCAGGGAAGCCAGGTTTCAAAGCCTCCATCTTCAGCTGATGCTTCTCATGACCCTGGGTAAGTCATTTCATTCTCCTTTGTCTCAGATATAAAACTTATAGGTCCTTTTACCGAGATGTGGGAAAAAGGGCCCTGCGTTAGCAGCGGGGGCCTTTTTCCCCACACGCCAGGGCCCTTTTTAGCGGAGTGGCCATGAGGCGGGGCGCCCTTACCCCCACCCACTGAGGTGGTAATAAGGACTACCACGCTAACTCAGCAGTAGCCCAGCAGTGCGCTGCGATGCCCAATTACCACTGCACAAGCCATTTCTGGGGGGGGGGTTCTTTTTCCCTCAGAAATGGCACGCACTCGGGGCGGGAATAATGCCAGCAGCCGGGTTGGACTGGCAGTAGTCCCGGAAGAGCGAGCGGTAAGCCCGCATTGGGCTTACTGCCACTCTGTAAAAGGGCCCCCTTAGTTTGTCAGCCCTCTTGGGTAAAGACATGCTGTACCAAAGCTTCAGCTTTAACGTGGAAAAGGTAAGTAATAAATCCAAAACCCAACTGGGATCCTGGAGTTTTCTGAGGTTGTATGGTGGACACCCAGGAAGCACCTCAGGCACCAGCTATCCTTGAACCTTTTTGGTTTCAGGGCTCACTAGAAGGGCTGTTGGATCTCCAAGGGGAGGGGCTCCTTGCAGTTCACTGTCTCCTGTCTGTTAATATGAACCAAACAAGACTGGCTGGAATATTTCTTCCCTGGCTCTTGCTATGCTCCTCTCTGGTTCATTTACTACTTACTCACATGATTGTTCTTTTGTTCCTGTTCTCTGGAATCTCTGCTGCTGTTCCTCTGTTGATGATGCATTCCTCCCTGTGCTTCATTTGATTGGATTTTCTGCTTCCTTATCTAAGCCTGACATTGCCCTTGCTTGTACCTAGCAAACCTGCTGTTAAGGTAGTGTTATGGTTTATGGTTTATTCCAAACGTAGGGCCCTGTTTACAAAGGCACGCTAGCGTTTTTAGCACATGCTAACTGTATGCATGCCCATTAATATTCCTGTGGGCACCTACATAGCTAGCGCACGTTAAACACGCTAGCGTGCCTTTGTAAACATGGCCCTTAATATACTGCTCTTAATAGCCAGAGAGGTGTACAATAATAAAATATAAAAGGGAAGGGAAAGGGAAATGGGACTTGATATACCGCCTTTCTGTGGTATTTTGCGGCTGTGTTGCTGATCTGCAAGGGCAGGCTTCTACATGGAATGTTGCTAGTGGAATAGCAACATTCCATGTACAATCTCAAATAGTAGCAACATTCCATGTAGAATCTCAAATAGGGAAAGGGAAATGGGACTTGATATACTGCCTTTCTGTGGTATTTTGCAATTACATTCAAAGCGGTTTACAAATATTCAGGTACTTATTTTGTACCTGGGGCAATGGAGGTTAAGTGACTTGCCCAGAGTCACAAGGAGCTGCAGTGAGAATCGAACCCAGTTCCCCAGCACACCAATTTCAGAAAGGACATAAAAGGAAAAAAGAAAATATTATAAAAACTAATACTATATTGTAGTTGTGCCATCTGCAGGGATGCCTCTGGAATGGTACCACAGATTTAGAGTGTGAAAGCTCATTTAAACAAAAAGATCTTAAGCTGTATTTTAAATTTCATAAACGTAGGTTTAGTTCTTGGGTCATAGGGTAGAGAATTCCTGACATGGGGACCGAGGTAAACTAGCAATCAGCCAGCACTGCCCAGAACTTTGATTCTAGCTCTTTGTAGCTAGATCCAAGCTAGAAGGTCTCATCCCTAGTAGCCACCCACATAAGCTGTGCAAAGTATTTTCTTGGAAATAGCATATGTGGAATTTGAAAATATGGGGCTAAACATTCAATCAGTGGTGGTGAGTGTTTTGCAGGCATTATTCCCGAATATTAAATGCTGGGCCATGTCTGGGATTCAGTATTTAATATCCAGTTAATGCGGCACTGGCTAACACATGGACACAAAGTAAAATTCAGAACTTAACTACTGCTACTACTACTTATCACTTCTATAGCGCTACAAGGCATACGCGGCGCTGTACACCATAACCAGCCAAGAGTTGCCAAATAAAGCTAGGACTGTTTCATGTGGTCCCAGTTATGCGGTTACCTTAGCTGCAGTGGCGTAGGAAGGGGGGGGCGGGAGGGGCGGTCCGCCCCGGGTGTACGCGCTCGGGGGGTGCCAGCCCCGCTGGTCCCCTGCTCTCTCTGCCCCAGAACAGGTTACTTCCAGTTCCGGGGCAGAGAGAGCAGGGAACCAGCGGGGCCGATGCAGGTAAGAATGCGGTGCAGGACGTCAGACTCACAGAAGCAGAAACCTGCGTGGCCACATTGGTGATCTGCAAGGGACGACTTCTACGTGGAATGTTGCTAGTGGAATAGCAACATTCCATGTAGAATCTCAAATAGTAGCAACAGTGGAGGAGTGGCCTAGTGGTTAGGGTGGTGGACTTTGGTCGTGGGGAACTGAGGAACTGAGTTCAATTTGCACTTCAGGCACAGGCAGCTCCTTGTGACTCTGGACAAGTCACTTAACCCTCCATTGCCCCGCATTGAGCCTGCCATGAGTGGGAAAGCGCAGGGTACAAATATAAATAAAATAAAAATAAATAAATCAGGCCCTTAGAGAATGCAAAGTTTCATTATCTCCAAAAGAAAGAACCAGGCACACCCATTAAAGGGGGGCCGACCACAACCAAGCTGAAGGCCAGCGAAGACAGAAGTGGTGGGGAGGGTACAGGGAGGGCCTAGCTAGAGAGCAGAGGTAGTAGTGGGAGGGAAACAAGGGGTAGCAAGGGAGGGGGCAGGATAGAAGGGGAGGAGCAAGGGAGGAGGAGAGAGGAATTTGAACTGCACAGGAAGTCCTTTTGAATTTGGAAGCAGGAGAAGAGCAACGCCCACCCGCTTGAGAGGCAAGATTTGTCGCAGCGAGGCGTTAGACTACAATGTTTATGCACAGCCAGCAATGGGTACACAGCAGCTTGACACATAACAGTTACAAGTTTGGGGTAACTACTGCTGCAGAAAGAGTTGTGTGGAAAATTATCAAGTTGATGCAAATGGTAGGCTTGCATGTGAGCAGCCTTCTTATAAGGAAACAACGTGTATACAGCTTGTCTCCTGGCTTGGGCGGCCGGGAGGCCTAGAACGTCATTTTGTAAATGTGGTAGGTGCCTCCTTCAACGGGAGACACCAAGTGACGTCGGGTGCTTGGAAAACAGCACAGGGGGCCACAGGGGCTTGGTACGGCTTGGCCTGTGGCCCAGAATATGCAACTACGTGTAGAAGCTGTGTACCTGGGTAGAAATGCATGCTGGCATAATGATTAGTAGAAGATGTAATGTAATTTGTTTAAGTTGTAACAATTTTGATGTTCCTGGCTGCGGCCAAAATAAATCAAATTCTATCGAAGATACGGCTTGTAGTGTGGTATTGAAGGGGACGGGGGTTGATACGTCTGAGTGTGTGCCGAATGCCCGAGTTGTGTATTTTTTTTTACACTGAGGCTCTTACTTCCCAATCTGTGCCCACAAGGGAGATCCTATTCTTCAAGTACCCTGGGCCGTTTCCTTTAAGGGCCCTGAAGATCATACATAGAGTTTTAAATCTGGCCTTGTGTTCTACTGGTAGCCAGAGAAGTTTTTTCAAAAATGGTGTGATGTGGTCACATCGCTTACAACCTTCTATTAGTCTTGCTGCAGCTTTCTGAATCAGTTGGAGCTGGTGCAGACTCTGTAGTCAGACCAGTGTAGAGTGCATTACAATAATCCAGTCTTGATGTTATCATGGCATGCACAACTGAGACAAAACGTGCCTTCTCAATGTAATGAGAAAGGCAGCGTAGCAGTTCCAAGTGATAAGATGCTGCTCTTGAAGGTTGCTTGGATTTGGGGTTTCAGAGTTGCATTTGCAACGGCACACCTAAACATTCAACAATTCTTTTTTTTTCAAAATTTTTCCCCAGGATGATTCTGCAAATAATCAGGAGCTAAACTTCAGAATTAAACAGACAGTGTGTCAGAAGACAGAAACACAAAACACAGAAGAATGCGAATTCAAAGAAGATGGGGTAAGTGATCATTTGCATAAACGAAGACTGCAGAATGCAATGTTCAAAGCCATTTACCTGGGTAAATTGGCTTATTTGTAAAGTGCCCCCACTCCCACCCCCTTTAATTAAACGTCTGCAAACTTTCAGACTTTCAGTCACATGAAGCAGAGGCATTCCCGTGGGTGTCCTGAAGTTGTAGCAGCTACTCCTGCTGGAATTCTGCGCCACTGCGGAGCGCAGAATTTGCACAGAATTCCCCAGTCGCATAGAATTCAACACTTCTGCGCAGAATCTGTGCTCTCCCCCCACACACTCGCTCACTGCCGCCTGCCTAGCTGCCGCCCGGCCTACCTGAGCACCGAACGCCCTGATGGTCTAGTGGCCTCTTCAGGAGCAGGAAAGAACCCCCACTTTTTCCTGCCCTGCTGCTGCCACTCTCTTGCTGATGCCGTACTTTTTCCAAGTGGCACCGAGACTTCAAGCAGTAATCGCAAGAAATGACTGCTTGAAGCCTCGGTGGCCATTTGGAAAAAGCACGGCACCAGCAAGTGAGTGGGAGCAGTGGGACAGGAAAGAGTGGGGTTCTTTCCTGCCCCGAAGAGGTTCTCCTGCTGCTGCTGCTGCTGCAGCTCCTCCTCTCCACCTCACGGGTGCGTGCAGGGAGGGAGGGGCTGTAAAAAAAAGGGGGATGCTGTGGGTGGGGGGGGTTGCAACAAAGGGGGATGTTATGTGTGGGGGAAGAGCTGTTAAAAAAAGGGGGATGCTGTGAGTGGGAGGGGGCTGCAAAAAAAGGGAGAGTGGGCTGTAATATTGGTTAAATTCTGTCAAATAAACTTGCAGAATTTTCAAACTTTAGGCTCTAGTTACTAAGCCGCACTGTAGGTACACAAACTATTTAGTGCGCGCTAAAAATTAGCACTCACTAATTTTTAGCATGTGATAAAAAGTTTGCATGCCTACAGTGTGGCTTAGTAAACAGGGCTCAGAATTCTGACAGGAGTAGGTAGTATGCTATTTTCTATCTCCCATGCACACATGAGGTGCAGAGTAATCAGGCACTTTCAGCACAAAGAGGGGAATAATCAAACGGCGCCGGCCGTCTCTATGGGCGGCCATCTCCGGGGCCGGCTCCATAAATGGGCTGAGCCAACCATATTTTTGAAAAAGATGGTCGGCCATCTTTTTCTTCGCTAATACGGTTGGGCCCAGCCACATGTCAGAGATGGCCGGGTTTGAGATGGCCAGCATCGGTTTTCGCCAATAATGGAAACTAATGCCGGCGATCTCAAACCCGGCCAAATCCAAGGCATTTGGTCGTGGGAGGAGCCAGCATTTGTAGTACACTGGCCCCCCTCACATGCCAGGACACCAACCGGGCACCCTAGGGGGCACTTCTAAAAAAAAAAAAAAATAGCTCCCAGGTGCATAGCTCCCTTACCTTGGGTACTGAGCCCCCCAAATCCCCCCCCCCAAATCCACTCCCAACAACTGTACACCATTACCATAGCCCTAAGGGGTGAAGGAGGCACCTACATGTGGGTACAGTGGGTTTGGGGGGGGGGGTTGGAGGACTCCCATTTACCACCACAAGTGTAACAGGTAGGGGGGATGGGCCTGGGTCTACCTGCCTAAGTGAACTGTACCCACTAAAAACTGCTCCAGGGACTTGCATATTGCTGTCAGGGAGCTGGGTATGACATTTGAGGCTGGCACAGAGGCTGGCAAAAAAGGGGGGGGTTTTTTGTTTTTTTTGGGTGGGAGGGGGTTAGTGACCACTGGGGGAGTAAGGGGAGGTGATCCCTGATTCCCTCCAGTGGTCATTTGGTCAGTTAGGGCTCCTTTTTGAAGCTTGTCGTGAAAAAAAAGGGACCAAGTAAAGCCAGCGAAATGCTCATCAAGCCTGGCTTTTTTTGTTCCATTATCGGGTGAAGCCGGCCATCTCGTGAGCAAGCCCCCGTCCCGCCTTCACTACCACACCAATACGCCCCTTGAAGTTTTGCTGGCTCCACGACAGAAAGCAGTTGAAGCCGGCCAAAATCAGCTTTCGATTATACTGATTTGGCCGGTCTCAGGAGATCGCTGGCCATCTCCCGATTTGTGTCGGAAGATGGCTGGCGATCTCTTTCGAAAATGAGCTAGAAAGGGACCCTTTTACAAAGCTCAGCTATGCACTAATGTGTACTTATCACAGCAAAAAATGGCTTACCGCAAGGAGCGTTGAGGCATCCCACAGTAATTTGGGGAAGTGCCTGCGCTACCCACGCGCTAAAAGATAACATTTCATTTTTAGCACTGGAGCAGGTCTGGGGACGGAGAGTGGGCATGTTTTGCACTAATTGGTTAGCATGTGAGCCCTACCGCCTACAAAATAGATGGCAGTAAGGGATCATGCAATAATGGGAAAATTAGCACATGGCCATTAATACAAAATATTTGAAAACTGGCCATTTTACCCAGCGGAAAAATGGCCTTAGCATGTGGGAGTGATCCACCTAAGGGCGCACTAAGGCCACTTCTTCCACTGTTTGGTAAGAGGGCCCCTTACTTTCAAAGGAGCATTACACAGGTTGCAAATAATAGCAACCCATATTTAACATATAGGTTTGTCTAGTACATAATGATGTAACATAATGGTAATACTATATAAGGCAATCCTTTCCAGGGAAATAAACAAAAGGAAGTCATAGGCAAAGCCCTAAGTTTCAACAATTCCATGGCCATGGAAATTGCTTCAGAATTTCCCCCTTGCTTTGCACCTGTGGGAAAACTTCACAGCTCATTCTTTTTTCCTCCTCCCACAATCATTCTTTCTACACCTTGTCCCCTTCTCCCCCCTCCCCCCACTCCTATGCACAAATCACTGCCAATGATGCCGGATGGGCAGTTTTCCCGCCCAATTGGGCGGTTTTCCGTGACCCGCTGCGGGAAATCTCTGACCGCTGCGGGTTGTGGTTTTTGGGGCTATTTTTTTTTTTATGCCGGACGGTTTTTTTTTTCTCCGCCGGCTGCGGTTTTTTGCGCCGCGAGGGGCGTGGTTGGTGACGTCGGAGGGGGTGGTTAGTGACGTTGGGGGATTGGTTAGTAACGTCAGGGGTGGGGCTAGTGATGTTGGGGGTGGGCTTGGTGATGTCAGGGGCGGGGCTGGTGACAGCAGGGGTGGAGCTGATGATGGCGGGGGCGGGGTTGATGATGGCAGGGGCGGGGGTGTGAACTTTTGGGCGGGTTTGGGACTGGGTAATCGGCAACCCTGATCACTGCCATCTTTCCATCTTTGTCCTCACACCCTCCCACAAATGCAAACCTTTCATCTGTCTACTGCTAACTTTCCACCTCTTGGCCTTGGCCTCCTTCAGGCTACCACACTGCAATGTGGGGCTACCTGGGCACCATTTGCTTCTGTTTCCAGTGAGTTCTGTAGTGCCAATAGTAATTCTCTGTTCTCATAAAACTGCAAAAGACACCCCTTTTGCCACCTTAAACCAGTGCCGTAGCGAGAGCTAATGACACCCCGGGCGGGTCGCCGCTGCGCACCCCCCCCCCCCCGGGTGCAGCATGGTGCGACCCCCCCCCCCCTCTGCGGTGCACCCCCCTCCGGAGCGAACCCCCCGCGGACCGCATTCTTACCTGTGGGAGGGCCGGTCTGCCCCGAGTGCACATCACTCGGAGCTGCGTCGGCCACGCTGGTTCCCTGCTCTCTCTGCCCCGGAACAGGAAGTAACCTGTTCCGGGGCAGAGGGAGCAGGGAACCAGCGGTGCCGGCACCCCCCGAGCGCGTGCACCCGGGGCAGACCACCCCTACACCACTGCCTTAAACTACTGTATACTTGCTGCAAAAAAAAAAAATAATAAAATTAATGCAGGTATAAATGCACTCATATTTAAACACACACAAATAATTCTGGAGAGGCGGGACCATTAATTTGAACACAGCTGTTTCTAATTTCCAGCAGATTTATAATACAGTCACATTTTCACTCAGTGGAAATAGTCGATAGATTATAGGGTATTCTTTGTTCTCTCCCCATCCCTCAATAACTTTGGTTACCTTTCCCCTTTCTCTCATCATCTCCTGGCAAGACCTTTATCAAAATTTCTCCCCCATCTCTTTTCATTTTCTTCTCTCCCCTCATCATTCCCTGCTTTTCAGTTTCTTCAATTAACTATCTGCTGAGGCACCTTTTCTTCATCCTCATGTTCCCTCTCAAGCTTCTCATTGCTGCTTTGGTTCCTTTACTTTTCTACATTTAATGGAAGAAGTAACTAACTTGTTAGTCTCACTCACACACACAAGGAGTGACTCGGGCTGCACATAATGCAGCAGGACATGTTTATCCACTCCTACCCTAGCTGAGATAATATTTAACCATCTCTCTGACCTCATGTGCAACTTTCTTCAAATCAATCACCTTACTTTCTAACTCTTCCTACTTTCTTACCCATCTATATGTTACAACTTTGCCTTTCTTTGTTGGTGCAAAGCCTGTACAGTACTTTCTTTTTGCTAGTGATTTGCACCAATTTTCAAAGGGAGTGCACACCTATAGATGCTTTGAAAGTTGCTGGACGTAAAGTACACAGGTATAGGTGCACCTGCTTTTAGCATTGGGAACATTTTTGCTGGAGAAGTATCCACATCAGGGCCACCGAGAGACTGAGCCAGGCCTGGGGCAGGGCTGCCGCCCCCCAAGATCACTGCTACTGCCCCCTCCCCCCCGCAGCAACTCCAATTACCTTGGCTGGCAAGGATTCCCAGGCCCCACCAGCAGAAGAAGTCTTCCTCCAGCGCTGTTCTTCACTCCACTGCTTTGCCTGCCCTGCCCCGCCCCTGCGGCTGCTTTTTCTCTCACGTCCCGCATGCTTGGTTTCAAATCCGAGCATGTGCAGCCTGAGAGGAAAAGTAGCCGCTTGGCAGGCAATGCGGCAGAGTGAAGAACAGCGCTGGAGGAAAGCTTTTTCTGTTGGCTGGGCCTGGGGATCCCCCCCCCCCCCCCGCCAGCCAAACCAGAGGCCCCTGTGTCTGCTCCTCCCCAGCCTCCAAGGGGAGACCGGCGCCAGAGTTTTCTCTCTCCTGCTCCTGTTGGGACGTGATCACCCGGATCCCATCAGGAGCAGGAGAGAGAGAGAGACCTAGGTGCTGGGCGGCCCCCTTGGAGGCCGGGCCGGGGGGGGGGGAGAATTTTGCTGCTCTGCCCCCCCCCCCTCTCTCTCTCTCTCTCTCTCTCTCTGGCAGCCCTGATCTGCATTAATTTGAAAGTGTTATCTCAGAAGCATTTCCTCTCATGACCTCATCATGCCCCCAGGAACATCTCCTCCTAATCCAGCTAAACATTTCAAGGCATCCCATCGCTGGAGGGCAAGTTTTAAAGAACGGTTAATGAGGTAAAACACACATTGTATAACAGTAATGGCTTTGCAAATGGCTTGCCAATGTATCAGTGGTACAGTTTTTAGATACTGGTTCAATGGATTTACCCTTTCATTAATTTCAGCTTGTGAAAGACTGTTCAGCATATGTACTCTATGAGAAGGAATTCAAGCAGGAAACTGGAGCTACTATCATCACCTGTGAGCCAGTGGATCAGCAGGTAGGATTTCCTCAAGAGACCATTTTCTTTCAGTAAGGGAATCTCCTGATTCACCTTCCTAATACTTCAGAGGGCACTAGAAATTACCATTTGTGTTGGGGTGTGACAAAGGGGAGCGGTTTGAGAGAGTACAATAGGTAGGTGCTCCCCCATCAGAGACACCTGTGTGGGACATTTTGCTTCCTGCTAGGTAGGAGACATGAGCCAGGTGGTAACTTTCATTAGCTGGGGAGTGAAAGTTATATGGAGAAGTAGCTGGAAACCCAGTTCTGAGTTCCAAAGAGGGTTTCCTCAATTAAGCCTCTATTTTAAAAGTTTGACCATGTACAGAAAGCAGCAATTACAAGTGTAGATCTCCACTTGTATATGGCGATTTCAGAAAGCCACTATTTACACATGGAGATCATAGATTGGGTATGGTTTAGGCATGGCGTAGGGGGAACAAAAATCTACATGTGCATTCCCCATCTTACACAGGAAATACACATCTATGTTAAACAGTGGCGTAGCAAGGGGGGGAGGGGCGGTCCGCCCCGGGTGTCAGCTCAGGGGGAGTGCTCCCTGCCAGCTCCCCCCCTCGGTGAATCGACACCCCCACCTCCCCCCCCCCCCCCCCCGACCAGCTCCCGCACCCTACCTTTAAAAAGAATATCGGGAGGCGAGGCGCTGCCCTGCACGTAAAAGAACAGTGGACCGTCGGGTCTTCCCTCCCTCTGTCTGTCCCACCCTCCGCTGACGCAACTTCCTATTTCCGCAAGGGTCGGGGGATGTCATCGTGCTGTACCCGGTGGGGGGTGCAACGGCGAACCGCCCCGCCCCGGGTGGCAGCCCCCCCCCGCTACGCCACTGATGTTAAAACATTTCACCATCGGACCTTTGCACAGGCTTGGAGGCATATAAAACTTTTACAAAAGTACTTGGAGGAGCAGCCTACTGGTTAGTGCAGTGGACTTGGATCCTGGGGAACTGAGTTCGATTCCCACTGCAGCTCCTTGTGACTCTGGGCAAATCACTTGACCCTCCATTGCCCCTGGTACTAAATAAGTACCTGAATATATGTAAACCGCTTTGAATGTAGTTGCAAAATACCACAGAAAGGCGGTATATCAAGTCCCATTTCCTTTTCCCTATTTGAGATTCTATGGAATGTTGCTACTATTGAGATTCTGTTGCTACTACTTGAGATTCTACATGGAATGTTGCTATTCCACTAGCTAAACAAAATAAACCAGGACCTTAGCCACCGATTATTAAAGTCTCAGCTATCACCAATGCACTAGTCCACTCATCCAATATTTGTAATACAATGCACACCCATGAATAGCAAGGGAACCCTCAGATGATTTTGCCACTTCTCATGCAGTCAAGCATACTGCTCTGAAATTTTTTAAACCAAGTGTGCAAAGTAATGGACTAAATACTTTAAACTTTCAGTCTTTTAAAACAAATGTGCAAGTTGAAAAGCTGAGTACTTATCCAGTCTCGTGGGAATTCCTCCACTTTATTCCTCTTTATTCCTCACTGCCTTCCCCTGAAACTTTGCACATTTGGTTTAAAAAGATTGAAAAATTATAGCACAGTGGTGTCGGGAAGCAGTAATATAGAAAAAGAAAAAGAAAAAAGGAAAAAAAAGTCTTCCGAACTCACTGCAGGGATACCCGATGAAAGAAACGCTATACCATTTCAGAGCAGTATGCTTGACTGCATGAGAAGTGGCAAAATCATCTGAGGGTTCCCTTGCTACTCATGGGTGTGCATTGTATTACAAATATTGGATGAGTGGACTAGTGCATTGGTGACAGCTGAGACTTTATCGCCCCTCAACTCCCCATTGTTTTATTCCATTGTTCTATTCCCAAATGATATCCTGACTTTACTCTGTCTTCCCACAACTCTTCACAATGTAACCCATAAGTGTACTGTAACAAATTGTATTTCCATCACTCATAATGTATTGTAAGCCACACTGAGCCTGCAAAGAGGTGGGATAAATGTGGGATACAAATGCGATAAATAAATAAATAAACCCAGAGAAAATCTAGAACTCTAAGGGCCTTAAAGCTTGTCTTTCCACTTCTATCTGAAAAGAAATGGATGACCTCTTCTAACAGTAAAGAGCCTGGTTTCTAAATTAGGAGTGACAGGCCATTATGCAGATACCTCTGAATTCTATAAAGTTGCACACCCAAATTTCTGACTATCATGCAAATTTGGGTACCCAAGATATAAAATAGTGCCAGTTGTGCACCTAACTTAGGAATCCTTTTACTAAAGGTGCGCTACCAGATTTAGCGCGTTCAGCGCTGGTCTCCGACGCCGACGCATTGCCTGCCCTGCTCTCTTTTCCAGTCACGGTCCGGAGCGCTCGTTTTCGTGAAACTGAGCATGCACACATGCTCAATTTCATTAAAACGAGTGTGCCAGATGTGAGAGGAGGAGAGAGCAAGGCAGGCAATGCGGCGGTGCCAGAGACCAGCACTGTACGAAGGCTTCAGCTGATGGGGGGTTGGGGACCACCGCCAGCCAAGGTATGTAAAGCGGTGGCAGTGGGTGGGGGAGCGGCAGGGCGGCGGAGGGGGGCAGCAGCGAGGCAGTGGACCAAAATGTGGCCCCTCACTTTGGGATCTGCCCCCCCCCCACCTCGAGGTCTGGCTACGCCCCTGCACCATGCGCTATCTTATTAGTGTGCAATAAGTGCCATGCATCCCATAGGTATACAATGGGCTGCACAGCATTTAGCACACAATAATCAATTTGGCGATTAATAATCTGGCGCTCAAACAACAGTGATTTAAAACAAGCAGGAAAAATTACCATCTGACTCTCTGACCCAGAAAGTTAAATTTTCCCAATTTGTTATATTTAGGAACAACCATTAATTCTTAAATTAGATGCCAATTGGCCTAAGTGCCAATAATGGCCCCAGGGGCCTAGCTACGTGGGGCCACGGGGGCATGGGCCACTGTAGATTTGGCCCTGCCCCCCCCTGCCGACAATCTTCTCGACCCCCCTTCCCGCCGACAACCCTCCCCCGCCGTCAGATACCTTTGCTGGAGGGGGACCCCAACCCCGGCCAGCTGAGGTCCTCTTCTCCAGCGTGACCGCGTTGATGATCTGCAAGGCTTCGTTCTGTTTCTGTGAGTCAGACTCACAGAAACAGAACGAAGCCTTGCAGATCAGCCAGCAACACGGCTGCGCCGGAGAAGAATACTTCAGCTGGCGGGGGTTGGGGTCTCCCGCCAGCAAAGGTACCCAACGGTGACGGTGGCAGCGGGGGAGGGTTGGTGGTGGCAGGAAGGGGGGGGTCGAAAGGGTTGGCGCCAGGGGGGTCAAAGTTGGTGGTGGCGGCAGTGGGGGCTAAAATGTACCCCCTCACCTCGGGCTCTGGTCCCCCCTCCTGCCGAAGTCTGGCTATGCCCCTGAATGGCCCTTAAGTGGCATTAATTGGCACTAATTTGTAGTTAGGTGCTATTCTATGAACTTACCCCCAGATTCAATACCTGGCGACTAAAGTTATATGTGAATTTTTGCTGTGTGGCCCAATTGCATGCTAACTTAATTGATTAACAAGCCAATCGGCCACTAACATGCAATTATCGGCACTAATTGGAACTAATTAGAATTTATGCACAGAACTTGTAAAGTGGTGCATGTAAATTATACCAAATGGATCTTAAAAGGGTGCATGGCCATAGGAGGAGCATGGGTAGGTCATGGGCATTGCTAAAATTTATGTGCAGTGTTATAGAATACTCTAAATCTGCGCCTAAGTCAGGTGTGGGCATTTACACCAGGTTTTATTTGGTGTAAACGGCCATGCCTAAATTTTAGTTGTGAGGACGGGCACTAAGCTTATTCTATAAACTGCATCTAACTTTAGGAGAGATTTATAGAATAGCACCATTTTTTAGGCGCTATTTAATAGAATTTACCCCTTAGGGCCATATTATATATAGATCTAGATATAGCACCTAAAAAAATCCACACGCAACACATTTGCATCTATTAATAATTCTATAAAATTTACACGCGGTATATAGAATATGCTCAATTGATGTCGCAGCACCTAAAAATACGCGCATCCATTTACGCCAATAAAAAGTTGATGTAAATCCCTGCACATAGATTTAGGCACTAGGCCATATTCTATAACTACGTGCGTAAATGTAGGAATGCCTACAAAATACCCATCACTACTCCCCTTTTTGCTTCTGTGTGGTAGAATTTAGGCACACTGCATTATAGAATATGTTTAGCAAGTTGTGCGCCCAAATTCTAATTAGTGCCAATTAGTGCTCATTATTGCTTGTTAAGTGCTCTTTAAAAAGCTGATTAGTTTATTAAGCCAATTAAGTTACACGCATAATTATAGAATTCACGTGAATTTCAGCATGAATCTCTAGGTGTGGTATATAGAATCCAGTAGTCAGTGCCTAAATGCTACAGTACAAAACTACAAAGGGGGCGTACACGTGAGCGAGTCAGGGGCGTGTATTGCAGTTGCACGTGTGTAAGTTACAGAATACTATCCCTTACTACTTATCATTTCTATAGCGCTACTAGACGTACGCAGCGCTGTACACTTGAACATGAAGAGACAGTCCCTGCTTGACAGAGCTTACAATCTAATTAGGACAGACAAACAGGACAAATAAGGGATAAGGACAAACAGCAGCAAGATTCCGGAATCCCAAAGAGTAGCAAGATTCCGGAACCCAAAGACTACTACTACTTATCATTTCTATAGTGCTACTAGACGTATGCAGCGCTGTACACTTGAACATGAAGAGACAGACCCTGCTCGACAGAGCTTACAATCTAATTATCTCTGATCATAGGGGTGGTAAAGCCCAGACCCGTTCCAGCGCTATTTTTACACTGGATATGCTGCTCAGGCAGCCCTAGAAATGTCAACTTGACCTCCCAATATACCCTACGGCCAATGGACTGAAGGAGCCAAAGGAGGCTGACCAGAAGGCACCACAAACTGCTACAGTGCCTGCCACAAGAGTCTGTCACAGAAAATCACTTTTCAAGGTGACATGAAAGTAAGAGGCCCCCAACTAAGAGAGAAGGCAGAATACAGAAGCCAAGCCTAGTAGATAATGTAGGCACTAGAAGAGGGTTATATAGGAAGGTACTCTCACTCTAGAAAGGCTCAACATTCCCAGGATAGGGGGAGGAAACCTTTTTTCTATGTTTGGGTTTTTTAAAACTCCATTGAGGATCTCAATTGTCACTTACATTCAGGCCCTGCAGGAACTTTCTGATTCACATTAAACTGAAAACCAAGCTCACACCTGAGGACACAGCTGGCTAAGTGAAATACCTAAGAACACAAAATGTCAGAGGGATTTGACTACATGCGCAACTGCCAACTTTAGGCACCAGCATTTACTCCAGTCTTTGACATGGCGTAAATGCTTGCGCCTTAAGTGAGGCACACACACGCCAACTTACGCTCTATTTTACAATGGCCATTTCGTACACAATTGCCGTTATAGAACTGACGCCTAGCACCCATAGGTTTGGCACCTAATTTTGGCCCTCTTTCTTGAATCTACCCCGTAATGAAAAGTTATGGTATTTGCAACTCGTATATATCCTTTGCTTTAAACGCAAATCATTGAGTTCCCACAATTGAATGGTAAAGAGTAAATAATCCTTTTTTTCTCTATCCTCTAGATAAAGTAAAGCAGCCATCAGTAATTAATTAGCAAGAAGTCTAGGAAATAAAAATCATACATATAGCAAACGTCTCCAATAGAATTAATTTGTATGGGGTTTTTATTTTGTTTTGACAGAAAACAGTGAAAAGTCGTAAAAAAAGATTCAGCAGAAGAAGAGGAAGAAAGAGACTCAGATTTGGCATGTACACCTTAATAGGTCATGTTGACAAAAAGAAGAACAACTACGGACTTATCTGGGCAAAATAAAGCATACAATTGCCTGTGGACTTTTTTTTTTCTATTTCCTTTTTAATCATCTCCTTTGCTTCCTTCTTCCTGTCGTGACCAGGAATTAGCAACTAGGCCCCAGATTATGGAGTAAATGGCCCCCTACTCAAATACTGCAAGCTGTGAAGGCTCCTTAGCGTCTCCACCAATCTGATGAAGAGAACATAACTCTTGCAACCTAACACAGTAACACCACAGCGCAAGGATGTATGCTATCTACCAAATGTAGAAACTTCACCACTTGTAGGATATTACTCATTCAAGTCAGTTTGCTGTCTTCTTTATTGCTTATCCTACTATCCTGAGTAGATGAGCAATAAAATCCCACATATAATCCAATCCCAGTATACCATTCCCTCCCCCCCCCCCCCCCCCCCCCCGATGTCTTAGCAACAAACTTTGGGGCCCTTTTACGTACAATGCATGTCAAATTAGAACTACCATGTTCACCGGGTGGTAATTCTGATTTTTACGTGCATCTGATACGCTCACTGGAAAATATTTTTTTAATTTTCTGGTGCGCAGCGCTAACCGGGTGGTACTTGGTAGTGTATGCGCGCTGACGATTACCACCCAGTCAACACGTGAGACCTTACCGCTAAGTCAATGGGTGGCGGTAAGGTTTCAGATCCAAAATGGATGCGCGCCAATTTTTAGTTTGCTGCATGTTCATTTTTGGCTAAAAAAAAGGTCTTTTTTGCAGGCGCACTGAAAAATGGACCTGCGCGCATCCAAAACATGCGCCTACACTATCACAGGCCATTTTTTGGCAGGCCTTAGTAAAAGGGCCCTCTTGTAATAATCTAGGCAGCTACCAACATTTTTAAAACTGTTGCCTAAGCAGCCAGCACCTAGTTCCCCAGGGCCTGACTGGATCATTTCTATCCTCTACCTGCCTGAACTGGTTGCTTTCTGGGAAGCTGCTACCTGCTGGTGCTATCCTGGACATCCCATGGCCTGCATGAAAATTAGGCCAAGCTTTTTTTATATACCTTTGGCTGTACAGAAAGGATTAAAGAATGAGTTATTTGCAATATTATAACCTATGGATCATATTTTGACCACTCTGTCACACAGAATATGACATCAGAAAAAAAAACATAGACCACTCCACCTTACTCGCAAGATCACAACCGATCCCTCCCTGGCAACCCCTTCACCTCCGAACCATGAGGTCCCACTATGCTGGGTGTCTGCTTTCTTGAATTCTGTTATTAATTTTGTCTGCATTATCTCCACATGGTGTCCATCCTCTACCTTACAGAAGTATCACATTTGTTGCTCTGAAGCAATCCTTTCACATAAAAATAAAGCTTGCTTATTGTACCTGATTTATAAGTTTCAAATATTTGAACATCTCTATCCAATACTACTCTCTCTCCTCTTTTCACATATTTAGGTCCTTTTGTCCAGGGCCAGATTAAGGCATAGGCAAACTAGACAACGCCTAGGGCACCGATAAATGGCACAAAAAAATTGGGATCTAAGCTAGTATTCTATAATGGCAGAGCTTGTTTATTGATTTATTTATTAGGATTTATTTACCGCCTTTTTGAAGGAAGTCACTCAAGGTGGTGTACAGTAAGAATAGATCAAGCATGAGCAATAGGCAATTACAGCAATAAAAATATTCAAATAACAATACAAAGCATGGCGTGGAGGGGCATAATTGAACGAAAACGTCTATCTCCATGGGCGTTTATCTCCGAGAACGAGTCCGTGAAGGGGCGGACCGAACCGTATTTTCGAAAAAAATAGACGTCCATGTTTTATTCGACAATTTGTGAGCTGGGCGTTTTTGTTTTTCAGTGATAATGGAAAATGAAAGCGCCCAGCTCAAAAACGAATAAATCCAAGGCATTTGTTCGTGGGAGGGGCCAGGATTCGTAGTGCACTGGTCCCCCCCACATGCCAGGACACCAACCGGGCACCCTAGGGGGCACTTTTACAAAAACAAAAAAAAAGGTAAAAGAGCTCCCAGGTGCATAGCACCCTTCCCTTGTGTGTTGAGCCCCCCAAATCCCCCTGCCCACAAGTCTACACCATTACTATAGCCCTAAGGGGTGAAGGGGGGCACCTACATGTGGGTACAGTGGGTTTGGGGGGGTTGGACAACTAAGCATTAAGCAGCACAATTGTAACAGGTAGGGGGGGGATGGGCCTGGGTCCACCTGCCTGAAGTCCACTGCACCCCCTAACAACTGCTCCAGGGACCTGCATACTGCTGCCAGGGAGGTGGGTATGACATTTGAGGGTGAAAATAAAAAGTTGTGAAACATCATTTTTTGTGGTGGGAGGGGGTTAGTGACCACTGGGGGAGTCAGGGGAGGTCATCCCCGATTGCCTCTGGTGATAATCTGGTCATTTAGGGCACTTTTTGGAGCCTTATTTGTGGAAAAAAAACAGGGTCCAGGAAAAGTGCCCTAAATTCTAGCTACAAACGCATACTTTTTTTCCATTATCAGCGAAAGGCGCCCATCTCTGTTCGGGTGATAACCATTCCCCAGTCCCGCCTTCACCACGCCTCCGACACGCCCCAGTCAACTTTGTACGCTTCCGCGATGGAGTGCAGTTGAAAACGTCCAAGTTCGGCTTTCGATTATACCGCGTTATTCGTTTTTGGGAGATAAACGCCTATCTCCCGATTTAGGTCGCAATATAGGCGTTTTTGACTTTCAATTATAAGCTGGATAGTATACTACTTAAAAATGACAAAAAACTATAAATCCAAAAACTAATATAGTTTGCCCTAGAAACAGGATTGGTTGTGCACTTACAGTCAATATCACTTCTTATGATTGAAATAAGCAAGCCTCATAAGCCCAGGGTACCATAAATTTGGACACAACCTGAAATGGCTTTCATCATTGGCCCCAACCTCCTCCGAAAACACCTGCAGAGCAAAACAACTCCCAAATGGAGAAAAAAGATCTGCAGTAAAAAAAAATGGAGGGGTTTAAAAGTGACAACTATATTTTTTCAAAGTTCATAAGCAAAAACCCAAATATATTTCAAACCCAAACACTTATTGGAAGAAATTTTTCAAAAATGAGTCCTACATAGATGGTAACCAAAGAGGAAAAAGTACTTAGCTTCATCAGGAGAGTACTACTACTACTACTTAACATTTCTAGAGCGCTACTAGGGTTACGCAGCGCTGTACAATTTAACAAAGAGAGACAGTCCCTGCTCAAAGAGCTTACAATCTAATAGAGTAATAGCAAACGGCATCCCGGAACTCCTGCTCAATTTGGTATAAAACCGCTATCCATGTAGATTCATCTCTTATCGGTAGTAATTTCTATCAACCTTAAATCCAAAGGTATTTCACAAAGGTATTCTCATTCTCGACATATAAAGGATTCCTTCTGTTTCGCAGTTATAGAATGCTAATGAAACTCTGCAGTTATGCGACCAATTTTAGCCACTTTAGCCACGATCACTTATGCCATGTCTACAGCTGGCGTAAATGGTGACATCTAAATATGGCAGTTGGGCGCATAAATGCAACTATTGTATAAAGTGCATGCAAAAATAGTCAGAATGCCCCTGACACACCCATGCTCCTCCCACATTAATGCCCCCTTGAATTTGTACACAAGAGAAGTTATGCACACCGCTTACAGAATGAGGGCATAAGTTGTTACATGTGTAACAGCAAATTAGTGCCAACTAGTGCTTGTTAACACCTGTTATTGGTATTTATGGAGTGGAGGAGTGGCCTAGTGGTTAGAGCACTGGTCTTGCAATCCAGAGGTGGCTAGTTCAAATCCCACTGCTCCTTGTGATCTTGGGCAAGTCACTAGCCGAGGAGCTTAGCCGAGATTGGGTGGCAGAGCCGGTGGCGGGAGGCGGGGATGGTGCTGGGCAGGCTTATACGGTCTGTGCCAGAGCCAGTGGTGGGAGGCGGGACTGGTGGTTGGGAGGTGGGGATGGTGCTGGGCAGACTTATACGGTCTGTGCCAGAGCCGGTGGTGGGAGGCAGGGATAGTGCTGGGCAGACTTATACGGACTGTGCCCTGAAAAGGACAGGTACAAATCAAGGTAAGGTATACACAAAAAGTAGCACATATGAGTTTATCTTGTTGGGCAGACTGGATGGACCATGCAGGTCTTTTTCTGCTGTCATCTACTATGTTACTATGTTACTTAACCCTCCATTGCCTCAGGTACAAACTTAGATTGTGAGCCCTCCTGGGACAGAGAAATATCCAGAGTACCTGAATGTAACTCAACTTGAGCTACTACTGACCAGTGCGCATCCATTTTTGGCATGAGACTATACCGCCACCCATTGACAGCGGAAAGGTCTCAAGTGTTAACCGGGTAGTAATCGCCAATGCGTGTACATTGCCAATTGCCGCCGGGTAAGCACCACATGGTAGAAAATTTCCACCATGTGTTTTGGCCGCACGTCAAAAATGGAATTACTCACCCCCCCCCCCCCCCCCCAATTTACCCTAAAAGTGTCTTTCTCCATACAGGGCCCTGGCTGCCTGCTGCTGTCCAGAACCTCTCTACCGTGGCCCACTCTTGCAGAAGCAGGAAGTTACATCAGAAGGGGGTCGGGCCATGGCAGAGGGAAGGTTCCGGTCAGCAGCAGACAGCCAAAGCCCTGTACAGAGAAAGGGACTTTTAAAGTAAATGGGGGGGGGGGAGATACAGAAAGGGAGCATTTAAAATTATAATTCCATATTCAGGCCAAACGTTACCTAACAGTTGTTCCCATTTAACCATATACCGTATTTTTCGGACTATAAGACGCACTTTTTTCCCCCAAAATTTGGGAGGAAAATGGGGGGTGCGTCTTATAGTCCGAAGGTAGCGAGTTTTGGATCGCCGTCCCCTACTTACGCGATGCCATGTTCCCTGGTGGTCTAGTGATGTCGGGGCAGGAAAGAGCCCCCTCTTTCCTGCCCATCGCGCTGCTCTCTGTGCTCCTGACTGCTTCCTGACGGTCTCGGCGAGATTCAAAATGGCCGCCGAGAATCTCGGCGGCCATTTTGAATCTCGCCGAGACCGTCAGGAAGCAGTCAGGAGCACGGAGAGCAGCGCGATGGGCAGGAAAGAGGGGGCTCTTTCCTGCCCCGACGTCACTAGACCACCAGGGAACATGGCATCGCGTAAGTAGGGGACGGCGATCCAAAACTCGGACAAGACGCACCGGAGCACCTAGGTTTTAGAGGAGGGAAAAAGGAAAAAAATTTTTTTCCTATTTCCCTCCTCTAAAACCTAGGTGCGTCTTATGGTCCGGTGCGTCTTATAGTCCGAAAAATACGGTAGTTTAAACAACATAACATTGAGGAACAATATGAAAGATACTTTTAAAAATCAAATGGGCAAATGAGTTGGTCAGTAGGTACAAAGTTATTGAGATAATGAGAAATTTGAAAACTATTGATAAAAAGAAAGCTGTAAGCCAGCTGAATTTTGCAAATCATCCATTGTTGGTAATTGCCTATTATGGATGAGTCTAGACATAGGGAAGTTAGCTCAGGGGTGTGCTGGTAATTTTTTAACAACAGGCTCTTTCTCCGGATGTAGCCAGCTCTGCAGGGAAGGGCTAGGGGTGGCCTGGGGGGGGAGCAACACTTGCCTCTCTCTCCTCCATCCAAGGCTGTTCCTGCTTAGCTTCAACTGGCTCTTCCCAATCTGTATCTCCCTCTGTTAGTCAGCACTCTTCATGCCTGCTCATCATACGATTCCATGGACTCCAGCACACTCAAGTTTCTTAGAAAAACACTAGGCTTTATTGATCAAGCTCTTTCATCACAGCATTAGTCTTCATTTGATCACCTCCTTCACCTGGAGGATTCAGCTTAACATTTACATTCACTTGCTCAACACAGTTCAGTTCTATTTCCAAACAGCACCAGCACTATCTTCTATAAGCAGACAGTTTCAGAGTTAATTGCTTCCACCAGTTTCTTCCCCACTGGCTCACTTTGGCTTCCCCCATCATCCACAATCTAGGTAACACAGAAACCACCAAAGATTTTACCTTTCCTCCTTGAGTTTGAGCAAAACCAGACACCTCCATATACTCCACCCCTTCTTCTTCTCCTACTTCCTCTTTATTGCATTCCATGTCCTCCTCCACCCTGAGCTCCCCCAGCTGCTGCTCATTCCCTGAATCAGAACTCATTTCCCAATCATTCATTCCTCTCTCCCATTCCTGAGAGTCCTGCTGGAACCGCAGTGGCTTCTGGGGAGGGTAGTTCCTTCCCTGAACTAGTGGCTTCTGGGGGAAGTAGTTCTTTCTCTGAACTAAAGACTGCACCGGCATTTTGGCCCCCAGAGGGCGACTTGCTCATCTAGAAGGGATGACAGAGGAAGGACGCTGACTTTTAAAGGAACAGCTACCCCCTTGTTTTTGCCCTAGCACTGCAGAGTGCTCACACAATTTAACTGAATATGGAAGACACCTTTATCAGAAAAAAAATGTTAATAATGTATAGGGCTGTACTAGAGATTCTTCTAGGCGCACCCAATGGGACTGAGTAAAAGGATTAATCCAGCAATGAACTACTCTAAGGCAAGCAGCCCAGTAGTACCAGTTTGGAGGGGGTCCTTCTACAAAGCGGTGGTAAGCCCAACGTAGCCTTACCACATGCTAATCTGGATCTACTGCCAGCCCAACGCATGCACCAGTGGTAGTTCCAGCCCTGGTTCGCACCATTTCCTGTGCTAGAAAAAATCAGCCCATATTTTGTTAGTGTGGCGCTAACCCAGTGGTAATTGTGCGCTACCCAATTACCGCTGAGTTAGCTTGGGAGCCATTACCGCCATCTCAATGGGTGGCAGTAAGTGTTCCCCCTTGCACAGCCACACGGTAAGAGCAATCTTACCGAGGAAGTGACGTCAGCGCTGGTTGATGGACGCCTGAAGAGAGAGCTCCGCTCCTGACGGAACTAAAATAAGATAAAACCCCTCCAAATTGAGCGCAGTACTCACAGCTTACTATCGGAAGGATAGCTAAACTAATGGCAGCCCGAAAAAGTCTCGCAAAGTTCAAGTTCGCGAGCAAAAAAGGAGAGGCAAGCAAGATCGCGGGATCGCAATCGGGCACACGAGGCGGCAAGATGGCGGCCGGAGACTCCGAAACAGATCCGGACCCTGAGGAACCAGCAGTGAGTGGCACAGATCTGGATAGAAATGAAGTGTCGCGCTGGTTCAAAAAATTGAAGGCAGAAATGATTACCACCCAGAAGGGAATACAGGCCTCTGTGGCAGAGCTCCGAGAGGAGTTGAAGGACATTGGATTGCGGGTAGCTGAGACGGAGGAACGCGTGGATACGCTGGGAGACGAAGTGCAGACGCTACAGGTAGCATTGAAGAAAGAACAGCAGTCCAGATCGGATCTTGAACAAACAGTAGAAGATTTGGAAAACCGCTCAAGGAGATGCAATCTCAGATTTAAAGGCATACCAGAGGAAGAACAATTTAGAGATGCCTTGAAAGTGGTGCAGGAACTTAGTGCACATATACTCAAAGAGCGGCAGGGAGGTGGAGACCAACAAGAGAGAGAACTACCGGTCCTGGACAGAGCACATCGGAGCCTGGGGCCACAAAGAGGCGGGCAACCCAGGGATATTATTGCATGTTACCATGAATTCAGAGTGAAAGAAGCAGTATGGAAAGCAGCTCGTGTAATGGGAGATTTCAACTGGAAAAACTGCAAACCAAAAATTTACCAAGACTTAGCTCGAGCCACTCTTCAGAAACGGAAGGAATTTAAAGAGGTGACTCAATACTTGCAACGGATGGGCCTAAGATATCGGTGGCTGTACCCATTTGGGCTCCAGGTCACTGTTGGAACTACACACAGAAGATTGCCATCACCTAAAGGAGCATGGAAGACCTTGAGAGAAATGGGGTGTGAGGATTTGCCAAATGGGGAGAGCTCAACACCACACCGCAAGCAGACACCAGTGAAAGATCGGAGCTTTGGAGTGAGCCAGTCCAGAGGAGAAAAGGAACCTAACATCATGAAGGAGAGGCAGAGAGAATCCGAAGATGAAGGAGTGGACTGAATACAATCAGATAAGCTATTCATGGGGACTTAAGTTTTCATATATAGTGAATTAAGCTATAGACTATAACGTAACATGACAGTTTACTGAGGCTGCGGGATTGAAGGGGAGGTTTGTTTGGGGAGGAGGGGGAGAATATGGAGGAGTCTAATGTCGGGGGACATTTCCAGCGGAAACTCACTTCCTTTGGGAGGAACTGGCGAGAAGGGAGGAGAGCCAGTTGAAGGGGAAGGGAAGGGCGGGGGGAGGGGGGGTTAGAGGGCAAGGGGGGGAGGGGAAGGGGGGGATTTTGAGGGTAGGATCTTGGAATGTAAATGGTCTTAACAGTCCCGGGAAGAGAAGTATTATTTTCCGAGAACTACGCAGGCTGGAGTGGGATATAGTAATGTTACAAGAGACACATATACAAAAGAAGGATGAAAAATTGTTAAGGAACCAGGTACTGGGCGAGGGGTACCTATGTGCGAATCCCAAAGGAGGGAAATCTGGGGGGCTGGCTATATATGTTAAAGATAATCTGCAATTCACCAAAGAACAAGAATTCAGGGGGAAGGAAGGGAGATGCCTGGCAATCAAAGGATCAATTAAGGGTCACCCAATAACACTCATTAACATATATGCACCAAACGAGGGACAAGGGGAATTTTTTGAAAAATTACAAACCAGCCTAATACCTTTTGTTGAGGGTCAAATACTACTGGGGGGCGACTTTAACTTCCCTGCAGCAGGGCTAGACCATTCAAAAGGAAAAGAACAAGGGGCGAAATATACAAGAGGGAAATTTATCAAACTAATGCGGGAATTAGATTTACTGGACTTTTGGAGGTTACAACATCCAGGACAAAAAACTTACACGCATTACTCACATGCACAAAAGACATATGGTAGGATAGATGCGATCTGGGGTAGTCGTTCGCTATGGGGAGCCCTTAGAGGGTCTGAAATTGATAATATACATGCTTCGGACCATGCCCCGGTGTGGGTCCTGGTGGGAGGATTGGGTAAGGAGAAAGGGGGAAGGGTATGGAGGCTTAACGAGTCTTTGATAGACACAGAGGAAAATTGTAAGGAAGTGAAGGATATAATTAAGGAATACCTGAAATTCAATGATAATACAGAAGTAACAGACGGGACCTTATGGGATGCCCTTAAAACAGTGGTGAGGGGGCACCTGATTAAAAAAGGGGCACAACGAAAGAGGGAACAAGAGATTCGGGAAATGGTGATTCGTCAAAGGTTGGCAGAATGTGAGGCACTCCACCAGGCAGAGGGGAATTCCCACGTGTTCAGGGAACTAGTGGCTTGTAGAGCTGAGCTGCAAAAGTTACAAATTGGGAAGATGGAATTCCAACGGAAATTATTACAACAAAAATTCTTTGAATATAGCAATAAGGCAGGCAGTATGTTAGCTCGGAAACTGCGCTGCAGACAGGTACAAAATACGATAACTAAACTAAAAAGGGGAGGAGGAAACATGGTGCATCAGGACGGGGATATTAGAGCCGAGTTTGTGAAATATTATATGAAATTATATTCGAAAGAAGAGGGAGCAACACTGGAGGAGAAGCGAAACTACTTAAGGGACTTAAGCCTCAATAGAATAACGGAGAATCAAAGGGTAAACTTAGAAGCCCCAATAACATTAGAGGAAGTGTTAGGAGCCATCAAAGGATTAAAAGGAGGGAAAGCGCCGAGGATGGATGGATACACGGGGAAATATTACAAAGTATTTAGACAAGAATTGGCTCCCCTGCTGATAAGAGTGGGTAATGCCTGCTTTAAGGGGGAAGAGATGCCTATAAGTATGCATGCAGCGGGGATCACAGTACTCCTCAAGCCAGGGAGGGATCCCACTTTATGTGGCTCCTACAGGCCGATCTCCTTGTTAAACATAGATGTTAAGATTTTGGCTAAGGTGATGGCGGAGCGCTTGGGCAAGCTTTTACCATTCTTGATCCATGAGGATCAAGCGGGGTTTGTGCCACACAGGCAAGTAGCGGACAATATTCGCAGAACTTTGAATATTAAGTGGGGAGCACAGAGGAGAGGGGACTCCCTAACTCTCTTAGCGATTGATGCAGAGAAAGCATTCGATAGAGTGGATTGGGAGTTCCTATGGGAGAGCTTGGCACAGATGGGGATGGGGAAGAATCTTTTAGGCTGGCTGCAGAAATTATATGCCCGTCCGGTGGCAAAAATTAAAATTAATGGGGGATACTCTGACCAGTTTGACATTCAGAGGGGAACTAGGCAGGGATGCCCGCTCTCCCCATTATTATTTGCCATAGCTATAGAGCCATTTGCTCAGAGGATCCGTATGCTCCAAGAGATACGGGGGGTTAGGATGGGGGGTAAGGAGCACAAGATCGCACTATTTGCGGATGATATTTTATTTTACATCTCATCCCCTATGACAACAATGCCTACTTTGATTGAAGAGTTGAAGAATTATGGATGGGTATCAGGATTTAAGGTGAACTATGATAAGTCAGAGGTGATGGGGGTTACTATACCAGAAGTGGAGGAAGAAAGAATAAAAGAAGTGTTCAAATTTAAAGTAGCTAAAGATAGTTTTAGGTACCTAGGGATACAGATCCCGCGGAATCTCACTAAATTATATCAACTAAATTATATACCCTTATTAAAAGAAGTGAGAGGGGATTTGACTAAATGGCAAAAGGGGTGGCTTTCATGGTGGGGCCGTATTGCGTCAGTAAAAATGAATATTCTCCCACGGCTACTATTTTTGTTTCAAACACTACCAATCCCAGTACCTAAGAGAGAGCTCATGAAGCTGCAAACGGATATAGGAACATTTATTTGGGGGGGAGCACCGGCAAGGCTAGCATGGAAAATAATGTGGGGTACACCTGACCAAGGAGGGAGGGGGATACCAAATATCCTCTGGTACTATTGGGCATCACAGCTTAAACAAATTGCGGTATGGGGAAAGGTAGACTTATCATCAATAACAAAATTAGAGCAGATCTTCGTCCAAGAGGGGGTATTAGAGGGATTGTTATGGGCTCAGATTCCGGATAATACATATAAGGGACTTACCCTGAATCCCTTTGTATCACATCTCTTAGTATTATGGGGCACTCTAAAATATAGGCTTAGGGGATCTAAGACTAAATCCACATTCGCTTGGATCACACAGGACCCAGGCTTCCCAGCCGGGATTCAGGGTGGAGTGTTTAAAACATGGTTCCATAAAGGGCTGATTAGATTCCGAGACCTGCTGACAGAAGAGGGGATTAAACCTTTTGCAGAATTACAGGAGGCCTATGAATTACCACCATCTGATATCTATGCGTATATGCAGGTAAAACACTATATAACATCCACAAGGTGGATTAAAGATAAATTAGTAGAAAAGGAAAAGATGGAAGACATATGGGGGAAGATCGATTTATGGGGAAAGGGAATATCTAGGCTGTATGATCATATACGGGGGTCACAATTTGTAAAGCACCAATACATGCAGGCCTGGGAGAGGGACCTGAAACAGGAACTGACCAACTCTGAGTGGGGAAGAGTATGCAGAGAGGTTAAAAAAGCCTCTGTATGTGTATTACTGAAAGAAAATGCATATAAAGTATTAAGTAGATGGTACTATACGCCGGAGAGAGTAAAGGCAATGTTCCCGGAAGCCTCAGATATGTGCTGGCGATGTAAGGAGGAAAAGGGCACCTTTTATCATATATGGTGGGAGTGTGTGCTCATACAGAAATTCTGGGAGGGAGTTACGGGACTATTGACAGAGGCCCTAGACACTCCTTTCCCATATGATCCAAAATGGTGCTTATTGGGGTGGGGGAACCAGAAAGGAGCAAAATGGGGACAAAGGATTAAGAGGTTAGGCCTCGCGGCTGCAAAATCTATAGTAGCGGTGTTTTGGAAACAAGACAAGGGACCTACACTACATAACTGGATTGGGAAGGTCAAGGGCCTAATGGCGATGGAGGAGTTGACAGATAAACGGAGGGGGAGGTTTAATGCCCAGGCGAAAGAATGGAAACAATTTGATCGACTATTGGGGAAAGAAATGCAAGGGGGGGGGGGAATATAAGGAGGGGAACTTGGGAATGGAAGGGACCAAGGAAGCGGGAATGGGGGGGAGGGGGGGGGGAAATAGGGGGGGGGGGAAAAATGGAGGAGACATAGGAGGGGACACTCTTTATTGTATATATATTTGCATTCTGAAGTTCAGAGAAAGGAATGATTGTTGTTACCAGAATTTAGGATGAGACATTGCAATGTAAATGTCATAAAGGTTTGTTCAATAAACTTTACAAAATTAAAAAAAAAAAAGAGCAATCTTACCACATGGCCATGGTTATTTTCAGTGTGTTTTATCTGCTGCCGTAAAAAGGGCCACAGCACGGAGCAAAAATGGCCCTTGCCACTAGCGTAGGGCCCTTTTTACTGCAGCTTAGCAATAGGACTCCTGGATTAGGTAGGCCCATACCCCCTAATTGCTTAGGTGAAAAGAGTAGCTCAGAACCTAATAAAAGTCTCTCTTCTTTTTTTTTTTTTGCTAGATGTATTGTAAAATAGTTGAATGTAATGTAGCAAAACAATTTCTCGATAAAGAAATAAAAAGAGTAATTTAGGAAAAATGAATATCTTAAATATATTAATTCTACCTAACCAAGTAATACAATTTTCATCAGAACGGAGTTTCAAATCCTCAGATTTATGTGTGTGTAAAATTTCATATAGATAAGTGAAATTTTTAATTCCTAGGTACCAAAATTGGGAAGTAGGGCGCAAACCAGAGAATTTAACTAAAACAGTGGATATTTGGGAGTGAGGATTACATGGCATAATAATGGAATTTTGTAAATTAATTGAGTATCCAGAGATTAAGCTAAATTTATTAATAATAGACAATAGAGCAGGTAGAGAGCTATTCAAATTTCTCAAAAATGAAGTAGTGTCATCAGCATATAACGGTATCTTACGGACCTTTCCACCTACCGAAATTCTTTGAATTGCATTAGACATCCTGATCAATATTACTAGGGGCTCAAGAGTGAGGGCAAATAAAAGAGATGAGAAAGGACAGCCTTGTCTAGTACCCTGATGTAAGGAATAGGTGAAGAGAGATGACCATTTACCTGGACAGTAGGCAGTGGTATGACGGTAAATTTTAGCAACAGGCTCTCTCCACGGTCCACCTTTGTACCCCCCCCCCCCCCCAAATTGCAGAGCTGGCTATACCCGGGGAGAGAGCCTGGGGGGGGGGGCAATGCATTACTCTCCCCGGGGAAAAAAATTTAATTGCTCCCAGGTTCCAATCTAATTCATGTTTAATGTGGGATAAAATGCCGTAAATAAGTAATAAATAGACAAAAACTCTGAACGTTGAGCACCTGATTCCCATAACATGATGTCTGTTTTAGAAGCCTTTTACCAGGAGAAAAAAAAATCTCTGCACCAATAACAGAGTTAGGTGTCTCTATAACCAGCCCCTCCAAATGACACACTGATTACGATTTATAACAAATTACTACTCTACCTATGAGAAGCTATTCCCTTATTATACTTTCTCTGTGTACATTCCTATGCACAAGCTGGCGGCATTTTAAAACATTTAACTTTTTTTTTTTACAGTATCCTCCCCACCCCACCTCACCTACCTATTATAGACCTTCTCCCTGCTCCCCTGAGCGGAAGGGTCCCACTCCCAGCGCATACCTGATGGTAGCTTCCCTGGTGGTCTAGTGGATTCCTTGGGGCGGGAAAGATCCCCAGTCATTCCTGCCTGCTGCCACCATTGACCCTCCTCCTGCCACAACTTCTTTAAAATGGATTCCATGACTTACAAGGGCGGCCTCGCAAGACTTCAGCAAAAGTCTAGCGAGGCCGCCTCTGGAAGTCTTGTTAGCCATTTTTAAAGAGCGATGCGGTCCAGGAGGGTCAGTGCCAGCAGCGGGCAGGAAAGATTAGGGGATCTTTCCTGCCCCCATAAGACTCCACTAGACCACCAGGGACGCTGCCTTCAGATATGCACTGGGCAGTGCTTTTTTTGTAGGAAAAAAGGTACCGGTACTCATTATGGGTAGGGATACCATCTATGGCGCATATAAACAAGTATCATTGAAAATACTATACCAGTATAGGAGAAAAAAATAATGTGATTTTTTTTTCATTATAAATAATTTCTGTAAGCTGTTACAGCTCCAGTATACCTAGTGCAAAATAAGACAGCAGATGTAAATTCTCAAATTGGACATATTCCAAACACTAAAATGAAAATAAAATGATTTTTTTCTATCTTTGTTGTCTGGCGACTTTGTTTTTCTGATCATGTTGGTCCAAGTCTCTGATTCTGCTGTTTTCTATCTTTTCCCTTAACTCCGTTTCCAGGGCTTCCTTTCCATCTATTTCTTTACTTTCCTTCTTCTTCATTTCTTGTCCTACATCCATAGGTAAAAGCTGGGTCCTCCGCAGACTTGACTGGAGAAGGTATAGAGTGGATCCTCCCCTCCATCCGTGTCCAGAATTTCTTCTCTCTCTCCCCTAAATCCATGTGCATTTTCTCCTCTGTCTTCCCTCCCCTCCATCCATGTCCAGCATTTCTCCTCTCCCCCTTCCCTCCATCCATGTTCATCTCACTTCACCTCTCGTCCCTCCCCTCCATCCATGTCCAGCATTTCTCCTCTCCCCCTTCCCTCCATCCATGTTCATCTCACTTCCTCTCTCTTTCTTCCCCTCCATCCATGTCCAGCATTTCAACACTCTCCCCTCCCCTCCATCCATGTGCATCTCCTCTCTCTGTCTTCCCTCCCCTCCATCCTTGTCCAGCATTTCTCCTCTCTCCCTTAAATCCATGTGCTTCTCCTCCTCTGCCTTCCCTCCCCTCCATTCATGTGCAGCCTTTCTACTTCCTCTGTCTTTCCTCCCCTCCATCCATGTCCAGCATTTCTCCTCTCTCCCTTCCCCGCCATCTGTGTGCATCTCCTTCCTCTGTCTGTCTTTCCTTCCCTCCAACATTTCTCCTCTCTTCCCTGCCCTCCACTCTATCCATGCCCAGCATTTCTCCTCTCTCCCCTCCTCTCCATCCATGTGCATCTCCTTCCTGTCTTCCCTCTCCTCCATCCATGTTCAGCATTTCTCCTGCCCTCCCCTCCATCCATCCATCCATCCATCCATGTCCAGCGATTCTCCTCTCTGCCCTGCCCTCTTCTCCATCCATGTCCAGTGACTTTCCTCTGCCCTCCCCTAACCATCCATGTCCAGTGATTCTCCTCTGCCCTCCCTTCCATGTCCAGCAATTCTCCTTTGCCCCCATCCTCCCCTCCCAGCCATGTGCAGTGACTCGCCCCAGCCTCCACCTGCCCCCCTTTTCAGCCCCCGAGCTCCAGTTCCAACCCCAGCCCTACCTGCCCACCCTCAGCTTCCCGATAGCCCTCCTTTCCTTCCTGCCACCGCCCTGCGCTTAAATCTTTTACTTTACCTCAAGTCGCGGTGGCAGCAGTGAAAGCAGCAGGCTTGGCTCGCCTCCAGCTTTCCTTTCCCTCTCAGTGTCCCGCCTTCTTCTGATGTATTACCTGTTTTCACGAAGGCGGGAAGGGAAGACTGGAGATGAGCTAAGCCTGCTGCTTTCACTGCCAATGCCGTCTCCGCAACTTGAGGTAAAATAAAAGATTTAAACACAGGGCGGCGGCAGGAAGGAAAGGAGGGCTATCAGGAAGCTGAGGGCGGACAAGTGAGCTGGCACAAAAAAAGCACTGGCACTGGGAGTCTGTGACCCTGCATCTCAGTGAGGGGGAGGGGAGGCAAGCCAGCTCACACTCCCAGAACAACCGACTCGCACACCACTGACAGTAGCATTACGGACAAAGTTGGACGTGTCCAATTAATAAAATTTGTGCCAAAGCTGGAAGATTCCAAAACACAGAATAATTAAGGCCTCTCAACTTTTTCAAAGGCCTTTTCGACATCAAGAGAGATTATAGCTGAGTCATCTTTGTTGATAGCGGCAAGAAGTCGCCTAATGTTATCAGCACCATATCTCCCAACAATAAAGCCAGTCAGGTCTCAGTGTATACATTCTGAAACCGCTTGACCTATCCTTTTACTCAGAATTTTAGTAAATATTTTATCATCAATATTTAATAAGGATATGGGTCTATAAGGCAGTAAGATCTTTTTGTTCTTTAGGTAACACCGTTATGACTGCTGAATAAAAAGTCTCAGAGTTGCTGTAATCTCATTAAAGACTTCTGTCAGATAAGGTGAAAACTGCTCTCACATAGCTGTGTACAACTCAGCAGGAAGCTTATCTGGACCTGAAGCTTTATGAGCTTTAAGCATTTTGATAGTTGAGGGCCTTCAGAGACTGTAAAAGATCTATCAATAATTGTTTTAAGGGTAGAGTTTAATTTTGGAATGGGCAATTTCCCAAGTCAATCCTGAATGGAATGGGCAGATGTGGTAAGATTTGAATGATAGATTTCCTGAAACTAATTGGAAAACGATTGTAAAATTTCATTAAAGCAATGAGTTAAAGTACCAGAGGAAGTTTTAACTTTCTGCATTCGACGTTTAAGTTTTATGCGACGAAGCTGCCAAGCTAGTATTTTTGAAGTTTTATTTGCTCCTTTCATACAAAGAGCTTTTAGTTAATTTCAACTAGTAAGCAATTTTATCAGACTCTATGGATAAAATCTCAGATTTAATACTAAGCATCTGTCAAAAAAAACATTTGCATTTTTGGTTTTCTCATACAGAGATTCCAGATTTGCAAAATAAGTATGTAATTCTTCCAATCATTTATTGGTTTGTTTTTTAATCTCCGCAGACAGTTTAGATATGCAACCCCTTAAGACTGCTTTTCCAGCATCCCAAAATGTAAAGAGATATCTTTATTGTAGTTAATGTGGTTGTCCCAAGCTTTTGGAGGGAGGTAGGATGAAGTAGTTTATTTGTTTGTATTTTGCTTACACCCTTTTCAATAGCAGCTGCAGGTAGATTATATTCAGGTTTAGTGTGTATTTTTCTGTCCGTGCAGGGCTCACAATCTAAGTTTGTACTAGAAGCAATGGTGAGTTAAGTGACTTGCAACAGTGGGATTTGAACCAGCCACCTCTGTCAAGACTGGTGCTCTAACCACTAGGCTACTCCTCAACTCCTATTACAGGACCATTGTCTATATGGACTAGTGTTGACAGTGTCTTTTAGACATAGATTCATTGGAGCATGATCTGATAAGTATATAAGTATAAAATGACACTTTTAAAGACTAACAATTTTAGGTCTGCTGAAATAAACTAGTATTTAATTCTGGAAAAGGAGTTGTGTAGTGCTGAAAAAAAAGTATAACTCCTTTCTGAACCGTGAGTGTCTCACCAAATGTCTAGAAGGGACAGTTCTTTAATATTATTTAAAATAGCATGACATACTGCATTTCTTTTAAAATTACTTCTAGATTTGCCCAAAGCTAAAAGGGAACAGTTAAAATGTCCACCTAAGCAAATAGATCTTTAAAGGGTATTTTTCAAAGCTGGAAAATACTTGAATAAAAGGGAAGCGGATCATTATTGAGGCTGTAAATATTAGCTAGAGTTAGAGGTGTCCCTTCTATTTTATCAATTACAATAAGATAGCATCCTTCTGGGTCCTGTATAACAGATTCAAACATAAAAGGGCAGTTCTTGAAAATCAAAATTGCAACTCCTCATTTGGATTTATTATAGGAAGAATTTTAAAAAAACCTGATCCACCCACCCGCCTTATAATCTGGTATGTTCTGTTAGATAAGAACATAAGCATTGCCATACTGGGACAGACCAACAGTGACCAATCCAGGTCACAAGTATCTGACAAGATCCCAAAACAGTAAAACAGATTTTATGCTGCTTATCCTAGAATACGCAGTGGATTTACCCATTATCTCCTGCACCAGATCATGTGCTCCACTAAGGACTAGGTCAAGAACTTTTCCCTCTCTTGTTGGTTCCTGAACCAGCTGCTTGATTTCATCAAGGAATTTTACCTCCCTAGCCTGCCCTGATGTTATATTTACCCAGTCAATTTCACCCATTAATATTGTGTTCCTCAGTTTGTTAGCCTCCTAATTTCTGATAACATTTCTATATCTGCGTGTTCATGCTGGCCAGGTGGACGGTAGTACACTCCTTTCACTATCCTTTTCCCCTTTACACATGTGATTTCTATCCATAGGGATTCTAAGATGTGTTTCGTGTCCTGCAGAAGTTTTAGTCTATTTGATTCAAGGCCCTCCTTAACATATAATGCTACCCCTCCACTAATTCGATCCACCCTATCACTGCGATATAATTTGTACCCTGGTATGACATGACTCTCTCCTTTTACCAAAAACAAATCTCCAGGGATAGAAAAGGATAAGAGAAGTAGTTAATATAATAGGTCATCAGGAACGACAAGGTGCAAAAGATTAACCTTGAGTTCACTACCAAGGCACCTCTTCCTCTTCACCCTTCAACCCTCTCCCTCAACCAACCAACCCAGGCCTCTTTCTCCTTCGAAATGCACCACTTGTTCCTCTGATCCCATCCCCACCAACTTACTTAACACCATCTCTCATACTGTCACCCCTCCATCTGTCATATCCTAAACCTCTCTCTCTCCACTGCAACTGTCCCTGACACCTTCAAGCACGCCGTAGTCACACCTCTCCTCAAAAAAACATCACTTGACCCTCCCAGTCCTTCCAACTATCGCCCCATCTCCCTCCTACCCTTCCTCTCCAAAATACTTGAGCGTGCTGTTCACAGACGCTGCCTTGATTTTCTCTCCTCTCATGCCATCCTCGATCCGCTTCAATCCGGTTTTCGCCCTCTACACTCGACAGAAAAGGCACTCTCTAAAGTCTGTATTGACCTGTTCCTTGCCAAATCCAGAGGCCACTACTCCATCCTCATCCTCCTCGATCTATCCGCTGCTTTTGATACTGTCAAACATGATTTACTTCTTGCCACACTGTCCTCATTTGGGTTCCAGGGTTCTGTCCTCTCCTGGTTCTCCTCCTATCTCTCCCACCGCACCTTCAGAGTACACTCTCATGGATCTTCCTCCACCCCCATCCCGCTCTCTATTGGAGTTCCCCAGGGATCTGTCCTTGGACCCCTTCTTTTTTCAATCTACACCTCTTCCCTGGGCTCATTGATCTCATCTCATGGTTTCCAGTATCATCTTTATGCTGATGACACCCAGCTATATCTCTCCACACCAGACATCACCGCGGAGACCCAGGCCAAGGTATCGGCCTGCTTATCCGACATTGCTGCATGGATGTCCAACCGCCACCTGAAACTGAACATGTCCAAGACCGAGCTTATCATCTTTCCACCAAAACCCACTTCTCCTCTTCCTCCACTCTCTATCTCAGTTGATGGCACCCTCATCCTCCCCGTTTCATCTGCCCACAACCTCGGAGTCATCTTCGACTCCTCCCTCTCCTTCTCTGCGCATATCCAGCAGATAGCCAAGACCTGTCGCTTCTTTCTCTTTAACATCAGCAAAATTTGCCCTTTCCTCTCTGAGCACACCACCCGTACTCTCGTCCATGCTCTCATTACCTCTCGCCTTGACTACTGCAACCTACTCCTTACTGGCCTCCCACTTAGCCATCTATCCCCCCTTCAATCTGTTCAGAACTCTGCTGCACGTCTTATATTCCGCCTGAACCGATATACTCATATCACCCCTCTTCTCAGGTCACTTCACTGGCTTCCAATCAGATATCGCATACAGTTCAAGCTTCTCCTTCTTACCTACAAATGCACTCAGTCTGCAGCCCCTCATTACCTCTCTACCCTCATTTCCCCTTACGTTCCCGCCCGTAACCTCTGCTCACAGGACAAATCCCTCCTCTCAGTACCCTTCTCCACCACCGCCAACTCCAGGGTCCGCTCATTCTGCCTCGCCTCACCCTATGCTTGGAATAAACTTCCTGAGCCCTTACGCCAAGCCCCCTCCCTACCCATCTTCAAATCCTTGCTCAAAGCCCACCTCTTCAATGTTGCTTTCAGCACCTAACCTTTATACCTTTCAGGAAATCTAGACTGCCCCTATTTGACTGACTGTACATTTGTCCTTTAGATTGTAAGCTCCTTTGAGCAGGGACTGTCCTTCTATGTTAAATTGTACAGCGCTGCGTAACCCTAGTAGCGCTTTAGAAATGTCAAGTAGTAGTAGTAGTAGTAACCTGTCCTGAGGCAGACCACAACTACAAGTAATGTATTAAACCAGGATTAACAACTATAAGGACATTATAACCAGATAAAACCTAAAACAGCAACGTACCAAATACCTCAACAGGAGAAAGAGGTGGTTATGAAAATGATTTCTCCTATCTGGACTTTGAGCTTTTTGCCTTTGGTCTTTGAACGCTACTTGCTTCGTGCTTTGGATTTCTATAGTTGAAGAAAAGGAAGGAAGCTAAGTGCATGCATTTAAAGTTATAAATGAAAATTAGAGGCACAGCTCGGGTTTTTGAAACTGTTGCATATGCTTTAACTTTGAAAATTGAGTAAAGTAGTAGCATAGTTGTAATTTTTTTCATTATTAATGGCAGTTGTTTTTTTTCCAGCAGTGGCTTTTTCTCCCTTTGAGAGTTGTTTTCCCCTGTGGTTTTTACAACTTGCCATTGAGCCAATGAAAGAGTACCCCATTGGGTTATATGTTGTAAAAGTCCAAGACTTGTCCCGGGGCAGTTGAGGCTTGAATTTATTAAGAAATAGCATATAAGTGGCGTATTCTTACTCAATTTTTAAGAGCAATATAATTTTTTTATATATATTTGTATTTATTTATTGCTCTTCCATTATTATTTGTCCTATCTTGCAGCGCCATTTAACTGATGGAGTATAAAACAGGTTAGTTATATCAAAAATCTTGTAACAGGGTGTATATAGACTCTGTGTGCTTCAAACTTCATTGTAAAGTGGAGATAACGATCACATCATGGGGGAAGTGATGTATCCATCGCATTAGCCAGGGCTTTTGAAGGTGAATCCATACTTAGGCAGTGATGTCTAGAAGGTTTCCTTCATGTCAAGAGTGTTTAGTTGCCAGGTATATTCTTCATTTTTATTGAATTTGGAAAATGGCCGAGGTTGAGGTTTCTCCTTTCCAGAAATAATATCTAACCATAGGGTATGTTCTGCTAGATCTGTAACCTAGAACATCTCTAGCATTAATTCATAAACCCAAAAGAGGAAAATATGTAGTATTAGGGAAATGTATTTAAATTGATGTGAAAGAGCTGATTTTTGGTTTGGTTTTGGCATTAGGAGGAGTGGCCTAGTGGTTAGGGTAGTGGACTTTGGTCCTGGGGAACTGAGTTCAATTCCCACTTCAGGCACAGGCAGCTCCTTGTGACTCTGGGCAAGTCACTTAACCTTCCAGTGCCCCATGTAAGCCGCATTGAGCCTGCCATGAGTGGAAAGCGCGGGGTACAAATCTAATAAAATAGATACTATTGGAGATTCGACATGGAATGTGGCTACTATTGGAGATTCTACATCGAATGTTGCTATTCCACTAGCAACATTCCATGTAGAAGGCTGTGCAGGCTTCTGCTTCTGTGAGTCTGACGTCCTGCACGTACGTACAGGATGTCAGACTCACAGAAACAGAAGCCTGCGCGGCCACATTGGTGATCTGCAAGGGCCGACTTCTACATGGAATGTTGGAATAGCAACATTCCATGTAGAATCTCAAATAGTAGCAACAGTGGAGGAGTGGCCTAGTGGTTAGAGTGGTGGACTTTGGTCCTGGGGAACTGAGGAACTGAGTTCGATTCCCACTTCAGGCACAGGCAGCTCCTTGTGACTCTGGGCAAGTCACTTAACCCTCCATTGCCCCATGTAAGCCACATTGAACCTGCCATGAGTGGGAAAGTGCGGGTTACAAATGTAACAAAAAAAATGGTTGAGATCCTACAAAAGAAGTTTTCAGAATCTGTAAGAGAAAACAAACCACAAAGAATCAGTTCTTACAAATAACACATTGGTACATTTAAAATATCATCTTTAAAGTTAAAGTGAAATACTTAATCTGATTGTAATCTGGTTAAAGAGAGGGTTGCTGGATGTAATTACTTTTGAATCTAACTTGAAAAAGAAATGTAAGAATTCAGCAGAGTTCAGTATAAAGGTTCTAAAGCTATTTAACATTATTTAAAGGCTTAAGGTAGACATTAAATAAAATAGGTGACATATGGAACTGTTGTACCCTGGGGTTCAGTGTCTATGCTATTTAACATTATTTAAAGGCTTGAGGTAGATATAAATAATGTTAATGAATTTATTATATTCACGCTAATTTATTGCTTTAAAAACCATTATTTATTCACTGTGCACTTTAGCTTACATGACACATTTTATTCATGTAACATCTGAATCTGGGGCTTAATAATTTAGGGGGTCTTTTACTAAGTCGCGGTAGCGTTTTTAGCTCGAAGTAGAAATCAGCTGGCGGTAAACGCTGAGACGCCCGTTATATTCCTATGGGCATCTCGGCATTTACCACCAGCTGATTTCTAGCATGGCTTAGTAAAAGACCCCCCAAAAGAACTGTTAACATTTTCAAGTTAATACAGTCCAACTTAGTTTTCATTTCCTCCAATTTGTCTCAGACATCTTGGATATGGTTAGTGTTTTTGTCCTTCCTCTCTTGGGTTCAGCATTTGCACTGAAGTAACAATCACTGACTACATTCTAGGTAAACTAGTAAGGCATTTGCTGAAACAAAAGAGGAAGCTTGGTCACACTATGATGTGGGGAAACAAAAAGTAAACAAGCACTGTGCTCATGATAGAAGAAATCAAATATTGCAAGATTACTCTAGGCTTCTGGTAAGAAGCCTGAGTTTATGAAATCTTCAGAATTTCTGACTTGCAAAATAGCTAATTTTCAAAAACCACTTCCTCCTTGTGGTATTTGAGTTCCTCTGAAGTGTACAAACTATTGTCTCGTCTTGCTTCTGAATATAATTATCTCAGACTCCATGAGATCAGTATTCAAAAGATTTTTCCAGATCATTTTTGAAGCTAGCCTGACAAATCTTGGCAGTTTTAAAATTTCTCCCATCCTCTCCCACTCACTGACTAAATTTACTCTCAATAACTCTTTGGTCAGAAAAATGTGGTTGGTTATGAAGATTTGGTATTTGAAGCATTTGACGTATAGTTATTGGGAAAGGACACAGTGCACTTTTATATAACCAAACAAAAATGATTAAAAATTATAGACATTAAGGGGGTCTTTTACTAAAGCTTAGCTCGAGATACCTGCAGTAGGGCCCATAGGAATAAATTGGGCCCTGCTGCAGATAACTCAAGCTAAGCTTTAGTAAAAGACCCCCTAAGTGAAATGTAATTTGGAGGTTTTTGACCAATGATATGACTGGGGTCCAGTGCAATAAGACATTACACTTACTGCCAAGCCAGGACATCTGAAGTCTGTTTCTCCATTTAGTGATAGTAAAATTCCAGAGTAAGGATTCACAATATTGATTAGAAAGTTCATAGACAGACACACAAGAATTAGGTTGAATTTTAAGCTTATTGTTTTGTCATCAACATTTGATTTTGTTGAATTAGTGTCTACGTATTGATTTTTATCAGATAGAATTTAGCCAGACAGCACTGATGTTCAGCACTGTCCAGCTATAACCTTTCTTATGTGAAGGCCAATTTTGCATAGAATGTTGAGGTAGGAATTGAAACATCGCAGTCAGAATATCCACAGTTCCCGTAGTATTTCTCCCCACACCCCCTTTTTACAAAGCTGCACTAGCGGCTGCCACTGGGCAATACCGACACAGCCCATTCACTTTGAAAGGTCACCCCTGAATATGGAGCCCTTTATAAAACACATATAAGGGCATGCAGGAATGTGCATATATCTGCTAGCATATACAGCTGGGGCAGGCATTTTGCAAAAACACATATCCAGAAAATGAGTAGCATCAAATCAGAAGCTTCTACATAGTTTCTGTTTATGGTGGGCTCACTGAACAAGCTTATACATCTCAGTGCCACCAATTACATTGCAGAACAGTCCAACTAGAAGTTGATGACTGTACCCTGATGCAGCCAAGGGTGAAACATGGCCCATGTTGGCACCAGGTCCATCAGAAAATTAAGGTAAGTGGTGCTGAGCTTCTATATAAAATTTAAGAGAAAGAAGAAATGTTTTAATGAGTTTGATATTACAATAAAGGCATTATAAATGCTAATCAATAAACAGTGACCAATGAGGACGCAGGCAAACCACCGGCTCTGGCGCAGACCGTATAAGTCTGCCCAGCACTATCTCCGCCTCCCAACCACCAGCCCCGCCTCCCGATCTTGACTAAGCTCCTGAGGATCCATTCCTTCGGCACAGGATTCCTTTATGCTTATCCCACGCATTTTTGAATTCCGTTACCATTTTCATTTCCACCACCTCCCGCGGGAGGGCATTCCAAGCATCCACTACTCTCTCCATGAAAAAATACTTCCTGACATTTTTCTTGAGTCTGCCCCCCTTCAATCTCATTTCATGTCCTCTCGTTCTACCATCTTCCCATCTCCGGAAAAGGTTCGTTTGCGGATTAATACCTTTCAAATATTTGAACGTCTGTATCATATCACCCCTGTTTCTCCTTTCCTCCAGAGTATACATGTTTAGTTCAGCAAGTCTCTCCTCATACGTCTTGTAACGCAAACCCCATACCATTCTCATAGCTTTTCTTTGCACCGCTTCAATTCTTTTTACATCCTTAACAAGATATGGCCTCCAAAACTGAACACTACTCCAATAATATACCTCCTTGAAATCTCTGCATCCGAGGGATTCTACAGGACATGAAACACATCTTGGAATCCCTATAGACTGAAATTCCATGTGTAAAGGGGAAAAGGATAGTGATAGGAGTGTACTACTGTCTGCTTGGCCAAGGATAAAGAGACAGATGTAGAAATGTTATCAGAAATTAGGGAGGCTAACAAACTGGGGAACACAATAATAATGGGTGATTTCAATTATCCCGATATTGACTGAGTAAATGTAACAGAATAGAAGAACCTTGAGCTGCAGTTTCTCCTTTAGGATGGCCTGCTCTGTCTGCATCATTCGCGCTACTGCCGAAAGGTCAAATGTTACAATTATTTATGCTAATGCACATTTTCCCCAGTGCCACAGAAAGCACAAATCAAGCAGGAGGAAAATGATTATGCATCAGTGGCAATATACAACAGGAGAAACATACAGTATTATCACTTAAAGACCTGTGTTAACCTACCCAATAGTTAGGCTACAGCCTCCTGAGAACACCAATCAGAAAATAAGTAGTAACGATATGAATATGTATTGGGTGCATAGATTTGGCCTCTGTACAATTATTTATGTTAGAGAGGTGAAATTCCTTGACGGAATGAAGGACTGCTTTATAGAGCACCTGGCTCAGGAGCCAACAAAAGGAGGAGCAATTCTAGACCTAGTCCATAGTGGAGCGAATGATCTGGTGCAGGAGGTAATGGTGCTGGGGCCTCTTGATAACAGAGATCATAACATGATCAGATTTGATATAAGTTCTGGAGTAAGTACAGACAAGAAATCCAATGTGTTAGCATTTAACTTTCAAAAAGGAGACTTTGATAATATGAGAAGAAGGTGAAAAAAAAACTTAGAGGAGCAGCTACAAAGGTCAAAAATTTACATCAGGCGTTGATGTTGTTCAAACATACCATCCTGGAAGCCCAGGCCAAATATATTCTATCTATTAAAAAAGGAGGAAGGAAGATCAAACAACAGGTGGCATTTTTAAAAAGTGAGGTAAAGGAATCTATTAGAGCTGAAAGAAAATCCTTCAGAACATGGAAGAAGGATTCGACTGAAAATAAGAGGAAACTACATAAAGAATGGCAAATCAAATGCAAAGCGCTGATAAGGAAGGCAAAGAGAGACTTTGAAAAGAACATTGCATTGGAGGCAAAAATGCATAGTAAAAACTTGTTTAGGTATATTAAAAGTTAAAGCCGGCACAAGAATCGGTTGGACCACTAGATGAAAGAGGCAGTCAGGGAACACAAGGCCATAGCAGAGAGATTAAATGAATTCTTTGCTTCAACTTCACCGAGGAAGATATGGGAGAGATACCGGTGCCAGAAATGGTATTCAATATTGACAAGTCAGAGAAACTGACTCAAATCTCTATAAATCTGGAAAATGTAACGTGGCAATTTGACAAATTGAAGAGTAGCAAATCGCCAGGACCGGATGGTATACACCCCAGAGTATTGACAGAATTGATAGATGAACTTACAGAACTATTGTTAGTAATATAGATAATACAGAATACTGCTGTCCTGTTTCGGTTAATGGTGAGCCCTTAGGTTCCCTGAGGCCCCGCAAGACCTCCGAGGACAGCCGCGCACCCCGAATCTTCACCCGCGGCGACCGCCGTTCACCAAGGGTTGAGCCCCCAGCTGCAGGCGGCCAGCAGGACTGCTGGAACCGCGGGGTGACGGCCGGCCTGACTGGTAGTCAGCAACACAGTCTCTGAGGGGCAGCTAGCAAGGACGGCTAGCACTGAGGAGGAACACAGTCTCTGCAGACAGCTAGCAAGGACGGCTAGCACTGAAGGGGAACACAGTCTCTGAAGGTGGCTAGCAAGGACAGCTAGCTTGACGCGGAACACAGTCTCTGGAGGTGGCTAGCAAGGACGGCTAGCTTGAAGCGGAACACAGTCTCTGGAGGTGGCTAGCAAGGACGGCTAGCCTGAAGAGGAACACAGTCTCTGAAGGTGGCTAGCAAGGACGGCTAGCCTGAAGAGGAACACAGTCTCTGGAGGTGGCTAGCAAGGACGGCTAGCCTGAAGAGGAACACAGTCTCTGGAGGTGGCTAGCAAGGACGGCTAGCCTGAAGAGGAACACAGTCTCTGAAGGTGGCTAGCAAGGACGGCTAGCCTGAAGAGGAACACAGTCTCTGGAGGTGGCTAGCAAGGACGGCTAGCCTGAAGAGGAACACAATCTCTTGGAGGTGGCTAGCAGGAACGGCTAGCCTGAAGAGGGACACAATCTCTGAAGGCTGCTGGCAAGGAAGGCCAGCAAGTCAAAGGAACACAGTCTCTGAAGAGTCAAGCTTCCCAGATCCGCGGCGTCGGCTTCTGACAACAAGAACCGGAAGCACTGGACTCCTCCAGTCTGTCCGTTTAAATTTAGCGCCAATCCGCCCCTCCCACGGAGAGAGAGCCAATCACCTGGTCCTGGCAGACGACAGGAGGCTCGATTGGCCGAACTGCCATGCAGGCAGAGTCCTAGCACCGGTGCTCCAATCCGGCGCGAGGGGGCGGAGCTTCCGCGCTGATCCGCCCCTAGCCAGGGCGATGTCGACGCCGGAGCCGCCATCTTGGCCGGCATGCTTCCTCCTCCGAGGCCTGCGCTCGCTCCAGCGGACCGCCGGCCTCGGTCTGACCCGCGGCAGCATCGGCTGCAGCGGAGGTCCGTCTCCGCCCCCCTGGACGCTGCGCCGCCCGAGGGCCATCGCCTGCCCCAGCGGGGGCACAGGTAGGAGCGGGCGACATGACAACTGCAGCTCGTATTATTTGTAGGGCTTCAAAATATGATAGGATTACACCTCTCCTATATCATCTACACTGGCTTCCAGTTGAAGCCAGAATAAAATTTAAGATTCTTACTCTGACACATAAAGCCTTACATTTACTGACTCCATCATATTTAGCCAATCTTACCTTACCATATTCTCCTATACGAACACTTCGATCGCTTACAGATAGTAGATTAGTAATTCCATCACCACAAAAGGCTAGATGGGAATCTACTAGAAACTCAGCTTTCTTCTTTCTAGCTCCTTCTCTTTGGAACTGTCTTCCTAAAATTATTAGATTGGAAGAGTCTTATGCCCAGTTTTCTAAACTTTTGAAAACATATCTGTTTCAGAATACGTTCAATAATAATCTGGGATGAAAGGGGAAAAACAGACAGAACAAATATGTAGTAACTAATGTTTGCTTATACTGACTGTTATGAATGGTTGTCCATTGTTGATATATCTTTTAGTATGGATGTTTTAGTTTGCTGTGCTTTTCTATCAAATTAATGGATTTCCTATATTTTTAATGTAATATTTTATTTTAAGATATAAACCGTTCTGTTTTGTGAATGCAATAAGAAATGATATAGTAAACAAATAAACAATAAACGATAATATGTAATTTATCTTTAAAATCAAGCATGGTACCGGAAGATTGGAAGGTGGCCAATGTAACGATAATTTTTACAAAGGGTTCCAGAAGGCACTATAATGTATAGATTCCATGTAGGCAATTCTCAGGCTGGGAAGAACTAAAAGATGGTCATTTAGGGAGCATAAAGACCTAGCAGGACAGTAGGGGATAGTAAGTGAGGAAACGTAATCTGGAGTACCTAATCTTATGGCCATTAAATTGAGAATAGCAACCTTATATATGATTTGCTGTTCAATGGGAAGCCAAAGATATTGTTTCAGTAAAGGCGCAGTGTGGTCGAAGCAGTAGGCATGGCACAGTAACCTAATAGTTGTATTTTGCAGTGTTTGAAGTTTCTTCAATGTAGTGCGGGGTAGACCAGCATAAACTATATTACAATAGTCTAGATGGGAAGTGAAGAAAGAGAGGACCAGTGCATGAAAACATTGAGTGTCAAAGAGGTGGTGAATTGCACATAGTTGAAGGAAGACTAAAAAACTAACCTTGGTGAACTGCGATATTTGAGGTATAAACAAGAGAGAGGAATCAAGTATAATGCCCAAATATTTAAAGGTAGATACTGGTGAGACTGAGGTGAAGGGAGGGAGAGAGGTGTGCCTGAGAACCAACAGGCCACCGTTTTATCAGGATTAAATACCAACTGATGTTCTTTAAGCCGGTTAGCTACAGATGCAAGGCAGGTCTGCAGTGGAGTGAGAGAGGGGGAGACAGGGGATGTGGGATAGAGCAGAAGAATGACATCAGCATAGAAATAGACTGAATAAGGGCAGCAAAGGGACTCAGGTAGAGACTGAAGAGTAGCAGAGAAAGGAATGAACCCTGAGGTACCCCATGGTGTAATTCCCTCTATTTAGAAGTTGTGTCACAGAGAGCGACCTGAAAAGTACGATTTGAAAGAAAGGAGGTGAACCATAAGAGGACTGTACCAGTGATCCCTAAAGAAGACAGACATGAGAGCAGGAGGGAATGGTTAACCAAATCAAAAGCTGCAGACAGGTCTAAGGATACTGCTAAGATAACCCTGTGTTGATCAAATTGAGAGTGGAGTTTGCTAGTGACGACCACCATAATAGTGTCTTTACTATTATAAACTCTAAAATCGTATTGATAGGAATGTAAAGCAAGGGTTTTCTTAGAGAAAGATGAAAGTTGAGTAAATACCATTTTTCTAAGATCTTGGACATATAACAGAGGTCTGAAACAGGCTGATAATGGTGGGAATAGCAGGATCCAAAGTAGGGTTCTTTAAAATGGGATGAACGGCTTGTTTCCAAAGAGTGAAGATCAAGTTCTGGCTTTTTGAGCCTGGAAGAGGGAAATGGATCACTAAAGCAATATGTAGCTTTTATGAAAGCCATTGTTTTATGTAGAGAAACAAGAGCCTGAATTTCAAAGGAGGACCAGAAGGAAGAGCCAGCATGCACATTAGAGGTGGGGACAGAGGGTGATGGAGGGTCAGTGGAGATTGTAGAAGCTGGTGCAGGAAGAGATTTCACCAGAGTACATAAGTAATAAGTAATGACATATAGGGCTAGACCGAAGGTCCATCAAGCCAAATATCCTGTTTCCAACAGTGACCAATCCAGGTCACAAGTACCTGGCAAGATCCCCAAAAATGCAATACATTTTTTGTTGCTTATCCTAGAAATAAGCTGTGGATTTTCAGCTAAGTCCATTTTAATAATGGTCTATGGACTTGTCCTTTAGGAAGCCATCCTAAACCTTTTTTAAACCCCACTAAGCTAACTGCTTTTACTACATTCTCTGGCAACGAATTCCAGAGTTTAATTACACATTGAGTGAAGACATGTTTTCTTCGATTCATTTTAAATTTACTACTTTGTAGCTTCATTGTGTGCCCCCTTGTCCTAGTATTTTTCAAAAGAGTAAACAAACGATTCATTAGATTGTAAACTATTTGAGCAGGCACTGTCTTTCTTCTATGTTTGTGCAGCGCTGCATACGCCTTGTAGCGCTATAGAAATGCTAAATAGTAGTAATGTCTACCCGTTCCACTCCACTCATTATTTTATAGACCTCTATCATATCTCCCCTCAGCCATCTTTTCTCCAAGCTAAAGAGCCCTAGCCTTCCTCATAGGGAAGTTGTCCCATCCCTTTTATCATTTTTGTCACCCTCCTCTGTACCTTTTCTAATTCTACTATATCCTTTTTGAGATGTGGTGACCAGAATTAACACAATATTAGAAAGAACAATGAGAGGGCTTCTGCTGAGGGATGAATTGGGGCTCCATTTATAGAATTGGGTGCAGTAGATTGAATAAAGTTTACTGGAGGGATTAGAAGACTTCAAAAACACCCTATCAATGTATTCCCCATTTTCTCTCTTTAAGTGAAAATTATAATTATGATGAAGACAGCAGCACTTGAAAAGGTTATCTTGGGCCTTAGACTGTTTCCAAAATCTTTCTGCTTGTCTATATTGGCATTTGAGGCATCTCAGATTGAGGGAATTCCAGTGTAATGGTATCAGTTTATTACTGAAATATGTAGCATATTTGCTATATTTGTGTATCTTTTAAAAATATATATTTGACACTGCAGCAGAGAAAATAGTCTCATTCCAAAAGCCCTCTTCCCTCTCCCTTTGGGGCCTCACCTTGCCTTTTCTCATTCCTCAAACAAAAGACTTAAGACTGCTTTAAAGTTTTAAATTGACTCTATTCCTCTGATCAACACAACAAAGATTGGACCTAACCAGAGGATGCAAGGAGACAGAGAGTCTGGAGAACCCATTGAAGACAAAGACTTCAGAGGGGAGACCATAAACAGGACATTTGCTTGTCAAAGGTATACCTGCCCCTCCCATCAGCTTTCAGACATGTGCAGAAAGGAAGGACTTATAATGTGGTCATGTGAACAGACTACATTAACCATAATGCCTTGCAAAATATCCAAGACATGCACACACCATGCTTCTCTGCTAACATTATAAAAGGCCTGGAAACAGCCCAGCTCGTCCTCTTGGAACCTGCTTCTCTTGGAACCTGCCTCCTCTTCGGACCTGCCTCCTCTTGGGACCTGCTGCTCTCTTTGGGGTCTGCTGATGCCTTGCTCCTGAAACATGTGCTCATCAATCAGCTGGACCACAGCATGCTTGTAACAAGGACTTGTAAGTTAACCTACCTGCTACTTTGTTCTATTTTATGCACAGATTACCTGTAAAGATCTCTTAAAACCTACCTCTCGTGTGCAATTGTATATTAAATCAATCTTTTTGAAGCTAAAAATATGGTCTCTTTGTGTTCTGAATATATATATACTTAATATATTTAATTTATTGCAATTATCACCTTTGGTGATTGGTGGAGAAATTAATATCCTAAAACTTATAAATACAGCGCTTGCTCTTAAATTATAAACAGTAGCGAGTTGCTCTCGAGCTATTTTCCCCAAAATAAATAATTTCTTGTAACACCAGGAGCTCCTTTTAGATGGATTTCGGCGATGAAATGTTTTTGGAGCAACATTATCTAGGACATAGGACAGAATAGAATGCCAGGATTTGATTTGATCAATAAGACCTTTAGAGGAAAAATCTGAAGGAACAGAAAAGTGTGATGGTGAGAGGGTGGAAACATCAAGTTGAGAGACCTCATCCAATAACCATTGGACTGAGGAAGTGCCAAGAGGAGGGAAGGAATATAAATTTTAAAAGGAATGAGGTGGTGATCTGTCCGGAAAGGGGAGTGGAGGTAAAAACTGATGGGCAATGTAGAGAGTCCTGCGTTGTAAGTGCTAGATCTAATGTGTGGCCAGCAGCATGGGTAGGGAAGGAAACCCATTGATGAAGGAAGAGATCAGCAAAAGATTTAGCTCAGGGATTGTTGAGGTCTTCCAAGTGGATATTAAAATCTCCTAATATGAGTAAATTAGAAAATCAGATGGTGGCTTCAGATAAAGCTTGCTGACAGGATTCCCAACCATCAGCAGAGAGGGATGGAGGACAATAGAATAGAAGAATATACCAAGGTGTAACTGTGTCAAACTTGACAAGCAGTGCTCTAACTACTAGACTACTCCACAAATCCACTCCACTTGGCAATCCTAACTTCCTGAATCCTGAACACACACCCCCAACCATTGGACATGGGAATGGCAATTCTATAAATACATCTCTACATTTACGTGACCCTAGCACATGTAAACACAGGAAAAAATAGCACTTAAGGGCATAAGTGACCTATGTACTATTCTTTAAGGATGCCCATAAGTGCTATAGCATATAACTGCAAGGGGGGGGAGGGGTGTGCATGTCGTAGGAGCATGGGTGGGATATGGATATGTAACTTACAAAATACTCATCTATGCATTAATATTAATATGCATTGTAAAAGGGAATGTTCAGTTGTGTTACTGGAATTATGTATGACAAGAAACACACATGTGTCACTTGTGCTGGCTGTTGATTGTTTTTACTTTGAGCTGTCATTGTAGTTCTGGAAATAAAGAGAAGTTAAGAAAGTCATTGGGAAACAAATCGGTGTCAAAAGCTTCTGGTAAACATTCGTAAGTGAGAGACAGTAAACATAACAAATAAAAGGAGCTCATGAAAAGCAAACAGTAAACATAGCTTGAATTTGATTAAAAGACAGAAAGGCATGGGGAGCTGGTTAAAAGTTGTGTTGGTGATCAGTGTGGCTACAGTGGTCACCCCTGTAATAACAACTCCAATTTTCCAGAACATCCAGGATGCCAAATTTATTGCACTAGCCATCAGCTTTTACAACAAGCAAGCAAACGCACCCTCTATCTTCAAGCTTCTGGAGGCTGATCCCCTTTATAGACTGGTAAGTATTAGCAAATTGTTTTTCATTATAGGGTTCAGAATGTAATAGCAAAGCAGGGTAAGACAGCATATTGTGATATACAATAGTACATTAGTGTAATAGATTTCTGTTCCCTGAGCACGGCCGTCCCGAGGCTGTGTGGACAGTGTGGCCACAAAGTGAGATGGAGTTGCAAAAATCGTTCCCCATCCATTGCCTTCCCAGTGATGGCTGTGATTTTAGAATCTTTACCACCAATCAAGAGGTCATCTTTGGCCATTGTCTTTCTCAGCTCAAAGAAAAAGTCCACAAAACTTTGCCTTCTAAAAAGAGTCCAGTGTAGCCTGAGAACATCATGATCACAGAACAACCATTCAGGAATGGTGATGTCATTGAAGACATGTGCAGGTTTTTCGGAGGTGGTGGTTGGCCTGTGATGAAAGCCAGTGTAGGTGTGTCCACAGAGTTGGTACCCTTGGCTTATGAGGCCTATATTCTGAAATACACAAGAAGTGACCTTTAATATATGTACAAGGAATACCAATTCTTTAGAGCAAATTTATTTAACAGTTTCTTATTTTATTGCTCTAAGTATATACTGTGATTTTTTGATAATTCATCTTTTAAGTGAGCAATATTTTACTCACTTCCCCTTATGTCAGCATTGCTGACCTGAAAGTTGCTGTTTCAGAGGGTCACCTATTAATTATAACATAATGCTGTTGAATTGAGAGGTTATTTGCTTTCAGGTGATTAGAATATATAGACTAAGAATTTGTGCAAGTATTCTAAACTGCTGGGTATATGTGGCTGATTGTGTATTTGCTACAGCATTAAATTTGGACTTTTTAAACTGATTTAAAACTAAGGATAATGCAATTTCTGTAAGGGGGACAGATTTCTGTATACTGGGACTGCTTTTAAGAGCGATTTAAGTGGGCAGGAGAGGCTCTGGCCCACTAAAATCACCGCCTAACCACCAATATTCAATGACACTAAACCAGTCAGTGCTACTGAATATCATCTCTGACCACCCATAGTGAAAGAGGGCAGGACAGGGGCGGTACAAAGGGTGGCACAGGGAGGAACCAGCTGTTATGACAAAAACTGTCATTACTTGGCTGGTTTAGCTATGTGGGTTCCAGCACTGAATATTGACTGGGACCTGCATAACTCTTTTTTAAAAAATTTCCCAAGCCCCTCCCTTCCCCCCAGGCAGCCCCCCTTCTTCCCGTCCCCTTACCCCTAGCCTGAGAGTCACAACCCCTTCCCCTGTAATGCCCCCCCCCCGATCCAGATAGGCCCCCCAGGCCTACCTGTATCCCTGATGGTCCAAGTGGGGGGGGGGGGTGATGGAAGGTAGGAGCAAACCCCTTTTGCTCCTTCTCCTCACAGCTGCTACAAGAGAAGTTGAAGCAGCAATTTTCTTAACATAGCCACAAGGATCAGGAGCCTATGGGCTTTGCTCCTGCTCCCATCGCCCCCATTTGGACCACTAGGGATACAGGGAGGTCCAGGGAGGCCTATCTGGATTGGGGGGGTTGGAAGTTGGGAGGGCTATTCCAGGGGGAAGAGGGTTGTGATTCACAGGCTAGAAAGAGGGGGCAGGAGGGGGCTCAGGGAACTTTTTTTTTTAAAGTGTTATGTGGGTCCTGGCCAGTATTTATCTGTGGCCTGCATAACTATCTTATGCAAGCCCTGGCTGAATATCGGCTGGAACCCTCATAAGCTCTGGCATCCAGTGCAGTACCATTTAGCCCTGGATATTCTGAATATCCAGAGCTAATCTAGCTGGTGATGGTCAATGTTTAAAAAAATGCTGACCACCACCTGTTGAATATCGTCCTGAATGTATTCAGATCTCTGTAAGTCCTTTGAGGTGTTAAATAAACTGAGAGCCCTTGCTATGAGCTCTACAGTTACTGATTGGTTTAGAAACTGGATGAGTAGAAGGCAACAAAGGGTAGTAGTGAATGGAAGTTACCCTGAGAAAAGGGATATTAGCAGTGATATGTCACAGGAATTGGCCTTGGTCCAGTTCTTTTCAACATTTTTGTAAGAGATATTGTAGAAGGATTATCAGCAAACACTTGCCTTTTTGGAGATGATACCAAAATCTTCCACATGGTACACATCTTGGAAGGTATAGTTATGAGGACAGATATAGTTAAGCCTGAGGAATTTCCAAAATGTGGCAGCTAAAATTCAATGCTAAAACAAATTTGGGCTGCAAAACCCTTAGGTATGACAAAGTATAAAGGGTGAAGTTCATCAGTGGATGGAAGAAGGGTAGAATCGGGGGGGGGGGGGGGGGGTGCAGTGAGATAAAAGGAACGGAGTCTGGAATTAGCAGTAGAGGAGAAGGGGAGAGACAAGAGAAATTTATCCACAGCCGAGTACCCGAGGGAGGGCGTAGGGAGAAACAAGAGTGGAGAGGTACTGGGGAGCGGTAAAAGAATTGTTCAGGAGGATGGAAGTTCTAGACCAAGTAGCCATTATCTTCTGGATTCTATATAGCATGCCTAGCATTTCGTGCTGAAATCTAAGCATTATGCATAACTTAATTGGCTTAGCAAGCTAATCAGCATTGATAACAGCAACTAATGAGCACTAATTAGAATTTATAAGCACAACTCATTAAGGGGTACTTTTACTGAGGCACGTAGGTGCCTATGCGCATAGAACGCACGCCAAATTAGCACTACCACCCACTTACCGTGTGCCCTGGGCAGTAATTCTAATTTTTACGTGTGTCCGCTACGCGTGCCGGAAAATATTTTTTAACCGGGCAGTATTTGGCAGTGTACGCACACTATTACTGCCGGGTTAACACGTGAGACCTCACCACTAAGTCAATGGGTGGCGGTAAGGTCTCAGAGCTATAATGGACGCGCGCCAATTTTTATTTTTCTGCACGTCCATTTTTGGCTAAAAAAAGGCCTTTTTTTGCAGGTGCGCTGAAAAATGGGCCTGTGTGTCCAAAACACATGCCTACACATGCAAATGCCATTTTTCAGCACACCTTAGTAAAAGAACCCCTAAGCTTATTCTGTACTGAACTGTGCCTGAATTCTAATGCATGCAGTTCAAAGGGGGCATGGTTATAGGTGTTTCGTGGATGTTCCAAAATTTATGTGCGTAGTTATAGAATATGGCCCAGTGCACGTAAATCTACACGCATGGATTTACACCACATATTTATTGGCGTAAATGGAGGTGTGTAGTTTTAGGTGATGGGATATCAACACGCGTATTCTATATACTGCGCCTAAAACTAGGTGCCGCTTAGAGAATATGCTTAGGCAGACATGTTTATCGCGTGGAGTTCTTAGACGCCTTATATAGAATCTGGCCTTATAGGAGGCTCAAAGCAGGGTAGGAAATACTTATTCCCAGAAAACATTGTGGTTACATGGAATAGTCTCAGAGGAGAGGTGGTGGAGGGCCAAAAAGAAGATAGAGAGCAGGATGTGAGAGTAAAGCCTGAGATCGGGGAAGTTCTGCAGTTTTAGATCAGGAAAGGGCAGATCAGAAGGACCTTACTGTCCGTATCTGCCTTCGTTTTCTGTTTCTAACTAACCAAATGATGGGGGTGGGGGGGGGGTGGGGAGAGAAAAAAAATCTCGAAAATCTTGCCTTGCTTGTCAATTGAATCAAGTACAAAAGCCACTGGTATTACTATGATAACGGCAAATATTTTTATTCACATCATATGACAACAAAAGAAAGATAGAATTTTAAATCATTCTAATCTTTTCTGATTTTGAAGAATAAATCAGTGAAATGTTTCCATAACTTGCCATGGCTGCCTTTGCTTTTCACCAAACGATTGTACCAGGAAATGCAGAACTGATTATAGGTATGAAGCCAATCTGGTGTTCATTGTTGCTCCATTTTATAAAGGTGCTCAGGCAGGTTCATTCTTAATCTTCAGTGAATTCTCTGAATTTCTCCTCAGGGTGAGTCTGTTCAGCAAATGACATTCAGAATTAAAGAGACGGTGTGCCAGAAGTCAGAGATACAAAGCATGAAAGAATGTGACTTCAAAGTTGATGGAGTAAGTAAGTTAGGGTGATGTTTACTAAGCTGTATTATGACGTGAGAAAGAGAGGGAACCGAGCACAAGCAAAGTCCAAGCAAAAAAAAACCAGCACAAAGGGCCTTTAAAAACAAAAGGGACACAATATTTATATTAGAAACCTTTTAATGATCAAGTTTGATTGAAGGGAGACCCAACACGGGCCATGTTTCGGTGCCACCGCACCTGCGTCAGGGGTCACACCAATGACAGGGGGGCTTATACAGACAAATTCAGAACATCTGTTGACTTTCAAAGTTGTCTATAAATATATTCCTCCATATGTCATACAATATTAAGCTCACACACAACTTGATCATTTGATCATTAAAAGGTTTCTAATATAAGTATTGTGTCCCTTTTGTTTTTAGAGGCCCTTTGTGCTGTTGTTTTTTTTTTTTTTTTTTTTTTTTGCTTGTACTAAGCTGTATTAAGCATTTGGCCAGGAGTTTATAACATTGTACACATTAGCTTGGACCCACACTGATGGCTAACACGCACTAAAACCAACCAGGAAGGTAAAAATCCTGCACTAGCTATGTAACTTGCATAGAACTGGGTCGTACACATGACATGGGTGGCCATGATAGCTGGCGCACAGGTTGCTGCAGCTCAGTAGCGGTCTTGACTGTCAATAATGCAACTGCTCTTAATTCTACCTCAAGACCTGGCGTCAAGTGCAGATGCATTGAAAAACTAAAGCACTGTACAAAGCCCCATCCATCCAATCCCCCCAATCAAACCATAAGCCTTCTTGCCCAAACCCTAACCCACACACACACATACAAGCCCCCTCAGTGAAGACCTCCTGAGCAATACTCTCCTCCCTGGTGCCCTTGCAAGCATCAAACCTATCCTATAGGAACCTCCTTTAGATCAATCCCCCCCTCCCCTCAAACACCACACCCTCAACCCTCCCCTTCACCCTTCCTTGAGAGTCACCCAGGGAATTCCCTGGTAGTCTGGCAGAATGGAGTAAGAGCAGCCACCTCTGCTTTCATCCAGTCTGACTCCAAGTTTCAAAATGGCATCTGATCCCCTGTGATAGTCTTCTAATAATACCACTAGGGCTTCATATAAGAGATGACCCCCCTAGCGCACCTCAAATACTGTGTGCAATTCTGGTTACTGCATCTCAAAAAAGATATGGCGAAATTAGATGACGTCCCTATGAAGAAAAGGATAAAGTGTCTAGGGCTGTTTAGCTTGGAGAAGAGACGTCTCAGGGGAGACATGATAGAGGTCTATAAAATACTGAGAGGAACGGAACAGGTAGATATAAATCACTTGTTTACTCTTTCCAAACATACTAGGACTAGAGGGCGCGCAATGAAGCTACTACATTGTAATTTTAAAACAAACTGGAGAAAATATTTATTCATTTAACGTGTAATTAAACTCATTGTCAGAAAATGTGGTAAAAGCAGTTAGCTTAGCAGAGTTTAAAAAAGGTTTAGATAATTTCCTAAAAGTCCAAAAGCCATTATTTAGATGGACTTGGGAAAAGCCACTGCTTATTTCTAGGATAAGCAGCATAAAGTCTGTTTTACTGTTCTGGGATCTTGTCAGGTACTTGTGACCTGAATTGGCCACTGTTGGAGATGGGATACTGGGCTTGATGGACCTTCACTCTGTCCCAGTATGGCAACGCTTATGTTCTTATGGTATGCTCTTATCACAAGCAGCATTTTTGTAGACAATGGTTGTCACAGGCTGATTTAGAGCCAGATATTCAGTATAATGCCAGATCTGGCTACCAGCACTGAATATTAGGGTCATGGGCAGCTGCCAGGAGTTATCAGGGTACCACTAATATTCAGGTGATGCCCAGGTAGCCACATTAACTTAGAACAGTCTTTTAGCTGTCCTAAGTTAACTAGTTAGTCATTCGGGTGCCAACGCTGAATGTCAGTGGCACCCAGTTAACACCCAGCTCCATTCCCCACCCTCCCCCTACCCCCGCTACTATAGCACCCTGAAACTGCAAGTTAGTGCTGAAGCGGTCTGCCTAGACATTCAGCAGCACTACCTGGTTAAGCACCACTGAATATCCGGGTTAGGCCCAGTCAGTGGAAAGTAACCCAAAAAGAGCCACTTCTTCCCTATTATCTCCCACTGAATATCGACATCTTTGTTTTTAGGGTTCTTCAGGAAAAAGGACCATGTTACTTGGCAGAGAAAATCTGGCAGTATAGGCCAGGCAGAATGTTTTGTTCCAGTTTAGGGAAGTTTTTTCAGCTTTCAGCAAGAGTGAAAGCAATTGTGCTAGAATGTACCACAAAGAGTGTGTCTTTATTTATCTATTCATTTAAAACATTTTTAATGTAATCTTTCTCATTAAAAAGAAAATGGCTTACACTGTTGTGCAGTAACCATAATATACACCAAAATAAAATGGATCAGATCGTTTCTCGTTATTCCCAATAAAAACATCAACCTCCAGGTAAACAAGCAGCCTACCACCCCATATCTAGATCTTAGTGTTCCTCATGAAGTTGCCTTTCCACATGTGCCTCTCCTGATGCTAAGCCTCATTAATTATACTTTCCATTCTCTTATTTTCTGATCATTCTTGCGCAACATCTATGCTCTGGTACTACAATTGTTCACTTTTCTGTTACATTCCCTGGAAAATCAAGAAGTCGCATGTAGGATGAATTTTGGATGAGATGTGAAGTGTGCATGGAGTTTTGGTCTTGATTGTACATACACTGTTGACTTGCTATGTTTTTTCTCTGTGCTTACATATAGTAGAGACATGAGACAAAGGTGATCACTGAACAAAATAGAATCTGGGCTTTAAGACACACATGGTTGCAGATTTACCGGCTTACTCAAAACGGTCTTGTGGCCCCCAGACCATGGCAGCCACCACCTCTTGCTTACACTTTACAGTGGCTGTGGTCTCATGGTCCAAGATCTATTTCTATTTCTTGCGGAAAATTGCCTAGAACTCTTCATCAAGAAAACTGAGAAACAACAGTGACTAAATAAAGAGACATAGTTTCTAGCACTGCTCTCACCTTCCCTAAACACTCCTGAAGAGAAAGCACATGGAATGTTAAACCACATAGTTTACATATGTCAGTAGTTACGATAGTCTGTAACAGTGGAGAAAAGCCAAGTTCCTCCTTGACTGAGCATGAATCACTATAACTCTAATTACTAAGACACAAATTACAGGGATTTCCTTTCTTGGTTATGCAACATTTCTTTAAAAATGAGTGCTGCAGTGATCACCTGGAATATAGTAATCTGAACAGTATATACTGGGGTCACAAGGAGAACCTCAACTTAACCCCACTTATTTTGATGCTTACACATAGTACATACACATATATATTTAAGGGGCAATTCTTCAACTAGATGCTTCCATCTAGGCACCCCAGTAATGCAGGGTGAGATCCTATTCTATATGGACATGTGCACCCTGGTGTCAATATTGAATTCTAGTGAACATTTGGGTACCAAACACTGATGTCTATTTAGGTGCCCCAATTTCAGTGGTGTGCTGGAGCCGGCTCACACTGGCTTGCAAGAGCCGGTTGTTAAATTTTTTAGCATCTTGCGAGCCGGTTCTTCTAGCAGGACAAGCCGGATCTCCTTCTCCCCCAGCTACAGGGTCCCAGGCTCCGTGTCCAGTACATACCTGAAGAAGGCAACCACCCTGGTGGTCCAGTGGATTCTTCGGGGCAGGCAGGAAAGATTCCCAGTCTTTCCTGCCCACTACCCCTCCCACTGTCGGATCGCTCTTTAAAAATGGCCACCAAGACTTCCAGCGGCAGCCTCGCGAGACTTCTGCTGAAGTCTTGGAGGCTGCCCTTGTAAGTCTTGGCAGCCATTTTGAAGAGCAATACGGCAGCAGGAGAGTCAGCACCGGCAGCAGGTAGGAAAGACTGGTAATCTTTCCTGCCTGCCCCAAAGAATCCACTGGACCACCAAGGTGGTTGCCTTCTTCAGGTATGTACTGGACTCTGAGCCTGGGATCCTGTAGCTTGGGAGGGAGGAGAGCTAGCTTGCTCTGCCCGCCCTGCACCACAGAACCTCAGTCTTCACAACATTTTTAGCTTATGAAAAATTAGTTTTGCTAGACATCTTATATGTGGTTTAAAGATCAGCTTTGCATTTATTATTATGCCTAAGTAGCAAACCTTATGAGAAATTGAAATCATGGTATGGATGGGCAGATTTGATATGCCATTGGTTTTTATTTAGGGCACTATAAAAAAAGTTGTATTTTCAAATATGCTGGCTTGTGCAGCATACGGATACACACAGAGGAAGTATAATAAGGGAATAATTTTTCATAGGTAGAGTAGTAATTTGTTATAAATCGTAATCGGTGTGACATGTGGAGGGGCTGGTTATAGGTACACCCTAACCCTGTTATATTGGTGCAGAGATATATTTTTCTCCTGGTAAAGGGCTTCTAAAACAGACATCATGTTATGAGAATCAGGTGCTCAACGTTAAAAGTTTCTATTTATTTACTTATTTATGGCATTTTATCCCACATTAAACATGAATTAGATTGGAACCTGGGAGCATATAATTTTTTTTTCCTGGAGATAGTAATGCATTGCCCCTCCCCCCCCCCCCCCCCCCCCCCCCAGGCTTTCTCCCCGGCTATAGCCAGCTCTGCAATTTGGGACAGGGGGCGCAGAGGTGGACCAGGGAGAGAGCCTGTTGTTAAAAATTTACCAGCACACCACTGCCCCATTTACACCTGCCATAGACTTGGCGTAAATGGGAGCCCCTTAATGTAGCTGGCATGTAGGCAATTTTTTTTCCAAAAAAAATCTTTATTCATATTTCAAAAATAACATTACAAATATAAACTTGTTCCAGAAATACAGATTTACATCACCCAAGCATCCCTAGAGAAAGTAACAATCTAAAGAAAAGAAAAAATACATAGGCGATCCTAACTCTTTCGTAGACCTCAAAAGAAATGGGGGGGGGGGGGGGGACAGCATAAACACTGCCATAATGCTCATTGCCAACTAACTAGAAGGAACATCACTGGATATTTTCTCAAGGTCTCAAAAAGATCTGAGATGTTTAGGAGTAAAGAATACATATTTTATACCTCAGTATTTCACAACTCATTTACAAGGACATGCCAAAAAAAATGATACCCCTAAATTTTCAGTCTCTTCCCTCATCACCAGGAATTCCTTCCTTTGCTCCTGAGCTGATTTTGTCACATCTGGGTATAACCAAATTCTGTCCACAAAAAAGAAGGCCAGAATTCCTGAAATACAATCTCATTATTGCATTTAAATTCTACTTGAAGACGAAAGAGACTAGCAGCGTAGCTCTGTCAGTCACCTCTGATAGAAAACTTTCCAGAATAGCTGATATATCATGCAAACCATTTTCTTCTGTTGGAACTTGAGTCTGAATAACCAATCCAGTCTCCCCTGTGGGATTCTTAATAGTAGATGGTAAATAATAAACCTTAATAGAGGGAACAGCTTCAGAAGGAATTTTCAAAGTCTCTAAAATAAACCTTTTGAACAAATCCACAGGAGAAACCCCAACAACTTTGGGAAAATTCAAAACTCAAATTTAACAGTCTATTAAAATTTTCCAATTGCTGTATCATTTGGTGGATAAACTTTTGATCTTTGACAATTGTTGTAATAGTTTTAAGAGTTCTCACTTCTGACTGAGTTAGTGAAACCTGCCCCAAGCTTAAGAAATGAATGGGCTTTGTTGGCATTACCGCACTGGCAGCCACTAGCATGGCTTGTTGTAAGGGGGCCACAACCGGGTGGAAATCTCAGGCCCATAATTTGAAAAAAAACATTCCAGATCCATTTTTCAGCGTGCCTGTAAAAAAGGCCTTTTTAAAATTTTTGCCGAAAATGAACATGCGGCAAAATCAAAATTGGCGTGTGTCCATTTTGGGTCTGAGCCACTGACTTAGCTGTAAGGTCTCACGCGTTAACCAGGCGGTAATGACTTGCGCACATCAAATGCCACTTGGCGCGTGTAGCTGGCGCACATTAGAAAATAAAAAATATTTTTTCGACACGCATAGCGGACGCGTGCCAAAAATGAAATTACAAGTGCCACACAGTAGCTGGGTGGTAACTCCAAATTGTCATGCATTGGGTGCACTTAGGCGCTTACGCGGCTTAGTAAAAGGGCCCATAAACTGTTACAGTAATCCAAAAATGGAATGATGTACGCCTCCACTACCACTCAAAACATTTCCAGTGCTAGCCCTGCCACTAAGTGGGCTAGGCGTCTACCTTGGGAGGCAGAATTTGGGGCTAATGACAGAAGAGATCCTCCCTGCTTTTCCTTTCCCCCTGTTAGGCCTGCTGCCACTGCCTCCCTACATCCTTGTAGGCCTAAAGATGTAATAACAGTGAGCATTGTGCAGAGAATTTAAGCCCATGTCCATGCTCAAACTCTGCTATGTTTTGCCCCCTTCTGACAGGAAGTTTCATTGGGCAAGTAGAGGCTAACACAGCAGTGCTTGAATGCAATCCTGTACTTAAAAGCCACACACAGAACTCAGTCTTCTTATAGTTTTGGGCTGAGAGCAGGTAGCCCCAATGGCAGCAGCAGGAGGTCCAGAAGGGAAGAGAGTGAAGATGCTGGACTTGAAGGTTGTGGTCGGGAAGAGAAGATGAGATGCTGAACCAGGAGTTGTATAGGGAAAAGGAGAGGAGCTGCTGGGAGGTATGGAGGGGAAGGAGAGATGCAGGCCACCTAGGGGGCTAGAGATAGAAAGGGAAGATGCTGGTCACCTGGGGATGAGAGAGAAAAAGGAGATGCTGGCCATTTGGAAGAGTAGAGAGGGGAAGGGGAAATACTGGCCACCTGGAGTAGATTAGGTGGGGAAGGGGGAATACTGGATTATGAGGGGATAGGGAAAGGAAGGAAAGATGCTAAACTAGGGGCTGTAGGGCTACAAGTAATCCCTGAGGGGGAGGGAGTTGCATGACTGAAAGTTCACCTAAGGCATCAGATACTCTTAGGATGACACTAAACATCTTCTGCTCTAAAAAAAAAAAAAGATCTTAATTTTCTCATTTCTCCCAACTTCAAAACATTATTCCACATCCACAGTACCATCTAAAATCACTCCCAAATTGCAAATCTTTATTGCTTTCTTCATTTCTTTATCCATTATTGTCCACCTCAAAAGAGAACTCTTTTTTTATTCCTGTCAACCACAACATCTATGTCTTAACCTTAGTTGGATCTAAGCCACTGTCCTCTACCTATCGCACCAACCTTCCCAACTTTTGATTATCGTCTCCAATCAGAAGCACTTGTACATCATCCACATCTAAGTATCACACCTACTGTTAATTACTGTCCAAATTCAAGCATCTCTTCATGTATCACGGTAAGAATGATACTTTGCTTTTCTTTTGCAGCTAGTGAAGACCTGCTTGGCATACTTCAGTCAACAAGAACCTCATCTAAGTGGACTCACCTGTCACAGTGTGAATCAGAAGGTAAGATAAGCATAGAGAACACATTTTACATCTTGATTTACTTAGATAAGAGTAGAAAAGAATGAGAAAGAGAACAATGGAGTAGAAAAAATGATAGATACCTGGATGAACCACACATTATCTCATTGGACACCTCCTTTTAGAGTCAAGCATATTTAAAACCTAGAAACTTAATTTTTCATGTTGGTTTTCTGGGGGACTTGAATAGCTGGAACAGTACATGAGCAGATAACAGCCTGAAAGGCTTCAGATCAGTGGTTGTTGACTGTCTGTAGTCTGTATGTTGTTAAGTTATAGTGTGTGATGTTTTAAATGATAGGAAATCTATATTTTGTAGCTGAACTTTGGTTTGTACTAGAAGAGCAGTTTATCAGTTATAGATATAGAAGTACACCAGCCATAGAGCTGATGTAAATGTGGAAAATGCCAAAGATACACACATACTTTATAGTATTCTATAAGGGATGAACATAAGTGTGTGCCCCATCCAGGGTCCACCCATGTGTTTATCCCCCCTCCTTTCAAATATACACATGCAAAATATGCACACATGTATATGAGCAGTATATGAGCTAAGCGTGCGTGGTGGATGCCGGGTGTTGGTGGCTGGAAGCCAAGGTATTGATTTTTAACAGGGAGAGCGGGTGCAGAGGCAGGGAGCAGGACCAGATAGGAAATGTGTGGGCCCACTCAAAATTCACTTCTGGCTATGCTACTGTTACATACAGTGAAACAGTATTCACCTGGGACTTCCCCATTCCAACTGATAAAAAGCTGGATGCAAGGAAACCAGACATAATGGTAAAGGAGAAAAATATCACAGTGGCATTGATCATAGAGGTGTTAGTCCCAAGCAAATACTCTGTAAATTGTGTGGAGAGGGGAAAGATTCTCAAGTATCAAAAAATGCAAGTCCAAGACCAAAACATGTGGCAGAAAGATACAAAATTATTTCCCATTGTTATGGGTGCCACAGGCTTGATTTAAAAAAATTTCCAAACATGGTTGCCTTTACATGTTACATCCTACGAACTCCAGATGGAAGATCTCTTTGGCACAATGAAAGTACCAAGTCAAACGTTAGTAGTAAATCTGAGAGACTGAAATCATACTCTACATACCCTGGCTTAGGAATGAGGTTCATTACTGTCATGGTATGTGCAATGCTAACCTATTTGGAGATATTGCCCCTGAATGAAACAGCAGTTATGGAATTGCTCCTTTTAAACTGCCTCTCCCCTGTCCTCAACTGTCCATAACCCTTAAACTGCCCTATTCCCCAAAACTACCCCCTGCAACTGATCTTACCCCCACAATGCCTCCACCCCTGAAAACTGCCTTCTTTTGCAACTGCCCTACTACCCCACAACTGCCTCAACCCCCAAGTTGCCCCACCATACAAAACTGCTGACAAAGGAATGTTGAGGGAAGTGCAGTGAGTTAAAGGTTGTCAGTCACTCTTCCACAGCTGAGGGATATTAAAAAAAAAAAAAGCATAGGCCTGGAAAAAAAGGGAATTTTAATTAATTTTATTTTGCTGGAGTTATTTGCCCACAGTTTATTTGCTAAAGCTTCCCACTAGTTTAAGAATCTTCAATCAAAATTTAGGGAGGCAGGGTTTTGCCTCCATTTATTTCATTAAGAGGAAGGTTTAGGAAGAAGCACTGCACAATGACGGACAGACGGATTCCAGAGGACATCACGGGCCCCCACCCAAGAAAGTTTACACTTCACGCCAGATAGGAAAATTCTACATCAGCTAAGTGACTTTGTTGGAAACAGGGAAAGATTTGAGAGAAAAAGACTAAACTTGAATAGGGGAAACTAAATTAAAAGAATACTTACCTAACTCCTCAGTGAAAGTTGATGAACATGAGAAGGTCTCTGTAAAGAGGGGGGAAAAAAGAATACACAAAGAATCAAACTCTTGCAGATTCTAGTAAAAAAAATATTCTACATTTAGTTTGGGAAATTTATAAATTGATGCTTAGGCAAATACTTATCTGATAATTGTTCCATACCGATGAAAGAGGTTCCTGCAGGGAGCAAAGAAGTTAAACAAGGTTACTTAAAAAGCATTACTTGAAGTGATACATAGTTAACAGTTGAGTTTTCTGCTGAAAGGAAAGTTACATTTGTTACTCACACAACAAAGAAAAAAATGTTTCTAAATAAAACTGTTGAATTGCTTTATTGCCTCTTATAAAATTTGGGAAAAAAAATCCAAAATCTAGTTTCTTTTCCTCTCTCGCCCTTCGAGGACGAGAGACGAGGTTAGTGATCTGTGCCACTCATTGCGCTCAGTAATGGGTTCTCCAATACCGGCCACGACTAGAAACAACAGGTTTTGGGTAACTCACTGTTTATACTGAGACGCAACGAGGTGAACTACACTTGCAGCAAGATTATATTCTACATTAAATTCATAGTATTTTTAACATTTAAAATATAGTCATAATAAATAATGTATACATGTGTTGATATTGAAAAAGGGAAGCAGGGATTTTTGTGGTATGTTTGAAGGGGGGGGGGGTTGGTAGCTAAGGGGTGAGAGAAAAAAAGGTTTATTATATGTACAATCTTTTTTTTTTTTAGTTTGCCAGCCCAAATGTAACCAGAAGGGTTAAAGGAAAATTAAAATACCTGGTGGGGCTGGAGGTTGCCTGCCCAGCATCTGGGCTCTGGAGTGGATGGGTCTAGTGGTCTGGGTCTGGCTCCAGGTACAGGCAGTGTAGGAGCTGAACAGGAGGGAGAACTAGGCCGGCTGGAAGGTTGCCATGGGTACCGCAGGGCTGAAAGTCTTCTGCGGGTGCCACAGGACTGGAAGGCCAGTCAACTGGAGCTCTGGAAAGCATTTGAGAGCGGGAGCTGTCAGTCAGGAAGTGTGCTGGCCTGATGCTACAGTCTTCGCCGGAGCGGATGGGGGTGCCATGGTTTACATGATTTACGCAGGCGTTGCATTGGGTGAGAGTGCTTGGGTTTCGGGCTGTATCTGTCGTTCCGGGGATGGTGGGAAGTGGAAGAAAGCATGGGTGTCTGACATCACCTCGTTGGAGCGGCGGTGATGTTATTGGGACCGCGCAAGTGCAGAAAGGGATGCTAGGCCTACAGTTGTTTCGGGGGCTCCGGAGCATCGGCAGGGATGCAGGATTGCTGGGTCAGTCCTGAAGAGGCCCAGAAGACTGGAGAGGGAGTTTTGAGGCTCTTGGGAAAACACGAATTAGGATTTTTGCACATGCATGCACAGAGGAACTGCGCTGCCGGCAGGAGGAGCAGAATGCACGAACTGGAAGACGGCTCGTGGCACAGCCGTGCAGGAATCACGTGCTGAAGAAAAAAAAAAGATTCATTTTTAGAAGAAAGGTATGTGTGGAAAAAAACATAATAAATGAATATTTTTAATTGGATGTTCAGTTGAAGAATTTTGTTGCATTGGGCTTCAGTGTCCCATGCCTCAGGCTCGTGGCAGGAGTCTTTGGAAAGATTCTAAACTGTCTGGTGTGGCAGTTGGGTGGATGTGATTGTGAGAGGTAGAAGTGTGTCTGGGTGCTTTGTGAATGGCCTTGTGTTTAAAGTAATTTTGAAGGAATTTTGTGATTGATGTGTGAAGTGAGCCTGAGTTAGTTAAATTGGAAGCCAGCAGTGAAATTTAGCTTCAGGAAACAGAGTGACTGTGTTGTATTTATTATTGGAAGGAATTATCTTGGACCAATGTTACTCATATACTTTAGAGGCTCAATTGAAAATAGAGATATCTGAGGGTTAAATCTAAAGACCCTTGCTCTACAGGTGTTAGGTTTCAAATGAGGGAAAAGGGAAAGCCTGCTCATTATAGCACAGCAGCTGTTTAAGATATTTAAAGGCAAATTTAAGAGTTCCTGGCACTGAAGGAAAATTGTTTTCCCAATTGTGAATGACTTTATAAAAATATTTCACTATGTTTTTAAGTTTTTCCTATAAATAAGTGAAAGAAGGCGGCTGTTAATTATAAAAGTTTAAATGTCAGTGCTGAAGCTGCTTGAAATGGTCCTGATTAATTTAAGGCTGATTATTTACTTAAAATGTCAGCATCCCTATGAACAGAGAACAATTTGAAAGTTGCGGACAAAAAAAAGAAGGAAGGATATAATCTTCCGCCTTCTGGCCAATTGAAGGAATTGGGACAGTTTGAGAATTTTAAGGCTGTACTGTAAAGAACTTTGTTGAAGTTTCCTTAGAAATTGGAACTTTGATGGACCATGCAGGTCTTTTTCTGCCATCATCTACTATGTTACTATCCACCTTATAATCGAAAGAGGAAAACGCCTAGATTTCGACCCAAATCGGGAGATAGACGTTTATCTCACAAAAACGAATAAATCGGTATAATCGAAAGCCGATTTTGGACGTTTTCAACTGCGGACAAAGTTGATGGGGGCGTGTCAGAGGTGTGGCGAAGGTGGAACTGGGGCGTGGTTATCAGCCGAGGAGAGATGTACGCGTTAGGGCGATAATCGAAAAAATTAAGGCGTTTTTAGCGAACATTTAGGACACTTTTGTTGGACCCTTTTTTCACATGAACAGGTCCCAAAAAAGTGCTCTAATTGACCAGATGACCATCGGAGGGAATCGGGGATGACCTCCCCTGACTCCCCCAGTGGTCACTAACCCCCTCCCACCACAAAAAATGATGTTTCACAACTTTTTATTTTCACCATCAAATGTCATACCCACCTCCCTGGCAGCAGTATGCAGGTCCCTGGAGCAGTTGTTAGGGGGTGCAGTGGACTTCAGGCAGGTGGACCCAGGCCCATCCCCCCCCTACCTGTTACAATTGTGCTGCTTAAAGCTTAGTCGTCCAACCCCCCCAAACCCACTGTACCCACATGTAGGTGCCCCCCTTCACCCCTTAGGGCTATAGTAATGGTGTAGACTTGTGGGCAGTGGGTTTTGAGGGGGATTTGGGGGGCTCAACACACAAGGGAAGGGTGCTATGCACCTGGGAGCTCTTTTACCTTTTTTTTGTTTTTGTAAAAGTGCCCCCTAGGGTGCCCGGTTGGTGTCCTGGCATGTGAGGGGGACCAGTGCACTACGAATCCTGGCCCCTCCCATGAACAAATGCCTTGGATTTATTCGTTTTTGAGCTGGGCGCTTTCATTTTCCATTATTGCTGAAAAACAAAAACGCCCAGCTCACAAATTGTCGAATAAAACATGGACGTCTATTTTTTGCGAAAATACAGTTTGGTCCGCCCCTTCACAGACCCGTTCTTGGAGATAAACGCCCATGGAGATAGACGTTTTCGTTCGATTATGCCCCTCCACGTTACTTGATACCCTAGTAACTAGTTATTAAGGTGGTTGTACAAGTAATTCAAAGGAGAATTTCTGGGGAAAAGATTTTGTGAGTGGGTCAGCAGGGATCATATAAAAATAGCCAGTCAGGGGCAGTAATACAAAATAAAGTGAAAATATAGGAGTAGGGTATTATCTTTTTGGTTTATTAAAGATAGGCAATTGGTACCCCTGCAGAGGATCCCAGAGATGTATGAGCTCCAACATTAAAGAAAGGTGAAGATAGAAGAAAGTCAAGAAACAGCGTTGAGCAGGAAAAGACTGACAGGCACCACAACACTAATACAAAAGAAAAGAAAAAAATAAACAATCAATGTTTACTTACCTGGAGAAAGGGTCTTAAGTCTTCACAACTTTTCAACTACACCTGTAGAGGAAATGTTAACGCAAAGCATCAATCTATTGCTAGGTTTAATTACTAATTTTAGACTATTTTTGTTAGAAGGGTAGGTTGTAAACTTCTGATGTTTCTTGTAATGTTCCGTAGTTTGTACACTGGATTCAGTTGACACTAAAAAAAATAAGATAAAAAAATTATATTACTGTGTTTTTGAGGATTATTCAAGTACCTTTGGGATAAAAGAGAACTCGACTGTTTCCTCATCATCTGTTCCCATTTTTCCTTTACCCTTTTCTTTTATGTGACCCTGTTTACCCTGGGAGACAGTGACACCCAAGGTATCAGCCACTGACTACGTTGCAAGGGTAATTGTAGGGTGTGACTGGCTCCCAGAGGGCGGGGCTTACACTAAGGCTGAATAAAGAGGAGGTTTTTGCCAACAAAAGCATTAAGTGGAGTGCAAAGAGTGTTCCGGGTAGGTAGAAAGGGTTAACCCAGCCTGGTAGCAGAGAGAGAAAGAGTGTGTTCGGTACCAGAAGTAGCAGCTCGAAGAAGTGCACCTCTGGAGGAAGGTCAGACAGGGAGGTTTAATCCTGAGTGGGTCCGGCAGCTGGATAGAAGCCAGCAGGGCAGATTGATACCAAAAGTTTTGCAAACACAGCCTTGGATTATTTTCCCAAAAGGCTGGCTATTATACTGGTGGAGTTATAGATATGTAAATACCTATAGAATTTCATAAGAGATTATCAATTTAGTTATAAAGACTTTAACCAATAGTCTTGGACTGACACTAAAACCTTTTTCAGCAAGTTAAACTGTTTGATATAAAGGAAACTGTGTTTGGATATCTGCCTGTTAAGTTCTGTTTTGCATACAATACATATCCTGGAGTGAAGAGTTTCTTTGGAGTGAGCCTGAAGTTAATTTGCTCCCAGTCTAATAAAGAAATAACTAAAATGTGTGGCTTAAAACCCTACGGCCTACCAGGATCAAGCCCAACCTCGGCCTGCGCTCAGCTCAGTAGAAGCAGAACGATTATTTGTGGTCCTGATTCGGGTAACTGACTCAAACAGCTAGCTGGTGCCCAGAACTTGTGTGTGAGACCAGGGTTACACTTGTAAGCAGCAAATATTTAAATGAAGAAAGAACATGATGTTTATGAATCTCTGTGCATGGGCTCAATGTCTTTACTTTCTATTTTTGTTTTCTAGCAAATTCGAGTAAGGCGGTCAAATCCAAAGAGAGAATGTTTCAGAAGAGGAAACAAAGTTATATGCAGGACACCCAGCCCACATAGAATTGGATCTGGTTCCACCATAGAAAGAGTAAAACATCATGGAGAGATCAAAATACTCCCAACAAAAGCACATCAAAAATAAGCCTTTCACTTTATGGAATAAATTGTTAACAACATTTTCAATAACCCAAAACACTTTTTATAGGTAAACTACTACCTAGAACCCTGCTTATCTCCCTCCTTCCCCTGTCCTTACCTCTAAACTCTGCAACTGGCATGGAGGAGTAGCCTAGTGGTTAGGTGTATGGTCCAGGGGTGCACACTTCAAATCTCCATGCTGCTCCTTGTGATCCGCTTCAACTCTCAGTGGCCATTTTGAATTGGTGCCGGGACCGGAGTCAGCAAGAAAGAGTCTGCAGGCGCTCTGGGCAGGAAAAGGGGGCTCTTTCCTGCCCTGAAGAGGTCACTAGACCACCAGGGCAATACAGTATGGTAAGGGGAGGGGAGGATAGAACATCACTAGGCCCGACCACCCGCCCGCCAGTCTACCCGTTTGTCCGCAAATCCGGACAAATGGGAAGGCTGGCAAAACCTGCCTGGTTGCCCAGCCTTGTCCTCAAAAAGAGGACATGTCTGGGTAAAACCAGACATATGGTAACCCTGCATTAGGCAACTGAGGTGAGGGCCTCCAGCGGCACTCAACTGAGGCAGCATCACCTCTCACCCTTATTTACTAAAACCTTTCCCACCAATTTACCTATTCTTTCTCGTTTTTCTAAAGGCAGTGACAGCGATTCCCAGAGGCTGCCCTGCCATCAGTCCCGGCCCCTTCTGTCTACTACAGCCCGCTTCCAAGGAAAAAGGAAATTACATTAGAGAGGCGGGCCGTAGTAGAGAGAGAAAGGGCCGGGACTGGAGACTGGGCAGCTTCTGGGAATCGCTGCCACTGCCTTTGGAAAATCAAGAAAGAAAAAGTAAATTGATGGAAGGGGCCTGGGGAAGGAAGGAGGGAGATGGCAGACCATGGCGGGGGGGGGGGGGGGGGTGGCGGCAGCTTATTCCTCATTTCGGAGGAAGTGGTGGCAGGGTGGCAGCTGAGGCTCATTCATCACCTCAGGGGCAATGGCGACGGCTCATTCCTCGCCTCAGGGGCAGTGGCATGGCGGATCCTTCCTTGCCTCAGGGACGGTGGCGGCAGTAGCCCATTCCTCGCCTTAGGCAGCAGATTGTCTTGTGATGCCCCTGGATAGGGCAATACTATTGAGAAAGGTGTGAGAAAAAAAAAACTAATACCTGTGTGAAACATTCCATAACCTACAAAGAAGCAAGTAAAAATCAGTATTTGTTTTGGCTTTATCTTTTTTTTTCTTTACAATTAAAGGTGCTAATAACACAAATTCAGTAGCTTCTGTATTTATTTTTGGTTGTCTGTCACTTGGGACATCCACAGATATTATTAGCCTTAATGTGCAGAACTAATTTGTTTTGCTATAGAACACTGTGCTAGATGCAACCACCTTTGATAATGTCACAAACAGAATATAGCCTACAGAGATAAATATTATCCAGACTTACCAAGTATCTAACTATCTGGTGTAGTACTCACCTACATTGCTCTTTGTCATAATGGTGCAGCCAGGACATTGTTGAATTGTGGTTTCTTGACACCTGCAGCCTTTCTCTACATGGTTGCCCCAGCATGTCATTTCCTTAAAGGACTGCATTATGAACATGACTAAGATGGATAGTTGTTAAGGTGCGATAAAAATTAGGCTTTTATTGCACCTTAATTTACCATGGGAGGCACCAACCTGCAGTAGTCCAGTACCACAGGTTATTGACTCTTACAGTACATGAAGAACGGAACATGTGATAAAGCCTGCATTCTGATTTCTTCATGCCTTCTGGGATCATGGGATTCTTAAGCTTAAATCAGCATTGCACATTCCTGATTTCTCTCCCCCCCCCCCCCCCAACATCTGAAGCTCCTCCTGAGCAATCCCCTCTGAAGAACTTCCCCCTGAACTTCCTTTCCCCCCATAGCAGACCCTTCCCCCCCAAAGAGCTTTTCTCTCCACAGTAGACCCTCCCCCCCAGGAAAGCTCTCCCCCGAACACTCCCCAGCCCTCTGTAGGCACCTCTAAGCCTACCTGTAGGGATTCCTGTTGGTGTAGCTTCAGGCAGACAGAAGTGATCCCATCACTTCTGCCCATGTTGACTCCAGGAACAAAATGAATGCTGTGACCTCTAGCAGTAGTCTCGTGGTAATGCTGCTAGGGGTCAAGCAGCCATATATGGAAAATTGATACTAAGCAGTAGTGCTATGAGACTACCTGCTAGAGATTGTGGCAGCCATTTTGTACCCTGAACCAGCACAGACAGATGCAACAGTGGATCACCCGTGCCTGCCCAACACTAGACCACCAGTGATCTCTGAAGGTAAGCCAGAGGGACCTATATGGCAGTGGGGGAGTCTTGGTGGTGGAAACTCTTTAGTAGGGTCTACTCTTTGGGAAGTGATTGTTTGATGGGAAGTATCAGTGGAAAAGGGGAACCAGGATATGCAAGGCTGATTTAAGGTGCCAACCAGGGAGCGTGGGATCCCAGTATGGAAAAACAATGCTTTTTAATACCATTATTTTTCCAGGAACAACACAGCTTGTAGTGTTCACAGCAAGCTGAGTTATTAGATTTACATAGTAATGAGGTGTTTTGCATGCTTTGCATCTCATTATTATGTGTTCCACTGTTCCTTAGACTAATACATGTTATGGAAAAATAATGCACATTATTCCCATTTAATTCAAGTTAAGGGGCAAACAATGTGTGTTAAGGCTGTAACACACCTTGATAACTTCCTCCCCCAGAGCCAAATGGAGTGCAGCAAGGGGACGTGGCCAATCAGAAACTGAAGAGGACAAAGATCTCAAATCTGCCTGACCTTTGGAGTTCAGCTAGAGATAGGGAAAGAAAGAGAAGCAGAAGTGCTGCCTGTGATTCTGCCCAATTAGGGATCCAATATTAAGTATCCCAACTAAGAGGAGTAGTGGAGATGAATAGATGGCTTGAGATGAGACTAGCTGTTAAGGGGGTAGTTATCAGGCTGCTCTAGAGCACTAACCCAAGTTATTTGCCCTTCAATGCATGCAATGCATGAAGTGTGCTACAACTGGTAAAACAACCACAGCTAAAAGCTAGGGTTATTTCCGAGCTGCAGCCCGATGCTCCCAGGCTACATATTAAGGGGGCTGCAACCTTCAGCAATAGCAGTAGCCAGAGTGACCCCATGCTGAAAGCCCTTCTCGGGCCTCCTACTCAAGGTCCCCACCAGACCCCCAACCCAAAGGATCCCCACTGTGTCCATCCTCCTCTCCCTGAAGTTTCTCATTCCTTAACTGAAAGGAAAGGGACAGGGGATGGGATTTGATATATCGCCTTTCTGTGGTTATAATCAAAGTGGTTTATATATTATATACAGGTGCTTATTTTGTACCTAGGGCAATGGAGGGTTAAGTGACTTGCCTAGACTCAGAAGGAGTTGTAGTGGGAATCAAACCTAGTTCCCCGAAGCAGTAACCCCTCCAGATCTCCAACCCCTGCCCTCCTGAAGGTGCCCCCCCCCCCCCCCATATCTAGACCTGCCTGTGTAAAATCCCTGCATCCTTAAATGAGAACCTGCCACTTGAAAAGTACTGGCACAGAGAACATAAAAACTAATTGTATGGAAGGATGGTACATCTAGTAATGTGTTCCACTGAACCTTCCCACTGAGTTTCCATGGAGGGGATCAGCAGTTTTAAATGGTCCAGAAATTGTTTGTCCCAAGTCACTGGGATCAAATCCTCTGTCTGGAGGCAAAGGACACCAACCAGATATCCACTGTGGTAGAAGAGGGAAAAGTGGGGTGGAGCAAGATGGCCGACAGCTGGTCAGAATGTTAGACCGCTATTTTCCTGCCTCTCTAATGGGGAGAAAGAGGAAGGGTAGTGATAAGAGGAGTAAAGGAATAAATGAATTCTTTGCTTCGGTCTTCACCATGGAAGATGTAGGAGAGATACCAGTGTCAGAAATGAATCAGTGTCAGTGATGAATCAGAGATACTGAAACAAATCTCTGTAAACTTGGAAGATGTAACGGGACACTTTGACAAACTAAGAGAAGCAAATTGCCTGGACTGGATGGTATACATCCCAGTGTACTGATAGAACTGAAAAATGAACTTGAATGATTGCACAATAATGTGTGAAGATATTTTGATGATTCACTGCATTCAATAGAAGCTAGAACAAAAGGTGTTGTAATTTAAATGCAATTATTGAACTGGCAGCGTAGTGCACATGTGTGGATAGTAGTAATATACAAGACAACAAAAACAAAAAAGCAAAAAAAAGTGTTTGAAAGAATATTAAGGATAGCACACAAGACACAGTTGGTTTGTGCACACACGGAGGTTGGGGGCAGTCGATGATTATAAAGTGGCATGTAATACAGGCTCACCAGTCGAGCGATACATAGTGCCTGAGTCATTTTATGAGACGTCCCCTTACAAAACAACAAATGTTCAGCATTAAGCATCATTTGTTCCACCAGTAGTGTGTTGTGTATATTCCTAGGATAAGCAGCATAAAATCTGTTTTACTGTTCTGGAATCTTGCCAGGTGTTTGTGACCTGGATTGGTCACTGTTGGAAACAGGATACTGGGCTTGATGGACCTTCAGTCTGTCCCAGTATGTCAACACTTATTTTCTTAGGTTCTTAACCCCTCCAGTTCCATGGACCAGCATCTTCAATGTCCTGGTCTGATGAGTCAGTCGGTGACTGCACCACTGGGAGCGTTAACAGAGCAAATTACAGCATCTCCCCTGGTGTTGAAAACATTGCTTAGCTTGGCAGAGAAGCAGTCACCCCCTAACCCATCAGAGGTAAGAGCAGGAAGTTCCATTAGTAAGTCTCCATTGGCGGCCTCAGGAGGTGTTGCTGTAGTTGCAGCCCTGCCTGGGAGCTTGCAGAGAGCGAGTGAGACTCCAGTCGGGCACTGTGTTCCTGAACCAGAGTCTGGAGCTGAGCAAGCGGCATGGGAAGTTCCCAGCTACACTTTTACCTTGAGGAGGCCAGCCACAACCTCATTGGACTCTATTTGGATCACTATTGAGGAGCTGGGTAAGCTAAATCTGCATTTAACAGAGATTATCTGGAGAATCTTACTGCAGAAATAAACCGGTACCAAACGTTGGAAAGTAAGGTAGATTCACTTTCTTAACATATTGCAGCTTTAATGAAAGATAATCTTTTAATGCATAATAAATTGTAGAGTTTAGAGAATGTTATTTGTAGTAAGAACTTATGAGTAATTAACTTTCCAAAAATACCTGTCATGGCCATGGACATGCCCTGTGTCCCGACCCACCTCCTTTTGGTTGTGGTCATGCTTCATGGCTCTCCCTGGGACTTCTAGTGGTTTCCCCTGCATGGCGGACTGCCAGTGCAGCCATCTCTGGTGCTTCATGGTGGTCTGCTCCCGAGCTGGTGTCCCTGGTGCCGGTCAATGCTGGATCCCTTAGGCACACACGTGCACTGGAGGACTAAAAGGCCAATGACAGGAATTCGTCTGAGACATCCAAAGATGACATCATGAGTAGGAGCCTTATAAGGGAGCTTGGGGTGCTTCTATCCTACCTTTGCAATGGGTTTCCTAGCCTGGTGTGAATGCCTGCATCTCCAACCTGTGGCTCCAGCTAGCCTGTTGTGGTCCCTGCCTGTGTCTCCTGTCTGCTTCTCCAGCTAATGACTCCAGCTAGCCTGCCTTGGTTCCTGTCTATGACTCCAGCCTGTGTCTACATTTACCTGCCTTGGTTTCAGTCTGTGTCTCCAGCCTGCGTCTCCTGCAGCATGCCTTGTTTCCTGCCCCTGGCTCTAGCCAGCTTGCCCTTGTCTACTTCTGGGTTGCTCCTGATCATCCTTACATTCTTCAAGATCCCTTCCACTTATCTAATGTTATTCAAAACTGGGCTAGCTCCTACCCTAGCCTGGGTGTGACTTGCCTGCTGCCAGTCGGGGCCTACCTTGCCTCCAGGTTAGTTAGACAACGTAAACTCGGCTGCGGCCCAAGGGCTCATCCACCCCTGATTCGTGACACTGACATCTCTGTTCAAGAAATGTTTAGAAAATATATGACAGAAATTCTAAGCATTCCCAAATCAAATTTACCTCAAGTGGTGAAAGCATATTATTTGCCTTTGAAATCTAAAGCTTCTATTTTAGGAGTGATAGCAGATTCTTTGGAACTGAGTGTTGATCCCCAACAAATGGGATTAACAACATTTCTGGAGACATCTATAGAGTTGCAGGTTACTCCAACTACCTTAGTTGTGACTTTTACTTTGAACTCTGAGAGGGACCGTTTATTACAACTGTTTTTTTTCTTAATATGGATGTATCTTTTTGTGGACTGAGGGTTCATGTGTTTCCTGTTGTGACATGAGCAACCCAGAGGAAGAGACAGCAGTTTCTCTTGATGCACCCGAGTCCTTCAGATTCAAGGTACTGTTAGCTATGTCAATTACCCAGGCTTCTTCTCACCTTTAGATTTATGAGTTCAGGGTAAGTCGTTTATTTGATCTGTAATCGGACATAAGCTGTCTGTACTGTTCTAGGCAAAGTATAGCATAGCTTCAACAGCCTGCTTAAACCATCCTCAAGAAGAAGCTTTACCTGTAGATTCTCAATTCTTAAGCAAATCTTCTCTATTGTAGAACTCAGAATAAACAAAGAAAATCCAACTTACAGTTCGGTTGCTTAGACAGAATTGTTGCCTTCTGTACAGTCTGCATCTAGTCCATTGCACTAACCACTAGGCTATTCCTCTGCTCCTGGGCTCTCTCACACAGCCTGCAGGGGCAGAGAGGGAGGGCTGGCCGTAGTTCAGAATCAAAAGTCAATAGGGATAGCTCACAAGGAGTCATAACAATGCACCCTGCTTCCATGAATATGGGGGCAGAACATTGCCTTTTTTTTTCCTGTTATGATTTTTACTTATCTCGGGTTCCTATTTGTAATTGCTGTACCCCTTAATTGAGAACTTTGTGAGAAAATGGCTGATAATTTTTCCCTTTTTTTGTTTTATATTTTCCTAAGAAATATTTGGTTAGTTTTCTTACTTTCTATATCAAGATGGTTCTTGTAAAATATATGAAAATTGCACAAATAAATTGAGGGAAAAGTAAAAGGATTTGGATTTAGCTCACACCTATTTAGAAGTAGCTCAAGGTGAGTTACATTCAGGTACGGTATGTATGGTATGTATTTTCCTGTCCCCAAAGCAGGGGCATAGCCAGACAGCAGATTTTGGGTGGGCCTAGGCAAGAAGTGGGTGGGCACCAAGTGTCCTCCCCCACCCCACACACCAAAAAAAATATCTCAGCTGGCGGGAAAATGCTTCTCCCCACCTTGGCAGTCTGCAGCAGGCATGCACTGAAAATTGAGCATGTGCAGGTACCAGTATCGTGGAGAGCAGCATTTTTGTTACCATCAGGGGGAAGTCTTCAGCTGGTGGAGCTTGGGATCCCCAACAGCTACTGCTAAACGTGTGCTACTGTTGGGTGGGCCTCAGCCCACCCAGGCCCACCTGTGGCTACGCCACTGCCCCAAAGGGCTTACAATCTAGATACCTAGGACTGGGATATGCTCAGTGGAGTGGAGGAGTGGCCTAGTGGTTAAAGCACCTGTTTTGATATCCAGAGGTGGCTGGTTCAAATCCCACCGCTGCTCCTTGTGATCTTGGGCAAGTAACTTAACCCTCCATTGTCTCAGGTACAAACTTAGATTGTGAGCCCTCCTGGGACAGAGAAATATCCAGTGTACCTGGCAACATGGCTGCGCAGGCTTCTGTTTCTGTGAGTCTGACGTCCTGCACGTACGTGCAGGACGTCAGACTCACAGAACCAGAAGCCTGCGCTTGCAGATCAGCAACGATTCTGGAATCCTAAAGAGTGACAAGATTCCATGCAGAATCTCAAAGAGTAGCAACATTCCATGTAGAACCCTAAAGAATAACAAGTGGAGGAGTGGCCTAGTGGTTAGAGCACCGGTCTTGACATCCAGAGGTGGCCAGTTCAAATCCTGCTGCTGCTCATAAGTACATAAGTACATAAGTAGTGCCATACTGGGAAAGACCAAAGGTCCATCTAGCCCAGCATCCTGTCACCGACAGTGGCCAATCCAGGTCAAGGGCACCTGGCACGCTCCCCAAACGTAAAAACATTCCAGACAAGTTATACCTAAAAATGCGGAATTTTTCCAAGTCCATTTAATAGCGGTCTATGGACTTGTCCTTTAGGAATCTATCTAACCCCTTTTTAAACTCCGTCAAGCTAACCGCCCGTACCACGTTCTCCGGCAATGAATTCCAGAGTCTAATTACACGTTGGGTGAAGAAATATTTTCTCTGATTCGTTTTAAATTTACCACACTGTAGCTTCAACTCATGCCCTCTAGTCCTAGTATTTTTGGATAGCGTGAACAGTCGCTTCACATCCACCCTATCCATTCCACTCATTATTTTATACACTTCTATCATATCTCCCCTCAGCCGTCTCTTCTCCAAGCTGAAAAGCCCTAGCCTTCTCAGCCTCTCTTCATAGGAAAGTCGTCCCATCCCCACTATCATTTTCGTCGCCCTTCGCTGTACCTTTTCCAATTCTACTATATCTTTTTTGAGATACGGAGACCAGTACTGAACACAATACTCCAGGTGCGGTCGCACCATGGAGCGATACAACGGCATTGCTCCTTGTGATCTTGGGCAAGTCACTTAACTCTCCATTGCCTCAGGTACAAACTTAGATTGTGAGCCCTCCTGGGACAGGGAACTACCCAGTGTACCTGAATGTAACTGACCTTGAGCTACTACTGAAAAAAAGGTGCCAGCAAAATCTAAGTAAATACATGATAAAGGGCTGGGTCCTTTTTTACAAAGCCATTCTAGCAATTCTTGTGCAGTAAATGAGAGGAAGTGCTCTCATTTGCCACGCGGGAATTTGTTAGCACGGCTTTGTAGAAGAAGCCCTTAGAGAACTATCTTTCTCTACTTGCACCTGCAGGTCAAAGCCTTGTTTGGTGAGGCCCTGAGAAGTCACTTAGATCTCAGGACAATAGAAAAAGGAGTTTGACTTCCAGGACATATTTCTGGATTCCTAACTCCTGCTGTCCAGGAAGCAGATTGGGCTTTGATCTAGGAAAGGAGCTTCAGAGCCTGTGAGGGTGAAGGGATAAAAAAGGAACTGCCCTGAACATTGTGACCAGGGCAGAAGAAAAACTGCTATGTACAAACGTATCCCTTTATGCTGTTTCCAGGGCAGTTTCACCCCTGCCAGTGCCAGGCAGACTTGTATGGTCTGTGTCCCCTATATGGCAAAACAGTTTGGGATGGGCTGAAGTAGGCTTTGATGGCAAACTCCTGTGACTGGAACGTAAGGACAGTGCAGGGCGGACTTCTATGGTCTGTGTTCCAGAAATACCAAAGAAAGATCAAGTATTTTATAACACATTCATTGTTAGTTTAATCATGACTTGAAAATGAGTGTGACTGTTGGGCAGACTGGATGGACTGTTCATGTCTTTATCTGCCATCATCTACTATGTTACCATCAGGCTTATTTTCGAAAGAGAAGGACGCCCATCTTTCGACACAAATCGGAAGATGGGTGTCCTTCTCACAGGGTCGTCCAAATCAGTATAATCGAAAGCCGATTTTGGACGTCCCCAACTGCCTTCCGTCGCAGGGACGGCCAAAGTTCATGGGGGCATGTCGAAGGCGTAGCGAAGGCAGGACTTGGGCGTGCCTAACACATGGATGTCCTCGACCCATAATGGGAAAAAAAAAGGCGTCCCTGACGTGCACTTGGACGACTTTACCTGGTTGTGTTTTTCTTATGACCAAGGCACTAAAAGGTGACCAAACTGACCAGACGACCACTGGAGAGAATAGGGGATGACCTCCCCTTACTCCCCCAGTGGTCACTAACCCCCTCCCACCCTCAAAAAAAATCTTTAAAAATATTTTGTGCCAGCCTCAAATGTCATACTCAGGTCCATCACAGCAGTATGCAGGTCCATGGAACAGTTTTAGTGGGTGCCGTGCACTTCAGGCAGTCAGACCCAGGCCCATCCCCCCCCCCCCCCCACCTGTTACACTTGTGGTGGTAAATGTGAGCCCTCCAAAACCCGCCACAAACCCACTGTACCCACATTTAGCTGCTCCCCTTCACCCATAATCGCTATGGTAGTGATGTACAGTTGCGGGTAGTGGGGTTTGGGGGGCTCAGCACACAAGGTAAGGGAGCTGTGTACCTGGAAGCAATTTCTGAAGTCCACTGCAGTGCCCCCTAGGGTGTCCGATTGGTGTCCTGGCATGTCAGGGGGACCAGTGCACTACGAATGCTGGTCCCTCCCACGACCAAAGGGCTTGCATTTGGTCATTTCTGAGATGGGCGTCCTTGGTTTCCATTATTGCCGAAAATCAGAAATGACCAAGACTAGGGATGACCATCTCTAAGTACGACCTAAATTTCAAGATTTGGGCGTCCCTGACCGTATTATCGAAACAAAAGATGGACGTCCATCTTGTTTCGATAATACGGGTTTCCTCACCCCTTCATCGGATGTTTTGTGAGGACGTCCTCAGCAAAACTTGGGCATTCCTTTCGATTATGCCCCTCCTTGACAAGACAAGACAAATAAAGAGCCCTGCAGCTAAAATTAAATATTTTGTGAGTGACAGCTGGGTCACATTAGATACATATACCACCACCAAGAACTATACTGGCTTTGGGCACTTTTTTCTTTTTTTACTTTCTTCTATTCTCTACTTAATAGCATTCTTTTATTTTCTTTCTATATTAGATTGTAAACCGCTTTTAGCATACTGCAAGTATAAGTGCTTTTAAACAAAGAATAGACAATTTACATATACGGAGTGCTAGATATAAATGCCAATTTTGCTACTTACGGCAGTAATTTTATATAGGTTTTCCACAAATACATTCCTGGGGACAGAGTTTGGGAGGAGCAGGAGTTGAGTTGTAACGTAGATGTGCATTTTATAAAATATGTGAGAACACACTTTCCGGTCGATATTTAAAACCATTTAACCAGCTGAATATTGCCGGTTAGCACTTAGCAGATAAGTGGTTATATCACATAATATAATTGGCTATCCACTAATATTCAGCACATCACTGTCTAAGAGTGGTGGTCAAATTAGGGCTAGGTTTACTTGGCCGCTTGAGTTGAAGCTGGCCAAAAAAAGGCCAGATATTCAACGCTGGTCATTGAAAACGGCCTGGAATTGAATATCCGGGCTTAGTGCCAACCAAAGGAGATAGGCCGGATACCTCCCACAGTCTCAATATCTGCCCAATAGATTATACACAGACATATTTACACTGACTTCTCAGCAGGTGAAATGTGTGTGTTATCGTTTGCACACTGGATCTGGGGGCCTATTTTTAAAGACACATAGGTGATATATCATCTTACTAAATAGCTCATACACATTTTCTTATCAAAACTTGTAAATTAGTGACCCATTATGTAAATCATCAGGATCTGATCACCAGAAATTAATCATCATCAACTTTACAAATGTCCAATTTTTAAATAGCCTTTACCTTTTGTGCAAATAAAAAAAAATCAGAAAAAATACTTAGCTACACAATGTGGTCAAATTAATGTTCTTTAGCAAAATTCACGATGCAAATATTTCCCTCAGCTCAACAGATTAAATGCATTGATTCCACTCCTCCAACATGATCTCATGTTTCATCCAGAAATTGCTTCAAAGAGAGTCTCTTACATAGCTAGTTTCAGCCCACACTTCCTGTACACAAATCCAAAGCAAACAATACCAGGCCACAGCTTTCTTCAAACAAGATCATTCCAAGGCTATATAAAATGGGCTCAAAATAGGCACATAAGAACATGAGAGTAGCCATACTGAGTCAGACCAATGGTCCATCTAGCCCAGTATCCTGTTTTCTGAACAGTGGCCAAGCCAGGTCACTCACAAGTACCTGGCAGAAACCCAAACTGTGGCAACACTCCATACTACAAATCCCAGGGCAAGCAGTTGCTTCCCATGTCTGTCTCAATAGCAGACTATGGACGTTTCCTCCAGGAATTTGTCCGAACATTTTTAAAACCTAGATACGCTAAGTCACAAAGGACCGCTGCAGCTGCTTGCTCTGAATGAAGTTATATTGGAAAAGGCAGGGCCGGCACGATGGAAGTAGCCACAGCGTGCAAGAGAGCCACAGTCCTGCGCAGCTTTGCTGTATAATTAGTACTGGTAATGGGAGAGAGACATCAAAAACTCCTGCATGCTGGCCGGGGGTTAGGGGAAGGTGAGACAGGGGCAGTGCCGGGCAGGGAGAGAAATTGGAGCAGTGCAGGGGTAGTAGGGAGAAAGACAGTGGGGCAGGGAACGAGACAGGAGCACTATGGGGGGGGGCAGAGAGAGAGAGAGGCAGGAGCAGTGCCAGGGGGAGGGCAAAGAGAAAGAAAATCACTGTTGGTGAGGGGGAGATAGAGGCAGTGCTAGGTGTGGGGGGGTAGAGATAGACAAGAGGGGCAATGCTGAATGATATGGGAGAAACAGAGAGACAGGCAAGGGGGGCAGTGCCAGATAGGGGGATATGATAGATGACATGGGGAGAAAAAGAGAAAGAGAGATTCAGAGGCAATACTGCATGGGAAGAGGAGCTAGAGGGGGCAATCCTGCACAGGGGAGAGAAAAAAATGGGGCAATGCTGGATGGAGAAGAGAGAGAGACAGGGGCAATATTCCATGGAAGGGAAAGAGATGGGGCAATGCTGGATGGGAGGAGAGAGACATAGGCAATGCTGAATGGTGCAGGGGGAAGAGGGATGAGAGAGACAGAGGAAATATTGCACACCAGGGACAATGCTTGATGGTGGGGTGGATAGAGACATAAGAGGAGATGCAGGATGGCTGGGAAAGAGAAACATGAGAGGAGCTGCTGGATAGAAGGGGGAGAGAAACAGACACAGAGGAGCTGCTGGATGGTGTGGGGGAAGAAAGATACAGAGAGGAGCTGCTGGTTGGCAGGTGGAAGAGAGAGAGAGAGAGAAAGAGAAGCTGGATGGAGGGAGTGAGAGGAGAGAAGAAAGAGTAACTGAAAGACTGGGGAATAAGAGGAAGGAGAATGGGAGGGCCAGGGTGAGGGAAAGAGATGGAAAGCTGTAGGTAGATGGTTTATGGTTTATTTAAAATTTAATATACTGCCCTTCCTGCAAAAACATCATAGGGCGGTTTACATCAAAGGGAAAATTTAACATTAAAAGAAAACTAGAAAGGAATGCTATTTCTAAGACAGGAAAGACACCACTCATACAACAAAGTATTATAAATAATATAAATAACACAAATTAAAATAATCAACAGTGAATCTGTGGTGTGTGGCCACTCTTCAATCTCCAGACCAAAAGCCTCTGGAATAGGTATGATTTCAAGGCTGTAGGAAATTTAGGATAAGACAATTCTAAACAAACATTAGGCGGGAGGGCATTTCAAAGAGATGGAGCAGTACAATAGATAGAATGCACTATTTCTAGTTGATTCCGCTTAACATTCCTTGGTGATGGGATGAGCAATCGATAATCATTAAAAGATCGAAGGAATCTATGTGGAGCACAGGGAATAGAAAGAGCATCAAGATAAGGAGTACCAGGAAGCAGGGCCTTAAATGTAAAGATTAAGATCTTAAACTGTTTACGACAGATAATAGGAAGCCACTGATAAAAGAAATACAGGGGTCCTTTTACCAAGCTGTGGGGAAAAGGGCCCTGCGCTAGCGGCGGCGGAGGCCATTGTTCCCATGCACCAGGGCCCTTTTTACCGCAGTGGGAAGACCCCTGGCACACATGGCCATACAGTGAGAGAATTCTTACTGCATGGCCATGCGACAGGGAGCCCTTACCGCACCCGGCGGTAACCGGGCAGCGTGCGGCAATTCCTGATTACCATTGGGTTAGCGCTGTGCAAGCCATTTCCGTGGGTTTTCTTTTTCCCTCGGAAATGGCGCACGCTCAGGATAGGACTACAGCCAGCGGCCATGTTGGGAGAGTGGTAGTTTTGGAAGAGCGAGCGGTAAGCCCGTGTTGGGCTTACCACTGCTCTATAAAAGGGCCCCAAAAAAGAAGTGTAATACGATCAAACCACTTAATAACAAGACGGAAATACTGGGACATTTATGGTATCCTTTCTAACCTAAGAAAATTGGTTTTGGCCTTCAAAAGCTAGTTAGCCAGTCCTGAAAGTGTCACTGAGTTTTCTAGGGTGTGCCCTGCAAAAAAAAAAAAAAAAAGGTGACAAACACCAGAGTCCAGCTGCAGTAACAGATTGTGAAATACTGAGTAGTGCAGACAGGAAGACAAGCAGGAAATGATTGTGATATTCTGCAAAGAAAAGGACTGTAACAGCTGTTGATGCTATTTTGTTTTTGAATTGTTATTATTTGCCTGGTAAGCGGAAGATCCAGATTGACCAGCAAGGGATGGACTGCTTGGTTTCATCAGAAATAGATTAGACTGCTTTTTTAGAAGATACTCAAGATGTAATTAACGATAGGCCCCCACTCTTGGTCACTCTGGCTTCCCAAACCAATACAAATTTGATATTGAAAAAATACTTCTCTAAGAAAGATGAGCAATTATTGAGGGGCAAAAATTTCAGTTTTTCCTGATATATCCCAACCAACACAACTTAGGCATAAGGCTTATTTTAGTGCTGAAACCTAGGGCTGTTGCTTTGGGAGCTATTTTTGTCTTGAAATTTCCCTGTAACTGTATGATATCATTGCAAGGCAAAAAGTTTATTTTGGGGGGATTCACTACAATTGGAACAATATTTGAATAGCCATGAGAAGTATCTACTGTTTTGAGATTATAGAAGTACATTAATAGTATAAGGGCATTTATTAATATTGGGGGAGGGGTTACTCTAACGTGCTTTTCTTGGATTTTTTTTTTCTTTAGTCATAAGGGTATGGCTATCTCCTTTGATGTGGGCTTGTTGGTTTACATGGAGGGGCATTATCGAAAGGGACGTCCAAGTTTTGATGAGGATGTCCTCGCAAAACGTCCCGATGCAGGGGCGGGGAAACTCGTATTATCGAAACAAGATGGACGTCCATCTTTCGTTTTGATAATATGGTCAGGGACGTCCAAATCTTGAAATTTTGTTCATCCTTAAAGATGTTCGTCCCTAGACTTGGTCGTTTCTGATTTTCGGCAATAATGGAAACTAAGGATGTCCATCTCAGAACGACCAAATGCAAGCCCTTTGGTCCTGGGAGGAGCCAGCATTTGTAGTGCACTGGTCCTCCTGACATGCCAGGACACCAAACGGGCACCCTAGGGAGCTCTGCAGTGGACTTCAGAAATTGCTCCCAGGTACATAGCTCCCTTACCTTGTGTGCTGAGCCCCCCAAACCCCCCTAAAACCCACTACCCACAACTGTACACCACTACCATAGCCCTTACAGGTGAAGGGGGCACCTAGATGTGTGTACAGTGAGTTTCTGGTGGATTTTGGAGGGCTCACTGTTTCCTCCACAAACGTAACAGGTGGAGGGTATGGGCACCCACTAAAACTGCTTCAGGGACCTGCATACTGCTGTCTTGGACCTGAGTATGACATCTGAGGCTGGCATAGAAGCTGGCAAAAAATATTTTGAAAGATATTTTTTGAGGGTGGGAGGGGGTTAGTGACCACTAGGGGAGTAAGGGGAGGTCATCCCCAATTCCCTCCGGTGGTCATCTGGTCATTTCAGGCACCTTTTTGTGCCTTGTTCGTGAGAAAAACACGACCAGGCAAAGTCATCCAAGTGCTCGTCAGGGACGTCCTTTTTTTTTCCATTATTGGTCGAGGACATCCTAGTGTTAGGCATGCCCAAGTCCCGCCTGCTGCGCCTCCGATATGCCCCCTTGAACTTTGGCCGTCCCTGCGAAGGAAAACAGTTGGGGACATCCAAAATCAGCTTTTGATTATACCGATTTGGACGACCCTGTGAGAAGGAAGTCCATCTTCCGATTTGTGTCGAAAGATGGGCATCCTTCTCTTTCAAAAATGAGCCCGATAGTAACATAATAAATGATGGCAGATAAAGACCTGTATGGTCCATCCAGTCTGCCCAACAAGATAAACTCATTTTACATGGTATGCAATACTTTCTTTGTATACCTGAGTTTGATTTGTCCTTCCCATTCTCAGGGCACAGACCGTAGAAGTCTGCCCAGCACTGTACTTGTACTAAAAGTTCTGAAGCTAATGTTGATGCACCCTAAAATTTACATTCCAGCCCATCCCTATCTATTCAGTTATGATCAGGGCACAGACCATAGAAGTCTGCCTAGTACTAGTCTGCCTAGTACTAGTTTTGCTTCCCAATTACCGGTGTTGCCACCCAATCTCTGCTAAGATTCCTTGGATCCATTCCTTCTAAACAGGATTCCTTTATGTTTATTTATTTATTTATTACATTTGTACCCCATGCTTTTATCCCACGCATGTTTGAATTCTATTACTGTTTTCATCTCCACCACCTCCCATGGGAGGGCATTCCACGTATCCACCACCCTCTCCGTGAAAAAATACTTTCTGACATTACTCCTGAGTCTGCCCCCCCTTCAACCTCAATTCATGTCCTCTAGGTCTACCGCCTTCCCGTCTCTGAAAAAGGTTCATTTGCGGATTAATACCTTTCAAATATTTGAACGTCTGTATCATGTCACCCCTGTTTCTCCTTTCCTCTAAGGTATACATTTTCAGGTCAGTAAGTCTCTCCTCGTACGCTTTGCAACGCAAATCCCATACCATTTTTGTAGCTTTTCTTTGTACTGCTTCCAGTCTTTTTACATCTTTAGCAAGAAACGGCCTCCAAAACTGAACACAATACTCCAAGTGGGGCCTCACCAATGACTTGTAGAGGGGCATCAACATTTTTGGGTGTGGAGTCAGTATATAGGGTGGTGTGGCAGTTACAGGGAGTAGTTTGAGGATAGAGCAGTTTGCAGGGTGGTGGGGCAGTTGCAGAGGGTAGTTTTTGAGGATGTGGCAGTTTAAGGGGTGCTGTGGCAGAATTGTGAGGTAGGTTTTTGGCTATGGGGGCAGTTTGGGTGGTAGGACAGTTGTGAGAGGAATAATTTGGGGGCAGTTTGGGAGTTAGGAAGAGTAGAGAATTCCACTTTTTTAACTGCCTGCTCTGTCCTCTAACTGCTGCATTTCACTCTAAATTTCTGTGCAACAGAAGCTAGAACTCCTTTCCCTATAGAAATGCATTGGGCCACATTTATTTTTTTGGGGGGGGGATAATTTATCTGGAACCCTACATCCAATTTGGCCCATTTTTGAACTCAAGTGTGTCTTTTTACTCTTTTTTCCCCACATACCAAGTTTCATCCTAGTCCACTTATTATTCTCGGCTACAGAAGCTGGAACTCCTCCCATGGAAAAGCATGGGGTCATTTTTGGGGGTGCTTACATCTCTGAAACCCCTAGTGCAATTTGGCCCATTTTCAAACTCATTGTGTCGTTTTATTGTTTTTTTTTTTTCCTTCATGCTAAGTTTCATCCCATACCTTTAAATATTCAGAAATTCAATCAAGGTCTAAACTCTATAATTGGTTACACATTATATTACAAATTGCTCACTAGTAACCGTTTAACATTTATAAAAAGTATTCTTTATTAATGAATCAATACAGTATTCCTAAAATTAAATCCATTCCCTTAACCCATAGTTACATCAAACATACATGCTCACAATTCACCAACACATTTAAAACCATAAGCAATTTTCCAAGATACTGTTTCAACACAATTAAATAACATATATCTGGCAATACTTTTCATCAATATATGGTCATAGCTCTTCAATCTCTTCAATCTCTTCAAGTCACTTCTTTGCACGTCGCAAAGTGCTGCTGTTCGCACAGGCAGCTCCGCTCCCCTTTACCGCATTCATCCAGCTCTACGTATCCACTACAGGAAGTGAATCAGAGAGGGCCGGATGGATGCGGTAAAGGGGAGCGGAGCTGTCTGTGTGAACGGCAGCGCTTTGCGACGTGCAAAGAAGTGAATGCAGCGCCAGCAGAGCCTGGGGAGATGAATTATTTTAAAAGGTAGGCAGGCAACGCTGCTTCCCGCCCACCCAGTCCATCCCCAGGCCCACCCAAAAATTTAGGTCTGGCTGCGCTACTGCATACAAGTGACTAACCTGCATGGAGCAGCAGTTACAACCCTAACCCCCGTATTGGGCCGACTAGATAGGCCGTGGTGGTCTCTACCTGCCATCATTTACTATGTGACTGTGTAATCAGCCCAGACAGAAACAAAATTAAAATGTGCTTCAAGAGCTACAAGATGAAACCAAGATGTTTCAGCGCTAGTAATTTTGTCCATCACTACTAATAACTCGGAGAGCAGCTTAACATTCAAAGAAAACATGTCTTAATTTCTCAGCACATGCTTCCTTCCTTTAATCTATCTGCTATCTATTAAGTCTTGCTGCATACCAAATAAGAACATAAAACAGATTGAAACCCAAGGGAAGCCTTTACAGTTTCTGACAGATCATTTTATTGTTCTGCAGGACATTTATATTGATAAAAACTGACTCATGTTTCGAGGTCTGGAATGATAATGCACATGGACGTGTCATTCTCATCCTTTGATCAAACATTCCTAAACGAAGGGTAATAATGTGACAAAATAAAAGGAACCTCTCCAGAATAGAACGGCAAAAGAAAGAATTTAGACTAGTAAGTGGCGAGATCACAGAATGGATCACTGGCTGGCAGTTGTGCTGATGCTCAGTGTAGCCTCAGCAATGACCACAGTGTCTCTTCCCCATAATCCTTGGATCATCAGCAATAGCACAACCACTGAATCGCCTACTGATTTCAACAACACGGAACTCACAGGAAACTGGACTGCTGTGAGTCTTGCAGACGAGTCTGTACAGGTAGGTGTTGCGAAACAGATTTGTAGTATTGCAGGGGCATGTTTTTGCAAGGGCGGCTGTGGTTACATCAAATTATCATAAGCAGAGTTCATAGATCTGTAATATTATCTGTTTAATACACATCTTATATAGCATTTTGTGTTATCAGTTGTAATTTACATATAATTTATTTATTTCATAAACCAATCCTCAGCATTAAGCAGTTTACAGCTGATTTATACTATTATATCAATAGCAATACAAATACCTAATTAAAAAAAAATGATTTCATTTTATAAATTATTTTTGAGAAAGGGAGCTTGTATAAAATTACCACAGGCTAAATGTTTGTAAAGTAGATAAGGAAAGTATTTGTGTCTACTTTTACGTGATCCATGTTTCGGCAATATCAGAAGAAGAGTTTGGGCAGAGTCACAATATATGCACATATTTTGTAAAATATGCGCATAAATTATACCAGCTTCTGAGAAGGCACAAATGTAAGTGGGTGCATTCTACTCATGACCGCTGCAGCTTTTTTCCTGCCCTTTCAATGAGGTGTGAAAAACATGCAGTTTAAACCAGAGTATAGAACATCACTATACTCTTGCATCAAAATCTTTAATGCAGTAATCAAACAAGGAAAAAATGACTTACAGTTATGTGCTGGATAAGATCCCTATGTAGAAGGTTGATGGAATCAAAGCAAAATTTAAATGACCTTCACACTTTAAACAGGGCATAGAGGAACAGACCATGAAGGTTTTTATCTGCATCATTTAGTATGCTTACCGATGATTTGTGTGAAACTAGTACTCTTTGAGGTAGTTTGTCATACAAAAATGAGGACATTCTAATGCTTTGCATCGCTCTATGGGGAGACTGCACCTCGAATATTCTGTGCAATTCTGGTCACCACATCTCCAAAAAGATATAGAGGTGTATTTTCACAGCACTTAGATTTACAAAGTTCCATAGTAACCTTTGAAAATGAGCCCCATAGTGAAATTAGAAAAGATACAGAAGGGCGATAAAAATGATAAAGGGGATGAGACGACTTCCCTATGAGGAAAGGCTAAAGCGGCTAGGGCTCTTCAGCTTGGAGAAAAGAAGGCTGAGGGGAGATATGAAAGAGGTCTATAAAATATTGAGTGGAGTAGAATGGGTAGACGTGAATCGCTTGTTTACTCTTTCCAAAAATACTAGGACTAGAGCGCATGCAATGAAGCTACAAAGTAGTAAATTTAAAACGAAATGGAGAAAATATTTCTTCACTCAACGTGTAATTAAACTCTGGAATTCTTTGCCAGAGAATGTGGTAAAAGCAGTTAGCTTAGTGGAGTTTTAAAAAGGTTTGGATAGCTTCCTAAAAGAAAAGTCCATAAGCCATTATTAAAATGGACTTGGGGAAACTCTACTGCTTATTTCTGGGATAAGCAACATAAAATGTATTGTACTGTTTTGGGATCTTGTCAGATACTTGTAATCTGGATTGGCCACTGTGGAAACAGGATGCTGGGCTTGAAGGACCTTCGGTCTGTCCTAGTATGGCAATACGTATGTACTTATGATGAGTATTGTGTTCAGTTCTGGTTTCCACATCTCAAAAAAGATATAGCGGTATTAGAAAAGGTTCAAAGAACAGCAACCAAAATGATAAAGGGGATGGAATGCCTCTCACATGAGGAAATGCTAAAGAGGTTAGGGCTTGGAAAAAAGATGGGTGAGGGGAGATACGATTGAGGTCTACAAAATCCTGAGTGGTGTAGAACAAGTAGAAGTGAATAGATTTTTTACTTGTTCCAAAAGTACAAAGACTAGGGGACACTCAAGGAAGTTATTTGTAAATACTTTTAAAACAAATAGGAGGAAATATTTTTCCACTCAAAGAATAGTTAAGCTCTGGAACTCTTTACTGGAGGATATAGAAACAGCGGTTAGCATATCTGGGTTTTAAAATTTTTTGGACAAGTTCCTGGAGGAAAAGTCCATAGTTTGCTATTGAGACAGAAATGGGGAAGCTACTGCTTGCCCTGGGATTGGTAGCATGGAATGTTATTACTCTTTGGGATTCTGGAATGTTGCCACTATTTGGGTTTCTGCCAGGTACTTGTGACCTGGATTGGCCAGTGTTGGAAGAAGGATACTGGGCAAGATGGACCATTGTATAACTATTCTTATGTTCTTATTTCCTTCATCTATGTCTGTGATCCCTTTCAATAATTACCAGTCTTCTGGAGGTCAGGGGTTTCCCAGGTCCTGAGCTGTCCTATTACCTTTTACCTAAACTTCACAGGGTTTTTCCCCTCCTCTCTGTGATCCTCTTTAACACAGACTCTCTCCGCATGGAAATCTGATCTCCACAATACCTTCTCTGTAATTTAGCTTCTGTTCTATGTGTGTGTCTGTCTCTCTGTCTCTGTCTCTCGCTCTCTATCTCTCTTGGTGAAACCTCTAATTTCCACATTCACTTCACACAAGACAGTAAGGGGAAAATTCAATAAAAGGTGCTCAAAACAGTATTCTATAATGGGCATTGCGGGATCGGCACCCTTTTCAGAACAGCACTATTAGCACTGGGACCCATACTGAACTTTGAGCACGAGGAGTTACACCAGTGTTTTTCAACCAGTGTGCCGTGACACATTTGTGTGCCCTGCAGCTCCCCGAGTATGCCACAGTTGAGAGAGGATCCCACAGGGATCTCCTCTGGCCTGCCCTTACCTGGCTCTGCTGTTGTGTACACTCTCAAGAAGCTGCAGTCCGCTCTCAGTGACAATTTGGTCCGGGTTCAGCAGCACTTCTCGCTCCACCTCCTGTGGGAGTGTACGAGCCTCTCGGTGACCACCTAGCGGTAAGGGCTCACGTGCTACTCGCACGGTAATCATGCCAAGTGCTCCAATGTGGCAGTGCCACTGATTACCACCAGCAACACCCCCACTGTAGAAAATAGAAACTTATTTTCTACTGCAGTAAGCGGCACGCACCCAACCTCAAAATTACCTCCCGCGCTACCCTGACAGTATGCCGATTTGGTATGTGCTACCCGTGTGTTAGCCCTACTGCTGCTTAGTAAAAGGACCCCTGAGTTACACCAACTGAAACCAGGTGTAAATCCCACTGTGCAAGTTGGGTACGGATCCCCTGAATTCTATAACACTGCGTGTATTTTAAAGGAATGCTTCTGACCCATCCGTGCCCCTTCCATGGTCATGCCTCCTTTGCAGATCCACGCAGAAACACATAGGCATTATTCCATAATTAGGTAAGTGTGTTTTCCCACAGATCTGCTGTTTCTGCCCCCATATCGGTGCCTTGCATCCATTAGAATGCATTTTTCCATGCTGAAGATTCAGCGTGGAAGTAAAGTTGTGCCTAACGTTCGGCGACATATATAGAATTTCCCCCTAACTGAAAACTCACAAAAGGGACACAAAATTGCCTATCCGTGTTACATCTTACAAACTCCAGAAGGAAGCCATGTTTGGCATGATGCAAGTCCTACGGCAAGCATTAGCAGTAAATTTCAGCGTCTGAGATCGTACTCCACACACCCTGGTTTAGGAGTGAGGTTCATTACTGTCATTATCCCCAGATTCTATATATGGCGCACAAAATTTTGCACACAATTTAACTGAATGATGAACCAATTAGCGCCAATAATCTAGCACTAACAATCATCAGCACTAATTGGCAATAAATCACAATTTATGCACACATCTTGTTAGGTATATTCTATAAAGATGTGTATGTAAATTCTAGTGCATGGATCTGAAAAGGGGGTGTGGCCATGGGATAGGATGGGTGGGTCACAGGCATTTCAACAATTTACGTGCGCTGTTACAGAATACACCTGATCCACGCCTAATTTAGGTGAGGGGATTTCCACCAGGTTTCAATTGCAAATCCTCCCACCTAAAAGGTGCAGATCCCTATAAACTGCCCTCCAGGATGCACCAGCTGTTGCATGGCAAATAAAAGAACATCCATCTTTGGCTTTTATATAGGGGCAGGCAAAATCATTGCATCCATCCCAGAACAATATGCTGTAGCAGAAGAGGAAACCATATGATAGGCTGATTACATCCACATGAAATAACAGAAATATAACACCAAAGAGGACAAACTGGTACTTTATCAGGAGGAAAGGTTTTCAGACGTCACCCGGAAACTTGGCCCATTCAAATGTTGGCGGGTCAGAGCATAAACCTGACAGTGATCGTTTCAATCATTGACCAAAAACCTCCTCCATCCTTTTCGTCAAAACGCACACTATTTTTTTTCTTTTTTTATCACGTTTATGTGCAAAGTATAAATTGTTGCAGTGACACTTATCTGGAACTACTGAAACCCGACAGGCACCCATTTCGCCATTGCTTGTTCAAGGAATAAGAACCTGCCCCTTCTATGGTGAGCTCTGTTGCACTGTGACTGCTGCCAACATTTGAACGGGCCGCGTTTCTGGGCGACGTCTGAGACATTTTCCTCATGATAAAAATGAACCAATTTGTCCATGTTGGTGTTGTACAGCAGAATACTATCCACTTCCTCTTTTTCAACTTGGTTAGTATGGTCCAGAAACCAGGAGCATACTGGGCTAGTGAGGATCCCGAAAGGATCATTATACCATAGTGAATCAGACATGTGATTCTCACTTATTCCCGCTCAGTTACTCAACTAAAGGGAGCATCACATGACTCAGAAGTTTGCCACCTGCATTTCACACTAGGATTGCAAAATAAGTCCAGAAAATTGCTATCTGTTTAATGGGCAGGACCAGCATTATCGATAATGCTGGATATGCTTTAAATACTGGAGCACAAAATTGTTAACCTTAAGTGGAAAAAACTTGATACCAGACTGAGCCTTTGTATCTTACATGTATAGGAGGGAAAGAAAGGGAAAAGCCTCAGAGGTCCGTGATAAATACAACACCCTATCAGACCTGTCCGTGGAATGCTCTTTGTATACTTGTTTAAAGCTTACTCTGGGCTGTTCACAATGAACCTCTATCTATCTTCAGCAAAAACCCTTTCGTCGGCTTCCATCCATTACTACACTTTATTTAACCCAACAAATATTTTATGGGGTTTTTTTTGTTCTTTTATATATATACCAATAAAATGTCATAAAACTTGCAGCGTACTTATCTGTACCCAATGGGACTCGTTTCACCCACTGGCCTGTAGAATAATGGCAGCAAACAGATAAAGCGCTATAAGTTACAGAGGATGGGCAGACTGGATGGGTCATTTGGCCTTTATCTGCCATCATGTTTCTATGTTTCCCTGATGAAGCCAGTGGGTAAAATGGGCCCCATTGGGTACAGATAAGTACGGTGCAAGTTTTATGAAGTTTTATTGGTATATATTGTGATATCCCCCTTCTCACTCAGGGTGACCTGGTTCTCAATATGCAGAGCATATGCAAATTAGTGTGCTACCCCTTCTCGCTCAGGGTGACCTGGTTCCCACTAAGCAAATTAAACAGGTCTCCCCAACTACATATTTCTCAGGCAACTCTTTATTCTAGCGCCTGGGCACACTTCTTCTAGCTTAATACTTTATGCTTTCATAGATCTTCACACTGAGCCTCCCCACACAGATACATGGGCTCAGTACTCGCTTCAATACTTTGGGGACTTCTAACCCCAGGCTTTGCAGCCTGCTTCTCTCAGTACTGGGACACACAGTCCTGGACACACAGTCCTTCCTTCTTTGGACACACAGTCCTGGACACACAGTCCTTTCTTCTTTGGACCCACAGTCCTTTCACTGAACACACAGTTCCTATAAGTACTGAGGACACACAGTCAAACACTAATGCTTTAGGGACTTCCCAGCCCAGGATTTTCAGCCTGCTGATCTCCTTTGGACACACAGTCCAGTCCATAGGGTTAACCAGTATCTTCCATGGGGATCTCTCTTCTTCTGCTGCCAGCTCACTTCTCTTCCTTTCACAACTCAGGTGGGGTATAAAGTGGTTAATTAGCTACACAGGACCCAGCCCATAACCTTCTACACCTGTGGACATCCCAGAGCTCTCCCCCCGGTCCTAGAGACCTCCACCTTTTCTCCTACCAGCGCCCTCTAGTGGCCTTACCCCGGACAGGACACCCTCTTACTTGTCACAATATAAAAGAACAAAAAAAACATCAAATATTTGTTGGGTTAAATAAAGTGTAGTAATGGATGGAAGCAGAAGAAAGGGGTTTTGCCGATGACAGATAGAGGTTCAGTGTGAACAGCCCAGAGTAAGCTTTAAACAAGCATACAAAGAGCGTTCCACGGACAGGTCTGATAGGGTGTTGTATTTACCACGGACCTCTGAGGCTTTTCTCTTTCTTTCCCTCCTACATATGTAAGATACAGATGGTATCAATTTTCTCCACTTAAAGTTAACAATTTTGTGCATGGCGTGGATTGAGGGTTAATTTGGTTGAAAGGTGTCTTAAATACTGGAGCGACATGGAATTCATAGAATTATCCAAGCATCGCTGCTGTGCTGTTCATTTATATCATGCTGTAGTAAAAACACAGCCCAATATTATTGTCTTTCTCTAGGATGGATTCAGAACACAAGAGACAGCAGGCAGCACCTGGCCACCCTATGAACCAGATCTGGAAACAGAATACTTCTTTCCTGGCGTCTACTCACATATTGTGAGACGAAGAAGGAGAAGGCGTGAGGATGGAGCTCAGAGAGAGGTACTAAAATGTACATGATGGATCACACTTCTGTGTGATCAGAGCAGCAAGAACTGAATGAGCAGTGACAGTGTTACACAGAATGAGTTCTTAAAGAAGCTACTTTCACTAAACCATGTACTCCAGGGCGACTGTCAGATTTCTCCCAACCCACCACCACCACCCCCATTCTAATTTAAAAGCTGCTCTAGCTCCTTTTAAAAAGTTAGTGCCAGCAGCCTGGTTCCACTGCGGTTAAGGTCAGTGTTGCCAGGTGGGCGGTTTTACCGCCCAATTGGGCGGTTTTCCACGACCCACCGCGGGAAAGTTTTGCCCGCGGCGGGTTGCGGTTTTTTGGGCTGCTTTTTGGGCTTCAGGGCGGTTTTTTGGGCTGCTTTTTCGGCCGTGGGGGGCGGGGTTAATGACATTTTTGGGCGGGGTTAGTGACGTAGGAGGCGAGGCCGATGACGTGGGAGGAGGAGTCAAAAGATCTTCTTAACGTTTTAGGGGACAATTCTGAGTAGCAGCTGTTTGGAGTGGGTGAGAGAACAGTGTGGGTCTAGGTAGAGACCTGCTATTTGAAACCAAATTTTGTATTTGATTCATTGTCACTGAAACCAATTAGCAGGCAAATGGAGATTATTTCTGTGTGTTTAACCAAGCTAATGCCATAATCATCTTTCTAGAAATATCAATCCTATGAACTTCAAAAGCTGTGTATCTTTGAGGCTAGCAGCCTTTACTGCTTGAACCCCATGATGGGCTCAATAACTAGACTGTACTTTAGGGAGGAATTTCTCCAAGGGAGTTAAAAGTAATTTTTGCATTACCCAACGGAGCTTGTTATGGAGCAGGTAGTAATAAGAAGAGTGACACTGATGAGAATCTGAGGGAAAAGGGAAATACCCCTCTCCCCCACCCCCACCCCCACCATACACACCCCTGTGTAACTAGAATTCATTTATGGCATGGAACTAAACTCTATGTTTTCATGCTTGTCTGGAGTGAAGGTGAAATTTCTAAGTCACAGGACTGGCCTATATATGGTTGGTTAACTGATTAGAAAGAACTTAATTAACCATGGGTCAGGTATAGGCACTGAGACAAAAACCCTTTCTAAATCTGATATACATTTTGCCTCTGAATTTAGCTGGACTCCAAATCATTTATACGCTTTATTGTTGCCATCTTGACAGGCTGTGGATATTTATAGAGTTTGTGAGTTTATGTAATGTATTTGTCCTCTGATTTTTTATTTTATGTTATGCCTTTGATTTTCATTTGTATGTTTTTACTGTAACCTGCCTAGAATAGTAGATATTATGGACTATACACTTTTTATAATAATAATAATAATAAATTCACCCTGGAAATCCTTGATTGAATCTCTTTACTGCACAGACCAGACTGGTTTCCTTGTATCTACCTTAAAATAAAGTAAGCAGCTGGTAATTGGCCAACTATTGTGTGGAAATCAAGTTAATTGTTTTGCTTAGTATCACCTGACCCCTGTCTTGTTATGGTTCCCCGGTTGGCTTTCAGAAAAAAATGTTATCATGGCCCTGCTCACCTGAGGTGCTCGACAGGATGAGAAAAGGCCTACTTTCTTGCCCACAATCTAACCCCTCTATCAGGTAACCAGAGTGATCCTCAATCTCACCTGGCAGAGCATGGTTTTCAAGTTTATTAAATTTGTTATACCCTATAAAAATCTATGTAGTAGACAATTAAAAATAACAATAGGAAAGGAATGCCATAAAAACAAAAGGATAGAGAAGCATATAAGAGTCCTGCAAATTGTGCACACCGCAAAGCCGGCCATGCCCCTCGAGGTACATTCAAACAAAAAGACTGTTCAAAAAATAGGTCAGAAGATCCGTCTTAAATTTTGCATAAGAGGTCTTGAGCCTCAAATATTGTGGCTAAATATTTCAGAATATGAGCCTGACAACCTCAAAAATAGAATTATGAATTATGGTAGCACAGAGACTGGGGTGAAAAACAAAACAAATGCAAATGTATTTGTAATGAATTCAAACCAAACAGAACTCTGGACTACGTTCAAGAATTAGAATTCAACAATCAGAAATAAGAATGTACAGTGACAATGCTTTTACCAAATCTGATTTGCCGCATCACAGAAAAAAACTTTTGGTATTGACTATAAACTCAGGTATTTTTGAACCCAATAACTTTTTTTTATTAATGTTTGCAAGTATGAGAATGAAACCAAATGATAGTGACTCCAGCAATAGTACATGTACTGATAATCCTCTCAGGAACAAATAACTCACACGTGCACAGTGAAGTAGGAGGTATTTACTTATCTTTGAGGGTCCTTTTACAAAGGCACGCTGAAAAGTGGCTTGAGGCAATGTAGGCGCGGGTTTTGGGCGCGCGCAGAATCATTTTTCAGCACGCCTGTAAAAAAGGCCTCTTTTTTTCCCCCGAAAATGGACGTGCGGCAAAATCAAAATTGCCATGCGTCCATTTCGGGTCTCTGACCTTACCGCCAGTCAGAGACCTAGCGGTAAAGAATTTGGGCAAACGTGCGCCAAAAATGAAATTACTGCAAGAGCCAAAGGGTAGTCGCCGTTTTGGCCCGCGTAGGCGCCTATACGGCATAGTAAAAGGGGCCCTCTATTAGTGCACATGCAGATGTCTTCTTTTATATACATAATCAGTCGGGAGAACTCCATGACCAGGAGTGCATCCCCAAAACAATATTCAATTGTTCCTGGTACTTCTTGGTGAAGTCTGAGTTGATCCTTTGCATTCCTGGGTTTGGGGCTCTAATTTATAGATTACTGTCACACAAAAGAAGGAGTTCATGTTTCTATCTGATTGGTTAAGCAAGATAATTTTAAGTACATAAGTAATGCCACACTGGGAAAAGACCAAGGGTCCATCGAGCCCAGCATCCTGTCCACGACAGCGGCCAATCCAGGCCAAGGGCACCTGGCAAGCTTCCCAAACGTACAAACATTCTATACATGTTATTCCTGGAATTGTGGATTTTTCCCAAGTCCATTTAGTAGTCTAATGGTGACATAAAACACATTCGCTGTAGCTTTGAAGATCTCATGGAATGAATTCTTGTAGGTTGTTCCCCCTTTCCAGTAGTCAACAGTTCTTGTCAGCTGACCTTCTGAATCTAGTATAATCAATAATTTAACTTATCACTCTATATATTTCCCTCTCTTGAATCTTAGAGACAATATTAATACTGGAACAAAGAATCACAACTAATAGTAACACATTAAAATGAAGAATTATATATAATAAATTATCACCCAAAACAATGCTGTGTAATATGTCCACATTCTATAAAATATAGAAGTTTGCCTATTGAATTGTGGCTACAGAACTTTGGAAAATGATACCTACAGGTTGTGTCTACTGTAAATTGGTATGCACTGATATCATTAATGTTGTTTGGGCTCATGGTTGGGTCTTACATTTGAGTTGCTAGGTATTCACCATGGTTCAAGATGATCCGTCGTCTTTAGGCATTCATTCTAGGTTAGGCAGTTCAGGTCGAAGTCTGGCATTATCCTGGTTGAGAAGACTTACAGCTCAGCTTACATGCCTTTAATCATGATAGTTTCTTGCCCTCTGGGACTGACAGCTGGGTAAACTAGAGTGCTAATGTCTAATGCATGCTAACCCTGCGTTAGCTGCTTAATGCAGCTTAATAAGAGGTCTCCATAGGTGTCTGTGTCTTTATAAAATAGCTTCACAAAAACTCCATACTCGCAGCTAAAAAGCAGCCATGTACATTTATAGCTTCTCGGGAGTTGGGTAAATGTACTTAGTTGAGGTACATGCATAGGTATGCACAGTGCTTTTTTTGTAGAAAAAAAGGTGCCGGTACTCATTATGGGCGGGGTCACCACATATGGCTCCACCCCTATGATAGCCACACCCACATTAACCACACCCACTATACCAGCCATGGCGCATATAAACAGACATCATTGAAAATATTATAGTACTATAGGAGAAAAAAATAACATGATTTTTTTCATTATAAATAATCTCTGTAAGCTCTTACAGCTCCAGTATACCCAGTGCAAAATAAGACAGCCAATGTAAATTCTCAAATTGGACATAATTACAAACACTAAAATGAAAATAAAATGATTTTTTTCTACCTTTGTTGTCTGGTGACTGTTTTTCTTTCCATATTGGTCCCATTCTGTGATTCTGCTTTCTTTTCTTTTCGCTTAACTCTTCTGTGCCATTTGTCATTTTTGTCTCCTTTTTCTTTGCTTTCTTCAATATTTTTCAGGCTCTCTCTCTGTCCAGATTTAATTCATTCTTACTATCCATTCTTTAATGTCCTTCATCTACCTGTGGCTTTTCATCTTTTCCTCACCCTTGTTCTCCCCATGCCCCTTCCTCTTATTCTCCAGTCTTTCTCTATTCCCCTTTTCCATCCAGCAGCTCTGCTTTCTCTCCCCATCCTTCCAGTGTCTCCCCTATTTCTTTCTGCATTCTTCCATCCAGCATCTTCCCTCTCTCTCTCCCCATCCTTCCATCTGTTTTCCCCCTCTCTCTCCCCATCCTTCCATCTGTTTTTCCCTCTCTCCCCAATCCTTCCCTCTGTTGTTTTCCCTTTCTCTCTCTCCCCAATCCTTCCGTTTTCCCTCTCTCTCTATCCCCATCCTTCCATCTGTTTTCCCCTCTCCCCAATCCTTCCATCTGTTTTTCCCTCTCTCTCCCCAATCCTTCCCTGTTGTTTCCCTCTTTCTCTCTCTCCCCAATCCTTCCCTCTGTTGTTTCCCCCCCCCTCTCTCTCCCCAATCCTTCCCTGTTGTTTTCCCTCTTTCTCTCTCTCCCCAATCCTTCACTCTGTTGTTTTCCCTCTCTCTCCCCAATCCTTCCCTCTGTTGGTTTCCCTCTTTCTCTCTCTCCCCCAATCCTTCCCTCTGTTGGTTTCCCTCTTTCTCTCTCTCCCCCAATCCTTCCCTCTGTTGTTTTCCCTCTCTCTCCCCAATCCTTCCCTCTGTTGTTTTCTCTCTCCCAAATCCTTCCCTCTGTTGGTTTCCCTCTTTCTCTCTCTCCCCAATCCTTCCCTCTGTTGGTTTCCCTCTTTCTCTCTCTCCCCAATCCTTCCCTCTCCCTGCCAAGTTTGGCGCGAACGGCGCGAAGACGCGACACACGCGGCACCAGCCCCTATTTCCGGCCGCTGCTGCTTCTCCTGTTGTTGAGCAGCAGCGGCCGCTACACAAAGAAAAAGAAGATTAAAAAAAATTGAAACCTGGCTGAAACGCGGCACCCCGGCACTGTAGACAGCCATTAGGCATTGGCTGTTGCCCCGCAACCGCTCCTCCTCTTGCCTCTACGTCACTGCCCCTGGAGGAAGACCCCGGAGGAGCGCAGTGACGTAGAGGCAAGAGGAGGAGCGGTTGCGGGGCAACAGCCAATGCCTAATGGCTGTCTACAGTGCCGGGGTGCCGCGTTTCAGCCAGGTTTCAATTTTTTAAAAAATCTTTTTCTTTGTGTAGCGGCCGCTGCTGCTCAACAGGAGAAGCAGCAGCGGCCGGAAATGGGGGCTGGCACTGCGTGCGGGACATGGACTCACAGGGCGGGGGGAGCAAAAAAAAAAGGTGCCGGTACGCCGTACCGTTGCGTACCGGCACAAAAAAAGCACTGGGTATGCATTTCATAACCTTCTCATGGATTTCATGACTCTGCCCGACTCTATCCAAACACCACCCCTGAGCACGCCTAGATGTGGATTAAGTAAAAGTACATACTTGGCATCATTTGTACTTTAATGGGCACATACTTTTTATAATATTATAAAAGCCCTTTACTACAGGTAAAACAGTTTCCCCCATGGTAAAACTGTATAAACCATCCCCTTTACTGTGTTTCAAATGTTGATTTGGCAGTGCAAACGCTCACAGGAGACTCTAACTGTTATTCTGCTTCACAGCAAAGAACAGTGTATCTAACCTAATGATCTCTTCCAGCCTAACTAATGCCATTCAATATATTCACAGCAGAGTAATTTCTTCTCTAAACAATGGCTTGTGTCATAAGCTGAACAAAAACTCATTATGTGAATTTTTTTCTAGTCGATATTCAGCCTGTGGTTGTCAGCATTTTTTTTTTAAAGCTAACAACTGTGGGCAGAATTAGCCTCAGTTATTCAATGCCAACCATGTCCAGCACCATCATTGAATATCAGGGGCTAATTCCTTATGTACTAGCCACCATGTCCTATGCGAGTCCCTGCAATATTCAGTTGGGACCCATGAACACTTATGAGTCCTGGCTGAATATTGGCTAAAACCTGCATAACAAATTCTGGCCACTCGTGACACCCCCCTCCCCTTCCCTTTCTGATTCCCCCCACCATTCACTTCCAAAGAAAATCTAAGGCAGCCACAGGCCCCTGCTTCCCCATCCCATAGGCCACCCCCATCATCAGGCCTACCTTTGTGGGTTACTCACTTCTGCCTTGTGCAGCCTGTTCATCGAAATGGCTATTGCAATGTCTAGAGGCATCCTTGTGGTACTTTAAGTATCGTGGTAGCTGAAGCACTTCCCGTACATGAAGTACTGCGAGGCTGCCGCTAAAGGTCATAACAGCCATTTTCATGAGCAGGGGGATATCTTAAGTTCCAGGGGGATGGGAACAGGGATTGGAAGGGAGGTTGCCGGACCTTATTGGCTAACACCCAGAGGTTAACCAAGCACTGGCCGATATTCAGATCAATTCCTGGTTAACCTCACCATATAAAGTTAAGACAGCCTTTTTTCTTTCTAACTTTATGCTGTTCCCTATCTGGTTAGAGAACTGAATATCACCACTAACCAACTAGGTCAATACTCCACCCCCCAGCTCGTCTTTAACCTTGCCAATTAGAGGATGGCTGGATAGTGGGAATATTCAGTGACACAATCCAGTTAAGTGCCCCAAAGAAGCAATTTAAATGTCCCTGGTCATTTAAATCGCTTTGAATGTCTACCTCATTGGGTTTACCTCTAAGTCATTGGTCCAGAAATCTGTAATGCAAAAGCACTGGTAGAAACTGCACTGTCCTACACGTGTCTGAACATCATTAACCATCCTGTGGAAGCATAGAAGGACTCAGTTTACCAAGAGGTTTGTGCTCCTAAAGCTGAATGGGTCTGCAGGACCCGATATTCAAAAGTGTTAAACCGGACAAGAAAGGCTCTGCTGGAAACCTCACTGAGCATGGGAATATGCGTTCTAAATAGCAGCCGATATCAGTGCTGTGGCTTCCAGCATAGTTACAACACAGTATGATGACCTGTAGCTTCATGTGTCTTGGCATCCATTGATTGCAGCAAGGGACATCTTTCAGGAGCCATCCTGTTGTGTTGATATCCAATTATTTTACAGTTGAAGAATGAATATTTATAAAAGGTATATTTGCACCTGACACACCCTGTGGTAGGAGCAAAGCATGGCCAGGTCAAGCAATGGGTTTTAATCCACAATGAGGGGCATAATCGAACACGGACGCCCATCTCTATGGGCGACTATCTCCAAAGATGGGTCCGGGAAGGGGCGGGACAGACCGTATTTTCGAAAAAGATGGGCGTCCATCTTTTGTTTCGATAATACGGTTGGTGCCGAGCAAATGCATCGGATTTGGGCGGATTTGAGCTGGGCGGTATCGGTTTTCAGCAATAATGGAAACCGAAGCTCAAAAATGAACAACTCCATGGCATTTGGTTGTGGGAGGGGCCAGGATTCAATAGTGCACTGGTCCCCCTCACATGCCAGGACACCAACTGGGCACCCTAGGGGGCACTTGTAAAATGTTGTTAAAAAATTAAAATACCTCCCAAGTCCATAGCTCCTTTACCTTGGGTGCTGAGCCCCCCCCAAATCCCCCCCAAAACCCACTCCCCACAACTCTACACCATTACCATAGCACTTTTGGGTGAAGGGGGGCACCTAGATGTGGGTACAGTGGGTTTTGGGGGCGGTTTGGAGGGCTCCCATTTACCAGCACAAGTGTAACAGGTAGGGGGGGATGGGCCTGGGTCCACCTGCCTGAAGTCCACTGCACCCACTAACAACTGCTCCAGGGACCTGCATACTGCTGTGATGGAGCTGGGTATGACATTTGAGGCTGGCATACAGGCTGGAAATAAAAGTTTTTAAAGTTCTTTTTTTTAGGTGGGAGGGGGTTAGTGACCACTGGGGGAGTCAGGGGACGTCATCCTCGATTCCCTCCAGTGGTCATCTGGGCAGTTGGGGCACTTTTTGGGGACTTGTTCATGAAAAAAAAGGGTCCAAAAAAAGCGGCCCAAATTCTCGTTACTGCCGCCCTTCTTTTTTCCATTATCGGCCGAGCGCGCCCATCTCTCCTCAGCCGATAAACACAACCCAGTCCCGCCTTCACCACGCCTCTGACACGCCCCCGTCAACTTTGTTCGTTCCTGCGACAGACTGCAGTTGGAGGTGCCCAAAATCGGCTTTCGATTATACCGATTTGGGCGCCCATGAGAGAAAAGTGCCCATCTCCCGATTTGGGTCGAAATATGGGCGTCTTTCTCTTTCGAAAATAAGCTGGAATATGTTGTAGAAAACTAATAAATTCATCAAATTTCACAGACCATTTGGCTTCCTGTTTTCTTGATACCCTGACATGGCCAAGCATTGCATATTCAGGCTTAGTGTAAGCCATGCCGTGAGCAGTTTAAAAATCGTTGAATGCCACAGGCTGAATCTTGGTCAGGCAATTATTACAACATTAAAATGGTTTAATCTTTATTTATTTATTTATTTATATGTATTTAAGAGATTTGATATAACACTCTTTCAGGTAGCCAACATGACAGCATCACATGATAAAATAGAAATGCATTACATAGAACATACAAATGTATATTATAACAAAACACCCTTAAGATACAGTCAAGCAGCAAAGATCCAAGGAGAAGGGCAGAATAAAACAGTAAATTGAACACACAATGAAGGGAACAGTCAAAAAAAATAAAAAGGCATTGAACCATCAGTCTCAGTCAGGATAGGCTCAGTGCCAGACAGCTCATAAATAGTCCAACCTACTTCTGGTAAAAAAAAAAAAAAGAAATAACCAATTAATTAGCATTAGAGGAATGTAAACTCAAAGGCAGCTGATATGGAACATAACCCTGGTCCTGGAGTAATGCATCCTTCTGGCAGGAAGATGACTATTCTCAGCCATATTTTTTCTAACAGAGGTGGGCTACAGCTGTCTAAACATCAGTTCCTGTCTTTTTATATTACAACTGTATTACAACTCCATTGTGGAAGAAGGCAATGTCTTGGCTTATTGTCAGTAACACTCAAGTCAGATTTTCTTATCTATCAACTTTTCAACCCCTAAAATTCCTTTTCTTCCTATTACAGAGACACTGAGAAAGCGACCCACTTTCCCAGAGTTCTTTGTTTTCTCGTTGCCTTGTTCCTGGATATTTCTTACACAGTTTGGCAAGAATGTCATATGTAACTTCTTCCAGCCCTTATCTTCACTTTGCTTCTCTACAATGTACCTTTCTCTGCATCTGCTCCGAAAACCTCTCCTTTCCTTCCTGAAGTTTATCACGTGAATTGCTGGGCAGCACAGAGGAACTGCCTGTGTAGCAATTGAGAGGATGCTCCCTGCTAGTGAATCATTATAGCATCCCAGCAGTACTGTAGGTGACAATTGTGCAATTGTATAAGGTGTGCACATACTAACTGTAAAATGTATTTTTGTGTACTATGTGGGTGCTTAAGGAACTGACCTTAGCTGCCAGACAACTTTACAATATTTATTTATTTATTAGCATTTATTTGCCGCCTTTTTGAAGGAATTCACTCAAGGCGGTGTACAGTAAGAGTAGATCAAACATCAGCAATAGGGAATTACAGCAATAAAAATAGTCAAATAACAATACAAAGTATGGCATAATATACTACTTACAATGTCAACACAATATGTAATAGAACATTTTAATTGATAGTGAAGGGTAAAGCAAAGATGGAACATATAGATAGGTAAGAGAGAAGGAAGAGCTAGAAAGTAAGGTAACTGATTTAAAGAAAGTTGCACATGAGGTCAGAGAAATGGTTTAATATTATCTCAGCAAGGGTAGGAGTGGATAAACATGTCCTGCTGCAGTATGTGCAGCCTGAGTCACTCCTTGTGTGTATGAGTGAGACTAACAAGTTAGTTACTTCTTCCATTAAAGGCTTGGTTGAAGAGCCAAGCTTTCACCTGCTTCCTGAAGTACAGATAGTCTTGTGTTAAGTGGAGCTTTTCAGGCAGTGCTGCTTTGCTGTGTTTTATGCATTGTGTGGAATGATTTATAGGTGTTATGTACCAATACCTATACAGTTCAAGGACAGATTCCATAAAGCAAGAACCAGACCAGTTTGTCCGGGAATTACAGAAAAATGTTTCAACATTCAACAAATCTAATTAATTAAGTAGCACATAAACTAGCTTTACAAAACAGAAAAGCATTCAAATTCTTTCTAAACTGAAGATAATGAATACATGATCTTAAACAAAAAGGGAGTTGATTCCATAGGTTAGCCAGTTGGTACTGGATACAGGAAGAGAGGTGTTCTACTTTATGGTTAATTTTGAGCCTGCCATAGGTGATACAGTGGAAGTTTTTCTTCTAAAGTTCTTTAAATTCAGCATGGAATTTTTATATAAATTTTTCTTTCCAAAATTTCAAGCGTACTTCCTTCAGCCACTGTTCTGGAGTTTTTTTTTCCCCTGTGTCATAAATCACCACCACACACTGGGCAGAAGATTCCAGCATATTGTCTACAATGACACCTAGATCTTTTTCTTCTGTGCTGACTCCTAAGGTGGACCCTAGAATCAGGTAACTATGATTCAGATTATTCTTCCCAATGTGCATCTTATTGCATTTATCTACATTAAATTTTATCTGCCATTTGGGTGCCCAGTCTTCCATTTTCCTAAGATCTTCCTGCAATTTTTCACAATCCGCATGTGTTTTGACAACTTTGAATAATTTCATGTCATCTGTAAATTTAATCACCTCACTCGTCGTGCCGGGTTCCAGATCATTTATAAATATATTAAATAGCACCGGTCCCAGTACAGATCCCTGCAGCACTCCACTTTTTACCCTCCTCCATTGAGAACAATGGCCATTTAACCCTACCATCTATTTTTCAATAACTAATTCCTAATCACCACCACATTGCCTCTTATCTCATGACTTTTTAATTTTCTCAAGAGTCTCTCATGAAGCACTTTGTCAAAAGCTTTCTGAAAATATAGATACACTATCCACCTTATAATCGAAAGAGAAAAACGCCTAGATTTCGACCCAAATCGGGAGATAGACGTTTATCTCACAAAAACGAATAAATCGGTATAATCGAAAGCCGATTTTGGATGTTTTCAACTGCACTCCGTCGCGGATGCGGACAAAGTTGATGGGGGCGTGTCAGAGGTGTGGCGAAGGTGGAATTGGGGCGTGGTTATCGACCGAGGAGAGATGTACGCGTTAGGGCGATAATCGAAAAAATAAAGGCGTTTGTAGCGAACATTTAGGACACTTTTGTTGGACCCTTTTTTCACACGAACAGGTCCCAAAAAAGTGCTCTAAATGACCAGATGACCATCGGAGGGAATCGGGGATGACCTCCCCTGACTCCCCCAGTGGTCACTAACCCCCTCCCACCACAAAAAAATGATGTTTCACAACTTTTTATTTTCACCATCAAATGTCATACCCACCTCCCTGGCAGCAGTATGCAGGTCCCTGGAGCAGTTATTAGGGGGTGCAGTGGACTTCAGGCAGGTGGACCCAGGCCCATCCCCCCCTACCTGTTACAATTGTGCTGCTTAATGCTCATTAGTCGTCCAACCCGCCAAACCCACTGTACCCACATGTAGGTGCCCCCCTTCACCCCTTAGGGCTATAATAATGGTGTAGACTTGTGGGCAGTGGGTTTTGAGGGGGATTTGGGGGGCTCTACACACAAGGGAAGGGTGCTATGCACCTGGGAGCTCTTTTACCTTTTTTTTTGTTTTTGTAAAAGTGCCCCCTAGGGTGCCCGGTTGGTGTCCTGGCATGTGAGGGGGACCAGTGCACTACGAATCCTGGCCCCTCCCACGAACAAATGCCTTGGATTTATTCGTTTTTGAGCTGGGCGCTTTCATTTTCCATTATCGCTGAAAAAAAAAACACCCAGCTCACAAATTGTCGAATAAAACATGGACATCTATTTTTTGCGAAAATATGGTTCGGTCCGCCCCTTCACGGACCCGTTCTTGGAGATAAACGCCCATGGAGATAGACGTTTTCGTTCGATTATGCCCCTCTATATCTATTGGCTCACCTTTATCAACATGTTTATTCACGCCTTCAAAGAAATGAAGCGGTGAGGCAAGACTTCCCTTGGCTGAACCCATGCTGACTCTATGCTCTTAAACCATGTTTGTCTATGTGTTTTTCAATTTTGTTCTTTGTAATAGTTTCCACTATTCAAACTGCAAAAACTGCAATCACTTATCTTTTTAAATGATTCACAGTCCCATGTTGTAACATTTCAACTCATAAACCACGAATTGAACACAGTTTTCAACAGAAGATCTTACAAGTTGAAGTCCATTACTCTAGGTCCCACAATTCCATCAGAAAATTACTTCCTGATGTTATTTCTGAGTGAACCCCTTGCAAAATAAATTCATGTCCTCTAGTACAAAGGTACAGAGAATGGCGACAAAAATGATAAAAGGGATGGGATGACTTCCCTATGAGGAAAGGCTAAAGTGGCTCTTCAGCTTGGAGAAAAGATGGCTGAGGGGAGATATGATTGAGGTCTATAAAATAATGAGTGGAGTGGAACGAGAAGATGTGAACTTATTTACTCTTATTTACTCTTTCCAAAAATACTAGGATTAGGGGGCATGCAATGAAGCTACAAAGTAGTAAATTTAAAAGAAATCAGAGAAAATATTTCTTCACTTAGCCTGTAATTAAACTCTGGAATTCATTGCCAGAGAATGTGGTAAAAGCCGTTAGTTTAGCAGGATTTAAAAAAGGTTCGGATAGCTTCCTAAAAAAAAAAAGTCAATAGGCCGTTAGTAAGATGGACTTGGGGAAATTCCACTGCTTATTTCTAGGATAAGTAGCATAAAATGTATTGTACTGTTTTGGAATCGTGCCAGGTATTTGTAATCTGGATTGGCCACTGTTGGAAACAGGAGGCTGGGCTCGATGGACCTTCGGTCTGTCCCAGTATGGCAATACTTACGTACTTATTTACTTATGTAATTAGTCCTGCCACCTTCTGATTTCTGGAAAAGGTTTGTATATTAAGACCTTTTAAATATTTGAATGTGTATATCATATCACCCCTGTCTCTCCTTTCCTCCAGGGTATACATCTTCAGGTCAAAAGGTCTCTCCTCATATGTCTTGTGGCGCAAACCCCATACTATTTTTTTTTTTCATTTTTCTCTGAACCACTTCAAATCTTTTTACATCCTTAGCAAGATAGGCCTCCAAAACTGAACACAATACTCCAAGTGGGGCCTCACAAACTACTTGTACAGGGGCATCAACACCTCTTTCTTCTGCTGGTTATATCCTTCTCTATGCAGCCCAGCATCCTTCTGTTGCCTTCTGGGATTGACAGCTGGGTAAACCATATGATTTTCCAAAATACACTTACAGATGTATTCAGGCTACCTAACCATGAAAACCTAACTGGAGAAACTCAGGCTCCTTGCAGGCTGAGAAACAGAAGGGATGTTTCCTGTGGGATTGTATCCGTCAATGTCATTCTTATATCATTAGGAGTTGCTACTGTAATGCTGGTGGTCTTCTCTCCCTTTCCAGTATATGGACATGTAACCACTGCAGTGCACCTGACCAAACTCTTTTCTGAAGCACAATTTGCCAATAATTGTGTTAGCAAAGCCTTCATTCCTTAGTCTGTTCTTAAGGGGCCCTTTTTACCAGAGCTTACTATGTGGCAGTGGCGTAGCCACGCCCAGTATTTTGGATGGGCCCAGAGTTAACTTGGATGGGTCCTTCCATGCCCCCCTCTTCCCAGAGATATTTTTTAAAAATACAGGGTTTTTTTTCACTTACCCCATATCCAACATCTCTTCCCTCTCTCCTCCACAGTGTCCCGGCACCTGCCCTCCTGTCACTGAACCCTGTCCCTTCCCAGTGTACCTTACAGGCATCCCAGGTACCTGCAGTGATTCAATTTTGCTGCCAGTGCCCGCCCTGCAAGCTTCCATCTACGTGTCCCGCCAGACAGGAAACAGGAAATGATGTCAGAGGGGGCAGGACGCGGTGAATAGAAGCCTCTGGGACTGGTGCAGGCAGCAAAAATGAATCACTGTAGGCACCAGGGCGCTTGTAAGGTAGATCGGGAAGGTACAGGGTTAAGCGACAGGAAGGGCAGATGCTGGGACACAGAGGAGGAGAGAGGGGAGAGGGCAATATAGCATCCTATCTTGCTAAGTATGTCAAAAGACTTGAAGTGGTTCAGAGAAAAGTGACAAAAATAGTATAGGGCTTGCGCCACAAGACATATGAGTCAAGAATGGGTGGGCCTGTGCCCACCTAGGCCCACCCATAACTACGTCACTGGCATGCGCTAACAGACATTAGCATGTGCTAACTGCCACATGGCCCATAGATATAAAATAGCACATGCAGCATTCAGCTCTCACTAATATCCATTAGCACGCACTAAGCTTTAGTAAAAGGGCCTCTAAAAGCATTATTATGTTTTGACTATGCTCCTTTTCCTTTCAGTTTAGAATGGATATTGAAAAATTTATTCACAAATTAAACTTGAAATTATTTTTTTCAGCTGACAGACAGGAAGAGGCAATTGATAGGTCCATGGTGAGTGAGCCTTCTAAGTGGACGCCTACAGGTACTCTAGATGCTGTTTTGTCTACTTTTAGAATGTATATATTAAGAGATGTGGAGGAAGCTGAATCTCATTTACCAAAATGCAAATTAAATTTAAATAAATAAGAAAGGGCAGCCTTACCCAAATTGAAGCATGAGTCTACCATTGTAATTCGACGCGCCGACAAAGGGGGTGCAGTCGTCATTCAGAACACGGAGGACTACATGTTTGAAATAAGACGTCAGCTGTCAGATCATGACACCTATTTGGAAGTAGACCAAGATCCCTCCGTAACAGTACAAGAACATATAATGGAGATCACTAATGTAGGGAGAAAAGCGAGTTTTCTTAGTAACAAGGAATATACATTTTTGAATTGCCAGGTTTTAAGGTTCCGGTATTATATACCTTGCCTAAAATTCACAAAAATATGCGAGCCCTGCCAGGACGTCCTATTGTTTCTGCTAGAGGTTCATTATTAGAACGTTCGGCCCAATACATAGATAAACTTTTACAACCCCATCTTTCATCTGTACGCTCCTATGTACAAGACAGTTCTCATTTTTTACGGTTACTTGAATCCTTGGATGTAGAGATTGATTCCACAGTTCTGTAAGTAACTTTAGATGTTTGTTCTCTTTACAACTCTTTACCACAAAATGAGGTGTTACAGATTTTAGAACAGACACTAGAAAATAGACAACATCAACATCTTGTTCCAACAGATTTTCTTCTTAATCTTATTCAGATAACACTGACAGAAAATTATTTTACATGCAATCATAAATATTATATTCAAAAAAACGGGGTATCTATGGGTGCTGCTTGCTCCCCAACCATAGCTAATCTGTTTATGGAATTTTTTGAAACCAAGTGGATTTACACGTCGAATTGGTTTACCTTTGCACTATGTTGGTGGCGGTATATTGATGACATTTTTATGTTGTGGAGAGGTACTCCACAACAATTGACACAATTTATTGATTATTTGAACAGCTGCCACAACACGATCAAATTTGAAAAGAATCATAGTTATTCAGGTATAGCTTTTTTGGTTGTATGGATTACAACTATCCAAGGGAAATTAGAAACCTCAGAATTCGTGAAACCCACAGATAGAAATATTACTTTGCAATTTAACAGCATGCACCCGAGTCATTGCAGATCTAATACACCCTTTGCTCAGTTTCTCAGATACCGCAAAATGTGTTCCTCCAATTCTAAACATCAATATCAAGCTCAAAATTTACAACAAAAACTGATTGATAGAGGGTATCCTAAGAATTTAGCGACCAGAGCTAAAAAAAAGAGCGCTACACAATCATAAAGAGTGGCTAATACATCCGTGATCAAATCAAAAAACTAGCGAAGAAGTGCTGACATTTGTTACAAAGTACAATTCTCACACGAATAAAATGATGAAGATCATTAAGAAACATATTCCTATGTTAAATGCCCACCCTTGTTTCCAAAATCTCAGAATTTTATTTGCTTTTCAAAGGAACAACAATTTAAATGATATACTATCCTGCTTATAATCGAAATAGAAAAACGCCTATATTGTGACCCAAATCGGGAGATGGACATTTATCTCACAAAAACGAATAAACCGGTATAATCAAAAGCCGAATTTGGACGATTTCAACTGCACTCCGTCGCGGATGCAGACAAAGTTGATGGGGGCGTGTCGAAGGCGTGGTGAAGGCGGAACTGGGGCGTGGTTATCGGGCGATCAGAGATGGGTGCCTTTCGCCGATAATGGAAAAAAAATATGCGTTTTTAGCGAGAATTTAGGGCACTTTTCCTGGACCCTGTTTTTCCACGAATAAGGCCCCAAAAAGTGCCCTAAATGACCAGATGACCACTGGAGGGAATCGGGGATGACCTCCCCTGACTCCCCCAGTGGTCACTAACCCCCTTCCACCACAAAAAATGATGTTTCACAACTTTTTATTTTCACCCTCAAATGTCATACCCACCTCCCTGGCAGCAGTATGCAGGTCCCTGGAGCAGTTGTTAGGGGGTGCAGTGGACTTCAGGCAGGTGGACCCAGGCCCATCCCCCCCCTACCTGTTACAATTGTGCTGCTTAATGCTTAGTCGTCCAACCCCCCCCAAACCCACTGTACCCACATGTAGGTGCCCCCCTTCACCCCTTAGGGCTATAGTAATGGAGTAGACTTGTGGGCAGTGGGTTTTGAGGGGGATTTGGGGGGCTCTACACACAAGGGAAGGGTGCTATGCACCTGGGAGCTCTTTTACCTTTTGTTTTATTTTTGTAAAAGTGCCCCCTAGGGTGCCCGGTTGGTGTCCTGGCATGTTAGGGGGACCAGTGCACTACGACTCCTGGCCCCTCCCACGAACAAATGCCTTGGATTTATTCGTTTTTGAGCTGGGCGCTTTCATTTTCCATTATCGCTGAAAAGCAAAAACGCCCAGCTCACAACTTGGCGAATAAAACATGGACGTCTATTTTTTTCGAAAATACGGTTGGGTCCGCCCCTTCACGGACCCGTTCTCGGAGATAAACGCCCATGGAGATAGACGTTTTCGTTCGATTATGCCCCTCCACGTCCGGCAGAAACTTGGAATCGGATGAATACTCCTATTCCTAATGGAGGATATCATAAAGCCTGTGGTCAGTATTCAGTGTGTGACATTATATGTGAATGAAACGTTTTCAAAGATGTACGTACTGGAAAAGTATATCCTTTCTTTACAAAAACCACTTGTACATCGGAAAATGTAATCTATCTTTTGAGCTGCCCGTGTAAATTATATTATGTAGGGCAAACACCACGTCATTTAAAGACTCGCCTAATTGAACACAGACACTGTATACAGGCAAAAAAAATGTATGAACCTTTAGTATCACATTTTTTGGTCAAACAACACAAGTTTTCTGATTTACAATGTATTGTTTTGGAACAATTGAGGATCACAGAACGTAGAGGTGATATAAGACGATTGCTTAGACAGAAAGAACAAAGATGGATATTCACATTACAATCTGTAATTCCTAATGGATTGAATGTTTCCAAAGAATGGAAAGCCTTTCTTTGAAGATCTACATAATTGGCATGTTTGCACGTCATTGTGGATAGACGTCATACGCAGGGTATAAAGCTTGAGCGTTTGGAAGAAGCTAATTGCCATTTTGTAAAGTGCCAAGGAGAGACCAGTGAGGAGAAGAATGTACCTTGGATGTATATAATTGTAAATGATTTTCCCCTGAAGTAGTCTGATATAGGCGAAACAGGGTTCCCCTGTTGGGAAATTTGATCTTTATTATTGTGAAGAAAAGATCATATAAAGAATACATCTCGTCATCCAAGATAAGTAATAATTGGTGTTATACTCTCAGCATAAAAATTGAGTCTCACCCATTAGGTATTGTGGAAAGGTGGTTATGTAACAGTTTCATGAATATGAGATGATATGTGGAATTCCTTTTTGAAGACTGATGATTAATGAAGAGTCCTCTTTGCTTAGAAAGGTGTGTCCTTTAAAATGAGATGTCTCTGTGAACACTGAAGTCTTTTTTTCTCCACCAACTTTTCATTGAAACTTACAAGACACGCCTTCAAATACCTGGTATATAAGTGTAGAATTTTACTATAATTTTGATTTCAATTACCCCAATATTGACTGGGTAAATGTAACATCAGGGCATGCTAGGGAGGTAAAATTCCTTGATGAAATCAAGGACAGCTTTAAGGAGCAGCTGGTACAGGAGCCGACGTGAGAAGGAAAAATTCTAGACCTAGTCCTTAGTGGAGCGCATGATCTGGTGCGGGAGGTAATGGTGCTGGGGCCGCTTGATAACAGTGATCATAATATGATCGGATTTGATATTAGCTTTAAAGTAAGTATACATAGGAAATCAAATATGTTAGCGTTTAACTTTAAAAAAAGAGACTATGATAAAATGAGAAGAACGGTGAAAAAAAAACTTAGAGGAGCAGCTGTGAGGGTCAAAAATTTACATCAGGCGTGGATGCTGTTCAAAAACACCATCCTGGAAGCCCAGGCCAAATATATTCCGCATATTAAAAAAAGGAGGACGGAAGACCAAACGACAGCCGGCGTGGTAAAAACTGAGGTGAAGGAAGCTATTAGAGCTAAAAGAAAATCCTTCAGAAAATGGAAGAAGGAACCGACTGAAAATAATAAGAAACAGCATAAGGAATGTCAAGTCAAATGCAAAGTGCTGATAAGAAAGGCTAAGAGGGACTTCAAATACCTGGTATATACGTAAGTGTAGAATTTTACTATAATTTTGATATTGAATTCTACAGATTCCAAATATTATTTAGGGTAATTTACATCACCCATTATTATTGTGCTGCCCAGTTTGCGTCCCTAATTTCCTTTAACATTTCTGCATCTGTCTGTTCATCCTGGCCAGGCGGACGGTAGTACACTCCTATCACTATCCTTTTCCCCTTTACACATGGAATTTCAATCCACAGTGATTCCAAGAAGTATTTTGTTTCCTGCAGAATTTTTAATCTATTTGATTCAAGGCTCTCGTTAATATACAATGCTACCCCTCCACCAATTCGATCCACCCTATCACTATGATATAATTTGTACCCCGGTATTTGTACCCCGGTATGACAGTGGTTATCCTCCTTCCACCAGGTCTCAGAGATGCCTATTATATCTAATTTTTCATTTAGTGCAATATATTCTAACCCTCCCATCTTATTTCTTAGGCTCCTGCCATTTGCATATAGACATTCCAAACTATGTTTGTTGTTCCTGTTTACATCAGGCTTAGTACTTGACAGTGTTAATTTGCAATCTTTTGTCTGATTTTTATTTTTATTTAAGGACACGTGATCTACTATGGTCTCTTTTGTAACCTCACTAGAAATACATACATACAGGATGAAATAATCTCATCCCAGATAAACAGAAAGAAATAGCAGATAATTAAAGATATGATGTAAAATGAGATGATTGTGCTATTGCACTTCCCACTTGAGATGTTGTAAGTAATTAATGTTTGGAAACAGGAACAAGTGAAATTGTCCTGATTGACAACAGGAATGAAATAAAAGGAGCTCATTCATACCACATGAACAATTACTTTGAACTGAAAAGATAAAGAATGAAGTGCTGGCTGAAAGTTGTCTGCATGCTTGCTGCTTCTACAGTGGTTCTCTCAGCATCAATTCACCAGAATTCTGAAACAGTGCAGGACAAGAACATTGCCTTGGCTGTTGATGTCTACAACAAAGGGATTCCTGGAAACTCTCTCTTCAAGATCTTTGAATATGACACTGAAAACAGAAAGGTAAGTGTTATTATATGACCTCAAGCGCGAGCGCATGTGTGTGTGTGTGTGTATAATGTTATAGTACGTGTTATACAAGTCACCCTCTTGCTATCCTGACCAGTGTTCCCTTTAAGAAGCAACCTGCTGCACACAAAATGTTTTTCAAGTAAGCTGTGAAAATGCCCCAACAGCCAAAAAAAAAGAGCTGGGGGGGGGGGGTTCGGTTTCCCCCTCCCACCCCCGAGCTATCTGTGGAGCAGGGGGGAGTCCTCCTGAGCTATCTGTGGGGCAGATTTAGTTTTAATTATTAAAACAAATATACCACTACATTCCATAAAACAAAAGGAGCAAGTTCCCACATGCCATCTTTTTCTTTTGATGTAGGCATGGGAAAAATGTGTTAAATGCTCACAGGTTTCAACCTAATTAATGTTTTCTAAAAAAAAATTGTGTTTATAGATAGTAAGTCTTATTGTTAAGCATCTGATTCTTATAACATGATGTCTGTTTTAGTGGCCCTTTACTAGACGAAAACATATCTGCACAAATACAGGGAGTCCCTATAACCAGCTCCTCCAAATGACACAATGATTTACAATTTAGAACTAATTACTATTCTAACAGATGAAACCAATACTTCCTCTGTGTACATCCGTATGCTGCACAAGCCGGCATGTTTGAAAATATGAGTGAAATCAAATTAAAATGCTACCAACCATAAAGAACTGCAATGTGGATAGAGCTGCTCATAGGTTTGCTTGGTTAGTTTTGGATGAATGGGGATGATGGTTGCGCGGAGGAGAAGGAAAGGGAGATTAACCTAATTGGCTTTAGGTTTTTGACATCCTGCTGTCTCCTGTTCTCAATCTAACCTCCTTGGCTGCCTCCATGGCTTCCATGGCTTTCCTTCTGCCACATCCCGCCCTCTGTACACTGCAACCTCCTGTTTTGACGCTATGGAGACAGCCTCTTACTGTGAATCACTGCCGGCTGCAGGATCCTGTAAGTGAGATCTGCAGGAAGGAAGACAGAAAGGGAGGAAAGGATTTTTTTTTTACTGCGGGAACAAAACCTTTTACCGTTCCCACGGTGTGATATAAAATTTTGTTCCTGCATCCCTCTGATGTCAGCGAACATTGATCCTAAGGGAGCGACACTCCCGATTTGTATGAGCGATCGCTCACATGCTCACCTTAAAGGGAACACTGATCCTGACCCTACAGTAGCTGTGATCAATGAAAATAAAGTCAAAGGATCTTTATTTATCTTATGCTTTTTACCATGATACCTAATTTCTGGGACATATGCATGCTTCTGCAATCTGTCCATATTTGTGCATATGGGGAAAAAACACCATTCCTGTGTGAGGAACTACCAGCCCAGAAGCAAAGTGCTACTCTGTGCTAGCAAAGTTCCTATTTCTGTAGTAACAAACCATTCCTTTTATACATTTATCTAACTGTGTGTAAGTGACAATCCTCACGTCTACTGTTTCTGCCACTGCTATCTCTGCATTGCGTACGTCTAGTAGCACTATAGAAATGATAAATAGTAGTAGTAGATCTCTGCTGGTGCCTCCCTTATCTAAAAACAACATCTGGCTTTACTTGTTCCTGCAAAACCAGTTTCACGACCTCCAACCACAAATCTTGCACAGCATAGTCCTAGGGCTTGTGTCCCATTGTTATTCACGCCTCCCTGTTGCTGTGCTTACAAGGAGAATGTTAGATAAGAACTTATGCTAGAATTCTGTCTGAACTAGTATAGTATCATTTGATGAATTCTTCTAAATGATCTTGAAGTCTGGAATCTATTCAGACTGATACTTATCTTGCTGATTTACAGAGTTGGGCAAACTTTGCTCCACAGACAGAAAGGCAGGCATCTTAAGAGTTACACAGTGGTCCACCATCTTATGGACCGCAGATTTATACAGAAGACAGATTGAGAGATTGGGGGAGAAGAAAGAACATAGACTCAGGGACTTAGAAGAGCAGAACAGAAGACTTAGGGACTCAGGGGAGAGGGCAGAGCAGAAGATGGATAGGACTTGAAGATTAGAGTGGGTAGAGGAGAGAAGGGTAGGACTCATGGAAGAATAGGGACTTCATGACCGAGTGAAAGAGTGAAAGGGAAGAGCAGAGAGCAAAGGACAGGAAAGAGCAAGTGGGAATTTGGAGGGACAGTAAGGATCTGGCAATTGGTAGGTATGAGCTGAGAGTATAAGTGAGAGTGTGAGAGGGAGATAAGAAAAAGGAGATAAAGGGCCAGAAGATGAGACATAGCGTGAATGACCTGAAGAACTGCAGAGAGGATGTGAGTCACTGAAAAGAGATGGAGGTTTTGTGAAGGGGTATGAGAGAGAAAAAGGATGGGTTTCTGAAGGAAGTGAGCAAGGATGAAGATAGTGAAGGAAGGGCAATAGAAGTTTGAGAAAGGAGTTAAAAATAAAACATTGGCCAGTAGACAACAAAAGAAATGAGTGAAAGGGAAACTGATGGGATTATTGAGGGGATGACAAGCAGTGGAGGGTAGATGAGGGCTAAAAGAATGAGTACAGAGTGTGGAAATGGGAGATTAGGTAGTGAATGAAAGAGGCGGTATATAAGACTGGGGAAAGAAACAAACAGAGGAGGAAATGGAAGTTCTGGAGAGGGGGTGAGAGAGATGGGAAAATCTGGTAGGTAGATGAAAAGTGATTAGAAGGAGACTAGGTATTGGAGAGCAAGAAAAGGGGAGAATGAGTAGTAAAATCATAGTAAGAAAAAGGGAGAATGAGTAGTAAAATCATATATGAGTGGATATAGAGGAAGAGAAGATAAAATTGGGAAAAGACAAAAAAGAAAGATGAATGTCAGACAAACATTGAGAAGAAAGGGAACAAGAGGAGAGAGAAGAATTGAAGAGACAAACATAGAAAAGAACTTAGAAGGTCGACACCGATAAAGTGGAAGAGAAATTGGGACCAACCAATTAGAGAAATAAAATGTCTAGATAAAAAAGAAAAAACTTGGAGGCAATATTGAGGCTACAGAGGTTTTTTTTTTAACATTGGTCATTGTGGGCTTTGCTAGACCTGGATATTCAGCATCAGGCCATACCTGGATACCGGCAGTAAATATCCAGATATCTAGCAGCTCTGGCACTTATTCAGGTGCTGGCAATATTCATACCAATATCCAGAAAAGTAGCCAGGTAAATTCAGGCAGAAGAAAGAAGCAGCATATTTGACTTGCTATGACATTGCCTCTGCTTTGTTTCTTCTTCACCAGATAAAGTTAGGACATGCTTTTTGCTGTCCTACCTTCATCCGGGTAGTTACCCAGTTAGCAGACTGAAAATTGCTGCTAATCAGGGAACTCCGGGCTCCACAAAGACTCTGCCTCCAGCACTAAATGGATAGTGCCAAGGCAGCCTGCCTGGGTTATTATGGGACCCTTTTACTAAGGTGCACTGAAAATTAGGCTATGCTAATGTATGTGTGTTTTGGGCATGCGCAGATCCATTTTTCAGCACGCCTGTAAAAAAGGCCTTTTTAAAATTTTTGCCAAAAATGGACGTGCAGAAAAATAAAAATTGGTGTTCGTCCATTTTGGGTCTGAGACCTTACCGCCAGCCATTGACTTAGCGGTAAGGTCTCACATGGTAACTGTGCGGTAATCATCTATGCGCACAGAATGATGATTACTGCCCGGTTTGTGCCACGCACCACAAAATAAAAATGATTTTTCTGGCACTTATAGCAGACACACGTCAAAAATGAAATTACCACAAGGTTAGTGACCACTGGGGGAGTAAGGGGAGGTCATCCCCAATTCCCTTCAGTGGTCATCTGGTCATTTCAGGCACCTTTTTGTGCCTTATTCGTAATAAAAACAGGTCTAGTTGAAAACGTCAAAATTTTAGTCCTGGACATCTTTGCTTTGTTCCATTATGGCTCAAAGACGTCCGAGTCTTAGGAACGCCCAAGTCCCGCCTTAAACATGCCTCCGATATGCCCCCTTGAGATTTGGACGTCCTTCCAACGGACTTCTGAGAAAGACGTCCAAAATGCGGTTTCGATTATACCGATTTGGACATCTCTGTGAGATGGACGACCAAATGCTGATTTATGTCACTGGCATTGGAATATAAGTGTGTTGCTTCTCAAAAGATACCACAGATTTTTTTTTACGTTCATCATTTTTATTAAGAATTTTCAAATTGTACAACAATACAATGATACAAAAACATATGAAGAGAATATAAACCTTATTATCAAGGAGGAAAGGTGGAGTAAACAGTAAGGACACAGCTACAGCATGCATCAAAAAATCAAGGAGCATGATGAAGAAATAATATTCCAAAAGAATATACTAAGGGAATAATATCTCTTAATCATATATATTGGAACAAAAGAGCTTGAGAGGTTCCCATATTTTTAGAAAAGCAGTACCACAGTTTTAATATATTTATATATTATTCTATGATGAGTTGCATGGGCAAATACCCTAGCTGTATTATTAGGGAATGTGAAGTGTGTGTTACAGAACTGAAAGATGCAGGTTTATAGTGACATTCTGTCTCATCCTGAATAGATTCCAGACTTCAAGATCATTTAGAAGAATTCATCAAATGATACTATCAAAAACTTACACTGGTAATTTTACTGGGTAGCTGAACTTACGAGGCCAGTGGTTCCCAAACCTGGTCCTGGAGGCACCTCAGCCAGTCAGGATTTCAGGATATCCACAATGAATATTCATGAGACAGATTTGCATGTGCAGCCTCCACTGTATGCAAATCTCTTTTGTGAATATTTATTGTGGATATCCTAGAAACCTGACTGGCTGAGGTGCCTCCAGGACCAGGTGTGGGAACCACTGTACTAGGTGTTTCTTTATGCATAAACGACTGTTGTAAATATTCTTGTAATTGTGTTTATAACTAATTTAGATGTGGGGAATGGGAGAGCTGTAAGGAGATAGACGTGTTCCTCTATTGCCTCTCCAAATGCATCTGTTTAGAGAAGCCACTGATGTTGAGGTGCCTTTACCAGCAACTCTAAAGCCTGGCATGCCTTCTCTTGATTCCAGCCCAAATCTCATCTTCTTCCAGAATTAAGGGACCCTTTTACTAAGCCACGAAAGCGTCTGCGCGTGCCCAACATAAGCCAAAATGAGTAGGATATTGCCATTTTCCTTAGGGAAGAGGCCTTGCTGAAGCATGTAATTTAGGTGGGATGTGAGGTCTGCTATGAAGCGGTCAGGGGCGAATTTCATTAGGTAGTTGGGACAGGTATCTAGTTTACAGTGAGTGTTGGAAAACCTACTAATCGCCTGGGTAACTGTTTCGACAGTAAGGAGGGCAAAGTTTAACCAGGTCCGATCTGCCGGGTATTCTCCAATGGTTGGGTCCAATTCATTAAGGAAGTTTTCAATGTCGGTGTTGCTCTGAGGTAGCATGTTGCGTAGGTTTACAATTTTTTCATCGCAGGTTTATCTGCAGATGGGATATTTTATTTATTTATTGCATTTGTATCCCACCTCATCCCACCTATTTGCAGGCTCAACGTGGCTTACATAGTATTGATAACATAGTTATTCCAGTGAATCAAGTATAGTTAGTATTGTGTATAGATTAGTTAAGGGATGGAAGAAGAAGGAAGGGATTTATTAGGGTATTTATAGAAGGTGGGCTTTCATAACTGAATGGGCTGGTGAAGTGGGTTAGTGGGGCTGTAGGTTCTCACTGTAGGCCTTGTTGAAGAAATATCTGCATTTGTGGTAGTGACCAAGTTGGTGTCTAGGAGTTTGTTCATGAGCTGGTATAATTTCCAACCTTATTGTCCAAGAGCTTCAGCAAACTCCCAGGGCAGGATGAAGAAAAAGAAAGAAAAAAGAAAAGGAACCCAAGTGGGTTCAGTAGTTCTGTAGAATCCACTCCTCTTAGGAGACCCCCCCCCCCCCACTCACTGATCTATCACACACTCCGTTCTGACCTCAGTACTCAATGTCACTTAGAACAATGAAGTCACTAGCAAGAGACGCTTTTGTGATAGCATTACATAAGTAAAAGTTCAAGCAAAATAAATAAAATTAGGAATTATAAGCCTCAGGTTTTCATTTTAAATTTTCTTTTAAAACTGCCCTGCTTAAAAGGTATGTCTTTTTCTCTCTCCAGAATACTTATATAAGATCCAAGCGAGATGGTGAAGAAAAGAAAACAAGAAGTGTTTGTGTGCCATGTATACCAGATATGATACCAACAAAACCCAAGCCATAGATGACATTTACAACCAGCACCCAAGGTACGAAGCAAGAAATGTTCTCACCTATTCTCCAGGTTAGGATGTATAAAACAGCGGCATAGCTACAGGAGGCCACAGGGGCCTGGGCCCCCCAAATTGGCTCTAGTGCCCCTGGTTTGGCTGGCGGGGGTCCCCAACCCCTACCAGCTGAAGCATTTGTCCTGAGCTGGTCTTGCCGCATTGCCTGTCCTGCTCTTCTCAGTCACATCGTGCAGGCTCATTTTAGTGAAACTGAGCATAGACGACGAGGTGGAGTATAGTCATCTCCTAGCAATGGAGCTGCATCTTTGGGCCTCGGAGATGTGGAAAAAAACCCGGCTGTTGTGACTACGGAGTCCTTGTGGGACGCTATTCAAGGTTTGAATTCTTCCCTTCAATCTTTTTCAAACTCTTTCACAGGTGAAGTTTTGTTATTGAAGGAAAACTTTAAGACTCTGTCAGTAGATCTTGGTCTTCAGTCCACTAAGGTGGGTGCTTTGGAAGAAGACGTCAAGAAATTGCAGAAGCTGTGACAGATAGGGATACTCTGACTTGTAAGCTAGAGTATCTGGATAATCAATGTAGGAGGAACAACTTGAGATTTTAAAATGTATCTAAGTCGCCATTAATTCTGGCATTGGAAATGCTGAAGAAGCATTTCCTAGAGATTTTGGGACTTCCAGATGAGGGCTGTCCGCCAATATCTAACAGGAATCTCAAGAAGTTCCACCGGGAGACCTCATTCTGAATTGAATCTCACTGAATTTTTCGAAAGTTCTTTGGATGTTATTAGTGACTGCCATGGAACCGGACAGAAATAGTATTTTCCATTTATATTTTTGTCATATGAATGCAACATTTTTGTGTTCAAAAGTTTAAATTTTTCCTGATCTGGTTAGAGATACTCAGGAGAATGGAATTCTTGGCCTTGAGGCCTAGAGTTCTTTCCCTGAGTGGTTCCTTTGTATTAAAATTTTCTTCTAGTTATTTGGTATCTCTAAATCTTATTAACTATGTATTCTTTGACCCCAAGAAGCTGTTTGAGTTTATTTCTGTTAAAGAAGTTGAAAGAAATGTCTACTTGAATGATCCCGCTTGTTAGTGTAATGCTGGTTAGACTGGTTGCATTTGCTTTTCCTCTTCTCGCTGCTTGTATTTAATCTTGTATTAATGAGTATTTTTTTTAAGGTTTAAATTTCATTGTATCTTGGCCTAACTATTTGTGGACTAAGTTAGACAATATTTTCTTGTTTATTATTTTCTTGTAATTGTTATGAGTGTTTTTATTTTTGCTATATTTGCTGGTATCATCCAATAGTTCATTCTTTGGATGTTATGAATTGTTGAACATTATAAATAAAAAGTAAAAAAAAAAAGAATTGAGTTCATTCCTGATGCAGTAAGCAAATGGTAACTGCATTTTATTTATTTACTTACATATTTATATTCTGACTAAAGCTTAGCAGATTGCAACTTAAACATACACAATCATAAAAATATTACAAAACAAACAAAAAATAACAAAAACAATGTGTACATAAAGCCAGAAACAATACACACACATACACACAAATCTAAAAAGGCAACAGAGAAGGAACAAAAAATTCAAAAAATCTGTACACCAGTTAAAGACTAGGGGTCTTTTACAAAAGATTAGAGCATGCTATTTGCAGCAGGGTCCACAGAAATAAAATGGGTCCTGTGGCAGATAACATGACCAATCTTTAGTGAAAGAGCCCCTAAAGTGGAAAGACCTGTATAAACAAGAATATTTTCATAAATCCATCATGTCAGTCAATAGTAATGAACGGAATATTCTAGAAATGCATTCAAAAGCCCACATGACAATTTAAAGAGCTGTGACAATTCTTATATTGTGAAAAGGTCTACATAAACAGGAGCGCCTTCAACTGTTTCTTAAATCCCGCCATGTCAACCAGCAACCTCAAAGAAACAGGAAATCTGGCCCTGTGATTAAAAAATGAGCAGTACTGTATTTTAGTAACATGTATACTAATAAGCGACAAAATGGACAAATGCTGAGTATCCTGAGGGCCCCTTTTACAAAGCGTGGTAAGCCCAATGCGGGCTTACCTCTCGTTAAAAAAGAAGTACGGCCGGGCTACCTCAGCAGCCCGGTGATAGTTCCCACCCCCAGCGCACCGTCATATCTAGAGCTACAAACATATATTTATTTTTGTAGCGCCAGTGTGCATCCAGCGGCAATCGGGCAGTGCCGCACACTGCACAGTTACCGCTGGGTTAGCGTGGGTGGCGGTAAGGGCTCCCCCCCCCCCCCCCCAAAGTTGCTACATGGCAAATGCTTCACTTGCCACAAGACCATTTCCTGAAAAAAAAGAAAGACCTACCTTTTACCCACTGCGGTAAAAGGGGGCCTCGGTGCAATGTCAAACGGAGAGATGCTCTCACAAAACTGCTTCTGGTCACAAGATCAGTGCTCTGTGCGTTTATCTTTTTGGTCCATTTTTTAAAAAAAAACAACTGACAAAGTGAAAAACGCACAACATCAAGCCATTGGGATGTAGGAGGGACAGTGGCATTCCTAGGGTGGCTGACACCCGGGGCGGATCGCCGATGTGCCCCCTCCCCGGGTGCAGCGCGACCCCCCCACCCCCGGCGAAAGGACACTCCCCTTCACCCCAGGGTGCATTTTTACCTGCTGAGGGGGTGCCGCGCACCTGTCGGCTTCGCTCGTTCCATGCTCCCTCTGCCCTGGAACAGGAAGTAACCTGTTCCGGGGCAGAGGGAGCACGGAACGAGCAGAGCCAACAGGCACGCGGCACCCCCCCAGCGGCGTGCACCCGGGGTGGACCACCCCCACTGCCCCCCCCCCTTGGTATGCCACTGAGGAGGGGCCATTATTTTTAGTAGACTGGCCATACAGACATCCTAGGAAATCAATGGGGCACCCTAGGGTGCACTGCAGTAGACTTTAAATAAATGCTCCCAGGTACACTTCTCACTATTGCTCCATTATCTTGTCTGCTGAACCTCCCAAAACCAACTACCCCCAACTGTGCACCACTACAATAGCTCTTATGGCACCTATATGTGGGTACAGTGGATTTCTGGTGAGTTTTAGAAGACTCACAGTTTTCACCATAAGTGTAACAGGTAGTGGGGAGGCATGGGCCTGGGTCCACCTGTCTGCAATGCACTGAACCCACCACTAGACTACTCCAGGGGCCTGCATTTTTCTCTAAAGGAACTGAGTATGACATCTGAGGTTGACATAGAGTCTGGTAAGTAATGCTTTTAATCACATTTTGGGGTGGGTAAGAGGGTATCAGTGACAACTGGGGGAGTGAAGGAGTCATCCCTGATTCCCTCCATTGGAAATCTGATCATTTATGGCACCTTTTTGTGCCTTCTAAAAACAGGTCTAGCTCAAAACATCCTAGTTTTAGTCCTGGACAGCTTTGTTTTGTTCCCTTATAGCTCAAAAATGTCTAAGTGTTAGGAACGCCCAAATCCTGCTGCCCTTAACAAGCCCCCAACATGCCCCCTTGAGATTTGGATGCACTGCAGATGAATAGCATAGGAAAACATCTGAAAAATAGGTTTTGATAAAACTGATTTGGACGTCTTTGTGAGAAAAACATCTAATGGTGCTTTATGCCACATTTTAGACTTTTTTCTCTTTCGAAAACGAGCCCCAAAGTTGCCTCATCCATCAAAGATCTTTCTAATTAAAGCATTAATCTGGAATTCCATTGAGGTTACCCCCAACACTTCCAATGCGATTTCAAATGGGAAATGAGAGCTGCCAATACATATCCCTCTATCTATCATAGTAACATAGTAACATAGTAACATAGTAGATGATGGCAGAAAAAGACCTGCACGGTCCATCCAGTCTACCCAACAAGATAAACTCACATGTGCTACTTTTTGTGTATACCTTACCTTGATTTGTACCTGTCCTTTTCAGGGCACAGACCGTATAAGTCTGCCCAGCACTATCCCCGCCTCCCAACCACCAGCCCCACCTCCCACCACCGGTTCTGGCACAGACCGTATAAGTCTGCCCAGCACTATCCCCGCCTCCAAACCACCGGCTCTGGCAGACCGTATAAGTCTGCCCAGCACCATCTCCGTCTCCCGCCACCGGCTTTGCCACCCAATCTCGTCTAAGCTCTTTAGGATCCATTCCTTCTGAGCAGGATTCCTTTATGTTTATCCCACGCATGTTTGAATTCCGTTACCGTTTTTGTTTCTACCACCTCCCACGGGAGGGCATTCCAAGCATCCACTACTCTCTCCGTGAAAAAATACTTCCTGACATTTTTCTTGAGTCTGCCCCCCTTCAATCTCATTTCATGTCCTCTCGTTCTACTGCCTTCGCATCTCCGGAAAAGGTTAGTTTGCAGATTAATACCTTTCAAATATTTGAACGTCTGTATCATATCACCCCTGTTTCTCCTTTCCTCCAGAGTATACATGTTCAGGTCCGCAAGTCTCTCCTCATACGTCTTGTAACGTAAATCCCACACCATTCTCGTAGCTTTTCTTTGCACTGCTTCAATTCTTTTTACATCCTTAACAAGATACGGCCTCCAGAACTGAACACAATACTCCAGGTGTGGCCTCACCAACGACTTATACAGGGGCATCAACACCCCCTTTCCTCTGCTGGTCACACCTCTCTCTATACAGCCTAACAACCTTCTAGCTAGGGCCACCGCCTTGTCACACTGTTTCGTCGCCTTCAAATCCTCAGATACTATCACCCCAAGATCCCTCTCCCCATCCGTACCTATCAGACTCTCCCCACCTAACACATATGTCTCCCGTGGATTTCTACTCCCTAAGTGCATCACTTTGCATTTCTTCGCATTGAATTTTAATTGCCAAACCTTAGACCATTCTTCTAGCTTCCGTAGGTCCTTTTTCATGTTTTCCACTCCCTCTGGGGTGTCCACTCTGTTACAGATCTTAGTATCATCCGCAAATAGGCAAACTTTACCTTCTAACTCTTCGGCAATGTCACTCACAAATATATTGAACAGAATCGGCCCCAGCACCAATCATTGAGGCACTCCACTACTCACCTTTCGCTCCTCCGAGCGAATTCCATTCACCACCACCCTCTGGCGTCTGTCCGTCAACCAGTTCCTAATCCAGTTCACCACTTTGGGTCCTATCTTCAGCCCATCCAGTTTATTTAAGAGCCTCCTGTGGGGAACCGTGTCAAAAGCTTTGCTGAAATCTAAGTAGATTACGTCCATAGCTTGTCCCTGATTCAATTCTCCAGTCACCCAATCAAAGAAGTCAATGAGATTCGTTTGGCACGATTTCCCTTTGGTAAAACCATGTTGTCTCGGATCTTGCAACTTATTGGCTTCCAGGAAATTCACTATCCTTTCCTTCAGCATCGCTTCCATTACTTTTCCAATAACCGAAGTGAGGCTTACCGGCCTGTAGTTTCCAGCTTCTTTCCTATCACCACTTTTGTGAAGAGGGACCACATCCGCCGTTCTCCAATCCCTTGGAACCTCTCCCGTCTGCAAGGATATACTAAACAAATCTTTAAGAGGACCCGCCAGAACCTCTCTGAGCTCCCTCAATATCCTAGGGTGGATACCATCCGGTCCCATGGCTTTGTCCACCTTTAGCTTTTCAAGTTGTTCATACACATTCTCTTCCGTGAACGGTGCTCTATCCACTTCAATCTCATTTGTACTTATTCCAGTCCCTCGCGGTCCTTCTCCAGGATTTTCTTCTGTGAAAACAGAATAGAAGTATCTATTTAGCAAATTTGCTTTTTCTTCATCATTATCCACATAGCGGTTCGCAGTATCTTTTAGTCTCACAATTCCCTTTTTAGTCATTCTCCTTTCACTAATATACCTGAAGAAAATTTTGCCACCCCTCCTTACATTTCTAGCCATTTGTTCTTCCGTTTGTGCTTTCGCCAGATGTATCTCTCTTGGCTTCTTTCAGTTTCATCCAGTATTCCTCCTCGTGTTCCTTTTCTTGAGTTTTTTTGTATTTCTGGAATGCCAACTCTTTAGCCTTTATTTTCTCAGCCACTTGCTTGGAGAACCATATCGGTATCCTTTTTCTCTTGCTTTTATTTACTTTCCTTACATAAAGGTTCGTGGCCCTATTTATAGCTTCTTTCAGCCTGGACCACTGTCCTTCCACTTCTTGTATTTCCTCCCATCCCATCAGCTCCTTCCTCAGGTATTCCCCCATTTTACTAAAGTCAGCATGCTTGAAATCCAGGACTTTGAGTTTTGAGTGGCCACCCTCCTCTTCAGCCGTCATATCAAACCAAACCGTTTGATGGTCACTGCTGCCCAGGTGGGCACCCACTTGGAATTTGACACATTATCCCCATTTGTGAGTACCAGATCTAGCGTCGCTCCCTCCCTTGTGGGTTCCATCACCATTTGTCTGAGCAAAGCACTTTGAAAAGCATCCACGATCTCTCTACTTCTTTCCGATTCCACAGACGGAACCTTCCAATCTACATCCGGCAAATTGAAATCTCCCAACAACAGCACCTCTCTTTTCTTCCCCAACTTTTGAATATCAACGATCAGATCTTTATCTAGTTCTTCCAATTGTGTCGGGGGTCTGTAGACAACACCCACGTGGACAGAGGTTCTAGCCTCTCTTTTTAAGGTGATCCATATCGCTTCTTCCTTTCCCCAGTTCCCTGTCATTTCAGTCGCTGTGATATAATTTCTTACATACAGAGCTACTCCTCCACCTTTACGCCCCTTTCTATCCTTCCTAAAAAGATTATAGCCTAGTATGTTTGCATCCCATTCATGGGAACCATTGAGCCATGTCTCTGTGATTGCAACTATGTCCAAGTCTGCCTCCAACATCAGGGCATGAAGGTCATGAACTTTATTGCTTAGACTGCGAGCATTTGTGGTCATCGCTTTCCATCTACATTTCCTAGCATGTGTTTCGGTTTTAGTGATTTGGGGGTGTCTTTTCTCTTTGGGTACCTTCATATCTTTTTGTTCCACCTTCCTTGCTTTTTCTTTCGCCTCAGTTTTATTTTCAGGAACATCACAGTGCTGTAGTGGAGCAAAAGAATTCTGTAGGGGCAACACTTGTGAGGGCGGATGCTTCTGTGTCACATAACGAAGCCTGCCTGAGTCTACTGTGAACCATCTATTCTTAGGTGGTATTATCCTTTGAGGCAGTGGTGAGAATTTGGTATGATTCTGTGCAGTATGATTTTGTGCAATCCTAGAAGTTGCTTTAAGTGCATTCAATTCCTGCTTTACTTTGCTGAGCTCCTGTTTTAAACTAGCAAGCTGAAGACAGATAGGACAAGCTTTAAGTCTCCAGAAGCTTGAGACTTAAAGCTTGTCCTATCTGTCTTCAGCTTGCTAGTTTAAAACAGGAGCTCAGCAACATCATTTCAAGATGTTGATTCGCTGACACCGAGATTTCGGTGCCCCAGTGCTCTATGCTTGTGCCAATTCTATAATGGTATCTTGGTACCAAGATTCCGTTACAGAATACTAGCGTAAGTCAGCATTGGCACCACGGGCATAGCCAGATCTTGAAGTAGGGGAGGGTCCAGAGCCCAAAGTGAGTGGGCACATTTTGGCCCACCTCCCCGCCTCCACATACCTTGGCTGACGGGGGTCGTACATGCTCAGTTTCACTAAAACCAAACATGCATGCGATGAGAGGGAAGCAGGGCAGGCAATGTAAGGAGAGCAGCGCTGGAGAAATGCTTCAGCTGGCAGGAGTTGGGGACTCCCACCAGCCAAACCATAATTCATGCCTAGCATCAAATCAGCATGAACGCATGAGGAGGGTGGAGTTTTCAGTACATAGGTCAAAGCGGTATATAAGTGTTTGAATGAATGAATGAATGAATCATAGCAATTGACCCTCCATATGACAGGGAAATCACTGGGTTGGCAGCAATAAGGGTATGTTGGGTGCGTTTCACTGACACTTAGACGATGTCAACATAGTTGCACTCTACTTTTGTCAATAATGGTGACATGATGCTGTGGTGAGACTTAAGATGCTGCATGATTCTGTACAGAGAACAATTAGGAGAAACGTGTAAGAGACAAACAGAGGGGTGTGCAAGTTTCACGACTGCACACAACGAATGTTGTGTAGGTGCAAAGTTCACATCGCTTGAAAGTGGATGTGGCTGAGGTGGTGTCGGAGAGTGTGGGAAACCTCCTGCAGCTGTGGGACCTTCACATGTGTGGTTTTAGCCACACTTTGCCTGCTTCATCTGATGTACCTCTTCAACCTAGGTGAGTGAAGATGGAGGGAGAAGGTAAACAGGTAGTGTGACATATACAATGGGTGCAGACATCCTGACAGGGAAGAAATTGTGCACACCTCTGCTAATCTTTAGGACACACACATAACAGAGGATCTGCAAGAGAAGAAGATGCTTTTAAGGTGTTTTTGTGGGTGATAGATAGTACATTCCAACTCTGTTTTCTCCACACCTTAAGATAACCCTTTTTGGCCTGGATACAGGGAAAGTGATGCTTGCATCAACAGATGCTGGCTTGGGATTCAAACCCATGGAGGTGGGATGAGAAATCAGATGCCTTAACTGCTAGGCTATCAGTAATTGTACATGTTTGCTGAGGCAAGCCTCACAGAAACATTAAAGGGTCTACCTTCACGTGTGGAGGGGAAATGCATCTCATAAGGTACAAACAGTGGCTACAGGGAAGGCTGTGCTATGTCTTCTATTCTGACTACAGAATTGGTTTATAGCCAATGTGCATGCAATTTGATGTCAGTGGTTGTGGGTTCAAAACCCCTGTATCCAGGCTGTGCTCCCAAACATTTTTGATCCCAACATGTGGGACCTCACCTCACCTACTCCCAAGTGTAGAAGTTATTGAGCTGTCTGGTTAGGTTGACAAACATGGTAAAATGCACACAGAGCTGTGTGCCCTGCACAGTCGCAACACATGTGTGAGCTGTTATGTGCTGTGAGACGCACGTGAGTCCAAAGTGAGACTTGAATTTTACACCCTCACAATAGTGATGTGCTGTGACAGAGATTCAAGTGAGGGTGACAGTTCTGATCATAATGTTATGGTGACAATGGGAGTGGTGTGAGAAAAACTCTGGGACGGATTATGAATTGGTTATTAGACAGAAAACAGAGGATAGGGTTAAATGGTCATTTCTCTCAATGGAAGTGGGTGAACAGTGGAGTGCCACAGGGACCTGTACTGGGACCTGTTCTATTTAACAATTTATAAATGATACGGAAACCGTAACGACGATGATACAAAATTATTCAAGGATGTTAAAACATGTGCGAACTGTGAAATATTGCAGGAAGACCTTAGGAAACTGGAAGACTGGGCATCCAGATAAAATTTAATGTGGACAAATGCAAGGTGATGCACATCGGAAAGAATAATCCGAATCATAGTTACCTGATGCTAAGGTCCACCTTGGGAGTCAACGCTCAAGAAAAAGATCTGGATGTCATTATAGATAATATGCTGAAATCTGCTCAGTGTGTGGCAGCGGCCAAAAAAGCAAACAGGATGCTAGAAATTATTAGGAAAGAGATGGTGAATAAAACCGAAAATACTATAATGCCTCTGTATCGCTCCATGGTGCATCCACACCTTGAGTATTGCGTTCAGTTCTGGTCGCCGTATCTCAAAAATAATATAGAGGAATTTGAAAAGGTTCAAAGAAGAGCGACCAAAATGATAAAGGGGATGGAACTCCTCTCAGATGAGGAAAGACTAAAGATGTTAGGGCTCTTCAGCTTGGAAAGAGACAGATGAGGGGAGATATGACTGAGCTGTTCAAAATCCTGAGTAGCGTAGAACGAGTAGAAATAAACCAATTTTTTACTTGTTCTAAAAGTATAAAGTCTAGGGACACGAGGAAGTTACATGGAAATACTTTTAAAACAAATAAGAGAAAATATTTTTTTACTCAACAAATAGTTAAGCTCTGGAACTCTTTGCTGGAGGATGTAGTAACAGTGGTTAGCATATCTGGGTTTAAAAATGTTTGGACAAATTCCTGGAGGAAAAGTCCACAGTCTGCTTTTGAGACAGACATGGGAAGCAACTGCTTGCCCTGGGATTTGTAGTATGGAGTGTTGCCACGATGTGGGTTTCTGCCAGGTACTTGTGACCTGGCTTGGCCACTGTTTTGAAAACAGGATACTGGGCTAGATGGACCATTGGTCTGACCCAGTATGGCTACTCTTATGTTCTTATGTACGTATTACTATGATTCATAGCCATAATTTGAGACACATTGTGCCTTAATAATGCACATACCTGGTGACCCTCCCTGACTGGTCACAGCCTGGGTTAGTCAGTAACAGGTTACAGATCTCACAGTGCACAAAGGTGTGGATATATCACTCCCAGGGCCGGGGGGCACAACATACGCATCCCCCCCCCCCCCCCCAATGTACTAAATTCCTACAGTACATCACAGGCCCTGATGTGAGCTACTGTGCACATTGTCAGCTCCTTTCTGTTCACCTTCTCTTCTGTGGTTAAGGTGGCCCCTGCAGCTGTGTCTCAATGGTGGCCACGACATATGACCTACTAGTGGGAGCCATTTTAACAAAGGATGAGAGCTGCTTGCACGTGCCATTTGCCAAGTGGCATCCACAACAAATGTTCCACTCCATGTGGAAACTCAAACGCTTGAAACAATTTTTCCCTGATACAAACAATGGTACTAAGCCACGTAGACTACTGCAATGGAATTTATGCGGGATGCAAAGAACAAATCTTAAAGAAACTTCAAACCGCACAAAATAAGGCAGCTAGGCTCATATTTGGAAAAATGCGATTTGAAAGCGCAAAACCCCTCCGCGAAAAGCTACACTGGCTCCCAATCAAAGAACGCATTGTGTTCAAAATCTGCATCCTGGTTCACAAAATCATCTATGGTGAAGCCCCGGGATACATGACAGACCTGATCGACTTACCAACTAGAAACATATCCAAATCAACACAAACATTCCTAAACCTGCACTACCCAAGCTGCAAAGGACTTAAATACAAACCAACTTAAGCATCCAGTTTCTCCTACATAAGCACGCAACTGTGGAATGCACTCCTAAAAGCCTTGAAATCAACGTATGACCACCTAAACATCCGTAAATCACTAAAAACTAACCTGTTTAAAAAGGTATACCCTACTGATCCAACTTAAATGCCTGACCACTGTAACACAACAAATCTAAATTGCGTGATGGACATAACCCAACTCTTCCGTTCACGATTCCCTAATGTGGCTGTGCCACACGAACTTTATCCTATCATAACATCACATTGTATTTGTTCACACTGGAGTCTGCAAACGCCTCTCCGGTACTCTGGAAGCCACATTGAGCCGGCAAATAGGTGGGAAAATGTGGGATACAAATGTAACAAATAAATAAATAAATGTTGCCAAAGTTATGCTGGAGAGGAGGTATGGACAGTGATAGTCATCCTGCATGCAGCCATCGTGACATGCTGGCCAATAACCACCAGACTGACACAAGAGCCTTTACCATATGTTGATTGGGTGGCAGGACCGAGGGGCTAATGCGGACATTTTGCGCAGCCATTGCTGATATCTGTGTTACAATCCCCTTTTGGCAACTGAAGTATACCGGCCCTGGTGTATGTCATTCACACACACCCAGGCCGCGTTCTCCCACAGCTTGGTGACAGAACACCCCCACAGAGCAATTACTCCCATCACACAGCCTTCCCAGTACACCATAGGTTGATTGGCATGCGCCAACGCCACGCACACTGCTTAACACGCCAGTGTCAGTAGCACAGCCCTTATATGGTGTGTATCTGAGGTAGCACCAACATGCCCCCTAGATGCATTACTCCCAGCCACACTACATTTGGCACTAGCACACACCAAAATCTGCGGTGTGTGCATTTGCGCTAGTTTTCATAGCGCAGTTTAGTAAAAGGACCCTTAGGTGTGTTATCCACGTGGAACATGCACTCAGAAAAAGTTCTAGGGAGGTGGTAGAGACAAAAACAGTGACAGAATTCAAAAAGGTGTGGGATTAACAGAGAGGATGGTATAAAAAAATGTTAATTGGCTGCAAGTGTGATACTTGGATGGCGACTCTGGCTACTCTGGCGACTGAGGCTGGTGCCAGGCAGACTTTGTAGGTCTGTGTTCTGCATATGGCAATCCTGTTTAGGATAGGCTCGAAAGGGCTTCAACGGCAACTTCAGTAGCTGGAGCTGAGGATAGTGCTGGGTAGATTTTTACAGTCTGGGTCCCACAAATAAGAAGACGGATTCAGATAGGCTGGAGTGGACTTTAACGGCAACTCCAGCAGTTGGAACAAAAGGACAGAGCCGGGCAGATTTCTTTGGTCTATGTTCCAGAAACACTGAAGAAAGACCATGATCAAGTATATAATATCACATTCATTGTGATTTAATCATGAATTGATAATGAGTGCAACTGTTGGGCAGACTGAATGAACTGTTCAAGGTCTTTATCTGCCGTCACTTACTATGTTATTATGTAAGGGCTGGAGACAGGAACGCTAAGGCAAGGGCTGAAGACAGGAATGCTGAGGGAAAGGCTGGAGACAGTAAGGCAGGCACACACCTTGGCAGGGCTAAGCTGGACTGGGCAAGGCAAGGCACAGCACACAGGGCAACATAATCAAGGCAGGGCTGATGTTGTGAAGGCAATGTAGGAAAAGCTCTGGGCCCCTGAAATAGTCCTGTCATGATGATGTCAGCAGGTGGCATCCCGGGTTCTCCCCGCTGCGAGCCCTTTAAATTATCAGCCTAAGGAAGCCAGATTCCACCGGCACGAGATGGGAGCGGATGAGCTCAAGCAAGCACTGAAAACAGTGGTGCCAGCAGCCTGCCATGCTGACAGACCAGCCTGGGAGCCTCCTGCGGAGGCCATGGAACAGGTGAACCGGGGTATGGGGCCTGGACTGGCTGTGATAGTACCTTCCCCCAAAAGGCCCTGTTTGGCATGGTCCAATAGAGCATGGACTTGGATTGCTGGTTCCCAAGAGTTTTCTTCAAGTCCAAGGCCCTTCCAGGCGATGAAGTACTGGAGTTTACCCTTCACTCTTCTGGATTTCATATTCAGCATCTGGGTCTACAACAATGCGGTTCGATGTCGGTGGGGTTTGGCTTTTCCATCGCAGAATGACTGGTTTGAGAAGGGAGATATGGAATGTGCCATGAACATGCAGAGTGGCAAGCATGAAAGGATGAAAGGATATGGCCCAATGAAACAAGGGGCGAATTTAGTGAATGGAGTCTTGAGGTACAAGACCAGATCTCCAGAGCAGAATTGAAGAGCCGGGCACCTCTTATTGTCCGCTTGCCTCTTGTACCTCTCAGCGACTTGGATTAGAAGTTCCCACATAGTCTTCCAGAGGTTAGTGAGGGACTGAGTAGCAGCTTCCACAGCTGTTACTGTAGGTGTCAGAGGTATCATCAGCAGTACTTTTGGGTGTTGTTCAAACACAATCATGAGTGGAGATGTCCCCGAGGACTCGCTCACATGGTTATTGTAGCAGAATTCTGACCACTGTAACAGCTGTGACCAATCACCTTGCTGGAAAGAGATGTAGCTTCACAAGAAGGATTTCAAAATCTTGTTGACCCTCTAAGTTTGGCCATTAGTCTGGGGATGGCACCCAGAGGAATAGTCCAGTCTGATCTGCAGAGTTCTACAAAGGTTTTTGCCACAATAGACACAAATGGACACAATAGAATCCAGAAGGCTGTGCAGCTTTCAACTCCTAACCCTTATTCACTTGTTCAGAATCCTTATTTTATCATCCTCACTTTAATATTCCCTTATCTCTTGTTTGACCTGTTTGTCTGTCCTAATTAGATTGTAAGCTCTGTCGAGCAGGGACTGTCTCTTCATGTTCAAGTGTATAGCGCTGCGTACGTCTAGTAGCGCTTTAGAAATGATAAGTAGTAGTAGTAGGTGGAAGATCTCCCTTAAAAATTGTTGGGCCAATGCAGGGGCGGTGGGTAGTCTGGGCAAGGAAATGAAGTGAGCCATCTTCCAGAACCAATGCACGATGACCTATATGATGGTCAAACTGTCAGATTTGGGAGGTCAGGGATAAAATTCATGGCTATATGTTTCCATGGTGCTGCTGGTATCGGGAGTGGTTGAAGAAGCCCTCATGGGAGTGAGTGGAAAGGCTTGTGCTGAGCACAGATGGAGCAGGAGGTCACATAATTCCGTTCATCCTCTATGGCCACCAGTAGATTTGTGAAATGAGTTCCAACATTACCTGACCTCCGGGAAGGCCCACCATCTTAGACTCTTGTCCCCACTTCAGTACCCTGTCCCAAAGACGTTTGGGTACCACAGTTTTAGTGTTGGATCCTCTCATTAGAAATATATTAGTGCATCCGGAAATTCAGGGGGTGACCTTTAAAGCTTTAACTTTTGCAGATGACTTATTAGTTTACCTCACTGATCCTCAACCTTCGCTTACAGCACTGGTCTTAGTCATTTATTTTAGATGTACATAAAATACTCTGTTAACAGGGAGAAAACCCCAACAAGGACATTTCTCTCCTGGTAGGTTCTCCTTACTAAGATTCAAAATGGATACATTTTTATAGGCTAACCCACAGATGTGGTCATGAATCCATTCCATTCAAGAAATGACAAATACAAGCATTGGGGTGGTTAGACTGAAAACACATAGAAAATCTCAGGACCATAAATCTATCACCATGGTGCCTAAGTAGGGAAAGAGTAAACATTCCTATAGACTAATGCTGTCCAATTCACGATTCAAATCGATTCTTTGATTCATTTTCGTTGAATCGATTCGAATCGATTAGTTTCTTTAAAAAATCAATTTTTTGGGGGGGTCACGTGATGCTTTAGAGCGAGGCGGACGTGAATCTGGGCTCTCCCGGTCCTCGACTCGATCTTTTGATATAAAAGACCCTGCAAACGCGAGGTGAGACTAAAACTTCGCCGTTGATTAAATCCGAGAACTGCATGGACAAATATATGAGCGTCGTTTCAAAGACAATGCCCCCCAAAAGCGCAAAAAAAGAAAAAGAACCGGCGAAGGTGGCGGGAGGCCTAGAGGTCGGAACGTCACCACACGCCTCGGGGGCGTTCACGACCGAGCAATTACAACAGTTGGCAGAAGTGGTGAGTGCCGCGATTGATCCGAAATGGGAGAAAATTGCAGTGCAATTGAACGCATTAGAGTCACTCACCGCAGAAACAACGAAAAGGACAGGGGAGCTGGAACAGCATATGACGGTTCTAGAAAACACGCTGACCCCCGCGCAACAAAGGCTGACCAAGATGGACGCCAAATTAGAGACTTTTCAGGAGAAGCTTGACGAACTTGAAAACCGCTCCCGCCGAATGAACCTCCGAATCGTGGGGTTTCCAGAGTCTGTGGGAGCCTCAGTACTAATATCAGTGTTGGAGAAATGGCTAGCAACCGAGTTTGCGCTATCGGACCACGCGGGGCCCTTGTGCTTGGAAAGAGCACACCGCGTGGGTAAGCAACAAGATGGCCGACGAAACCCCAGAACAGTGATTCTAAAGGTGCATAATTACATTCATAAGGATGAAATTTTGCGGGGGTTTCGGCAGAAGCGAAATGAGGTTAAATTTGATGGACATCAAATATTAATATTTCAAGACTATTCAGCAGGGCTCCAGGAAAAGAGGAAAAAGTACACCCAATACTGTAAGAAACTGTACGAGCGGAAAGTCCAATTTATGTTGGCTTACCCAGCGGTGTTGAGAGTGAGAGACAACGGACAATGGAGAGCTTTAGGAACCCCTGAAGAAGCTCAGGCATATGTGCAAAATTTGGAAACTCAAGAGCGGGACTCGAATAGTAATGACTGATTATAAGCTTCAAAATGAGGAATTCACGGGAGCAGGAAAGTATCTATGTTTGTAGCAGCTAGAGCTGCAGGGCTCATATAATTTGATTTGTGTCTATGTGAGGGGGGACCGGGAGAGACAGAAGCCCCTGAGACCCATTGAATATGGGCAATTGTTGTGAGGGACTTAGGGACTGGGGAGTTGAGGGGAGTTGGGGGAGGAAGTGGGTGGTTGGGGTGGAAGGGGGGTGGGGAGGGAGGGAAGTAGACACACAAGCTGTTCTTAAAACAATAATGGATTTTTTGACAACACGGGCTGGGTGGTACAACAATAATAACTTGAAGAGGGGGCTGGATCAAAGTGGTGTGCAGATGGGGACCCTTGGAGTGGTGGCTGGGCACTCTGAGGTGGCAGATGTTAATATCATTGTAGTGGTCCAGATCCAAGTAACTAAGCATGCCCCCAAGTAGAGTCCGCATAATCTCTTGGAACGTGGGTGGCATCACCTCTCCCATTAAGCGAGCGAAAATTCTGGCGGCATTGAAGAGGCATGGGGCGGGAATAGCGTGCCTCCAGGAGACTAGGCTCTCTCAGGAAGAACACGAGAAGTTGAGGCGTCATTGGGTGGGAGAGGTGTTTTGTTCCCCAACAGCAAATAGAAGAGGAGGGGTTGCCATTCTAATCCACAAATCCCTAATGTGCCGAGCACAAATGGTATTTAAAGATGGAGAGGGGAGGTTAGTGGGGATCAAAATTAATCTGCAAGGTACAGACTTACATTTGGCTTCAGTATATGGTCCTAACACCCCAGCACATTCCTTTTATGCCCAACTTTTAGCAAAATATAAGACCTCACCAACATTACCGCTAATTATGGCAGGTGATTTAAACCAAACGATGGACATGGAGCTGGATAGATCTAAGAAACAACAGCCGAATCAAAACCCCATTACCTCCTTGCTGCAGATTTTTTGTAGGGAAATGGGCCTGTTAGACCCCTGGAGGATTTTGCACGGGGAAGAGAGGGATTATACACACACCTCTAGAGCGCACCATACGCAGTCCAGAATTGATTATATTCTTACAACACAGGACCTCTTCCCTAGGGTCAGGGACGCTCAAATTGGACCAGAAGAGATCTCGGACCATGCTTTGGTCTGGTTGGACGTGGAAAATCCACAATACTTTAGACAGTCCCCAGGGTGGAGGTTTCCAGCCTACCTGTACCGCTCAAAGGAATTTGCGGGTTTCCTTCAAAGAAAATGGGAGGAGTATTCGACTAATAACCAGGCCCACAAAGAAGATCCAACTTTATTCTGGTCAGCAGCTAAAGCTGTCTTAAGGGGTGACATAATCGCCTATGTTAGTGCCCGAAATAAACGCCTCTCACAAGGGATAGTGGATTTAGAAAAGAAGTTTAGGACAGTTAAGGGGAAGTATGCTAGAGCCCCGACTCAGGCGACGTATGAGCTATTGGTATCCACCCGGGCAGCTTTAAATAGTCTATTACATGAGAGAATCACAAGATCCCTGCTGTATAGGAAATTTAATTTATGCAAATTCGGCGACAAAGTAGGCGGGATGATGGCCAGGGTGGTGAAAGGTTCCCGGAAGTCCCATTTTATCCCTGCTATAAAAAAGCCCACAGGAGAAACAACAACTAATATGGCTGAAATAGCACAGACGTTCCGGGACCACTTTGCTGCACTATACGGGGCGAACAGTAAAACAGGGCAAACTGGGGGTGACATAAGACGGTATTTGCAGGCACGGGGGCTGGGAAAGATCCCGGCAGACCATATGGAGATTTTGGATAGTCCAGTGACAGCAAAAGAATTGCAAAAAGCTATAAGTGCGTTGAAGCTGCATTCAGCACCGAGGCCTGATGGTCTGTCGGGAGAGTTCTATAAATTACTGAAAATGCAGATAGTGGGTCCTTTGACCGAACATCTAAATACTGTGGTGGAGGTTGGTCATTTTCCGCAGTACACCAATTTGGCTACAATAAGCTTAATACCTAAGCAGGGTAGAGACCCACTGCAACCTGGCTCATATAGACCTATCTCCCTCATAAACGTAGAAGTTAAGCTACTGTCTCGCATACTGGCGGAAAGACTGGCACCCTTGATACCAAATCTTGTTGGGGAGGATCAGGTGGGATTTGTGCGAGGACGCCAGTCGGTGCAAAATGTTAGGAAACTTATCATGGCCATGCTCGCAGAGGATGCAACTAATACTGGCAGGATGATTGTGAGCTTGGATGCAGAACGTGCTTTTGATCAGGTGGACTGGGCATTCATGTTTGAAACACTGGGACAGGTGGGTCTGGGGGGGTGGACTCTGCAAGCCATACAGACGCTATATAATCAGCCACGGGCCATGGTCCGAGTGAATGGGGTCCTAACAGAAGCCTTTGAGATAAACAAGGGCACGCAACAGGGATGCCCTCTTTCCCCACTTCTTTTCTTGTTAACTCTGGAGCCCATGCTAATTGCGATACGGGCAAATAGAGACATTAGAGGCATTCAAGTTCATGGGACAGAACTTAAAGTCCTTGCGTATGCAGATGATGTCCTGTTGCTGCTGAGTGACCCTCAGGCCTCCCTAGACAATCTCTTACACGTTATAGACACATATGGCAAATTATCCGGATATACACTGAATCAGACAAAGTCGCTGGCCCTGCCATTGGATGAGGGGGTTAGGGGCTCCTGGAGGGGACGGCCCCCGATCCCTTGGGCGACCCAACACTTTTGTTACCTAGGAGTTACTATCCCAACAGAAATGGAGGCTCTATATGATAGAAATGTGCGACCCTTATTAAACACCACAAAGAGATTGTTACAGCTCTGGAGTTCATGCCCACTTTCATTAACGGGTAGAGTGGGGCTGGTAAACATGATAATAATCCCTAAATGGTTATATAAGTTTCAAGTGTTGCCAATCTACCTGAGAAGGAGAGAGGAAAAAGAGTTACACAGACTAATACAAAAATTCCTGTGGAATCAGAAAAGGCCTAGGCTCCCACTACATATCATCCAGAAGCCGAAGCTACAGGGGGGGATGGGATTATTAAACATACGCTATTTAGTCACTGCCTGTTCCATGAGACATATTAGGGACTGGCTGACAGGTCACCATCATTTTTCAGCCACCCAATTAGAGATGAGGATGTCCCCAGCTGCACACCTGGGATGGGTATTACATGCACCAAGTAGAGCGCTCTCTGGGGGGCTGGGGAAAAATCCACTAGTGGCCTCAGCGAGAGCAGCATGGAAATGGCTCTGTAAAAGATATCACTTTGATTGGATGGCGACACCTTTCCTACCTTTGTTTCACAACCCTGATTTTCCGGAGGGCACCTCCTCGAAGACCTTTGGTCGCTGGAGAACACTGGGGATTCAATACGTTTATCAGTTGGTCTCCGAGGAGGGGGAGACTAAACCATTCATGGAATTACAAACGGAGTTTAAGCTCGAGTCGGACCGCTTTGCCTACCTTCAGGTTCGACACTACATCAGATCCCTAGGCTGGTCGAATCTAAGTGAAGATGTTCAGGACACACTGAGTTCTGATCTGACTTTGGGGGCGCAAACGGTGGTGCCCCTAAGGTATCATCACAGATCATTACAGGATTCGACTGAGAATATAGATTTTCGAGCCAGTGCCCAACGCTGGGCTAGGGACCTGTTAGCAGAAGTAACAGAGGAGACATTGAGCAATTTCATTACTTCCATTCATAAGTCTTCCATCTTTACCCGACATTGGGAAATGCAATATAAATTTGCTCTAAGACTATACATCTCCCCGGATAGAGCGAGGAGGGCCGGCTTTGGTGGAGGTGGTACCTGCCCATGGTGTGAGCAATCACTGGCCAAACTCGCCCACATGTTTTGGTACTGCCCACGTATCTTGCAACTGTGGACACAAATCTTGAGAGAGATTAAGAGATACTGGGGACGCTCGGTACAGAGGCACCCTCTGATGCTTTTTGGAGAATATAAATATGTCATGCCGGCTCCACCGGGCTTCCTATCCTTTCTACAGAGAGCGATGCTGATGGGAAAGAGAGTAGTTTTGCAACATTGGCGTAACACCAGAGCTCCCACAATTGGATCCTGGAGAATACAAATGATTGAACTTTTGAAACTAGAGAGAGACGTGGCTATCTGGATTTGTCTACAGAGGAGGGCAAGCGGTTCCAGAGAACGTAGGAGAACTTTTGGGACACGTTGCAGCCCCTGGCAAGAAGCAAGATCCTAAATTAGAGGGGCCGGAACGAGAGATTCCACCCAGATAACTGACAAGACAGCTTGTGTTCGGGGAAGGGAAGGGGGGGGGGCACACTTTTGGGAGGGTGGGATTTTTGGGGGGGAGGGAGGAGGGGGAAAAAACGAAAAATACTTGGCGTTGACAAAGTTACTGCTAGTTGCTTGTTGTATTAGTGTTTTAATGATTACAAACCTTGATTGTATTCTATCAAGCATTATATGTCAATAAAAATGATTTAACCATAAAAAATCAATTTTTTTAAAAAGCTCACTATTAGCCGCTTCCTCTGCTACCAGCCACCTTCCTCTGCGTCTTCCGTCTTCCCGCCCTCCTCTATCCTAAGACCTGGCAGCTCTCTGACTGTTCCCCAAGCCTAAAAGACACACTCTGCAGGAGAGAAGATTGCAGTTCCCTGTTCTTTGCACAGGATGCCCCCTGCCTCCTTGCCACCATGTTTGCACCTTCCCCCGCGGCGCTCCTCCTAAGACCCAGTGGCTCTCCATTCCCAAAGCCTAAAAGACACACTCTGCTGGAGGGAAGATTACAGTTCCATCTTCTCTGTGCAGGATGCCCCCGGCCTCCATGCCACCATGTTCGCACCTTCCCCCGCGGCATTCCTCCTAAGACACAGTGGCTCTCCGTTCTCCAAGCCTAAAAGACACACTCCGCTGGAGGGAAGATTGCAATTCCATCTTCCTCACGCAGGATGCTCCCGGCCTCCATGCAAATTGAACTGCAAATCTTGAACACAATGGATTTGATGGAGAAAAAGAATAAATCAAGGTTAGCATGCCCTGTTGGTCAGAGGTCAGGGGTGTAGCCACGGGTGGGCCTGGGTGGGCCGTTTTGTTTCAGGCCCACCCAGCAGTGGAGGCAGCGGAGCGGAGGGAGCTGGCTGAGCTCCGATCCCGCATCTGCCTCCCCAGCCCACCACTGCCCCGCCGCCGCCCGCCGTACCTTTAAATATTACAGTTTTGCTGGAGTCGCGGGCAGCCGGCATTGAAGACATTGGCAGGCTTACGCCGGTTCCAGCAGCCTTCCCTTCCCTCGTTGCAAGTCGGATGATGGCTCCGCCCTCTTCTGACGTATTTCCTGTTTCTACGAGGGCGGAGCCATCATCCGACTTGCAACGAGGAAAGGGAAGGCTGCTGGAACCGGCGTAAGCCTGCCGATGTCTTCAATGCCGGCTGCCCGCGACTCCAGCAAAACTATAATATTTAAAGGTACGGCGGGGGGGGGGCAGGAAGGAAACAGGGCAGACGGGAGAGGAGAGGAGGGTTGCTGCACATGGTGGAAGAAGGGGAGAGGAGGGTTGCTGGATGGAGGGAAGGGGAGAGGAGGGTTGCTGGACATGGTGGAAGAAGGGGAGAGGAGAGGGCAGGGGAGAGGAGGGTTGCTGGATGAAGGGAAGGGGAGAGGAGGGTTGCTGGACATGGTGGAAGAAGGGGAGAGGAGGGTTGCTGGATGGAGGGAAGGGGAGAGGAGGGTTGCTGGACATGGTGGAAGAAGGGGAGAGGAGGGTTGCTGGATGGAGGGAAGGGGAGAGGAGGGTTGCTGGACATGGTGGAAGAAGGGGAGAGGAGGGTTGCTGCACATGGTGGAAGAAGGGGAGAGGAGGGTTGCTGGATGGAGGGAAGGGGAGAGGAGGGTTGCTGGACATGGTGGAAGAAGGGGAGAGGAGAGGGCAGGGGAGAGGAGGGTTGCTGGATGAAGGGAAGGGGGGAGAGGAGGGTTGCTGGATATGGTGGAAGAAGGGGAGAGGAGGGTTGCTGGATGGAGGGAAGGGGAGAGGAGGGTTGCTGGACATGGTGAAAGAAGGGGAGAGGAGGGTTGAGGGATGGAGGGAAGGGGAGAGGAGGGTTGCTGGACATGGTGGAAGAAGGGGAGAGGAGGGTTGCTGGATGGAGGGAAGGGGAGAGGAGGGTTGCTGGACATGGATGGATGAGAGGGAAGGGAGAGAGAAGAAATGCTGGACATGGATGGAGGGGATGGAAGAATGAGGAAGGAGATGAGATGAGGGAAAAGGAAGAGAGGAGAAAAACTGCACATGGATGAAGAAAATAGGCAGAAGCTGGATCCACTAGACAGTCAAGTCTGCAGAGGACCCAGCTTTTACTTATGGATATAGAGCAAGAAATGAAGAAGAAAGGAGGAAAGTAAAAAAATAAATGGAAAGGAAGCCCTGGAAACGGAGTTAAGAGGACAGATAGCAGCATAATCGGATACTGGGCCAGCATGATCAGAAAAACAGTCACCAGACAACAAAGGTAGAAAAAAAATCATTTTATTTTCATTATAGTGTTTGGAATATGTCCACTTTGAGAATCAGGTGCTCAACATTAAAAGTTTATATTTATTTACTTATTTATGGCATTTTATCCCACATTAAACATGAATTAAATTGGAACCTGGGATCATTTAATTTTTTTTTCCTGGAGACAGTAATGCATTGCCCCCCCCCCCCCCCCCCAGGCTCCCTCCCCGGCTATAGCCAGCTCTGCAATTTTGAGGGGAGGTGGACGGGGGAGGTGGACGGGCGCAGAGGTGGACCGGGGAGAGAGCCTGTTGTTATACATTTACCAGCACACCACTGTCTAGTGCCCACCCATCCAACCTGTTGGCCCACCCAAAAATTGACTTCTGGCTACGCCACTGGTAATATGGTCTGTATTTGCACAGTTGGATGATGAAACTATACAGAGTGGAGAATTTGTGAAATGTACGCTTTGCAAAGTTAAAGTTAAACATAGTGGTGGCATCAGTAATCTTTGGCAGCATATTGAAAGACATCATAAAGCAAAATTTGTTGATCTTCAAGCTGAAGACACTGCTAAGAAATCTGTTAAGTCTGACACTTTTGTGGCCACAAAGCCTAAAGCATCAGCAACCTCTTCTCAAGCCCAGATTTCATGCTTTTTCCACAAGCCACTTCCACCAGCAGATAAGAAAAACATTGGCACTGCCCCCATGTATTTTATTGTTATGCAACCATTTAGTGTTGTTACAGATGAAGGCTTTTTGGCCTATGCTCAGTCTCCCAACAGGTGTTATACTGTGCCATCATGTCAAAATTATTCAGGGTCGTCAAGTCGCAGGAGGAATGTGAACGATTACAGGAGGACCTTGCGAGACTGGGAGAATGGGCGTGCAAGTGGCAGATGAAGTTCAATGTTGACAAGTGCAAAGTGATGCATGTGGGTAAGAGGAACCCGAATTATAGCTACGTCTTGCAAGGTTCCGCGTTAGGAGTTACGGATCAAGAAAGGGATCTGGGTGTCGTCGTCGATGATACGCTGAAACCTTCTGCTCAGTGTGCTGCTGCGGCTAGGAAAGCGAATAGAATGTTGGGTGTTATTAGGAAGGGTATGGAGTCCAGGTGTGCGGATGTTATAATGCCGTTGTATCGCTCCATGGTGCGACCGCACCTGGAGTATTGTGTTCAGTACTGGTCTCCGTATCTCAAAAAAGATATAGTAGAATTGGAAAAGGTACAGCGAAGGGCGACGAAAATGATAGTGGGGATGGGACGACTTTCCTATGAAGAGAGGCTGAGAAGGCTAGGGCTTTTCAGCTTGGAGAAGAGACGGCTGAGGGGAGATATGATAGAAGTGTATAAAATAATGAGTGGAATGGATCGGGTGGATGTGAAGCGACTGTTCACGCTATCCAAAAATACTAGGACTAGAGGGCATGAGTTGAAGCTACAGTGTGGTAAATTTAAAACGAATCGGAGAAAATTTTTCTTCACCCAACGTGTAATTAGACTCTGGAATTCATTGCCGGAGAACGTGGTACGGGCGGTTAGCTTGACGGAGTTTAAAAAGGGGTTAGATAGATTCCTAAAGGACAAGTCCATAGACCGCTATTAAATGGACTTGGAAAAATTCCGCATTTTTAGGTATAACTTGTCTGGAATGTTTTTACGTTTGGGGAGCGTGCCAGGTGCCCTTGACCTGGATTGGCCACTGTCGGTGACAGGATGCTGGGCTAGATGGACCTTTGGTCTTTCCCAGTATGGCACTACTTATGTACTTATGTACTTATGTACTTAATGATTGAAGCTAAATATGATGATTTGTCCATCTACATTTTGAGTCAGCTTCGAAGTCTGAAATATGCAAGCATTACCACAGATCCCTGGACCAGCAGAACCATGGCGGCTTATATCACAATTACTGCACATGGCATAGATGATGGCTTTCATGCAATGAATATTGTGCTGGATGCGCAGTACATGCCAGAGAGACATACTGGTGACAATATAGCAGATGCCGTGGAAAGCGCAGTGAAGAAATGGCAGCTAGAAGGCAACGTTTTTGCAACTGTTACCAATAATGCTGCATCAATGAAAAAAGCAGTAGGGAAACTTATTCGAAAAGGAATCTGTACCACTCACCATTGCTGCTTCGGACACAGCAGTTATGTGTGGAAGATGGGCTGCAGTCTCATCCAGCAATCTCTGATTTCATCAATAAATTCCATGATATCATCAGCACTTTCCATCACAGTACTATACTTACAGAAAGCCTGAAAACTGCTCAAGAAATGCTGGGAATGCTAGTGAAGACACTGGTTGGCGATGTGAAAACACTTTGGAATAGTACTTGCATTATGTTGTGAAGTACAGTTGAACTGAAGCAAACCATTGGTTTAGCTTTGAGCAGCAGCAATAAAATCACAAAGACAGGTGCACCTGCTGAACGTGACTATGAACTTGCCCCAAAACTCAATGTTTTGCAGGCTTTTGAGGAATTGCATCTGGAGAACAGTATGTTACTATCCTGCTTATAATCGAAATAGAAAAACGCCTATATTGTGACCCAAATCGGGAGATAGACGTTTATCTCACAAAAATGAATAAAGCGGTATAATTGAAAGCCGAATTTGGACGTTTTCAACTGCACTCCGTCGCGGATGCGGACAAAGTTGATGGGGGCGTGTCGAAGGCGTGGTGAAGGCGGAACTGGGGCGTGGTTATCGGGCGATCAGAGATGGGCGCCTTTCGCCGATAATGGAAAAAAAATATGCGTTTTTAGCGAGAATTTAGGGCACTTTTCCTGGACCCTGTTTTTCCACGAATAAGGCCCCAAAAAGTGCCCTAAATGACCAGATGATCACTGGAGGGAATCGGGGATGACCTCCCCTGACTCCCCCAGTGGTCACAAACCCCCTCCCACCACAAAATATGCCGTTTCACAACTTTTTATTTTCACCCTCAAATGTCATACCCACCTCCCTGGCAGCAGTATGCAGGTCACTGGAGCAGTTATTAGGGGGTGCAGCGAACTTCAGGCAGGTGGACCCAGGCCCATCCCCCCCCCCACCTATTACACTTGTGCTGGTAAATGGGAGCCCTCCAAACCGCCCCCCAAACCCACTGTACCCACATGTAGGTGCCCCCCTTCACCCCTTAGGGCTATAGTAATGGTGTAGACTTGTGGGCGGTGGGTTTTGAGGGGGATTTGGGGGGCTCAACACCCAAGGGAAGGGTGCTATGCACCTGGGAGCTCTTTTACCTTTTTTTTGTTTTTGTAAAAGTGCCCCCTAGAGTGCCCGGTTGGTGTCCTGGCATGTGAGGGGGACCAGTGCACTACGACTCCTGGCCCCTCCCATGAACAAATGCCTTAGATTTATTCGTTTTTGAGCTGGGCGCTTTCATTTTCCATTATCACTGAAAAACAAGAACGCCCAGCTCACAAATTGTCGAATAAAACATGGACGTCTATTTTTTTCGAAAATACGGTTCGGTCCGCCCCTTCACGGACCCGTTCTCGGAGATAAACGCCCATGGAGATAGACGTTTTTGTTCAATTATGCCCCTCCATGTCTGTTATTCATCTGCTGGTTGAACACCTGATTAATTCAATCGATGCAACATATGAGGAAGATTCAGGAGAGGCAGAAGAGGATGTTGATATCGATAATGAAGATACAGAATCAGCAAACCTGAAAGTTATCTCGCGCTTGAAAGAAGAGCTGAAGAAAAGCTTGCTCCACAGATTTCAAGATATATTATTTGATAAATTTATATAGATTAAGCAGCTTCCTGGATCCAAGATTCAAGTCAACCTACAATGAAGTACCAAATGTCAATGCAGTTGCAGCTCAAGAGATCGTAAAAATGCAAACCACTGATGTACCAGTCAGCAGCAGCACAGCCATGGAGATCACTCAGACATTACCAGCTGTTCCAGAGTTTGGAACACAGGATGTGGATAAGCCTCAACAGAAACACAGTTTCTGGGAAACAGTGGAATATACAAATGTTTCAGCTAAGAAAGCCAGCCTTCCATCACAATCAGACTATGACAGTGATATTCCAATCTGATACAGTGCAGAACTTGCTTGATATAAACACGAAGATCCTTTGGAAACTGGCGGTGATGTTTTTTTGTTTCTGGCAGCAAAGTTAAATGAAATTGCCAATATTGAACCGGCTTGCACAGAAGTTTCTGTGTACGCAAGCTACCCCTGTGCCCTCAGAAAGAATTTTTTTCTGCTGCTGGACACATAGGAGCTAATTCTGTGGGTGCTGCGGGTGCTTGAGCACCCCCAATATTAAGAAAATTCCTTGTATGTGTCCAGGGAGGAGTTATTTCCATTGGGCTTAGCACCCCCAATAATTTTGAAACGTTGGCTCCTATGGTGGACAAATTATAGCTGCAAGACACAGTTGTCTGAAACCGGCCAAAGTGGACAATAAAAACTGGAAGACATAGGACTTGATCAAGCTTCACTTTTCACATGATTTAACACAGCATGATGTGCTCACATTAAAGTTTTCCTTTGTTCAATTGCTCCTGCCTGTTTTGTTTTGTTTTACCCTTTGTGTTATAATATTAGCATGTGGGCCTCACTATTTTAATCTAGTTAAATCGAATCAAATTGAATCGAAAAACCAATTTTTTTTTTAAAGAATCGAATCATACCAAATCGGAAATTTTTTGACTGAATCAGACAGCACTACTATAGACAGTTTATCTCTTAACTATTGCCTGTAGTGCCTGGACATATCAGAGGTTAATAGGTAAAGGCTGAGAGAACAAGTCAGCCTCAGCACTTTTCTACCATCAAATGTAGAATATTTTCCTTAAGTATTCCAGACTAGCATTAACCATTTATTTACCAGATTCCACAGAGACTAGCACTGACACCTTTAGTTAAAATGTTAAAGTGTTTAAAATTCTCCAGCACTGCTATAAAACTAAGGATCCAGGTGCCCAGAGCTGCCAGAGGTGTGCTCTGACTTTCTTTGGTGAAGTTTTGAATGTGAAATGTTACAAATTGTGGATTTCCTGGTTTGGGGATTAAAAGTGATTTTAAATGGTCAGGTTTCACAGACCACTCTAAAGCATAGCTGTAAGAGGATGTGAGAGATTTAAGAGCCAAAGATGGGAGCTTTACTATTTAAATTTTATAGGTTTTGTAACTGTGGGGGATATGCAATGAGGTTTGTTACAAGGCTCCTGATTGGCTGTTTGAGGCTCCAGAGGAAGCTGGGAGCTTGAGGGCAGTGTTGCCAGGTGGGCGGTTTTACCGCCCAATTGGGCGGTTTTCCGCGACCCGCCGCAGGAAATTTTTGCCCGCGGCGGGTTGCGGTTTTTTGGGCTGCTTTTTGGTCTTTTGGGCTGTTTTTTGGGCGTTTTTTCCGGCCGCGGGGGGCGGGGTTAGTGACGTTTTGGGCGGGGTTAGTGACGTTTTGGGCGGGGCCGATGATGGGGGCGGGGCTGATGACGGGGGAGGTGGGGCCGATGGCGGGGCGGGGTTGATGACGGCGGGGGTGGGGGTGATGACGCGGGGGTGGGGGTGTCAGGGGCAGGGTTTGAGTTTGGGCGGGTTTTGGGCTGGATTTAGGCTGGTTTGGGTGGGAAAAAAATTTTCCACCTGGCAACCCTGCTTGAGGGGCATGTTAGACAACCCTGAGGGGCAGTGTGGAAGGCAGCCAATAGCAGCCAGGGGCCTGTAAAGGGCATGAAGTGGCAGAAGGAAGGGCAGCCCAGTGGAGAACTGGGAAGGAGAAGCAGGAAGTGAGAGAGAACAAGCCATGTGTGTGTGAGGCTGCAGGCTAAGAGAGAGAGCAAGCCAGCCAGACTGCAAGCTGGCAGAAGAGAATAAGCCCGGGCAGGAGAGGTGACTGGCAGTATGAAGGCAGGGAAGAAAGCCTGAGGAGAAAGAAAGCTCCAGGTTGGAAAGAGGCAAGCCAGCACAGAGTACAAGCCTGAGCAGAGGATACAATAACTGAGAGAGGCAAGACTGCACCGGAGAAGGAAGCCTGAACTGTGAGTAACCAAAGAGACAGAGAGCTACAAGCAAGTCTGGGGAAGTGCAGGGCACTGAAGCAGGCAAGCAAGAGGGATTCTAGAGCAAGTTGGGACACAGGAGAAGCTGAGCTGCAGGAAGGCAGGCAAGCTGGGAAGAGGAGCAATAGTATCTACAACAGAGACCAGCCCAGATGGAGAGTAAGGCAGAGGAGCTAGTGGATCTGTCCTGAGAAGTAGTGTCATGCTGGGACTAGGGCGTATCTACCCTGGGAGAAGCGCAGGGCTGTGCTGAGTGTAGTATTGTCCATGAGGGGCCATAGAGTCCAGGGCAGTGCTGAGGAGAGCAGGACCAGAGCAAGAAACCAGAACAGAGAGACATGGGTTGGGACTCCTCATCCCTGAAGAGTTCAGCCTGTGTGTGTGTCCAGCTGTGTGTGCTCCAGTCCAGAGAGAATGAAGCTGGCCCCGTGAGAGTTCACCCAGCAAAGGGGAGCCCTGCCCTGAAGAGGAAACTCCCCCACCCGAGCTGCCTGTCCAGACCCTAAGAAAGCCTGCATTAAAGTGTGTCCCAGCTGAAGTGCATGCTCCCAAGAGAAAGGCCTACCTAAGAGAAATTAAAATCCTGCACCAAGTACTCTCATCCTAAAACCTGCCACTGCGCATGCCTCCTGCCAGGCGCCCACTTCTGGGAGATCCTGCCTACCTCCCTGACAGCGCCAGTAGGGGGTACAGTATGGGTGGGGAAGAGAACCTGGAAGAGAATCTAAGAAAAAAGTGGGAACTAGATAGGAATTTTTCACACTTATCTTTTTATTTAAATTTAGTTAAATAAAGATTCTTTGCCAAAGAAAATTACTGACTGATTCTAGGGGGCATACACACTAAGCACAGGGAGTCAGGGTTTTCCTTTTTTTCAGTTCTTTTGAGTCAGGATATTAGGTACCCTGGAGTACCTGGGCCAGTGAGCTGACCCTGCCAACCAAGGAGATGTGGACGCAGAGACAACCAAGGTACCCAACGCAAGACAGCGGCGATGCTAGTGAAAAACTGATATATCGGTAATATCATTGTGTGCACACAAATTGATCCCAAAAAGATCTTAATCTGAAGGAAGCCTGGGTTTATGCAAATCTGTTGAAACTTGTAAGAGAAAATTTAGACTTGGGGACAAAGGGTATGGTCCCTGGGGAACAGAATTGAAGTTACATTAAGGGGAAAGCAGTAGCTGAGTATATTTTTCTGATGCTTATTGCAGAGTAACTGAATATTTATCCTTGAAGTATTTATTGAAGAGTGACTGAGTTTTGGTAGCAGAGGTAGCAAAGGAGCAAAGTACTAATTGAGTTTGTGCACATGTTTGGGATGTTTTGTGTTATAATTATTAGCAAGTTTGCACTTAGCTTGATTTCTTTGCAGCACCATCTTTTAAATGTTCAACGGGGGCCACCGTTTCACCCCGGCGAAAGGCTTCTTCAGGAACAGAGTGCTGAATAGTAATGCTGAGCATCTCAGGAAACAGAAATTCACTGTTACAAATATGAAGTAAACTGTGCACACACCAAACCACAACAACCCAAAGATTCACTTACTTGTAAGGAAAGTGTTTTGTTATGACAAAATGGCGCTTCAGCGTCAAACATTGGACAGCTGCATTAAATAAGCTTATCACAAGTGTTTCAATAAAGGTACTATTAAGTGAGAGGATCTATCTTTCAAATATAAGTAAATTCTATCAATCTTTAAGAAATCATATTCAATAGAGTTACATCGGTCTGGAGTTTTTGTTGCCCTATGATAGAAATCAAACGCTCTTTACGATAAAGTCTTGACAACGTAATAGCGTTTAAAACCTTGGGCAATCTGCCATTGGTTTTTGAGGGCTTTTCTCCAGAACACGATCTAAACACTATTTTTGTATAAATGTCTAGCTAGAGCTTGTGCTTTCCAGTATCAGTTTACTCTACATTAGCTCTAGCATATACTGCAGTCAGTCTAAATGTTTTGTGTTATCACAAAAGTTGGATTGGGGTCTTGGTAATTGTTACTGTCAATTTGAACACCTTGTTGCCTTTGTAATTTATTGCAAAGTATTTAACACCTTGTATTATCTCTATTTTAAGAGCACCAAAGTTTAATAATTGGTACCAACTGAAAGAAACATATCCAAGTGTTTCCGTGTATTTGACTATTTAATAAAATATTTATTATTTTTCTTGTCAAATCCCTTATTTGTGTGGAGTTTATTTGGGAACCCTACTTGAAACCGTGACATTTCTATCTATTTTCATTTATCTATTTATTTATTTGTTGCAATTACCCACTCCACCACTAGGGGGTTTACACAAGTCCCATTGAAAATCTTTTGGCTGTACAAGAAAATGCTGCAATAATGGATTACTTGAAGTGGCAGTGGACGCATGGAACAACCTTTCAGTGGAGGTTGTGAGGGCAAAATGTGGAAATAAAATTCATGAAGACATAGGTCAAGCACAGTCGGTCTTTAGTAGTAGAGTAGTGAGATCAAAGTCTAAGATTAAGTAGGGTTGAGATGATTTAGTCAGAATATAGCCTCAGGGAACACAACATCTTACTCTCTGGAAAAGAACTGGGTGTGAGCAACAAAATGAATGGATCTCCCTGTTAGGACCGGATGTGTATTTCTTCCAAGCAATCTGAATTGGCTTGTAAATGTGACAAGATAGGCTCCAAAAATCTGACCTGGGACATTTATTTGTCACATGGGGCCTTCCTATCATCATAAGTACATAAGTAATTCCATACTGGGAAAGACCAAGGGTCCATCGAGCCCAGCATCCTGTCCACGACAGCGGCCAATCCAGGCCAAGGGCACCTGGCAAGCTTCCCAAATGTACAAACATTCTATACATGTTATTCCTGGAATTGTGGATTTTTCCCAAGTCCATTTAGTAGCGGTTTATGGATTTGGCCTTTAGGAAACCGTCCAACCCCTTTTTAAACTCTGCTAAGCTAACCGCCTTCACCACTTTCTCCGGCAACGAATTCCAGAGTTTAATTACGTGTTGGGTGAAGAAACATTTTCTCCGATTTCTTTTATATTTACTACACTGTAGTTTCATCGCATGCCCCCTAGTCCTAGTATTTTTGGAAAGCGTGAACAGACGCTTCACATCCACCTGTTCCACTCCACTCATTATTTTATATACCTCTATCATGTCTCCCCTCAGCCGTCTCTTCTCCAAGCTGAATAGCCCTAGCCTCCTTAATCTTTCTTCATAGGAAGTCGTCCCATCCCCGCTATCATTTTAGTCGCCCTTCGCTGCACCTTTTCCAATTCTACTATATCTTTCTTGAGATGCGGCGACCAGAATTGAACACAATACTCAAGGTGTGGTCGCACCATGGAGCAATACAACGGCATAATAACATCCTCACATCTGTTTTCCATACCTTTCCTAATAATACCCAACATTCTATTCGCTTTCCTAGCCGCAGCAGCACACTGAGCAGAAGGTTTCAGTGTATTATCGACGACGACACCCAGATCCCTTTCTTGGTCCGTAACTCCTAACGTGGAACCTTGCATGATATAGCTATAATTTGGGTTCTGTTTTTCCCACATGTATCACCTTGCACTTCCTCACATTAAACGTCATCTGCCATTTAGCCGCCCAGTCTCCCAGTCTCGTAAGGTCCTCTTGTAATTTTTCACAATCCTGTCGCGATTTAACAACTTTGAATAACTTTGTGTCATCAGCAAATTTAATTACCTCGCTAGTTACTCCCATCTCTAAATCATTTATAAATATATTAAAAAGCAGCGGTCCGGGAGGAGGGGGTCCAAGATGGCAGACGCTGCTCGTTAACGCTCATCGAGGCTCTGCGGACTCTTGTTCCTATTTTCCTGAATTTATCTTCAAATTACTAACTATGCCCCATACAAAAAGGAAAGGGTTGGTTAGGGGCTTACCGACTGCGCCAAGAGCCTCCCAAGCAGTCCAGCGGACCCTTGATGGATTTGCGACGAGTACTCCACGGAATAGAGAGGCGAGGAGCCCTGCTGTGGAAGCGGTTGGAGGAGCGGCGCCTCCCCTAGGGCTAGAGACGACGCTTTCCTCGCCCGAATTGAACCCGCCTCCATGCCCAGCAGAACTCCGCGGGGAGGCGGAACCTTCGGAGACGTCCGGAGTTGGCGTCGAGGAGGGTATCGCAGTCGGAACCACCCCCGGAAAAGCTGCTGAAGGTTTTCACCAGGAGCTAGGAGCCCGCGTGGAGGTTTCCCTGGAAGGCATTTGGGTAATGCTACAGAATCTTCATAAGACAACTTCGAAAGCTGCCTTGGACACGGCTTCATTAGTGACTAAGGTAGACTCTTTGTATGATTCTTTTGAAAAATTTAAATTAGATTCTGAGAAGCAAAAGGCTTTGATTCAACAAGAACTTACCTCACTAAAGAATACAACTGAAAGTTTGATTAAGGATAAAATTATCCTACATAACAAATTAGATCAAATTGAAAATTTCAACAGACGCCTCAACTTGAGGATATTAAATTTTCCAATAATGACAGAGTTGGGCCCAATGGAGCTATTTAAAAAATATCTAAGTGAAGTTCTCCACTACTCCTCTGATTGTATTCCTCCGATTAATAAAATATATTACCTCCCAATGCCACGAAAAAATGAGGAACAGCAGAGAACAAAGGTTCAACAGGATTTACAACCTTCAGGATTACAGGACTTGACAGCATTTCTTGAGAATTCGTTGACTGAGATCCAATCTCGTGCTACTCTATTGGTATCTTTTATTTTTGAGCCTGATGTTAATTCAATTATGAAATTATTCTTTAAGAATTCTCAAAAATTATTTTATGGTGCTCGACTATGGATCTTCCCGGATGTTATAAAATCTACTCAAGAAAAGAGACGGAAGTTTTTGTTATTGAGAGAAGATGTTAAAAAGCTAGGAGCCAGCTTTTTGCTGGCTTATCCTTGTAAATGTCTTATAAAATATCAGGATAATAAGTATACCTTTTTCGAGCCGGAACAATTGAGAAGTTTTGTTGAATTAAAGAAGCTTGCTAAATGACTTTCCAGGATAAAGGTTCAACATAATGTTAAATACATCTGTGGTCAGGTCTAGGCCTTTAATTCCTTTAAAATTTGATTGTGTTAAATTTCTCCTCAATTTTTCTGACCCTCCTCCTCCATAGTTGTGGTCTAAGAAAGGGAGATTTGTTTTCTTTTTCCTGTAATCATTTAATTGATTCTATATGACTTATCTCTCTGTATTACCTAAAGCAAGGATATCTTGTATATTATTGTTTGAAATTACAAATAAATAAATAAATAAAAAGGCTGCGGTCCTAGCACAGACCCCTGAGAAACCCCACTAACTACCCTTCTCCATTGCGAATACTGCCCATTTAACCCCACTCTCTGTTTCCTATCCTTCAACCAGTTTTTAATCCACAATAGGACATTTCCTCCTATCCCATGACCCTCCAATTTTCTCTGTAGCCTTTCATGAGGTACCTTGTCAAACGCCTTTTGAAAATCCAGATACACAATATCAACTGGTTCCCCTTTGTCCACATGTTTGTTTACTCCTTCAAAGAATTGAAGTAAATTGGTCAGGCAAGATTTCCCCACACAAAAGCCGTGCTGACTTGGTCTCAGTAATCCATGTCCTCGAATGTGCTCTGTAATTTTTTTTTTAATAATAGCCTTTACCATTTTCCCCTGCACTGATGTCAGACTCACCGGTCTATAATCTCCCGGATCTCCCCTGGAGCCTTTTTTAAAAATCGGCGTTACATTGGCCACCCTCCAATCTTCCAATCTGACATCATATTCTCTGTATCGACTATAAACAAACACTGACAAAATAGAACAACAAAATTGCTATGCCTTTTGTCTAAGCCAATCCCTTAAACACCCATGTATTACAGGAAAAGAGATACCAAATTAGGAAACCTTTCTCAGCACCACAGAGTAAACAGTCCTTGGAAAAAGGATAGATGGAACTCTAAAAATGACAATGTTCTGGTTAGAGAAAAAAGTGCTGTTCCCTGGTTTTGCCAAACTTCCTGTTGGAGAGATGTGAAACAAGTTTCAGTCTGTCAGTGGAGAGGGGAACTGGAGGTGGAGAGATGGGAAAACACTGTTTCACTAATTTTCCCACAATGCCAGAAGAATCAGGAGGAAGGTTTGTAAAGCAGGTTGAGCCAGTTTGAGTTTTTTTATGCCAGTGAAGGAAAAGATCTTGAGGGCATATGTCTGAGCAAGGCAATGGGAGGAGATAACTGTGTTTCAGGGAGAGAGAGAGAGAAGTATTAGCAACCCTAGACAATCAGGATTGAGGTGAAAGAGCAACACGCCTCTGAAACTTTTAGATCTGGGAAATTCGCTGTATGGATTCCAGCTACTCTGACTCAGGAAATTTTCCTAACCCAGCTGAGAGTCCCAGTTGTGACTTAAGCTCTTATCTACATAAAGTGGGAAGAAAAAAGTCCAATTTATTGTTAGAGTTGTTTATTTGGCATTTTACCATTCAGATGACAACTGCGACTAAATTCTATGTATTCTACCTTTAGATGAAGAAACTGAAATTGAATTGTACCTATTTTCTTTGTAAACATTTCCTCAGTAAAGAGAGTTTTGGGGGTTTTTTTAATTCAATTTCTTTATTAAAATTTTCAGAACTATATAATAAACATTAGATAATAGCAATATAAATGAAGATAACAATGAATAGAAATAGTGGTGTAGACTTTACCAAGGTCATTTCAACATTGGATTGGTGAATCATTAGGATACGAAAATAGCTTTCAATATCAGGTAAGAGATGAAAAGCACTTGTACTAGTAACAATGAACCGTGTATATGGTAACTGTGGTCAAAATATAATGGATGATATAATACAGAGCACTATAAACTATAGCAAATTGTATAGAGCGTATCAGAGTGACTTCCAAAACTCTTTAAAAGGGGCCCAAGCCCTTTCAAAAGAAGTGAGAGCACCAATTTTTCTATACCTACTCTCAGAAATGTAGCATAGATGCAAACAGTATTCCACCCTGTGTTAAAGTTCAACTGAGTTGAATCTTTACAGCTTTGACAATATGGATTTGATTGCTACAAGCAATAAGCATTTTAAAAGCTGTGATTTGTATGACCCAAGTCTCGCTTTTATAGCGAAGTCCCCAAAAATGACAGAGAACAACAGAGGGTCCTGTATTTGTACCAAGGAGCTGATTGTTTGCCAAACATTGTCCCAAAATAGTTTAAGCTGGGGACAGTGGAATATCATATGGTCCAAGGTACTAGTTGCCCCATTGCTGGACCAGCAGAAATTAGGGCTATCTTTTATCAAGCTGCATGGCAATGCTGACAGAGCCCATTCAAAGTGAATGGGCTTTGTTGGCATTACCGCACTGGCAGCCACTAGTGCGGCTTGATAAAAGGGGGCCTAGATTTGACGCTATTGATAAATTTATAAGGAATCCAATAAACTCTATTCAACATTTTTAAAAAGCTATCTGCGCAATGGAAGCCGAACAAAGAGATTTGAATGCAGATAACCAAAACATTGCCATTGCTCTTCACTCAACTCAAGCTTCATATCTTGTGGAGGGCAGTTGCCTTGGGATATGTGGAGAGGTATTTTCGATATGACGTATGACTTTGGACATTTTGCACAAAACGTTCAAAATCCGAATAAGAAAGAAGTCCTTGGGCTTCCTAGTGAGGGAATCCTTTCCTGGAATTGAGGTTAGTTCACCTGTTATTGGCCCAGTTCCCAAAACCAAAGCCATCTGCATATCCTCCCAGCCTTCTCTAGGGTGACTCCCAGGTCCACCCCAAACCACCCAGGGCCTCTTCCTTCGAAGTCCACTCTATCCGTCTATTCACTCCTCTACCTCTCTGAGTAGCAGTCATTTATCAACCCCCTGATAAGTCCCTTTATTCCTTTCTCACAAACTTTGACTCCTGGCTTTCCATCTCCTTCCCTCATTCATGGTTACAGTTTGCTCAACACAGTCTTTAAAAACATAGTAACATAGTAGATGATGGCAGAAAAAGACCTGCACGGTCCATCTAGTCTGCTCAACAAGACAAACTCATATGTGCTATTTTTTGTGTATATCTTACCTTGATTTATAACTGTCATTTTCAGGGCACAGACCGTACAAGTCTGCCCAGCACTATCCCCGCCTCTCAACCACCGGCTCTGGCACAGACCGTATAAGTCTGCCCAGCACTATCCCCGCTTCCCAACCACCAGCCCCGCCTCCCACCGCCGGCTCTGGTACAGACCGTATAAGTCTGCCCAGCACTATCGCCGCCTCCCAACCACCGGCTCTGGCACAGACCGTATAAGTCTGCCCAGCACTATCGCTGCCTCCCAACCACCAGCCCCGCCTCCCACCACCGGCTCTGTAAACAAATGGATACTTTTGTACTGGACAGAGCAAGAAAATCTTTTTCCTCACATGAATCTGTTTCACCTACATTTTCCTCCACAGGCAATCTGGGCACGGCATGTGCTGTACGATTAAGTTTTCCAGCTTTATACACCACATCGAAATCAAATTCAGCCAATTGTGCTAACCAACACTGTTCGGTCGCCGGTATATTGGCTGTCTCTAGGTACTTCAGCGGATTATGATCTGTCCTGACTGTAAATTTCTTATAAAGCAAATATTCACGAAATTTGTCAGTAGCTGCCCATTTTAAAGCCAGCAGTTCCAATTTAAATTCACTGTATCTGTTGTTGTTGCGCTCAGCATGCCTTAATCCACAACTAGCATATGCTATAATTTTTTCCTCCCCATCCCGTACCTGGCTTAAAACAGCTCCCAGCCCCTTGCAACTTGCGTCAGTTGTTAAAATGAAAGGGAGTTTGAATCTTGGAAAAGTCAGGACAGGCGCTGACATCAATTTAGACTTGAGAGTTTTGAAACCCTCCTGACACTTAAACCGAATCTCCTTCTTATTCAATTTGTGCAAAAGAGCGGCTATCATAGCGAAGTTGGGAATAAATCTTCTGTAAAAACTGGCGAAACCTATAAAGCTTCGCACTTCTTTTGCATCAGTGGGTATTTTCCAGCGCTGAAGTGTTTCTGTCTTGTCCGGGTCTGCTGACACACCTTCTGCTGAGACTATGTACCCTAGAAAACGTACTTTTGAACACAACAATTTGCACTTGGACGGTTTCAATTTTAATCCACACTCTTGTAAACATTGGAACATCACTTGTTCCAGTCTCTCTAGATGCTGTTCAAAGTTTTTGGCATAGATTAATACATCATCCAAATAAAGTAGCAAAGTGTTGAACACATAATCCCCCAGCACACACTCCATCAAGCGTTGGAAGCTTGCTGGAGCATTGCAGAGGCCAAAAGGCATTCGTGTCCACTCAAAGAGGCCAAATGGGGTGGTGACAGCAGTTTTTTCCATATCTGGAGGTGCCATCCCCAACTGGAAATATCCAGATGTTAGATCCAACGATGAGAACCACTGCGCACCCCCTAGAGCATCTAGAGACTCATCAATGCGAGGGAGCGGATAGGCGTCTTTTATTGTGATGGCATTTAAACGCCGATAATCACAGCAGAACCGAAGTGAACCGTCCTTCTTCCTCAACACTACTGCGGGTGAAGCCCATGGACTCTTGCTTTTTCTCAGTATGCCTTGATTTACTAACTCATGCACGTGTTTCTTAAATTCCTCAAATATGTGCGGGGATACTTTTCGATACGGTTGTTTAATTGAAGGAACACTTCCCGGTTTTACTTCATGAGTTATGATAGAAGAGAAACCAATATCCTGTTCATTTAGCGAGAATACATTTTGATATTGACATAATAATTGTTTTAATTTGTTGGCTTGTTCACAATTCAGTAGACTCCAGTCAATCTTAATTTTAGTCAAGTGTTCTGGCAAAACTTGGCTTTTGACTTCTTTATAGGAACCGATTCTCCTCACTTCACAATTCCCACCTTTCACTTCCATCTGTAAATCTGTGGGTGTTAACACCGGATCAGCTTTAAAAATTTCTGCCACTCTTACTCTTGGTGATAACAGCGCCTCAGTCTCTCCATAATTTAAAACCCTGATAGGAATAGTCCCCCTCTTCGGCCTCACCAAAGCATTGGCTACCATCAACTTGCCTGATAAATTTAGTGTAGCAGTTGCTCTCACTAACATAGTGCAAGCTGTCATTCCTCTAACATTGTGACATTTCCCTGTTAGAATCTTTTCTGAGAGAGGTGGGATGACATGCTTTTGATTTCCTACTGTTTTTATGAAACCCAATCTTGTTGTTGAATCACACTCCTCAAATTTGTTCCATTGCTGTATCTCATGCCAGATTCGTGTAACTCCCGTATGTTTAGATTCCGGAGACAAATGGGATAAATCTTTGAATAGACCCTCCAAAGACTGCCTCTTGTTCATTTTATTAAGATAGGTTTAGGAAGAAGAAAGGAGTTCTGAAGTGCTGGCATCCGGAGAGGTTCTGGGTCCCCACGCAAGAAAGGCTTCTACCTACATCGACAAAGAGACTAAGTTCTCCACAGCTAAGTGACATTTGCCTCACCACTAAAAAAGAAAGAAAAAGAAGAAATACTTACCTAACATTCTGGTTGGGGAATAAATTCCTGTTGTCCGAGGAGTATGGTTCTATAAAACAAAATTGATTGCCAAAGAATCAAATTCTTTACAAAGGAAAAGACAATTACAGAATTTACTGACAGTAAGGGTTTACAAAGTTGAGAGGTTGCATAAGAAAAACAAAAAAAATACGTATCTGATGTCAGTTGCATACTTCAGCTGGTAAAATGATCCTGTGCAAAAACAAAGAAACAAATGTTAGCGGACACAGTTGTTTAATCTAAAAAAAGTTAAGACTTGTTAATAGAAACAAAATTGCATTGGGAAATGGAAACATAGTAGCTTAAGTGACTTTTACAATTTTCTGCATAGAGAACAAGCAGTGAAAGAAAAAGGGAAATACTACCATTTAGTGTGTATGTTATAAATTATTGAATTGTTGGGTTAATAAATGTCTTAAATAATAAAAAAAACTTACAATTAGTTTCATCTCTCTAGTTTTATTTGTATCTTCTCTCCGCTTCTGGATGATGTGTTCGTGGCACCCAGTCTCGACTACTTCTAACAACTGAATCAGAACACATTGGTACGCCTGCTTAACCCAGGAGTGGGGGAGGGGTTTAAAAATTGGCGTAGTCGGCAGGATTGGGCCTCACTTTATTTATTAAAATAAAGTGAAATTGGGGACATATATGTAATTGTGAAGGGATATCCACCTTGTGTACCTAAGAGTTCAATATTATTTAATGTAAAGATAATTGTTCATTACTGTTGAAAGGTTTTAAAAAAAAAATTTATTTCAGGAGGGTTAACTTCTGGGTGGGGAGTGGAATTTTGTTTTGTTGTTGGGGCCCACACATCAGGTGACAGGGAAGAGAATGGAGGAGTTACAAAGACAAATTAATGAACTAAGAAGCTCAATGGAAGGATTAGGACGCAGTGGGCCGAGTCAACAGTCAACCACAGTTGAAATCCAGAAGGAGAAGAACATTCCTGACTTTTATGGATTCCCGACGCAAGTTGGGGATTTGACAACAGAAGAATGGATAGAAACGGCAAGATCAGCTTTAAAGATCCTTCGAGTGCCAGTGGAGGACCAGTTAGAGATTTTAAAAGATCATACCAAAGGCCAAGCGAAAGACACTGTAAAGTATATGGCTCGAGAACGGGGACAAACTATTGAAGGTGTGTTTGAATTGCTAACGCAGGTGTATGGAGACAAAGTCCCATTGGGACTAAGAGTGAAGGAATTTTATGACCGGCGACAGCGAAAAAGAGAAACTATTAGAGCATATGCTTACCAGTTACAAGAAAAGCTGGAAGCTATTCAAGCTAGGGACAGCACCCGAGTGGGATGCCCAGAAAGCGTATTGAAGGAGCAGTTCCTATTGGGCTTGAAGGATTACACGTTGAGGAGGGAGATGACCTGTCGCTGGGAGGAGAATCCCAAAATTTGTTTCACCAATTTGATGCAGGCTGCTATCAGATAGTAACATACATAGTAGATGACGGCAGAAAAAGACCTGTACGGTCCATCCAGTCTGCCCAACAAGATAACTCATATTTGCTGCTTTTTGTGTATACCCTACTTTGATTTGTACCTGTGCTCTTCAGGGCACAGACCGTATAAGTCTGTCCAGCACTATCCCCGCCTCCCAACCACCTGCCCCTCCTCCCAACTACCGGCTCTGGCACAGACCGTATAAGTCTGCCCAGCACTATCCTCACCTCCCAACCATCAGCCCTGCCTCCCAACCACCGGCTCTGGCACAGACCGTACAAGTCTGTCCAGCACTATCCCCGCCTCCCAACCACTAGTCCCGCTGCCCACCACCGGCTCTGGCACAGACCGTACAAGTCTGTCCAGCACTATCCTTGCCTCCCAACCACCAGCCCCACCTCCCGATCTTGACTAAGCTCCTGAGGATCCATTCCTTCGGCACAGGATTCCTTTATGCTTATCCCACGCATGTTTGAATTCCGTTACCGTTTTCATTTCCACCACTACTCTCTCCGTGAAAAAATACTTCCTGACATTTTTCTTGAGTCTGCCCCCCTTCAATCTCATTTCATGTCCTCTCGTTCTACCACCTTCCCATCTCTGGAAAAGGTTCGTTTGCGGATTAATACCTTTCAAATATTTGAACGTCTGTATCATATCACCCCTGTTTCTCCTTTCCTCCAGAGTATACATGTTTAGTTCAGCAAGTCTCTCCTCATACGTCTTGTAACGCAAATCCCATACCATTCTCGTAGCTTTTCTTTGCACCGCTTCAATTCTTTTTACATCCTTAACAAGATACGGCCTCCAAAACTGAACACAATACTCCAGGTGGGGCCTCACCAACGACTTATACAGGGGCATCAACACCCCCTTTCTTCTGCTGGTCACACCTCTCTCTATACAGCCTAACAACCTACTAGCTACGGCCACCGCCTTGTCACACTGTTTTGTCGCCTTAAAAATCCTCAGATACTATCACCCCAAGATCCCTTTCTCCGCCCGTACCTATCAGACTCTCCCCGCCTAACACATACGTCTCCCGTGGATTTCTATTCCCTAAGTGCATCACTTTGCATTTCTTCGCATTGAATTTTAATTGCCAAACCTTAGACCATTCTTCTAGCTTCATCAGATCCTTTTTCATGTTTTCCACTCCCTCCGTGGTGTCCACTCTGTTACAGATCTTAGTATCATCCGCAAATAGGCAAACTTTACCTTCTAACCCTTCGGCAATGTCACTCACAAATATATTGAACAGAATCGGCCCCAGCACCGATCCCTGAGGCACTCCACTACTCACCTTTCCCTCCTCCAAGCGAATTCCATTCACCACCACCCTCTGGCGTCTGTCCGTCAACCAGTTCCTAATCCAGTTCACCACTTCAGGTCCTATCTTCAGCCCCTCCAGTTTATTTAAGAGCCTCCTGTGGGGAACCGTGTCAAAAGCTTTGCTGAAATCTAAGTAGATTACGTCCATAGCTCGTCCCTGATTCAATTCTCCTGTCACCCAATCAAAGAACTCAATGAGATTCGTTTGGCACGATTTCCCTTTGGTAAAACCATGTTGTCTCGGATCTTGCAACTTATTGGCTTCCAGAAAATTCACTATCCTTTCCTTCAGCATCGCTTCCATTACTTTTCCAATAACTGAAGTGAGGCTTACCGGCCTGTAGTTTCCAGCTTCTTCCCTATCACCACTTTTGTGAAGAGGGACCACCTCCGCCGTTCTCCAATCCCTCGGAACCTTTCCCGTCTGCAAGGATATATTAAACAAATCTTTAAGAGGACCGGCCAAAACCTCTCTGAGCTCCCTCAATATCCTGGGGTGGATCCCGTCCGGTCCCATGGCTTTGTCCACCTTTAGCTTTTCAAGTTGTTGATACACACTTTCTTCCGTGAACGGTGCTGTATCCACTTCATTCTCAATTGTATTATTTCCAGTCCATCGCAGTCCTTCTCCAGGATTTTCCTCTGTGAAAACAGAACAAAAGTATCTATTTAGCAAATTTGCTTTTTTTTCATCATTTTCCACATAGCGGTTCGCAGTATCTTTTAGTCTCACAATTCCCTTTTTAGTCATTCTCCTTTCACTAATATACCTGAAGAAATCTTTGTCACCCCTCCTTACATTTCTAGCCATTTGTTCTTCCGCTTGCGCTTTTGCCAGTCGTATCTCTCTCTTGGCTTCTTTCATTTTCATCCGGTAATCCTCCATGTGTTCCTTTTCTTGAGTTTTTCTGTATTTCTGGAACGCCAACTCTTTAGCCTTTATTTTCTCAACCACTTGCTTGGAGAACCAGATCGGTTTCCTTTTTCTCTTGCTTTTATTTACTTTCCTTACATAAAGGTTCGTGGCCCTATTTATAGCTTCTTTCAGCCTGGACCACTGTCCTTCCACTTCTCGTATTTCCTCCCAGCCCATCATCTCCTTCCTCAGGTATTCCCCCATTTTACTAAAGTCAGCACGCTTGAAATCCAGGACTTTGAGTTTTGAGTGGCCGCTCTCCACTTTAGCTGTCATATCAAACCAAACCGTTTGATGGTCACTGTTGCCCAGGTGGGCACCCACTCGGATATTTGACACGCTATCCCCATTTGTGAGCACCAGATCCAGTGTCGCTCCCTCCCTCGTGGGTTCCATCACCATTTGTCTGAGCAAAACACTTTGGAAAGCATCCACGATCCCTCTACTTCTTTCCGATTCTGCAGACGGAACCTTCCAATCTACATCCGGCAGATTGAAATCTCCCAGCAACAGCACCTCTCTCTTGCTTCCCAACTTTTGAATATCTGCGATCAGGTATTTATCTAATTCCTCCAATTGTGTTGGAGGTCTGTAGACAACACCCACGTGGACAGAGGTTCTATCATCTCTTTTTAAGGTGATCCATATCGCTTCTTCCTTTCCCCAGGTCCCTGTCATTTCAGTCGCAGTGATATCATTCCTCACATACAGAGCTACTCCGCCTCCTTTATGACCCTCTCTATCCTTCCTAAATAGATTATAGCCTGATATGTTTGCATCCCATTCATGGGAACCATTTAGCCACGTCTCTGTGATTGCAACAACATCCAAGTCTGCCTCCAGCATCAGGGCCTGAAGGTCATGAACTTTATTGCTTAGACTGCGAGCATTTGTGGTCATCGCTTTCCATCTACATTTCCTGGTATGCGTTTCAACAATAGTGATTTGGGGGTTTCTTTTCTCTTTGGGTACCTTCATATCTTTTTGTTCCACTTTTATTATTTTTTCTTTGGCTTCCGTTCTGTTTTCAAGAACATCACAGTGCTGTAATGGAGTAAAAGAATTTTGTAGTGGTAACACTTGTGAGGTCTGATGTTTTCTTGTCACATAACGAAGTCTGCCTGAGCCTACAGTGATCCATCTATTATTAGGTGGTTTTATCCTTTGTGGTAGTGGTGATAATTTGGTATGATTCTGTGCAGTATGATATTGTGCGGTCCTAGATGCTGCTTTAAGTGCATCTAGTTCCTGTTTTACTTTACTGAGCTCGTGTTTTAATCTAGTGAGTTGCAGACAGATAGGACAAGCCTTAAGTCTCCAGATAATTGGTCTTGAAACTAAAGCACCACAATTATTACAGAGAATAAAAGTCATCCTGATTGATTGAAATGGGTATGAACAGGTATGATATAGTGAGAACAGCAGCCTGCCTGAAGCAGGGTCTTCAGGTGTAAGGATCTTATAGCGAGGCCATAGTAAAGCACCTGAACGTTCCATGTCAGCACACAAAATGTTTTTCATGCATGCATCGGCCAGCAAAAATTAGAGAGAACATTGCCTAAAACCGGAACTGGCTGAAATAAAAAGTTAAAAATAAAAAATCCAAAAAAGTAGCGTGATCAACACGACACTTCCAAGACACTGTGAAGGTGAGTAAAAGATAATAAAACTTTATTTAAAAAAACAATATAAAAAACCAAAAGACTCGACACGGAGCTGTGTTTTGGCGATAAAAACACCTGCTTCAGGAGTCTGCAAAAGTAGCTTCCAAGCCGCAGCAGTGAAGCGATCCTCCTAGGCTGTCTGCTTCCTGTCACCTATTGATTTTATGGGAGATGGTGTTTAAATATACAAATGAACTGGGAGTACACAAATGTAGCAAAACATGCAAATTTAGCCATTAGAACATAAGAACTCAAAAACATAAGAGTTGCCCTATTGGGTCCATCTATCTCAGTATTGTGTTTTCAACAGAGGAGAGTCCAGGTCACAAGCACCTGGTAGAATCCCAATGAGTAGCAAGATTCCATGATACTTAACCTCAGGGATAAGCAGCAGCTTTCCCCAGGTCTACCTTAATCATCATTTAAGGCCTTTTCCTCCAGGAATTTGTCCAAATCTTTTTAAAACCCAGCTACATTAACTGTTTTTACCACTTGCTCTGGCAATGCGTTCCAGAGCTTAACTATAAGCTGAGTGAAAACATATTTTCTCCTATTTATTTTACATGTGCTACTCACGTAACTTCATTGAGTGTCTTTGTACTTTCTGAAAAACAAAACAATCGATTCACATTTACCCTTCCACTTCATTCAGGATTTTATAGACCTCTCTCGTACCTCCCCTCAGCCCACTCTTCTGACTGATTTTTCCGCAAAGTGAAAATCCTAAGCTTTGCTCCAAATTGTGATTCACATTTTTATTTTTATTTATTAGGATTTATTTACCACCTTTTTGAAGGAATTCACTCAAGGCGGTGCACAGTAAGAATAGATCAAACATGAGCAATAGACAATTACAGCAGTAAAAATATTCAGCTAACAATACAAAGCATGGCATAGTATACTACTTACAATGTCAACACAATACGTAATAGAACATTATAATTGATAGTGAAGGGTAAGGCAAAGTTGTAACATATACATGGCTGGGTAAGAAAGTAGGAAGAGTTAGAAAGCAAGGTGACTGATTTTAAGAGAGTTGCACATGAGGTCAGAGAAATGGTTAAATATTATCTCAGCTAGGGTAGGAGTGGATAAACATCCTGCTGCAGTATATGCAGCCCGAGTCATTCCTTGTGTGTGTGAGTGAAACTAACATATCTGTTGCCTTCAGGGACTGACAGCTGGGTAAACCAGATCATTTTCCAAAATACATTTATTGATGTATTCAGGCTACTTGAACTTGACAACTTAACTTAGGGTTCTTTGCAGATTGAGAAATAGAAAGGATGTTTCCATTGGGATTGTATCCTTCAATGCCGTTCTAAGAGTTCCTGCTGTCAGGGTGTTGGTCTTCCCTCCCTTTCCAGTATTTGGACATGTCATTGCTGCACTGCACCTGACCAAACTCTTTGCTGAAGCACAATTTACCAATAATTGTGTTAACCAAGTCTGCATTTCTTAATCCTTATGTAAAAGCACTAATGTCATGTGAGTATGCTGTTCTTCCTTGCTTGGTTTGCTCCCTGAATGTGGACTCAAACAAGTATATACTGTATCTATATTGATTTATGAGTTTATTTTACCGCTCTATTTTGTATATTTTGCAGATATGTGTCACTTACCATTCCAGTATGGGATGTTTTTTTTGTTGTCCTGTTATATTTGTTTAAAATTTAATAAGATTTTTAAGAAGCACTATTATAGTTCTTGATATGAATGCAAATAAAATGAAGTCATAATGCAGTGAGTCTGCTGGAAGTAAACTACAGGATGACCAAGATGTCCTACATTTGTCCCACTGGGAAAGAAAGCCAGCAGATCAATGTCACAACAAAAAGATTTTATTGAAGATACCGTGTTCATACACGGTATCTTCAATAAAATCTTTTTGTTGTGACATTGATCTGCTGGCTTTCTTTCCCATATTGGATTTTGCAGATCGTTTGCCTTGTTGTTTTTTGAGACCCTCACTGTTGGGCATTCTTGAACCTGCTTTGGCAGGAACCATGTCTTTCTCACCCTGGAAAGATGTCTTGAGTTTTAATGAAGAATGTTTACAAAGCATGCTGCCGGCTGACCCCTTTTTTAAAGAGCCAGAGGTTTTAGAAGATTATCTCAAGCACTGGGAAGAAGCAGTAAAATTAAGCAAGCGTTGTAAAAGGGTTGAACTTCAAGGATCATCTCTACTTGAATACTGTAGATACAAGAGGATTCCGAGGGGACTAAGGATGAATAAGTCATCCACTATGTTTACTGACGATCAGTCATTTATGTTACAGTGGGAAGCGATACTTAATAAATGTTCCTTAGATCTAATGATTTTGATTATTAAGGGCGATTTGTTCATACACGGTATCTTCAATAAAATCTTTTTGTTGTGACATTGATCTGCTGGCTTTCTTTCCCATATTGGATTTTGCAGATCATTTGCCTTGTTGTTTTTTGGGACCTACATTTGTCCCACTGCATAAATGGACATACAGAGCTGATTTTCATATGGAAATCAAAACTAGAAATCCATGCATACAGGATAAGTGGAAAGTAGTAGCAGTGAAGTGCATTAATAACAGCAAATGCTGAGAAGAAAACTAACATTAGTCATTTCTAAGCTCCATGGAAGTTGCCGTCTAGACCAGTTCTTTGCCAGTCATTATAACTCATAGTTAATTAAAGATATGATGTAAAATGAGATGATTGTGCTGAGCACCTCCCACATGAGATGTTGTAAGACTAATAATTTGTTTTGATACTGGAACAAGTGAAAGAAAAACTTTCCTGACTGAATCATATAAAGGTGGCTCATACATACCACTTCAAAGACTACTTTGAACCGAAAAGATAAAGAATGGAGTGCTGGCTGAAAGTTGTCTGCATGTTTGCTGTGGCTACAGTGGTTTTCTCAGCATCGATTCGCCAGAATTCTGGGCCAGTGCAAGACAAGGACGTTGCCTCGGCTGTTGATGTCTACAGCAAGGCTCTTCCTGGAAACTCTCTTTTCAAGATCTTTGAATATGACACTGAAAACAGAAAGGTAAGTGTTATTCTTTGAGGACAAGCAGAACAATGGTATCATTACATCTGGGTGACATCATCCCGATGGAGCCCGGTACAGGACATTACCCAGCGTTCTGTAACATTTACAGGCTTTTGGCAGCAGCCTCACTGTGCAATGCAAAAGTGCCTTCATGTTAGGTCAACCTTTTTTGGGGGTTCTAACTTTATGCAGTTAGACCCCCTTTTTATCAAGCCACACGGCAATGCTGACGGAGCCCATTCAAAGTGAATGGGCTTTGTCGGAATTACCACACCGGCAGCCTCTAGCAGAGCTTGATAAAAGGAAGCCTTAGTTATTTAGTTAGGGTGCTGAATATCACCACTAATCAGAAAACTCTGGAAACCGCCCTCGCTCTGTCCATAGTCTACCCTGGCACTATCCAGATAGTGTGGAAGCTGTCAGAGAAAATATTCAGTGGCATTACCCAGATAATGACGCTGAATATTGTGCAGGCTGGCATTTATCCACATAGCAGGTACCTTCAGAAAGTTAGCTAAAATGCTTTACAGAATTTCAAGGTTTTCATGAGTAACCAAATAGTGTTTTAGTCAACTTAAAAAAAAAAAAAAAAGCAAAAGTACAAGCTGAGGGTTTGTATTTTCTTATAAACAGATTTATTGATCCCTTTCTTAACAATTAAGAAAATTATATTACATTAGAACATTACAGCCTTTTATTTGCCAGTTTGATTTGTAGGGTAGAAATTATTCATTACCTAAGCTATTTTGATCAAATAAATTTTCTCCTCTTGGCCCAGACATTTCTCTTTCCTTTTGTTTTTACATATTAATCATGAAAGCAGATAGGGGTGAATTTCACCACTCTCCAGATAACAGGTGTCACCACTAGCTCACCGCTAACTCTGTCCTCTTTTTGTATGGATAATGCTGGCGCATACGAAGCAGGTTATTTGTTCTGTAGAATAAATTTAAACGCTCTGTTTTGCCTGTATTTTTATTTTTTGTTATATTTTTATTATCACCAACACCAAGTTCAACAGAACAAACAAATTACAAATCATAACTTATACAGTTGACACAGTAGTGCCGATAATAAAGCTGATACATTTTATCATTACATAACCCCAGTCCCTACTCTCCCTCCCCCCCCCCCCCATACAAAAACACTTAAAAGCCATAGGTTGCTTCTTCTGTGCAGCCACCCAATCCCCTCTCGTAGAGAATCAATTATTTAATAACAAAGTACGGGCTCGATGGGAAAGCTCCTCCTCCCATATTGGAGACCAAATTTGCTGAAATAACAGCAAAACCATTGGGGAAGCATCCTTGATGTTTATTTGTTCAAACTTCAAAACAATTATAGATTTCAGGGTCTGTATTCAACACAATTTAACGTTCCAGAAATAGTTCCTGGCCGGTTAAATTCACAGCTATTTAGTCATTTTCAGCAGCACTTAACCGGTTAGCACTGCTGAAAATGACTGGTTAGTGCCTATTTCAAAACCGACTATTTGGGGGGGAATTTTCAGGGGCGGAGTCAGCACTTGATTGGTTAAGTGCTGATATTCCGAATTTAACCGGCCAGGTTAACTGCATAAATAGGACCACATAAAAGTCAGCCCTACCTTCATGCAGTCACCCATAGCCGATTAATTGTTGAATATCGCACTTAACCGGCTATGTGTTAGCCAGCTCGCAAACCCAGAAATTCAATGCCAGTGCCTGGGTTTAGCACCAGCAGCATTCAACAAAATGCTGATCACCACCAGCTAAATATCAATCTCTTTACCAAATAGCAGAAAGTCTACCTTGAACCCAAGGAAGCAATGTGTTATAAACTATAATCATCTCCCAGAAACGTTTTATCAGTGGACAGTCCCAAAGCATATGGCCCGAGTTAGCCTGCTCTTCATTACACATTAGACATAATCCATACTCAGAAAACTTGCCCAAAAACACTTGCCACGGGGGGGGGGGGGGGGGGGGTGTACAGGCACAAAAGAAATTTATACTGCTATTCTTGTAACACCACTGAGCAGGAGATTACTTTTAACTTTTTTTTGTCTGTATTTGAATTTTATCTTTGTGAGTAATACTCCAGTTTGTGTGTTGTGAGTCCAATGGTTTGACTACAATTTCCATGTACATGTGACCAGAGGGTTACAATGGGGCTCATTTTTGAAACAGAAAAATATCTAAAAAATGGCATAAGAGGCAGATAAACGTATTTCTCACAGAAAAACTTCTAAAGCGTATAATCAAACTGACAAAAAAAAAATCCCACCAAAGTCCTCTAGCTGACAAAAAGAAAACATTTTCAGAGGGGGGCGTTTTGTGAGCATTACATGGGCAGTGTTACGTGATGAATGTTTATTGCCAATAACAGATAGCAAAATGACTTCCTTAGGGAGGAAAGTAAAACACCCAGAATTAGACCTGCTTTAAAAATGTCTAGGGTAAGACTAAACCTGTCTTTAGACTCATTTCTGATTGTGTTTAGTTGGAGAGTGAAGAGATGGAAGTGGTCATTTGTAAGAAATAGTGGAGAGTTGCTGAATGCTTTGTTACCTTGGTTGAGAGGTGCCCAGCAGTATGGCACTACTTATGTACTTATGTACCTTTGTGTTTTTGCCCCAGTCTGAACATTTTGACCCCTTCATTTCCTGCCTTGCCTCCTCTCTGTCTTACCTCCTCAAGTCCTTGCCCACACCTGCTAGACCCCCTAGCCACATCCATCCCTTCCTCTGTATCTCGCCCCTTTTCTCACCAAACTCTCACTGTTCCCAAACACCCACACCTCCCATTCTACATCCCTATCTGCTTGTCTTCTGTCTCTCATTGTTCCTCTGTTTGTCCAGTCCCTGTTTGCCACTTTATTCTGTGCTGCTGCTGTTTGTGTGAGGGCTATGTGCTGTTCCTGGGATTGTGAGTGCTTTGTGCTGTTGCTGTGTGTGAGGACTGTTTGTTGGTGATGGGAGAGTGAGTGCTTTGGGCAGCTGATGTGTGTCTCACAACTGTGTGCTGGTGCCGAGTCTTATAAGGTAAGGGTGGAGGTACGCCCAGTGGTGTTTCTGGGGGTCAATGAGTTGCCCCTGTAGTGGCAATCATGGATATGCTTCATGATTTGGTGGCTCATGTCATGCTGGAAGTGGATGAGAGTTTGGAGGAGAGGCTCCAGAGGAGATATCCCTATCAGAGAATCTTCAGGGCCCACACCCACTTCCTGGATCTCACTGACCAGGAATGACTTACTAGGTTTTGGTTTGACAAGGCTGCCATACAGCACCTCTGTAACTAGCTACAACCTCTCCTCCAGCCCAGAACACAAAGGAATAATCCTGTGCCAGTCCATTTGAAGGTCACAGCCTACCCTCATCTTTCTGGCCATCGACACCTTCCAGTCAGTGCTAGCAGTCAATGCAGCCATCACCCAGCTCACCATCTTCAACTGACTTGCCCAGTTCCTCGATGCCTTCCTCATCCACACCTCACACTATCGGGCTTATTTTCGAAAGCGATTGCCGGCCATCTTCCGACATAAATCGGGAGATGGCCAGCGATCTCTCAAAAGCAGCGAAATCGGTATAATCGAAAGCTGCTTTTTTGACACCATCGCCGCTTTCCCATTGCCAAGCCGGCAAAAGTTCAAAAGGGCATGTCGGTGGTGTAGCGAAGGCGGGACATGGGTGGGAATGGGCGTGGCTACCAGATGGCCAGCTTTCACGGATAATGGGAAAAAAAAGCAGTGTTAATCAGTATTTCGCCTGGTTTACTTGGTCCTTTTATTTTCACGACCAAGCCTCAAAAAGGTGCCCCAACTGACCAGATGACCACCAGAGGGAATGGGGGATGGCCTCCCCGTACTCCCCCAGTGGTCACCAACCCCCTCACACACTAAAAAAATAAAAATAAAAACCTTTTTTGCCAGCCTGTATGCCAGCCTCAAATGTTATACCCAGCTCCCTGACAGCAGTATGCAGGTCCCTGGAACAGTTTTTGTTGGTTGCAGTGGACTTCAGGCAGGCAGACCCAGGCCCATCCCCCTACCTGTTACACTTGTGGTGGTGTGTTGAGCCCTCCAAGCCCCCCCAAAACCCACTGTACCCACATGTAGGTGCCCCCTTCACCCATAAGGACTATGGTAGTGGTGTCGAGTTGTGGGGAGTGGGTTTTGGTGGGGATTTGGGGGGCTCAGCACACAAGGTAAGGGAGTTATGCACCTGGGAGGTATTTGTATATATTTTTTTTAATTTTTAGAAGTGCCCCCTAGGGTGCCTGGCTGGTGTCCTGGCATGTCAGGGGGACCAGTGCACTACAAATGCTGGCTCCTCCCACGACCAAATGCCTTGGATTTCACCGGGTTTGAGATGGCCACCATTCAGTTCTTAGATTGTAGTGAGCCCTGAAAAGATGTCCAGGTCACCAATGTTGTCATATATTGAGGTGATTGCCTATAAAGAATCTTAAATATTAATATGCACACTTTAAAAATAATTCTAGCTTGTACGAGCAATCAATGTGCCTGAATGCTGTAAAACTCTGTGTAGTATTTGCAGTATTGCCTTTTCATAGGTAGGGTTTTTGCACTTTGAGTCTTAGGAGTGAGTGCTGTTTTGATGAGTTTTCTATATAGATTCTGAGTACCTGGTGGGTTTGTTCTTCCATTGCCTCTCAAAATACTTCTATTTAGAGATGCCACAGCTGCTGATGTGCCCTTACCAGCAAGTCAAAAGCTTGGCAGGTCCTCTTTTGATTCCAACCTAAAACTCAAATTCTCCCAAATTTAAGGATTTGTAGTAAGATCCAGGAGTGTGGAATTAACTCCTCATTCACCAGCTTTAGCCCCTGGTCCTCTCTGTGTCTTCTAAATCTTCATGGGCTTTCAGAAAAATTCCAGTTCTAGGTGCCCAAAAGTCCCCCCCCCCCCCCTTGAGCCTCAGCAAACTCCTAGCACAGGATGAAGAAGAAAGGAGATAAAACATAAGCCCAAGTGGATTCCTGAGTTCTGCAGAATCCACTCCTCTAAGAAGACCTCCAAGAATAATAAACTAAGAATCATAGGCAAAAGATTATACATTTTATAATTTTCTTAAACTGCCCTGCTTAAAAAGTATATGTCTTTTTTCTCTCTCCAGAATACTTACATAAGATCCAAACGAGATGGCGGAAAAAAGAAGGAAAAGCAGAAGGAAAAGGAACAAGAACAAGATAAAGATACTGATGGTAAAGGAAATGAAGATAAAGGAACAAGTCCAGTTCCTCATGGTTCCTATAACAGTCAGTGTTTACTATGTGTAGCCACTATGAGACCACAAAATGACAAGCTACAGATGGCATTACAACCAGCACCCAAAGTCTAATACAAGAAATAACAGGCTTTCATCCATACTCTAGATCAGGATGTATAAAAAGCCCCAAAAAGGACATCTGGTTTGATAACTCTATGATCAGACTTTTATGAACTGAAAATCTCTGAGTAAAAATTGATTTGAAATACAAATGGTATAGAGACAGCCAGAGTCAGCTGGACAAATGCATGAAGTGGGACAAGGTGAAAGGAGTAATAAAGGACGGTTGACAGGGCAACCAGTATAAATTGTGGAGTGTTCTACCTGCCAGTGAGATTTCGTGGGAGCAGTCCTCAACGTTGGAGCTCTAGGAGAGCTACATCTGGCTAAGGCTACCTCTGCTTCAGAAGGAGGGTGCAGACCTGGCTCTTCCCACAAGCCTTTGATGGATGTGGTGACTGACTACACTTTGGTCTAGTTTGCTGTACACCCCGTAACTGAGACCAGTTCCTCTCACTTTATTCAGCTGTACATATAATTTGGCTTCAGGGATTCAGTTTTCCTTCTCCAGGTTTATCTCATTGATTGTATTTATGCTTATATTTGATCATTTCACTATCGTTATATTAAAATAGAAAGTTTTATGTGAAGTTGTACCTGCTGTACACCGCCTTGGTTGAATCTCTTCATAAAGGTGGTTAATAAATGCTAATACACAAATAAACAACCATTCTCTCCATTTATTCTTATGCTTACATTCTCCACGTTGTGCCTAGAACTTCTGCGATTTTTATTTATTGCATTTGTATCCCACATTTTCCCACCTATTTGCAGGCTCAATGTGATCAATTCCAGATCATAAAATGATGATTAGGAATCATGATTTGAAATAGCTACTGTATATGTTGGATATTCTCACATACCCATTTTAAAAAATCCTGAAATTAGGGGGGGGGGGGGGAACAAGGTTAAAAAGACACTAATAAGTAGAGTATCCAGATACTGGGGACAAAAATATCGAGTAAGCCAGTAGATAGCAGCAGATATGTGCCAGTTGGCACATCCAGTCAACCAGGTTGTTCCCACATACACTGCTCTTGCTAAGGATTATCTCCCAGCTGACAGCTGTAAAGTTTGACTGTCTATAGAATCTCCTTATCCAAGTCAGATCTTTTTTGTTTTCCTTCTGTGGTCCTCCGCTATGCTGGGTACAATTTTATTTATTTATCTATTTATTTATTAGGATTTATTTACCGCCTTTTTGAAGGAATGCACTCAAGGTGGTGTACAGTAAGAATAAATCAAATATGAGCAATAGACAATTACAGCAGTAAAAATATTCAAACAACAATACAAAGTATGGCATAGTATATTACTTCAAAAATACCTAAATAGGGACCACTGGTGATCTATTCTAATTCTAATGTTGTATTACCACGTGGTATTCAAAATATTCTGCTTCAAACAACTGCAGCTGGTTATAAATCACACTTATTTATTCTTACTTTTATTAAGAGGACCTCAAATCTTCCCAGCTTGGCTGTTCTATTCAGAACTCATTTGCATGGTAATACAACATTAGAATTAGAATAGTATATTACTTACAATGTCAACACAATACATAATAGAACATTTTAATTGACAGTGTAGGGTATAAGCAAAGATGGAACATATACAGTAGATAGGTAAGAGGGTAAGAGGAGTTAGAAAATACGGTGACTAATTTAAAGAAAGGTGCACATGAGGACAGAGATGGTTAAATATTCTCAGCTAAGGTAAGAGTGGATAAACTAGTTTTATAATATTTCATGTGACCCATCCCTGCCAAAAGAACTTCCCATATTTAAAACCAAAAAATAAAGCACACCCCTCCCATGTCTTTTATCCAACCCCTGAACACTTTTCCTGAAATTGTACTCTAACTTGGCAACTTTCAAACAGAGCATGTTCATCTGAAGTCTGTGAGTACTTGTTACCTACAGTCTGCATCAATTTTCAAAGGGAAAATGTTCCCTTTGAAAACTGGCTCAGGGAAAGTACACACACAAATCTGTGCCTACTTTTTGTTTCTGTGAAACCTAAGCGTGCACTTTATGGAAATCTAAAAGTATGTGTGAAACTGTTCCTTCTGCCCCATCCCCACCCCTGGGAACAGTGCCTATCAGTTGGGGGCTTTTCAGAAGCCCACTGTTTCATGTGTGGAAATGCCTTTGAAAATCATTCTGTATGCAGCAGACTTAATAAAGAATGGGTTAAGTACGGAAGCACATTTTACTTTGTGCAATAAAAATTACTTCACTCCTGATACAGTAAGCAAATGGTATAAAACTGAACTGGAAGTTACACAAGCTTCTCTCTCTCTTTCTTTATGCATTTATAGTCTACCTAAAAACTAAGCGGATTGCAACTTGAACTTAAAAAATCATAAAAACATTACAAAACAAATGTAAAAGAATGCTATCAACCATGCATACATAAAACCAGAAATAACAATAATTCTTTATGAACTGTAGTTTAACACTGTACCTTGCTGCATGAGCCTTTAAAAACCTTTGGAACATCATCAAATTTTCACCAGTCCATGTGCTGGACCTGAACCAAAATACTGCTAATTTATCAACTTTCTGTCTCTAGGTTTAGCTATCTGATATATCTATTCGCTTGAATTTATTGCTTAATTAAGTTGTCCTGTGAATCTGTATTGTGGTGCACTTCTCTGTCTTATAACCCTGTCCCCCCCCCCTCCCCCAAAAAAGACAAAAACAACAACAACAAAAATCTTTCTCTTCCTGCCTAGCTCTGATAGTAGAGAAGATAGGTTTTTCTAACTGCTTCTTGTCCTGCACCCTGCTAACTCTTGCTGTAGCATTCTAACTTTGTGGACAGGTTCTGCCAATCCTAGGCAAAAGAAAAAAGCAGCCTTACAGGCTTATTTTCGAAAGAGAAGGACACTCATCTTTCGACACAAATCGGAAGATGGGCATCCTTCTCACAGGGTCGCCCAAATCGGCATAATCGAAAGCCGATTTTGGGCGTCCCCAACTGCTTTCCATCGCAGGGACGACCAAAGTTCACGGGGGCGTGTTGGAGGCGTAGTAAAGGCGGGACTTGGGTGTGCCTAACACATGGGCATCCTCGACCCATAATGGGAAAAAAGGGCGTCCCTGACGAGCATTTGGACAACTTTACCTGGTCCTGTTTTTCTTACCAAGGTACAAAAAGGTGCCCAAACTGACCAGATGACCACTGGAGAGAATCGGGAATCACCTCCCCTTACTCCCCCAGTGGTCACTAACCCCCTCCCACCCTCAAAATACGACTTAAAAAATATATCGTGCCAGCCTCAAATGTCATACTCAGGTCCATCGCAGCAGTATGCAGGTCCCTGGAGCAGTTTTAGTGGGTGCAGTGCACTTCAGGCAGGTGGACCCAGGCCCATCTTCCCCTACCTGTTACACTTGTGGTGTTCAATGTGAGCCCTCCAAAACCCACCAGAAACCCACTGTACCCGCATCTAGGTGCCCCCCTTCACCCATAAGGGCTATGGTAGTGGTGTGCAGTTGTGGGGAGTGGGTTTTGGGGGGGTTGTGGGGCTCAGCACTCATGGTAAGGGAGCTATGTACCTGGGAACAATTTATGAAGTCCATTGCAGTGCCCCCTAGGGTGCCCGGTTGGTGTCTTGGCATGTCAGGGGGACCAGTGCCCTACGAATGCTGGCTCCTCCCACAACCAAAGGGCTTAGATTTCGTCATTTCTGAGATGGCTGTCCTTAGTTTCCATTATCGCCGAAAATCAGAAACGACCAAGTCTAGGGACGACCTAAATGTTGAGATTTCGGCGTCCCCGACCGTATTATTGAAATGAAAGATGGACACCCATCTTGTTTTGATAATACAGTTTTCCCCGCCCCTTCGCCAGGACGTTTTGTGAGTACGTCCTCAGCAAAACTTGGGCGTCCCTTTCAATTATGCCCCTCTTAGTCTCCCAACTGCTTATACATTTGCATTTTACATTGATGAAACTGCATAATTAGTGGGAATATTTAGATTTACTAAAGGAAAATTATATTCTAGTGGAATCTGATTGTTGAATCAAATTGAATTTATCAGACTGTATCATTGCTGGCCCCACCCAGAGAACCTTTTTTTGATACAGCACATTTCAGACTCACTGGGACTTATAGTCTCACCCACCCTCCCCTCACCCCACCCACCTCAGGGTTTAACCAGTCATATATAGACAAGCCAAAAAGCATTAACTTTACTCCTCAGTAACACAGAGGCAATCTTGCAGTCTGTTAACTAATTAAATGTCACATAGAAGAGGGAATCCTATAAAGATAGGGAGATAGGGTTTTGCCTCCTGTTTTAGTTCATTAAGTAAGGTGTAGGAAGAACAGGAAAAATCCTGAGGAACTAGCGTCTGGAAACTTTCCTGGGCCCCCATGCAAGCCAAGCCTCATTTCTCGCTGCCAGAGAGACTAAATAAAAATCTGTCACAGCTAAGTAATATTTGATCAAATATTAACAAGAAAAAAACTACTTACCTGGATTAGACAGAGTCCTAAATTCCGGTGGAGTGGAGATGAAGGTCCTGTAGAAACATAATTGGTGCACAAAGGATCAAATTCCTTATACATATAAGAAAACACATTTAAAGAATTCAAAATAAAACAAATGTTAATAATTTTGAGATGGTATACAAATATGTGTAAAAAGGAGATATGATAGATGTTGATCCATGGGGGTGGGTGGAGTAATCCTGTGAGAACACAAAGAAAACCAAATGAGATTTGTTACAATTTCATCTTTATGTAGTTATATTCAGAAAATAGGGGAAAGGCTTAGTTGAGGAAAAGAAACATTGTTACTTATTTCCAATTGAGTTACAAATGTCCGAGTGTTGCTGTTTTATTTTAAAAGTACATGAAGAAGAGAATTTCATCATTAAATATTATCACTTATGAAATATAAATTGTGGGGTTTTGTTTCTTAATAAGAATAGGGGAATAATCCTAAAATTAGCTTACATTCCTCTCTCGCTCTTTGAGGGCGAGAGAGAGTGGTTAGTTTTTTTGTATCATCTCTCCATTTCTGGGTAATGTGTTCTTGGAAGCTATCATCAGCTGAACCAGAACATATTTCTATGTTACCTTAACTCAGGAGTGGGGGAGAGATTACACAAGCATGTATATTTTGAAGTGCTGAGGTTTTTTCATGTCTCCTCTCAGTTGTCTCTTTCCATTGAGTTTTCCACAAAGTTAAAATCCCAAGCTTTTTTTTTATTCTCGCTGCAAATTGTGGTTCACATATCTGTTGCTTTCTGAGACTGACACCTGGGTAAACCAGATCATTTTCCACAACACACTTATCGATGTAATCAGGCTACCTGACCATGAAAACTTAGATGGAGAAACTCAGGCTCCCTTGCAGGCTGAGAAACAGAAGGGATGTTTCCTGTGGGATTGTATCCTTCAATGCCGTTCTTGCATCAATAGGAGTTGCTGCTGTCAGGGGTGTTGGTCTTCCCTCTCTTTCCAGTATTTGGACATGGCACTGCTGCACCGCACCTGACTAAACTCTTTTCTGCAGCACAGTTTGCCAACAATTGTGTTAGCCAAGTCTGCACGCCTCATTCCCTATTTAATGTGGTCTTTTACTAAGCAGCGGTAAGCCCAACACAGTCGTACTGCTCACTAATTCAGAACTACCGCCGGTAGTTCCCACCCCCCATTTCCAGCACTATGAAAATATTTTTTTATTTTCATAGCACCGGTGTTTACCTGGAGGTAACCACCACATCAGTGCAGGAGCTCTTACCGCCAGGGGCGTAGCTGCTGTGGGGCCACGGGGGCCTAGGCCCCTGTAAATTTGGCCCTGGACCCCCCTGCCGACGCCCCTCTCAACCCCCCCGCCAACCCGCCGTTGCCGTCTGTACCTTTGCTGGCGGGGGACCCCAACCCCCGCCAGCCGAAGTCTTCCTCCTGCGTTTGGTTTCTTCTGAGTCTGACGTCCTGCTGCACATACAACATGCAGGACGTCAGACTCACAGAAACAGAACGAAGCCCTGCAGATTGCAAGGCTTCATTCTGTTTCTGTGAGTCTGACGTCCTGCATGTTGCACGTGCAGCAGGATGTCAGACTCAGAAGAAACCAAACGCAGGAAGAAGACTTCGGCTGGCGGGGGTTGGGTCCCCCGCCAGCAAAGGTACAGACGGCGATGGATGGCGGGTGGGTCGAGAGGGTCGTCGGCAGGGGGGGTCAAACTTGTTGGAGGTGGTGCTAGTGGCGGCAGGGGGTGTCGGCAATGGCGGGGGGGGTGTCGGCGATGGCGGCGGGGGGGTGTCAGCAAGAGCAGCGGGGGGCGGTCGGTGGCGCCGGGGGGGGCTAAAATATGCCCCCTCACCTCGGCTCTGGCACCCCTACCACTGAAGTCTAGAAACGCCCCTGCTTACCGCCACCTCAATGGGTAGCGGTAAGTGCTCCCCCCCCCCCCCAAAATGGCCATGTGGCAAGCGGTGCATTTACAGTATGACCATTTCTTTAAAAAAAAAAACCAAACACGCCAATGAAAAAAATGATCACCTGTCAAAGTTTACACTCAAAACCAAAAAATAGTGATCAGTACCAGCATGCCAGTATGTTCAGGAATAAAATCACTGTAACCTGAGTAGGAGGAAAAAGAGCCTCAGTTATTGCTGAAACCAGAACACTGTTCATAAGAACTGCATAATTCAACGTGCTTGGCACAGCTATACTCAATCATTGGCTCACCCAAAAAACCTCCAAATCCTGACTCTCTCTTTTTTTTCTTTTTTATATCTTCTATAATCTGTTATAATGTCTTTTTATTATTTTTAATATATTTGTTGTTCTTTCTCACAATCCTGAACAAGTCTAGCAGGTCTGGTCAACATTTACATCTGCTTATACTAACAGCATTGTTATTGTATTGCAAAAAAAAGCAAATGAGAGGCAGAGAGAGACTTAACTTATTTGTGGACTATCCCAACTGGAGCCCGTTTCACTTCTGCTTCTTCAGGGGAAGTCCTCGATTAGTCTCATACTCTACAAAATAATGAATGAAAAATTAGTCCTCAGAAACCTTGCTCGTGTAAAAATACCAATTGAAATGCAAAGTATATATCTACCAGTGACACCACTCTCCTTTCTTAATGCTCGACGGGAACTAAGGAATAAAAATGGCACCTTTTACTAAGGATTTTTTTTAAAACCCAGCCTTATACCTGCTGCAATAAAAGGGGCCTCAGCGCGCATCAAAAACATGTGCTGACACGCAGGCCCCTTTTACCACAGGTTGTAAAAGGGGCCCTAAAAGCACTATTGTCTTTTAATTAAGCTCCTTTCCCTTACTTTGGAGTCCTTTTACTAAGGAGCCCTAACGGATTTAGGGGGAGATTCTACGTAAGGCGCCTAAAAAAATCAGCGCTGACTAAGCGTATTCTATAAATGGTGCCTACATTAAGGCAGGATATATAGAATACACTTAGTTGATATTTCAGCGCATCCATTTATACCAACTAAAACGTGTTATAAACCATGGCACATTGATTTATGCACAGGGGGGCAAATTCTATAACTATGCATGCAAATTTGGGAATGCCCATGAAACATCCATTTCCACACCCATAACTACTACTACTACTACTTATCATTTCTAAAGCGCTACTAGACGTACGCAGCGCAGTACACTTTAACATGAAGAGACAGTCCCTGCTTGACAGAGCTTACAATCTAATTAGGACAAACAGGACAAGGGAATATTAAAATGAGAATGATAAAATAAGGGTTCTGAACAAGTGAATAAGGGTTAGGAGTTAAAAGCAGCATAAAAAAATGTGGGCTTTTAGCTTAGATTTGAAGACGGCCAGAGATGAAGCTTGACGGACCAGCTCAGGAAGTCTATTCCAGACATATGGTGCAGCAATATAAAAGAAACGGAGTCTGGAGTTAGCAGTGGAGGAGAAGGGTGCAGACAGGAGAAATTTACCCAGTGAACGGAGTTCCTGGGGAGAAATGTAGGGAGAGATGAGAGTGGAGAGGTACTGAGGAGCTGCAGAGTGAATGCACTTATAGGTCAATAAGAGGAGTTTGAACTGTATGCGGAAACGGATAGGAAGCCAGTGAAGTGACTTGAGGAGAGGGCTAATATGAGCATAACCACACTGGCGGAATATTAGTCGTGCAGCAGAATTTTGAACAGATTGAAGAGGAGAAAGATGGCTAAGTGGGAGACCTGCGAGAAGCAAGTTGCAATAGTCTAAGCGAGAGGTGATAAGAGTGTGGACGAGGGTTCTGGTAGTGTGTTCAGAAAGGAAAGGGAGAATTTTGCTGATATTATAGAGAAAGAAATGACAGGTTTTAGCAGTCTGCTGAATATGTGCAGAGAAGGAGAGGGAGGAGTCGAAGATGACCCCAAGGTTACAAGCTGATGAGACAGGAAGGATGAGAGTGTTATCCACAGAAATAGAGAATGGGGGAGGAGGAGAGGTTGGTTTAGGGGAAAAGATAAGAAGTTCAATCTTGGTCATGTTTATTTTCAGATGGCGCTGAGAAATCCAGGCAGCAACGTCAGACAGGCAGGCTGACACTTTGGCCTGCATTTCGGCTGAGATTTCTGGTGTGGAGAGATAGATCTGGGAGTCATCAGCGTAAAGATGATACTGAAAACCATGGGATGAGATCAGAGTTCCAAGGGAAGAAGTATAGATGCAGAAAAGAAGAGGTCCCAGGACAGATCCCTGAGGTACACCAATTGACAGTGGAATAGAAGTAGAGGAGGATCCACTAGAGTATACACTAAAGGTACGCTGGGAGAGATAAGAAGAAAACCAGGAAAGAACAGAGCCCTGAAATCCAAGTGAGGCAACGTATCAAGAAGTAGGCTGTGACCAAGTGTCAAAAGCAGCAGATAGATCAAGAAGGATGAGGATAGAATAGAGACCTTTGGATCTGGCCAGGAACAGATCTTTGGAGACTTTAGCAAGCGCTGTTTCAGTTGAATAAAAGGGGCGAAAGCCAGATTGAAGTGGATCAAGAATAGCTTGAGATGAAAGAAAGTCAAGGCAACGGCGATGAACAGCACGTTCAAGTATCTTGGATAGGAAAGGGAGGAGGGAGATGGGGCGATAGTTGGAAGGACAAGTAGGGTCCAATGAAGGTTTTTTTAAGGAGTGGTGTAACTACGCCCCTTTTTACCTGCACGCATTAGAAATTAGGCGCACTGCGTTACAGAATACACTTAGCGAGTTGTGCATGTCAATTCTAATTAGTGCCAATTAGTGCTTGTTAAGTGCTGATATCAGTGCTGATTAGCTTCTTAGGCCAATTAAGTTAGGCGCAGTATTATAGAATCCACTTCGATTTTGGAACGGATCTCTAGGTGCGCTATATAGAATCCGGGGGTTAGTGCCGTAGTACAAGGACCCTAAGATTGCTCCTTGAATTAGGGACTCCAACAAGTACACTGTATCATATGGATTTATTACTCTATTTTACCTCTCTGTTTTGTATATTTCACAGATATGTGACACTTCGTATTGCCATATGGGATGGTTTTTGTCCTGTTATATTTGTTCAAATTGAATAAAAATTTATTTAAAAAAAACATTATTGCATTTCTTGAAGTACATGTTATCAATAGAAATCAAACAAAATAAAACATGGAAAAGAAAATAAGATGATACCTTTTTTATTGGACATAACTTAATACATTTCTTGATTAGCTTTCGAAGGTTGCCCTTCTTCGTCAGATCGGAAATAAGCAAATGTGCTAGCTGACATTGTATATAAGTGAAAACATTCAAGCATTACTATGACAGTCTGACAGGGTGGGAGGATGGGGGTGGGTCGGAGGTATGCATGGGGACATCAAAGCATATCATTGATATTCTAACAGGATGGGTGTGGGTAGGTGAGGGGTGGGGTGATCAACAGAGACATACAGCTTTATGGTTTATAATGGGCTAGGAACCCCAGTTCCTTGTTAAGTCCTTTCTGTTGGGTGTTAAAATATTCAATCATTCTGACTTCAAAGGTCTTACGTTCTTGTATGGTTTTAAAGTTACCTTTCAGTATTCTCACTGTGAAATCACTGGTACAGTGTCCTGGTTCTGTGAAGTGCTGTCCCACCGGGACATCCTTCACATACAAAAAGATCCATCATTTACAGCCAAGCCACAAGATACCACCGTATCTGCTCTGACCCAGGGGACAGAGACAGACACCTTAAAAGCCTGAGTGCATCCTTCAAACAAAAAGGCTACAACCCCAAAATAATCTCCAAGAATATTGCCTCCTCCCTCAAAACACCCAGGGAGAATCTGTAACAGAACAAGGAGAAAAAATCCACAGACAGAATTTCCCTTGTAGTGACATACAATCCAGAGCTGGAAAAACTGAGGAAAATCATAAGAGATCTACAACCTATACTCCAGGAGGATGAATTACTGAAAGAGATATTCCCATCCCCACCAGTACTGGCCTTCCGACAATCACCCAACTTAAAACACAAGCTAATCAGAAGTAAACTTCCATCACAGACTGAAAAGGAACAGAAGGGCACACGTCCCTGTAATTTATCCAGTTGCAAACTATGCCAAAATATTTCAAAGGACCCCACAGTTACCCACAAAGGAAAGATATTCAACATAAAGGGATCTTTCACTTGCTCATCTTCCAATATGGTATATATCATTCAGTGTAAAAAATGTAACGAAGGATGCTATATTGGAGAAACAGGCCAGATGCTTAAGACAAGATTCAATTTGCATAGACATCACATGAACAATACAGCCATTAGGGCCCCCACCCCCGGGACAGCACTTCACAGAACCAGGACACTGTACCAGTGATTTCACAGTGAGAATACTGAAAGGTAACTTTAAAACCATACAAGAACGTAAGACCTTTGAAGTCAGAATGATTGAATATTTTAACACCCAACAGAAAGGACTTAACAAGGACCTGGGGTTCCTAGCCCATTATAAACCATAAAGCTGTATGTCTCTGTTGATCACCCCACCCCTCACCTACCCACACCCATCCTGTTAGAATATCAATGATATGCTTTGATGTCCCCATGCATACCTCCGACCCACCCCTATCCTCCCACCCTGTCAGACTGTCATAGTAATGCTTGAATGTTTTCACTTATATACACTGTCAGCTAGCACATTTGCTTATTTCCGATCTGACGAAGAAGGGCAACCTTCGAAAGCTAATCATAAAATGTATTAAGTTATGTCCAATAAAAAAAGGTATCATCTTATTTTCTTTTCCATGTTTTATTTTGTTTGATTTCTATTGATAACCTTAAGAGTGGACTGACACGGCTACCACACTCCTCTACTTAAGATTGAAGTACATGCAAATATAATGAAATTAGAATGCAATGAGGCTCATTTTCAAAGCACTTAGCCTCCCAAAGTTCCATAGAAACCTATGGAACTTAGCCTCCCAAAGTGCTTTGAAAATATGCCTCAATGAGTCTGCTTTAAGCGACCTGTACGATGGCCAAGAAAGAGACATGAATCATGTTCCTAAAGACCTAGAAGACTGTGGAATGCATTCAGGTAGATGGAATGTAGGGTCACCACTTTGTTGTGTCTTTCAGAATGTAATGATCTGGTACTGTATTTGTCCTACTGCGTAAATGGACATGTAGAACTGGTTTTCATATGTAAATCAGAGATAGAAATTCATGCATACAGGATGAAATCAGGTTGTCACAGAAGGAAGAAAGGAAATAGCAGAAGAGAGACCTCCCCAGCAAAGATTTATTTTGGCAATGAAATGCCTTAATGGCAACAAACATTGAGATGAAAGATTGCATTAGTCATTTCTAAACTCCATGGAAGTTCCCATCTAGACCAGTTCTTAGCCAATTGTTATAACTTGTAGATAATTAAAGATATGATGTAAAATGAGATGATTGTGCTGTGCACGTCCCACATGAGATGTTGTAAGACTAATTATTGCTTTGATACTGGAACAAGTGAAAGAAAATCTTTCCTGATTGAATCATATAAAGGTGGCTCATTCATACCACTTCAAAGACTACTTTGAACCGAAAAGATAAAGAATGGAGTGCTGGCTGAAAGTTGTCTGCATGTTTGCTGTGGCTACAGTGGTTCTCTCAGCATCGATTGGCCAGAATTCTGGGACAGTACAAGACAAGGACGCTGCCTCGGCTGTTGATGTCTACAACAAGGGTCTTCCTGGAAACTCTCACTTCAAAATCTTTGAATATGACACTGAGAAAAGAATGGTAAGTGTTATTAGATGACTTCCTGTGTGTTTGTGTGGGTGTCTGCATTTGTGTGAGACAGAGAGAAAGCACTATATACTTCATAATCTAATAACAAATATTTATACAAGCAATCTTCTTGCTATCCTGACCCTACAGCAGTTGTGATCAATGAAAGTAAATGAATCAATGGATCTTTATTTCCATGCTTTTCCTATATAATAATTCTCACCTCCAACAGGATGTGCCTGGGACCATGCCTGCCGGAAGTGGTCTGCTAGGCAGGCACGCACTGACCTCAGTGACCTCAGTGACAGACAATTTGGCAAAGCAAAACAATCTGAGTGCTGGCCATTAGGACACAGGATTGATAGGAGAGTTTTAAAAGACTGAAGGAACTGAAAGTGTTAAATGGGGGGAGGGGGGAGTTCTGAAAGACTGAAAGACATGAACATTTGGGAAAGGAAAACAATCTGAATGCTGGCCATTAGGACACAGGGTAGATAGGAGAGTTTTAAAAGACTGAAGGAAACGAAAGTGTTAAACTGGAGAAGGGGGGGGGGGAGTTGTGAATGACTGAAAGACATGCAAATTTGGGACAGGAAAACAATCTCAATGCTGGCCATTAGCACACAGGGTACATAGGAGAGTTTTAAAAGACTGAAGGAACCAAACGTGTTCAGGGGGGAGGGCAAGTTCTGAATGAATGAAAGAAATGAAAATTTACGAGAGGAACACAATCTGAATGCCGGGCATTTGTACACAGGGTAGATAGGACACTTTAAAAAAAAAATGAAGGACGTGAAAGTATTACATCTTGGGGGAGGGGGGAGGAGGAAAGCGGTGGGGTATCCGGATACTGGGCGTTAGGGCCACGGGGGTACATAGACTTTTGAAAGCCTTAAGGAACCCAAAGTGTGGGAAGGAGGAGAAAAAGGAGGGGAGGGAACGGGGTGAGGGGCATTAGGAACAGGGGAGGGGCCCTGTCACACACTCTCATTCTCACACACACACTGTCACACAGACAGTCTCACTCTGTCACACACCCGCACATTCACTCTCCCTCTCTCTCTCAAACATACACACTCCCAGGAAAACCTTGCTAGCGCCCGTTTCATTCGTTCCAGAAACGGGCCTTTTTTACTAGTACTATTATAAAACATGCATACATAACTTCATAAAACATCGTTAAGAAACATGATGTTCTTCCAAGAAAAAAAATGCTTCTAAGTATCTAGGTTATTTGAATGTTGTAATGTTTGTTTATTAGGTGTTTCGTTGGTATTATGCTGACATCGTATTATATCTATGTTATTTTGATATTCCTCCATGCTGTCAGTTCTGGTATTCTTTGTATTGTACTGACATCATATTTCCAAGTTAACCTCATTTATTGTATTTATGGTTATATTTGATCATTTTACTTTTGTTATGACATTAACAAAATGGTAAATTTTATGTTAAACTGGACCCTGGGTAAACCTGTTCATAAAGGCGGTTAATCAATACCAATAAATAAGTAAAGTCTGTCTGTATTCGTGCATATGGGGGGGAAAAAACCTTTGGTGTCAGTAGAGCTGATTTTCAGCCTTGGCAGCAAACATTTTGTAGAAAACTCTGGTCGCCATGACTGAAAATAATCTGGATATTCAGTGCCAGGATCCAGATACTGACAGGCAATAAATATCCAGATTCAGGGGTGACCGGCACCGCTATCCGGACAGTGCAAATATCAACTTGCAATCTAGATAGCTAACTGGATAAAGGGGCCCTTTTACTGAAGGCTGGTAGGGCTACCACCGGCTTGGTGTGTGACAAATTGGCCCTACCGCCAGGCTTGTCCAGGAGCCCAGTGGTAGTTCCAGGTCTCCCTCCCACCATTTCTGGTGCTAGAAAATACCCTTTTATTTTCTACTGTCAGAGGGCATACCCAGCGATAATTGGGCAGCACCACACGCGGCCCAATTACTGTCAGGTTACCGCCAGCACCCTCACTGCCATTTACTGGCCCTTTATACAAAAAGGCCTTTCACAGAAGGAATGGATCCTCAGAAGCTTAGAGGAGATTGGGTGACAGAGCCAGTGGTGGGAGACGGGGCTAGTGGTTGGGAGGCGGAGCTAGTGGTTGGGAGGCGAGGCTAGTGCTGGGCAGACTTCATCGGTCTGTGCCCTGAAAATGGCAGATACAAATCAAGGCCAGGTATACACAAAAAGTAGCACATATGAGTTTATCTTGTTGGGCAGACTGGATGGACCGTGCAGGCCTTTCTCTGCCGTCATCTACTATGTTACTATCAAAGCGGTAAAAGGTGGCCTCAGAGTGCAGCAATCCCACATGCCAGTGCCACCGTGGGCCATCTTTTACCGTCATTTGGTAAAAGGACCCCAAAGTTCTCAGCCTTTTTTTGAGTGCAAATATTTGGTTAGCGAGTTGAATATCACCACTAATCAGATAACTTTGGGGACTGCCCTCACTCTGCCCACAGACTACCCCGGCAGAAGCAGAAAAAGAAAATATTCAGTAACATTACCCAGATAGTGCCACTGAAAATACTCACTCTGCTGCTCCCCAGTATCTCTCCACACTCGTCCTCCCCTACACCCCTTCCCGTGCATTCCGTTCCATGGATAAATCCTTCTTATATGTTCCCTTCTCCTCTACTGCCAACTCCAGACTTCGCTCCTTCTGTCTCGCACCCTACGCCTGGAATAGACTTCCTGAGCCCCTACGTCTTGCCCCATCCTTGACCATCTTTAAATCTAGATTGAAAGCCCACCTCTTTAACATTGCTTTTGACTTGTAACCTCTCGCCCCACCTACCCTACCCTCCTCTCCTCTTTCCTCTACACATTAATTGATTTGCTTGCTTTATTTTTGTCTATTAGATTGTAAGCTCTTTGAGCAGGGACTGTCTTTCTTCTATGTTTGTGCAGCGCTGCGTACGCTTTGCAGCACTATAGAAATGCTAAATAGTAGTAGTAGAATAATGTGGAGGCTGGCACTTGTCCGCTTAGCAGGTACCCTCAGAAAGTTGACTGAAAATGTATTACAGAATTTTCAAGGTTTTCATGAACAACCAAGTAGTGTGGCTGCCATGTTAGTCTACTCTAAATAAAAAAAAAAAAAAGCAAAACTGCAAGGTGAGACCTTGTATTGTTTTTGAAAATCTATTCATTGACCTTTATTTCTGTATATGAGTAATCAAAGCAGTGTTTGTGTCCCATCAATGATCCATCAAACAGGACAGGCGGCACCTTGGCACTCTCCTTTCATTCCATACCACACACTCCAATAATCGACATCTGCCATCTTATCTGAGAAGAAAAGTGGAATTTATTATGGCCGCAGCTTTCTGCTATATACATATTTAAAGACATTTACAGTATCATGCATTTGCATTCATGCATCCAGTTTACAATATCCAACTGCTAAATACGTTAATCGATCTAACTAGCACATTATTGGGGCAGGGACTCAGTGGCGTAGTTAGGGGAGCGTAGGGGGAGCGACTGCTCCCCCAAACAGATTTGGATAAAAACGGCGCCTATTTTGCTGCTGGACCCACTCCCTTCACTGGTCTCTCTCCCTTCCCTCTCTAGTGATCATTTTGTTACACCTTTCAAGTTCAGCGGCAGTGCAGCAGCGGTATCAACTGTAAGAACAAAGTGAAAGCATGTGGGACCATTTTCCTGTATGCACCGCTGCTGCTGTGCTCTGCTGGTCACGCAGCACGCCCCTCTGATCTTTCCCTTACTTTCCAACTCGTGATTCAGGCAAGTGTGCCCCTGTCCTCTGGACACTTGTTGGCACCAAGCAAGGAGGTTGGCAATGGCACACCGCAATGAAATCATGCACCCAAGTGCAATCTGATTGGCTAACTGCAGGGGAGGCGTGCAGGGATTGGCTGTGGCAAGCGCAGGGGCTGTTTTGTTTTTCCCAGTGCCTCCCTCCCTCAATGCTTGTCTGTTGTCTCGTCTGTGCTTTTGGCCCTCCTCCCAGAGCTGTGGCCGCCCAGCTCCCAGCCCTGATTCTTCTTCTGCTGCTGCTGCTGAGGAGGCTGTTGTTGCTTTTGCTTATGTTGGCGGCAATTGGCACAGGTACAAATTGTTTTTTTTTATTTATTTGTATTTGTTAATTTCTAATGTAGTGATTGGAATATATCAGTTTTTGAAATTTGCAGCTGCTATTTTTGTTTTCCACACATCGCTGTTTCTTTATTTCTGGTGTTGCTTCTTAGAGGTTCAGATTAATTTTTGTCTATATATTTATATTTTTAGGTTATGGTTACTTATTCTGTATATGATGAGGATCTGTATGTTCTGTGTGTGTGAAGGAGGCTAGGTATTTTGTTAAGCACTGAATGTCTGTGTAGCATCAATCTGTATTAATCTGGCTTGTTAATCCTTTTCAATAGGTATATTGATGTTCTAGTACCCACTACAATATTTATGTTGCTGCTTTTTCCTAGGTAAACCCTTGTTGTGAGATTCCTAGATGTTAGTGCTATTATGGTAGAGTTGCTCTACTGTTCCCCAATGACTTTTGTAGGTTTCTATATTACTTCACAATATGCCTGGTATTGGATGTTGGGTTTGTATTTAGCTCATACCTCTCATAGTAGTAGCTGAAGGTGAGTTGCATTCATGTACAACAGGTATTTTCCTGTTCCTAGAGGTTTACAGTCTAAGTTTGTACAGGAGGCAATGCAGAGTTAAATAACTTGCCCAAGCTCTCAAGGAGCAGCAGTGGGATGTAATCCCTGGCTTCCCTGGTTCTCAGTCCACTTCTCTAACCCATTAGATAACAGTTAATACAGATAATACTTTTTCCAAACATGTTTGGTAACTGTACAGTAAATTAAAGACCAGCAGATCTAAAGCCTGTTGGGCATTTGGCAACTTAGTAAAAAAAAATTGATAGGCTATTTTATGGTTGCCAGTAACCATAACATTTCTGTTACAGTTCTGCTGAATTCCACTGTTCACGTAGCCAACAGGAAGATACTGGACTGAGAGCTAGGACTGACTAGGAGTCCAGTGTTAAAGTACCTGCATATATTTCCAGAATACTGCAAATACTGTTCTGTTTAATAATTTTCATTATTGTGGTACATTATTTGAATGTTTTCTCTAGAGTGTATTCAGTGTGCCTAATACCATCAGTAACAGAGATACTAGGGGGAAATAGCTGGTGCATATGCACCAGAGACACAGCGAACGGGTCCCTCACTGCTGTGTTCAAAAGTATCCCTATTATCCCTTTACTGCCCCCACCCTAAGGAATTTAACTAGCCCCACCCTAACCACACCCTAGCCTCCCAAAACAGATGAGTCACTGACTGCATATGCCCATGAGGATTTTAACCCTCCCCTCTCTTCCAGCCTTTCAGCCTTGCACTGGTGCCTATTTTAGAAAAGTCTGCTCCCCTTGATGTCAAAACCTGGCTACGCCTCTGGGCAGGGTGCCTAGCCTTTTGAGTCACACAGTACCAACTGCTTCACCTTAGCCCTCGGAGCACATTTCCTGCTCCGCCTGAAGCATATATCATTGAAATGCCGAAGTGCGAGAGGTTGCCATACAAGTACATGCCCTTACTTAACCATTGACTATTAACCATTGACTCTCCTTGATGCCTTCAGCCTCCCCATTCCGTGCAAATCTGAGATAGACACCGCTGTATTTCTGCTACCCTGGCACGTGGCACTATCCCCACCTCCGTGCAAGAGAGGAACTGCCCCTGGTTTTGACATCATCCGTGCCACTGTTAGTATGTGACAAAACACTTCACATTTGCCCACCATTGCAGCTTAATTTGGCCTGCAACACACTGCTGTGTGTTCCATTAGGCTAGGATCCACCAGCACAGACCATGACAGCGACACCTCGCTTGTTGTGGTCTCCCCATCCCCCTAACCCTAGCTACGGCCATCTCTCCACACCAGCAACCATGCAGACTGCATACTGGTTGGCAGTGCTGTATGTAAATAATTATGCCTCGTTCCTGCATTGCTCAGTATGCAAATAATTATGTATCACTCTTGCATTTCCTGGCCTCACCCAAGAGCTATCCTTAACAATGCCGACTCCCTCAGTAACCAACAGCGCCAAAAGAGCTCACTTGCTTCTGCATTACCCGGTTTATCCACAGAGCCATCCTGACCCATTCTGAATCAGCAGTACCCAACATAACCAAGGGACCTGCATGTGGACTCACATCTTTAGCCATGTTTGGCATCCCCAATTATGACTAGAACCCAGGCTGATTAATGCTCGGTGGAGTCAGTATGCTGCAGAAGAAATGTTCCCCACACATGCATTGTTCCATGGTGAAGCAATTGAAATGTGCCTCTGTGAAGTCAACCTGTGGAAAATGTCATTAACGGAAGAAAATGTATTGGCTTATATATGTACTCCAAGCATCTGATGGGAACAATGTAAATGGTGAGAAAGATTTGAAAGAATATGAGGAACCCAATGGGTGCACCATAGACCATCGAATTGCCAGGTCCCGATATTGACCTGGGTGTAAGCTAGAGCTTCATCATCCGTTCAGCAGCAAAGCACCATCAAGCTCTACGTATCCTGTTACACGCTCTTGTGCAGAATCCTGGTGAGGCAAACCCTCACTCTGTGAATATCCTATCCACCCTAATTATGCAGGATTCCTGGTGGCGCCACCCATACTCTGGTCCTAAGAACATCTTAATTAGCAACTCCCAGGGCTTATGGGGGTGATGGTTAATAATGCCAAGCCCCACCCTGTTGTTGAGTATATGGTAACTGGCCTGCCTGGCAGTGGTCAGAGAATAGCTTAGTATACTATAGACTCTGTCCACAAAGTGATAATGAAAGAATATGCCCGAATGGGAGCAATGGAGCCATACCTACTATACTATGTCCCGTTTCCCAGACCAGACAAGAAAGGCTATCACAACAGTATGTAAAGCCAGTACGGGATCTATGCTAATAACCGTCTAGTAGACATCTTAGGACCAAAGTGTATATACCCCATAACAGGAAACACATGCAGAGGTCATCTGGAAGAAGCCAACCTCCTGGGTGACAGAAGGGTAAAGACCCAGAGGTGACAGGACAGAGCTATAAAGGGGAGGGGGTAAGCAGGAGGTAAGCCGGAGGAATATAGTAAAATAGTAAACTCAGCGGGCTAGCTATCAGAATGGACTTTGTCTGGGGTCTTTAGAAGACACTATAGAAACGGGGCTTAACCCAGCATGGGATAAGGGAATAAGTAGGCGTATATGTCTAGATGATTCTAGTTGGCACCAAGAAGAGAGGAGAGTAATGGACCTATAGGTCTATGTCCTTTCCCTTGGATGATGGCAGTCATACCAGGCAGTTCTAAAGGGTCTATAATAATACAAGGTACCAGGTTTATGGTCACTGAACTGTAATCACAAAGTTTTTAGTCCTTTGTGACCTGCGGCAATATGCAACATGACAACCAGGCACAGAGTTGAAGTTGCATTACTGCAAACTACTTACACTTTGCTCCATCAAGATCCAAAGCAACAGGCGTTTGCAGTGAACACATCCCAGGGGAGGAAGGAAACACCACCTATAAAAACGGCCCAATGTGAATTAAGTAAACAACTTTCCCCAAAGTGACTTGCCTGTGAGGAAAGGTCAAAGCAGCCAGGGCACCTCGGCCTGGAGAAGAGACGGCTGAGGGGAGATATGACAGAGGTATACAAAATACTGAGTGGAGTGGAACAGATGGCCCCGACAGTGCCAGAGGGAAGAGCCCATCTTGGAAAATCCCAAGCCACCCCTTGCTCCACCCACAGCACAAATGTTGCCACCAGGGCTGTGGGCACTTGAACAATACCGAGTGTCCCAGAGCCCTTCTTACTTTGTCAGACACAAAAATCATGCACATAATGATGTCCTATCCAGCCCTAGAAACATGGCTGCCAAACCTCAATGATGAGATCACAAGCATGGCCGCCAATGCAGGCCATTGACCTCATCAAGATGGCCACCAAAGCAAGCCACTGACCACACCAAGATGGTCACCAATGCAGGCCACTGACTTCACCATGATGGCCACCACGTTAACTGGTGATGCCTCTCCAATATGGCTGTCCAGGAAAACAATCTCCCAAAGATGGCGTCCCCTGCAATTCTATGACCTCACCAATCCAGTATGGCTTAATGAGCTTGCAGCGTGTCTGAAAGGTTAGCTAGGGCCCCTTCCACCCTGTGGAATGGCAACCTGCTGTGTTTCACATAACCTGTCCTCTAATGTTCTTTTTTTGTAGTGGAGGACATGAACCCACACCACTAAGCTCAAGGTACATGCAGTAAACAGTAGGCCAGGGTGCCACCTCTGGAAAAACCACAAGGGACCCTATCCAAGAAAGAAAGTAGCGTCCCGCCCAAAAATGCGGAGCCCTTAGCGCTGCCCAGTCTACCCCCGCTTTGCAAAATGCTCCATGTTACTCTCTCTGCAGCAGAACTGCTCACATCACACAAACAGCAGATGATCATCTCACAGCAAGGAGACCTCCATGTGTATTGAAAGGGCACTGTACTCACTCCTCTGTCCACCCATTTTGCTTCGTGCCCGGGCAGCACTTTGGCCAAGGAGGTTGCATAAAACTCGCCCTCTCCCAACCTCTGACCACCTTACCTGCAGATTCTCGTGACACTGCGAGAATAAAAGCGAAGGTCAGCATTCACGCAGCCAAGCACTGTCCAAGGCAACCTGTACCCCAGTTGGGAAAAAACAGCCATGGGAATGCAACCAGGCAGTACCTCTAAGAATTCAGCGCCGAGCAAACAGCAGCACAAGGCTCACTATGAGTGAGAGACCACCAACCACGCCGGTGCTGAGCAAGGCTGCGAGAGGCAGTAAAAACAATGCCTGGTAAGTATTCGCTGGATGCTGTTTCCATGCTGCATACTTGAGCTGCTGGAGCAGCAGACAATATGGCGACTGAACTCTTGCTAAACACCCTTCTTGCTGCCTCCAGTGACTTCTTCCCGTTCCCTCCTCACTTCCCCACTTAATCTATTTTTCCCTTATTTCTCCATTACTCATTAGCACTTCCCTTTGCTTGTCCCTGATCAGGCCTGTCTACCTCTACCTGCAAGCCCTACCCTATCCCCCCACCCCACCCTACCCATCCCCCTTTCCTAGTTGTGCCATGCCGCCGCCTGTTTGTGTGCCCACTCTGCCTAGGCATCTGGGTTGACTTCCTTTCTTAACAGTTTTCATCATTTTTTCTTTGTATTGCTTCGTGAAACCAGAAAATTTCAGTTTTTTTTATTTGACAATTTGATTTGTAGGATAGAAAATAAGAACATATTAACATCAGCGTTGCCATACTGAGACAGACCAACGGTCCATCAAGCCTAGTATCCTGTTTCCAATAGTGGTCAATCCAGGGCACAAGTACCTGGCAAGATCCCAGAACAGTAAAAGAGATTTTATGCTGCCAATCCCAAACATAAGCAGTGAATTTTCCCAAGTCCATCTTAATAATGGCTTATGAAATTTTTTAAACCCTGCTAAGCTAACTGCTTTTATCAAATTCTCTAGCAATGAATTCCAGAGTTTAATTATATGTTGAGTGAAGAAATATATTCTCTGGTTTGTTTTAAATTTACTACTTAGTAACTTCATTGCGTGCCCCCTAGTTCTAGTGCTTTTGGAAACAGTAAACAAGCAATTCATTTCTACCTGTTCCACTCCACTCAATATTGTATAGACCACTATCATAGTTCCCCTCAGCTGTCTCTTCTCCAAGCTGAAGAGCCCTAGCTGCTTTAAGGCCCCTTTTACAAAGGTATGCTAGGCACATGCTAAAAATTAGAGCGCACTAACCATGTAGATGCCCTTAGGAGTATTATGGGCATCTACATAGTTAGCGTGTCCTAAAAACGGTAGCACACCATTGTAAAAGACCAACTTAGCCTTGAGTGGAGGAGTAGCCTAGTGGTTTGTGTAGCAGACTATGATCCTGGGGAACTGTGTTTGATTCCCACTGCAGCTCCTTGTGACTCTGGGCAAATCACTTAACCCTCCATTGCCCCAGGTACAAAATAAATACCTGTATATAATATATAAACCACTTTGAATGTAGTTACAAAACCCACTGAAAGGTAGTATATCAAGTCCTCCTTCCCTTTCCTCATAGAAAAGTTGTCCCATCCTCTTTACAATTTTTGTCGCCATTCTCTGTACCTTTTCTAATTCCACTATCGGGCTCATTTTTGAAAGAGAAGGATGCCTATCTTTCGACACAAATCAGAAGATGCACGTCCTTCTCACAGGGTCGTCCAAATCGGTATAATAGAAAGCCGATTTTGGACGTCCCCAACTGCTTTCCGTCGCAGGGACGGCCAAAGTTCAAGGGGGCGAATCGGAGGCATAGCAAAGGCGGGACTTGGGCATGCCTAACACTTGGACGTCCTCGACCCATAATCGAAAGAAACAAGGATGTCCCTGATGAACACATGGATGACTTTACCTGGTCATGTTTTTCTTACAACCAAGGCACAAAAAGGTGCCCGAAATGACCAGATGACCACCGGAGAGAATTGGGGATGGCCTCCCCTTACTCCTCCAGTGGTCACTAACCCCCTCCCACCCTCAAAAGATATCTTTAAAAATATTTTTTGCCAGCCTCAGATGTCATGTTCAGGTCCATGACAGCAGTATGCAGGTCTCTGGAGCAGTTTTAATGGGTGCAGTGCACTTCAGACAGGCAGACCCAGGCCCATCTGCCCCCCTACCTGTTATATTTGTGGAGCAAAGAGTGAGCCCTCCAAAACCCACCAGAAACCCACTGTACCCACATCTAGGTGCCCCCCTTCACCCGTAAGGGCTATGGTAGTGGTGCACAGTTAGGGGTAGTGGGGTTTGGGGGGGGGGGGTTGGGGGGCTCAGCACACAAGGTAAGGGAGCTGTGTACCTGGGAGCAATTTATGAAGTCCACTGCAGTGCCCCCTAGGGTGCCCGGTTGGTGTCCTGGCATGTCAGGGGGACCAGTGCACTACAAATGCTGGCTCCTCCCATGACCAAAGGGCTTGCATTTGGTCGTTTCTGATATGGATGTCCTTGGTTTCCATTATCGCCGAAAATCAGAAACAACCAAGTCTAGGAATGACCATCTCTAAGGATGACAAAATTTCAGGATTTGGACATCCCTGACCGTATTATCGAAACAAAAGATGGACGTCCATATTGTTTCGAAAATATGGGTTTCCCCGCCCCTGGATGGGGACGTTTTGCGAGGACGTCCTCATCAAAACTTGGACGTCCCTTTCAATTATGCCCCTCCACATCTTTTTGAGTTACAGTAACCAGAATTGCACACAGTATGCGAGCTGCAGTCGTACCATAGAGCAATACAAAGGCATTATTATTATTATTTATTATTTATTGCATTTGTATCCCACATTTTCCCACCTATTTGCAGGCTCAATGTGGCTTACATAGTTTTGTTATGACGTTATCATCCTACATGTCAGACCTAATTGACTTACTAGAGAGAAATAACAAAAGTTCATCACGCACCTGCTTAAACCTTCACTGTCCCAACTGCAGAGGACTTAAATACAAATCTATGCATACATCCAGTTTCTCATACATCTGCACACATCTATGGAATGAATTACCAATCGCTATAAAAATAACACACGACTTTACAATCTTCCGAAAATTACTAAAGACTTACTTATTCATAAAGACGTACAAAAAAGATTCCCCATAACAATCTAACTCCCAAATTATTCCAATTACAACTATTACCGAACCCTCCTATTTGTTCATCTTAATTACATCCTCATGACTGAACTTTATATGTTGTCCTGATATCATTATGTTATGTTTATCTATCAATCCACTTCCAATACTACATGATTTACTCATGCACTCTTATTTGTAACAATTGTAAAATTATTATTCCGTTAATATGATTGCTATGATATTCTTATGCACCAATCTGTATCTTTATTCTGAAATTCTTATTCTATAATGTGTATATGTCGTTGTAAGATTTTGTAAGCCACATTGAGCCTGCAAATAGGTGGGAAAATGTGGGATACAAGTGCAGCAAATAAATAAATAAATTATAATATTCTCACTTTTGTTTTCTATTCCTTTCCTAATATTTCCTAACATTCTATTTGCTTTCTTAGCCACCGCTGCACATTGAGCAGAGGGTTTCAATGTATCATCAACAATGACACCTAGATCCTTTTCCTGGGCGGTAATTCCCAATGTGGAACCTTGCATCACTTTGCACTTGCTCACATTAAATATAATCCTGCCATTTGGATGCCCAGTCTCATAAGATCCTCTTGTAATTTTTCACAATCCTCTTGCAACTTAACAACGTTGAATAACTTTCCGTCATCAGCAAATTAACTACTTCATTAATTATTCCCATCTGTATATCATTTATAAACAGTGGCGTAGCTACGTGGGGCCTGAGTAAATTTGGCCCTGGCCCCCCTGGAGATGATCCCCTTGAACCCCCTCCTGCCACCAACCCTCCCCCGCCGCCGTTGCCGCTGATCACAGCAGGAACTTCCTTGAACGAAGGCGCTACTCCGGCGCTGAACTAAAGAAGACTCTCTTCGGCTGCAGCAAACGAGGTATCTAATGCGGGGGCGGGCGGCGACCGCGGTGGGGGAGGGTTGGTAGCGGGAGAGGGGTCCAATGTGGCAGCGGCTGCGGCGGCTGGAGGGGCGACGGCGGGGGGGTTGGTGGCGGGAGGGGGGCCCAATGTGGCGGCTGGGGCGGCGACGGCGGGGGGTGGCTAAACAGTGCCCCCCCACCTCAGGCTCTGGCCCCCCTCCCAGCGAGGTCTGGCTACGCCCCTGTTTATAAATATGTTTTATAAAGCAGCAGTCCCAGCACAGACCCCTAGAGAACCCCACTATCTGCCCTTCTCCATTGAGAATACTGACCATTTAACCCTACTCTCTGTTTTTAATCCACAGTAGGACATTATCTCCTATCCCATGGCTTTCTAATTTCCTCACTGTATATCCTTTTGTTCACTTTATCTGCATCTTCACAAATTGTAATTTCTTTGCTAAATTCTTCTGTAAGCCACATTGTGCCTGCATGTGTGGGAAAATGTAGGATACAAATGAACTATAAATAAATAAATACAGAGGCATTATAATATTCTTGGTCTTATTTTGCATCCCTTCCTAATAATTCCTGACATTCTGTTTGCTTTTTTGGCTGCTGCCGCACACTGAGCAGAAGATTTCTGCGTATACTGAAACTGTACTAGTGTTTGCAATGAATTCATTCAAAATAACTATTGCAACAGGCAAGAACATACTCGTACTATAATTCGACATGTCTAGTGCCTTCGACATGGTAGATCATAGAATATTACTACACCTGTTAGAATACTTCGGAATTGGAGGCCCAGTTCTCAAATGGTTCAAAGGATTCCTCACCACCAGATCCTACCAAGTAACAACGAACAATGACAGATCACCACCTTGGACACCGGAATGTGGAGTTCCCCAGGGATCCCCCCTTTCGCCAACTATCTTCACCCTTATGATGATACCACTAGCCAAACCTCTAGCCAATCACAACCTCAACCCCTACATATATGCGGATGATGTCACGATCTACATCCCGTTCAAAAGTAACCTAAACGAAATAACCAACGAGATCAACCAGAGCCTCCAAATCATGCATTCTTGGGCGGATTCATTCCAGCTAAAACTGAACGCAAAAAAAACTCAATGTCTAGTTCTCACTTCCCAATACAACACAAACAACTATACTACCATAACCACACCAAACGGCACACTTCCTATCTCAGAAAACCTGAAAATTCTTGGAGTCACTATTGACCGAAACCTCACACTCGAGACCCACGTGAAGAATATAACGAAAAAAATGTTCCACTCGATGTGGTAACTTAAGAGAATAAAACCTTTTTTTCCCAAGAAACATCTTCCGCACCCTAGTACATTCATTAGTGATAAGTCACCTGGACTACTGTAACTCTTTATACGCAGGCTGTAAAGAACAGACCATTAAAAAACTCCAAACAGCCCAGAACACCGCTGCCAGACTCATCTTTGGAAAAACTAAATACGAAAGGGCAAAACCTCTGAGAGAAACTACACTGGCTACCACTCAAGGAACGAATTGAGTTCAAGATCTGTACAACCGTCCACAAAATCATCCACGCAGATGCCCCACTCTATATGTTAAACCTAGTGGACCTACCGCCTAGAAACGCCAAAAACTCGGCCCACAAATTCCTCAATCTGAACTTCCCCAGCTACAAAGGAATTAAATACAAACAGGCATAGGCTACTACTTTTGCATATAAAAGCACACAGATCTGGAAAGCACTACCCATGGCCCTGAAAACTATGGACAATCTAACCAGCTTTCGCAAAGCTTTGAAGACACATCTCTTCAACAAAGCCTACTAAATACATCCTAATAAACCATTCCTCAAACTACTCAGGTGCATCAAAACACCTTTCACAATACCTTACCTAGCACCTTACATCTAAACCATACACCTTCAACCGATTATTGAATGTATTTAAGATAATGTAATGACTGCATCATAACAACACTCTGTAAGCCACATTGAGCCTGCAAAAAGGTGGGATAATGTGGGGTACAAATGCAATAAATAAATAAATAAATAAACAAACAACACATAGATTTTTTTCTTAAGTGCTGACTCCTAAGGTGGAGGTAACTATGTTTTGGGTTATTCTTCCCAATGTGCATCACTTTGCATTTGTCCACATTAAATTTCATCTGCCAACTGGATGCCCAGTCTTCCAGTTTCCTAATGTCAGTCTGCACAATTTTTCACAATCCGCATGTGTCTACACAACGTTGAATACTTTTGTGTCATTTGCAAATTTAGAGCCTCTTTCTATCAAGCCGTGCTAGTGGTTTCCCTGTGGCAGTTCCGACAGAGTCCATTCAAAGTGAACGGGCTTTGTCGGCATTGCCGCACCAGGAGCCACTAGAGCAGCCTGATAAAAGAGGCCCTTAATCATCTCACTCGTCATTCCGATTTCCAGATCATTTATGTTTAAATCTGTTTATTGAACATCATAAAACTTGTACATAATCACAAATCAAACCACAAATATAGTATATCTAACTCATAACCATGTTCCCATGCATTTTACATTTTCACCCCAACACCCTTCCCCTTCCCTACGCTCAGATACATATAATAAAGTATATCTCATAGCGCTTCAACATTGCCTGCATAAAACTGCTCCATACCATCCAGAGAACCAAATTGTCGGCATCCCAATACCTGACCACATGGTATCAACTTCCTATTGGCTGGGACTTTATACCCTTCAATGTAAGATGCTGCAAAGAGCCTTCGCTCTTATGACCCTTCGCCTACCAGGTCGCCTCTGTGGTGTTTGTTCTTACATCTTGATGTTCAGAATATGAACCCCAAACCCTCCCCCCCCACCTCCCCCACCCTCCCTACCCTTGCCATGTAATAAGTCCTGATCCAATGCAAGTGGCCTCGCAACGTAACGTAATCCTAAATCTATACCCATCTGATACAGCGGTAATCATCCTACCCCTCTTACATAGTTCTAAGTGCAGTCAAAAATTCAGTATGAATCTTCTCCCCCGTGAGGGCAGAGTCATCCATAAAGGTTCCCATTGCTTTCGAAACTGTTCCCCAGGTACACTATCCCATGTTTTAACCTGGCATCGATCTGTTCTCATTTGGACAATCATCTGAGATCTCCAAAAAGCCAGAGATGGTCCCAGTTCTGATGTCCAGGATTTTAAAATGGAGGTAAGCCCAAAATAAACAGCCATTTGTGCATATCCCTTAAAACCTGCCGGCGGTGAAGAAGTGTAGCTATTTTTGAAAAAGATTATTAAGGGATCTGTCAACATTGTACATCCCCATTGATGGTCAATCGCCTGCTTCCAGATCATTTATAAATATGTGAAATAGCACCAGCCCCAGTACAGATCCCTGAATCACTCCACTGTTCACCCTCCTCCATTGAGAAAAATGGTCATTTAACACTACCCTCTGTTTTCTCTCCAATAACCAATTCCTAATCCACACCAGCCTTTTTGATTGAAGGAATCAGTCAGGATTTGTGGTAAAATCCAGGATTGTGGAACTAACTCCTCTTCCTCCAGCTTCAGCCCCTGGTCCTCTCCATAGGCGGTGGGGAGCCCAACTGTTTGGGGAGGCTAGAGGGGGCGGGGCTAGGGGTGGTGCTTAATACCTTTTATTAAATTTAGATACTAGATTTGTATCATATTTCAAAGAATAAAGTGGTTGCTCAAAGCATGTATTAACCAATGTATACTATTCAAAAATGTGAAGAACAAAAGTTTTTTGTTTTCTTTTTACTCGACAGCTTTTTAATTTATTTGAAAGCTTCCCACATGTTACATGGATATAAATATCATAAAATAAAATTGCTTAAAAATTGTTTGAAGCTAGTAGAAACAGCACTAATAAAGGCTATATTTTATGCTCCTTTTTCTACACTGGCCAAATTTCAGTGAGGATATCCTGTTTACTGATGGGTTCATCTTAACTGTTGCTGTAATCTGCCTTGGGAAACCTGGTGTTATAAAGTAAAATTAAACTCTCCTTTCATTGGGGCACATTGAATCACATCTTCACCTCATCTCTTTTGTAAATGGATTATTCTGTTTTGAGCATGTTTCAGGGACAAGTGATTTTCATATGTCAAAATAATAAAAAAATATATTTTCTTTCATGCAGATCTCTCATTTGTTTTAACATAACTAAATGGGCTATAAACCCCTAATGCAGTCCATTGGTTTCCTTATATTTTGTCCTTGTGATTTCTTATACTGTGCCAAAACCTGCTCCCCCCACTCCCACCCCACCGCCACATTAAATGCCACCATCCCCCTCCAGCGTACCAATGTCCTACCTTGCTGCCCGCCTGCCCTGGTGGTGTAGTGGCCTCTGCAGCTGCGGGGGCAGGAAAGAATCCCACGCTTTCCTGCCAACTGTCGCTACTCCATCTCTGGCGCTCTCTGCTTTTCTCTTCTGTGCTGCGGGTGGCGGCGCCGCCGTTTTCCCAAAATGGCTGCTGAGACTTCGGCGGGCGGAAGCCTCAGCAGCCATTTTTAAAATGCAGCGGAGATGCACAGAACAGCAAAGTGGAGAGCGCCAGATGGAGTAGCGGCAGCAGGAAGGAAAGAATGGGATTCTTTCCTGACCCCGCAGCTGCAGAGACCACTACACCACCAGGGCGGGCGGCAAGGTAGTAGTACGTAGGAGGGGGATAGCAGCATTACTGTGGCGAAGGGGGGGGGGGTAAGCATGCCCAGCCCTGCAGGGGAAGGTAACGGTTGGGCTGGGGAGGCTTAGCCTCCCCAAGCCTTTTATACAGGGCGCCTATGGTCCTCTCCTTATTTCTGGATCCTCTTGGACCTTCAGAGACTTTCAGTCCTAGGTGCCCAAAACTCCTCACCACCAAACTTCCAGCACAGATGAAAACTAAAGGAGAAAGAACATGAGCCTAAGTGGGTTCCTGAATTCAGCAGAATCACACCTCTCCGAGGAGACTTCCCAATGACAAGAGTTTGATCTATTATATACCCCTCTCTGACCTCAATACTCAAAGTCACTAATGACAGTGAAGTCATTTAGTAAGGGACAGTTTTGTAAGAGGATTATGGAAGTAAAAGGTTAAACATAATAAATTCGACTACTTAAAAACTGCACTACTTAAAAGGTTATGTCTTTTTCTCTCTCCAGAATACTTATGTAAGATCCAAGCGAGATGGCGAAGAAACGGGGAAGAAGGAGGAAAAGGAAAAAGAAAACAATGACAAAGAAAATGGAGATGAAGAACAAAACATGCATTCTAATCATCATTATGATCTAGGTTGCTTATGTTGTGTACTCGAAATGTTAGGAATGCCTTGCAAAACAGGAAAGAACCTCACCCATATTCTAGATCAGAGCGTATAATATATATATATACTAGCCGTTGAGCCCGTTAAAACAGGCTATTGGGTTGCCGCTGCCCCCTCCCCCCGAGGTCGCCGCTGGCCCCTCCCCCCAAGTTCGCCGCTGCCGGTACCCCCCCCCCGAGTCGCCGCCAACGCCGGCCCATCTCTTCGTTATTCAACTTACATCTCCGGAGCATGCAGATCAGCTGAGCTCCCGTCGGCCTTCCTTCTCTGCCTGTGTCCCGCCCTTGTGTGACGTAACGTCGGCGAGGGTGGGACACAGGTAGGGAAGGAAGGCCAACGGCAGCTCAGCTGATCTGCCTGTTCCGGAGATGTAAGTTGAATAGCGAAGAGACGGGCCGGGTGGAGGGGTGGCGGCGGCGGCTCCGGGGGGGTGGGTGAACCAGTGGCGGCGACCTCGGGGGGGGAGGGGGAGCGGTGGCGACCTCGGCGGTTCCCTCCCCTTCATGCAGTTTCCCTCTCTGTCCCGCCCCCCCCCCCCCCCCCGTCATCACGTATTGACGCGGGGGCGGGACAGAGAGGGAAGTCTACTGTGCATTTGCGAGTGAGTACGGTCACTCGCCGTTTATATGTTTGATTTTTTTTAAAGGACCACTTTTTTTAGATTGTATCAGCTTACTCCTCTTGTTCAGTAGCTTCTGTCTCGCTGCACCCTACGCCTGGAATAAACTTCCTGAGCCCCTACGTCTTGCCCCATCCTTGGCCACCTTTAAATCTAGACTGAAAGCCCACCTCTTTAACATTGCTTTTGACTCGTAACCACTTGTAACCACTCGCCTCCACCTACCCTCCTCTCTTCCTTCCCGTTCACATTAATTGATTTGATTTGCTTACTTTATTTATTTTTTGTCTATTAGATTGTAAGCTCTTTGAGCAGGGACTGTCTTTCTTCTATGTTTGTGCAGCGCTGCGTACGCCTTGTAGCACTATAGAAATGCTAAATAGTAGTAGTAGTAGTAGTAGTAGCTCTGTGATCAGATTTTTACAAACTGAAAATCTCTATGAGTAAAAATTGATCTTAACTATCCTCTCCTTTTATTCTTGTATTTACATTATCCATATTGTGTGTGTGTGGGGGGGGGGGGGGGAGATTCTATATATGCCGCCTAAAAAATTTGTGCGGTAAACAATTCCGCCTAGGCGTATTCTATAAGAAACGTTTACGTTTACGCATGGTATATAGAATACGCCTAGGTAGACTTCACTGCGACTAGAACTCTATGCACACCCATTTACAGAGCCAGTGCTGGGAGGCGGGGCTGGTGGTTGGGAGGCGGGGATAGTGCTGGGCAGACTTATACGGTCTGTGCCGGGACTGGTGGTTGGGAGGTGGGGAAAATGCTGGGCAGACTTATACGGTCTGTGCCAGAGCTGGTGGTAGGAGGCGGGGCTGGTGGTTGGGAGGCAGGGATAGTGCTGGGCAGACTTATACGGTCTGTGCTAGAGCCGGTGGTGGGAGGCGGGGCTGGTGGTTGGGAGGCGGGGATAGTGCTGGGCAGACTTATACAGTCTGTGCTAGAGCCGGTGGTGGGAGGCGGGGCTGGTGGTTGGGAGGCGGGGATAGTGCTGGGCAGACTTATACGGTCTGTGCCGGGGCTGGTGGTTGGGAGGTGGAGATAGTGCTGGCAGACTTGTACGGACTGTGCCCTGAAGAGGACAGGTACAAATCAAAGTAGGGTATACACAAAAAGTAGCACATATGAGTTTATCTTGTTGGGCAGACTGGATGGACCGTGCGGGTCTTTTTCTGCCGTCACCTACTATGTTACTATGTCTTCTGAAAACAACTGATAACCAATGTAGTGAACAAAGGAGTGAAGAAGTATGGTTTGATTTGCGATTCATGTGGACCTTACACACATTTTTATTTCCTATTCTGTAATGAGTTTATCTTGTTGGGTAGACTGGATGGACCGTGCAGGTCTTTTTCTGCATTCATCTACTATGTTACTATGTTACACCAACGAAAAAGTGGCATAAATCTCTATGTGTAGATTTATGCGTACTGGGCTACATTCTGTAACAATGCGTATAAATTTTTGAACATCTATATCCCCGCCTATAACCATGCCCCTTTTTGCCTATGCACATTAAAATTTAGGTGCAGTGTGTTACGGAATACACTTAGCGATTTGTGCGCGTAGCTTTCAATTATTGCCAATTAGTGCTTATTATTGCTTGTTAAGAGCTGTTAATAATGTTAATTAGCTTGTTAAACCAATTAAGTTATGCTTGTTGTTATAGATTCCACCTGGATTTCCACGCATCTAGTCACGCTATATAGAATCCTGTTCGAAAATATGTCAGAACGTCCAAAATGAACAGTCATTTTCAAAACTGAAATGTCCAAATTATGAACACCAAAAAACCAGGGACAAGGACATCTGTCTGCCAGCATTTGTACAAAAATGGCCACACAGACATCCCTTCAGAGCAGAGGGACAACCTAGTGGTCAGTGCAGTGGATTTTAACAAATGGCATCCAGGTACAAAACTCAGCTTAACTCCTTCATAATATATTGTGAACCCTCCAGGTACAGAAAAAAAAACTACTGTACCTAACTGTTCACCACTACAATAGCCTTCAAGCCTGCAGGTGTCTCCTATGTGTAGATACGGTAGGTATTTTGTTGTATTTTCAAGGGCTCACAATTTTCACCAAAAAAGAACTAGCTATAGTATGATTTGAACCTGGGTCTCCTTGTTAATAGTCCACTGCACTGACCACTAGGCTTCTCCTGGGAGCTGTTTGCTGCTCTGTTGGGAATGCCCATAATGCCTAAGGCTGTCATAGAAACTGATATCCCTTTTCAGTTTCCCTTCTTAAGGGGGTGGGCGGGGGACAGCAACCACTGGGAGATTAAGGAAGGAGTCATGCCTTAATCCCTTCAGTGGTCAGATGGTCAATCAGAGCACCTTTTTGTTACTTGAGCAAGAATCTTCCATCTTAAGTAGAGGAGTGTGGTAGCCGTGTTAGTCCACTCTTAAGGTTATCAATAGAAATCAAACAAAATAAAACATGGAAAAGAAAATAAGATGATACCTTTTTTATTGGACATAACTTAATACATTTCTTGATTAGCTTTCGAAGGTTGCCCTTCTTCATCAGATCGGAAATAAGCAAATGTGCTAGCTGACAGTGTATATAAGTGAAAACATTCAAGCATTACTATGCCAGTCTGACAGGGTGGGAGGATGGGGGTGGGTCGGAGGTATGCATGGGGACATCAAAGCATATCATTGGTATTCTAACAGGATGGGTGTGGATAGGTGAGGGGTGGGGTGGTCAACAGAGACATACAGCTTTATGGTTTATAATGGGCTAGGAACCCCAAATCCTTGTTAAGTCCTTTCTGTTGGGTGTTAAAATATTCAATCATACATCTATATACAAGAAACCCACAGACAGATGCAGCTACCTCCACAACTCCAGCTTCCATCCTTCACATTGTGAGAAGCAGAGAAGCCACAGAGCCCAGAATGAAGGGGGGAAGAGAGAAAAGCCAGAGTGGAAAAACTACAGATCCCAGAATGCATTGCGGGAGGGGCGGAGGCAGGAGCATAGCGAACACAGATTTCAAACTGCATGGAAGAATAGGAGAGAGGAGGACAAACGAGTACCTGAGCTGCAGGAGAGGAAAGGAGAGCGGGCTGATTGGGAGATGGAATCAGCTGAGGAGAGGGTGGAACACCTGAGGGAGGGGGTGGAGAATGAGGGGATGGAATGGGAGGAGTTGGAGCAGGTAGGAGAAGAAGGTGTGGAAGAGGAAAGGGAGGTGGGAGAGGAAGTGGCTGGGGAAGAAGAGTGACTTCTACAGGAGCCCAAAGTATCAGAGAAGAATAATAGTCAGGAGAGATCCGGCGGGTGGTTGTCAAGAGGTAAAGTGTTGACAAGTGAGGGTGGTGGATCTTTAAAAGCCTGGCTAAGCTGTGCTGGGCAAAAAAGCCTAGCTAAGCTGAACGGTTTTGAGGCCTTGCTGAAGAGGGCGTTGTTGGAAAGCCTGGCTAGCCGAACTGTGTTTGAAGCCTGGCTAAGCTGTGCTGGGGAAAAAAAAGCCTAGCTAAGCTGAACGGTTTTGAGGCCTTGCTGAAGAGGGCGTTGTTGGAAAGCCTGGCTAGCCGAACTGTGTTTGAAGCCTGGCTAGCAGAACTGGGTTTAAAGCCTAGCTAAGTTGAACTGTTTTGAGGCCTTGCTGAAGAGGGCGGGGTGGGGAAGCCTGGCTAGCCGAACTGTGTTTGAAGCCTGGCTAGCAGAACTGTGTTCAAAGCCTGACTAGCTGAACTTTGTTGGAAGGCCGGGCTAGCCGAACTGTGTTTGAAGCCTGGCTAGCAGAACTGTGTTTAAAGTCTGACTAGCTGAACTTTGTTTAAAAGACTGGCAAGCTGAACTGTGTTGCACCGCCTTGCTAGCGGAACTGTGTGGCAGTGAGAGCGAACTGCACGGACGGGTGTGGAGTCGGAAGCGGACAGCACGGATAAGTGAGAGAGACAATTACGCGGCCGGGAGGAGCGGCTGACAACATACAAAAAGATCCATCATTTACAGCCAAGCCACAAGATACCACCGTATCTGCTCTGACCCAGGGGACAGAGACAGACACCTTAAAAGCCTGACTGCATCCTTCAAACAGAAAGGCTACAACCCCAAAATAACCTCCAAGAATATTGCCTCCTCCCTCAAAACACCCAGGGAGAATCTGCTACAGTACAAAAAGAAAAAATCCACAGACAGAATCCCCCTTGTAGTGACATACAATCCAGAGCTGGAAAAACTGAGGAAAATCATAAGAGATCTACAACCTATACTCCAGGAGGATGAATTACTGAAAGAGATATTCCCATCCCCACCAGTACTGGCCTTCCGACAGCCACCCAACTTAAAACACAAGCTAATCAGAAGTAAACTTCCATCACAGACTGAAAAGGAACAGAAGGGCACACGTCCCTGTAATTTATCCAGTTGCAAACTATGCCAAAATATTTCACAGTTATCCACAAAGGAAAGATATTCAACATAAAGGGATCTTTCACTTGCTCATCTTCCAATGTGGTATATATCATTCAGTGTAAAAAATGTAACGAAGGTTTTTTTATTGGAGAAACAGGCCAGATGCTTAAGACAAGATTCAATTTACATAGACATCACATGAACAACACAGCCAGTAGGGCCCCCACCCCGGTGGGACAGCACTTCACAGAACCAGGACACTGTACCAGTGATTTCACAGTGAGAATACTGAAAGGTAACTTTAAAACCATACAAGAACGTAAGACCTTTGAAGTCAGACTGATTGAATATTTTAACACCCAACAGAAAGGACTTACCAAGGATCTGGGGTTCCTAGCCCATTATAAACCATAAAGCTGTATGTCTCTGTTGATCACCCTACCCCTCACCTATCCACACCCATCCTGTTAGAATATCAATGATATACTTTGATGTCCCCATGCATACCTCCGACCCACCCCCATCCTCCCACCCTGTCAGACTGTCATAGTAATGCTTGAATGTTTTCACTTATATACACTGTCAGCTAGCACATTTGCTTATTTCCGATCTGACGAAGAAGGGCAACCTTCGAAAGCTAATCAAGAAATGTATTAAGTTATGTCCAATAAAAAAGGTATCATCTTATTTTCTTTTCCATGTTTTATTTTGTTTGATTTCTATTGATAACCTTGAGCAAGAATGAAACTGGTCTAAATCCAAACATCCTTCTTTTTTGCCTTGGATGTTTCTTCCTGTTCCACTATAGCTGAAAGATGTCTTAATTTTGTGCACTAGAGAACAACCCAAAGGTAAAGGTAAGAACCCCTACATGTAGTCCAGTTAAAACAACGTTATTGTCACATCTGTGGCCGTGACCACCCTCAGCCTTACCTTCTTTCTGGGGGTCAGCAGCTCTGCTGGCTTCTGTCTGTCTTTGTGTTAGTCTTGTCTCTGGCTCTGTGTGCTGATTGCTTCACTAGACCTCACCTGTGTGTGCAATGCCTCTCTGGGGAGCCAGCATCTAAAATGGCTGCCACCAGCTCTATGCCAGCTTCCAAGATGGCTCCTGCTTGTCTTTCCTGTGGGCTCACTTCCTATGTGTGTCAAGCCTCTCTTTGGGGTCAAGGTACTTCCTGCTTCTGTCCTGCTGCTGGTGACCTCATCAATGAGAGCCTTCACAAGGAAGTGCTGTGCTGGCATTCTGAGCCTTTGCATTGCCAATGCCTCCGCAGTGCCTTAGGTCCCAAAGTTAGTGTGCTGTTTGCACAGTTAGCTTTCCTTGTCTTTTCTTGTGGGCTTCCAGTCCTTCTGCTTTGCGAGTTACTATCACCTGTGGGCCTTGCCTTCTGGCCCTTCTGTGTTTATTGCTCTGTGGGCCTTCTGGCCCTTCTGTGTTTATTGCTCTGTGGGCTTTCAGCCCTTCTGTGTCTATTGCTCTGTGGGCTTCCAGCTCTTCTGTGCCCATTGCTCTGAGGGCCTCCAGTCTATCTGCGTATATCCCTTTTACCTGTGGGCTTCCAGGCCTTCTGGGGGTATTACTGCAGCCTGGGGGTTTCCAGCCTTTCTGTGGGCTTCTAGCCTTTCTGGGTGTATCTCTCTGACCTGCAGGCTTTCAGCTTTTCTGTGTTTATTATTCTCTGCGGGCTTCTAGCCTTTCTGTTATCCCTGTGCAGTGGTGCTACTCCCTGTCTGTGGTTGGTCAGCGGCTGATGCTGCAGCCATTTCTCTCCTTTCTATCTGTTAGCTACTAAAGCTCCAGTCTAACCCTTCCTCTGGCAAGCGTAGCTGTCATTCCCATTCCCTTGAGCTTAGCTTGTATGTAGCTCCTGTGTCCTCTTCCCTGCCTGTCTGCCTTGCTTTAACCTAGGTACCTGGGAGCACCGCTGGATCCTGACTCCGGTTGTTCCTGTTGCTGGTTCCAGTTCTGGGTTTCCTGTAAGCCCTACCGGCTGCTCAAACCTGAGGGCTCAACCCTCAGGGAAAGGCAGCTAAGCGTAGGTGAAGCCTACTCCAGTGTGTTCCGGTCCGGTGCATTCCAGTCCCGAGTGTTCCAGTGCAGGACTCCAGTCCGGGGTTCCAGTCCAGCCTTGTCTCTTCTCTGCTCCGAAGGTGATCTTGCCTGCCACCGCCGCTCCTCAGCCGTGGTCCAAGGACTCACGTACCCAGGGTTCCCGAGGAAAAAGCCTGACAGAATGCCAAGGCCCTCGAGAACGCGACAGTTATTCAGCATCACACATGTATGTGACCCAACACGAGGCCATGTTTCGACAGGAAAAACCATCTGCTTCAGGGTTTGAACACTTAAAGTTGGAAATCACACAATATAGGTGGCAAGCTTAATGGCGTCTAACTGGTTCTCACTGTTGTTCAGGGGTTTATCATTACAAGTTATATTATTCTGCACCTATGTTGTGTGATTTCCAACTGTAAGTGTCCGACCCATGAAGCAGACGGTTTTTCCTTTGAAACGCAACCTCGTGTCGGGTCATATTCACGTGTGGTGCTCAATAAAGTTGTTTTAACTGACCTTCAGCTGAGGAGATTTCTTGGTCCACCCCTACTTCTTGGATTTTTAATTTTGTGCCCACCCTATTCCCACCCAAAACACACCTCCAATACACCTCCTTGCCATTTGGAAGAACTGCAGTGAAATACATCCTATTTTTGCTTTTGGACATTTTCAGCAGAAGGACGTTTCTTTGGCCGTTCTTCAAAAATGAGCAGGCAAACACAGCGAAGGTGACACAAAAGATGACGTAGAAAAAACATCAGAAGATTTATTCAAAAATATGCATATTCACTGTGTTTGCCTGCTTGCATTGACCTGTGCAAAGGTTTTTTGTTCTTCTGTGCTTGTTGATTCCTTCAAAAATGAACGTCACAATCTGCTAGGTTGTTCCCAAATACACTGCTCTTGCTAGATATTTCCCAGATGACATATAAAATCCCCACTGACAGATGTAAAAGTTTGACTCTCTGCAGAAGCTCTTTCTTAATCTAAATCAGTTTTATTGTCTTCACATTTGGTCATTTGCAGTTCTGAGTACAAAAGCATACAACTGCTCATATTTAAAACCAACCCCTGAACACTTTTCCTAACACTGTACTCTAATGTGGCAAATTTCAAAGTGCGTATATGTAAAATCTGCGAGCACCTTTTATCTACAGTGTACATCAATTTTCAAAGGAAAAAATTCCCCTTTGAAAAGTGGCTCAGGGAAAGTATACACACAAATCTGTACCTGCTATTGGTGCTGACCTTTTTTTCTGTGAAACCCAAGAATGTACTTTTTGGAAATCCAAAAGTATCTGTGAAACTGCTCTCTTTGCCCCATCCCCAACCCTGTGAACACATTCCTAATATATTCATATTTCAGAAGCCCAGTGTGTCATAGGTGGAGGAAATTGTGCACTATAAATTAAAGTACATTTTACTTTCCTTGAGTAGTAAAAATCGAGCACTTCTGAGGCAGTAAGCAAATGGTACGTAACTGCATTGAAAGTTAAACATGCTTGTTTAATTAATTTATTTTTGCTTGAATGATACTGAAATGGCCAGTTGCCAATATTCAATGGCGTTTAACAGAACAGTGCCCCTGAATATTAGATTCAACTGCCCAAGCAAAATCCATGCAGTGGTAGGTCAGTCCAGTAACAGAATCAGGGTGCAGCCAGGAGTTATCTAGGCTCTGGCGATATTCAGTGTCAGTGCCCATATTTATTTATTTATTTATTTGCTGCATTTGTACCCCACATTTTCCCACCTATTTGCTGGCTCAATGTGGCTTACACTATGTTGCAAAAGGTATAATCATAAACAGAGTAAGAGGTATGGTCTAATTTAACATATTACTGTGTAAGAAATTAGGTAGATAGGTCAGTAGAATTATTTACATAACACAAAATAAAACAGGTAAGATATAATGACCAATAGTGATAATGTGATTAACATAATCAAATTAGAAGGAATTAGTATTAGTTGGTTTAGATGTAGAATGGAATCAAGTCATTAAGGAGGATTTTTATTGTAAGTCTCTTCGAATAGGTGCGTCTTCAGTAACTTCCAGAAGGTTGTCAAGTCATGCGTTGTTTTTATAGCATTCAGTAGTTTATTCCATGATTTTGGGACTTAACTAGGTCCTAAGAAGCAACAAAGTAAACGATCTGCAAGATCCAATCTGGAAGTAAGCAAAGCAGATCAGTGAGCGGTCCAAAGTATTCTTTACTGTAGAATCACAATCAAATAAAAAGCCCGACACAGCCCGTGTTTCGCCCTTGAAGGGCTGTGTCAGGGGCTATATGTAATCTTCAACTTCAAACCAACTGTATGGTGTGTAATAATGATAATTATATATGGTTGGTAGTCAGGAGACAAAGGTACCAAGGAAATAAAAACCAGCGCAATCTCTACTTCCAAATGGTGGGGTTCTCCAGATGAAATGGCAGCTTGCACTCATGCGCTGTGATATCGCTGGATATCGGGCTTTTTATTTGATTGTGATTCTACAATAAAGAATACTTTGGACCGCTCACTGATCTGCTGTACTTACTTCCACATATACTTAACTAGCAAGGTTCAAGGTGCGTTTATTTGATTACCCGCTTAGGGTCAGACCATCAAAGTGGTGTACATAGATAAAAGCAGAAACGACAGTCCTAAGGTTGCCTGGTTAGGTATACAGATACAGTGCTGAATATCAACCATATCCACATAACTTCCAGGTGAAGCAGCAGATCCTGCATATTCAATCCAATGCCCGGGCATTGCCCTGAGTAGAGTATCAGACTCTATTTTAGCAGGCGATAGTCAGCATTTAGAAAACCTGAATATCGGGAGTGAGTACCAAGAGGCCTTCAATTACTTCATAAATCCCATCATGTCAGTCAATAGTAATTCAAAAGCCCACACGACAATGTAAAGACCTGTGACAATATAAGTCAAAAGGCCTGCATAAGCAGGAGAACCTTCATCGGCTTTTTAAAACCCACCTTGTCAGTCAGCAATTCCAGAGAAACAGGAAGTCTATTCTATTCCTCCAGATCTGACATAGAAAATGAGCAAGATTGTGTTTCAGCAACGTATATTTTAGTAAGCGACAGAATGAACAGAGTGCAAAGATCTACTTGACCCGTATATTTTCAGAACAGTAGTTAAACAGTGTGATGCATCATGAATAACAAATAGGGAGTGAATGTTCAACCCACAGTGATAAACAGCTTGTAAGCATGGAGTTAACCCTGGATAATATTCAGACAGGTGCAAGGTTAGCATGGGAGCCTTTCAACTGTCCTAACATTCAGGGGTGTAGATATGGGAGGCCTTGGGGGCCCAGGCCCCCCAATCTTAGCTCAGGCTCCCCCTGTCAGGTATACATTCTTCTGAACTTCCTGTCCCTCTCATCCCCACCTCCACCTCTCCCCTTCTCCCTTCTCTCTACCCCTTTGTGGTCCGATATCAGACCTGCCAAGCGGATATGGTCCATCTTCACAAAAACAGTGACAGAGAAAAAGTAGGAAACTACAGGCTGCTAAGTTTTACTTTGGTGTTTGAAAAAATAATGGAGACACTGCTGAAGGGCAGGATAGTGAACCTCCTGGAGTCCAATGGATTACAAGATTTGACGCAACATGGTTTTACAAAGGTAAATGCTGCAAAATGAATTTGATTGATTTCTTTGACTGAGTGACCAGAGAACTGAATAAAGAACATGCACTAGATGTAATCTACTTGGATTTCATCAAAGCTTTTGATCTAGTTCCTCACAGAAGACTCATAAATAACCTGAGCGTTCTGAAATTAAGACTCAAAGTGGTGAACTATTTTGAAAAACGGTTGATTTACAGATGATAAAGGGTGGTGGTAAATGGAATCAGAGAAAAGAAGGTGAGTAATGGAGTGCCTCAAGGATCGGTACTGAGGCCAACTCTAATATATTTCTAAGTGATATTTTGCCAAAGGATTTGAAGGCAAAATTTGCCTTTTGTGGATGACAAGATTTCTAACACAGTGGACACCCCAGAGGGAGTAGAAAACATGAGAAGAGATTTACAAATATTAGAAGGTTTGGCAGTTAATATTTAATACAAAGAAGTGCAAAGTAACATGGAGAGGCATTTTTGATATGACGTCTAAGTCTAACTTTGAATGTTTTTCTCAAAATGTCAAAAATTCAAGTGGGAAATATAGCCTTTTTCAAAACAGAAAAATGTCTATCTTTCTTTTTTTTTCAAAAATGACTATTTGCTAGATGTTTTTGTGCTCTGTTTGCTTAGCTTTTTGGTCCATCTTTAAAAAAAAAAGTCCACGTGAAAAACGCACAAACTCAAGCCCAGGAGAATGCAGCACCCTAGGGAGCACTGCAGTGGACTTCACATAAAAGGTCTGAAGTACACATCTCACCATTGCTCCCTTATATTGTATAGTGAGCCCTCCAAAACTGACCAAAAACCTACTGTACCCAACTGTACACCACTGTAATAGCCGTTATGGCTGCAGGTGTCACCTGTATGTGGGTACAGTAGATTTTTGGTGGGTTTTGGAGTGCTCACACTTTCCACCACAAGTGAATCCTAATAATAAATAAATAAATAAATAGTGCAGAAGCAGGATGAGCCAGTTTGAATTTTTTTTCAACACCTAGTTCTGTCCTCTGGAGTTCCTGTTTCAGTCTTTCCTTGCTTGATTTCAATCCTAGTTGCTGGGTTCAATTACTATTATACATATATGGAATGTAAAACACTCTGATGGCCTGTGCCCTAGGGCAGTATATCAAATACCAAAAACAGAATAATGTTGAAACTTGAAACTTGGAGGAAAAAATCCTGAGGGCATACATCTGAGGAAGGTCATGTAAGGAGAAAAATGCAAATTGCCAACAATGTGTGTCAGGGACAAAGAAGTATTAACAACCCTAGAAATCCAGGAATATAGGCAAACAGCAGAAGAGATTCAGCCTAAAACAGTGTATATCAGGTACAGCTTGACATAAAACGTACAATTATGTTAAACAGCATAACAATAGTGAAATGATCAAACATAAGCATAAATGCAATCAATGAAGTAAACTTGGAGATGGCAAACGTGCCCAGATGATCAAAAGTAAATGTGGGCACTACAGGCCACTAGCGCCCGCATTTACACAGTGCCCATGATCAAAGGGCATCCAGCAAGAGTGCAAGAACACTGCACAGCTCATTTAAATTATATTTAAATGAGCTCTGCAGTAGCAGAGCTTATGTATATTATATTTAAATGAGCTCTGCAGTAGCAGAGCTTATGTATATTATATTTAAATGAGCTCTGCGGTATTCTGCCCCAATGATCAGAGTACAGTGTTCTAATCGTAGCAGAATAGCACCTTAACTTTACGCCAGCTCAGAGCTAGTGTTAGGGCTAAGACTCTGTTCCCACCCCCACACCCCTGCCTGTCAGAGTCAAGCAGCCTGGGCTGCCACTTGGGCTCATGTTCGAAAGAGAAGGACGCCCATCTTTCAACACAAATTGAAAGATGGACGTCCTTCTCCCAGGGTCATCCAAATTCACGTCCCCAGCTGCTTTCCGTCGCAGGAATGGCCAAAGTTCAAGGGGGCATATCGGAGGCGTAGCGAAGGTGGGTCTTGGGCATGCCTAACACGTCCTCGACCCATAATTGAAAGAAACAAGGACGTCCCTGACTTTACCTGGTCATGTTTTTCTTACAACCAAGGCACAAAAAGGTGCCCAAAATGACCAGATGACCACCTGAGAGAATCAGGGATGACCTCCGCTTACTCCCCCAGTGGTCATTAACCCCCTCCCACCCTCAAAAAAGATCTTTAAAAATATTGCTTGCCAGCCTCAGATGTCATACTCAGGTCCATCACAGCAATATGTAGGTCCCTTGAGCAGTTTTAGTGGGTGCAGTGCACTTCAGGCAGGCAGACCCAGGCCCATCCCCCCCCCCCACCTGTTATGTTTGTGGAGCAAACAGTGAGCCCTACAAAACCCACCACAAACCCACTGTACCCACATCTAGGTGCCCCTCTTCACCCGTAAGGGCTATTGTAGTGGTGTACAGTTGTGGGTAGTGGGTTTTCGGGGGGGTTTGGGGGGCTCAGCACACAAAGTAAGGGAGCTACTGTATGTACCTGGGAGCAATTTATGAAGTCCACTGCAGTGCCCCCTATGGTGCCCGGTTGGTGTCTTGGCATGTCAGGGGGACCAGGGCACTAGAAATGCTGGCTCCTCCCATGACCAAATGGCTTGCATTTGGTCATTTCTGAGATGGACGTCCTTGGTTTCCATTATCGCCGAAAATCAGAAATGACCAAGTCTAGGGACAACCATCTCTAAGGATGACAAAATTTCAGGATTTGGGTGTCCTTGACTGTATTATCAAAACAAAAGATGGACGTCCATCTTGTTTCGAAAATAAGGGTTTCCCCGCCCCTGGATGGGGGACGTCCAAATCGAAATGAGGATGTCCCTTTCGATTATGCCCCTCACTATTTATTTATTATATTTGTATCCCTCCACTAAAAGCAGGCTCAATGTGGCTTACATAGTAATAGTTAACACAGAATGTTGTTATGTAAAGTAGGAAATTAAGTATAACATAATAATAAAAGGATGGATGGGTAGAGACAGGTGATAGAGAGAGGAGGGTAAGGTGGACCCCCGGACCTCCCTCCAAAACTGAGACCCTGGCGGCCTAGTGCCCCCAAGTCCCCACAACCTCCCCCCGAAATAGCGACATGGGGGTTGGAGGTCCGACGGATCTCCAACCCCCCTAACCCTCCCAAATGCAAAACAAATCCCTGGTGCCCCAAGTGGGCTCCCATCTCAACCCCCACCCACCCTGGTAGTGTAGCGGACACCTCCCCCTGTACCTCCTTGTTGGAGGAGGGATTATTACGCTCCCTCCTCTTCAGCACCACCTTCAAAATTTCAGCACCCAGGCTGCACTGGGCAGGGCTTCCTGTCCATATAAGGGAGAAATTCGGGCCACCAGGGATTTCTTTTGTGTTTGGAGGTTAGGGGGGGCTGGAGATCCACCGGACTTCCAGACCCCTATGCCCTTGCATGGGGGGGGGGGGTCGGGGGGTTGGGGGTCTGCCAGACCTCCAGCCCCCCCATGTTGCTATTTTGGGGGGAGGCACAATTATGCGCTCAGGCACAATCCTCCTGCACTTTTCCCCTATGATCAGAGATATTAGCATGCTTAAATTTGTATGCTTTTATCTTTGATCATAGGGGCGATATAGCTCTGTGCTGTTCCTGCTCTATTTTTAGAGCGCTATTTGGAACAGCACAGGGTTTTTGATCATCTGCCTATAAATCCTAGAAATAAGAGTAACATGATACAGTATCAGAAATATACATACATTTAACAGCACAATAGAACCAATCATGCAATAGAAATATGATGAATGAAAGCCGAGTACAAATAACAGATCCCAATAGGCAGCATGGAAAGCACATTCGTGGATATGATATTCACAATGTCAGCACAATACAAATGAAACACCTTAATAGACTCACATTAGAACATTCAAATAACACAGATAGGATAGATACAATGGAGTCAATATTCAGCCAGTGGCAGTGAGCATTTTACCAACTACCACCGACGTTATTCCTGAATATTCAATGCAGGGCCATGTCCGGGCTTCAGCATTGAATATCTGGTTTATGCATAGCCGGCTAGCTTTGTTCCCTCTAAGCTTAGCAGCAGTCTTCCAACTGCATTGGTGCCAGTAGGGGGTGGTGCTTCAATATTGGGTTTTCAGTCACTAGGAACAGGCACATTCCCTGGATTCCTGCACAGCTTGCCTGTTCTTCACTAGTGAAAATGTGATAGTGCAACAGCACCCCCCACTGGTAGGACTGTAGGTGGAGGACTCCCACTCAGCTCACAGGAAACAGTACCGGCTAGCATATAACCAGTTAAGTCAATATTCAGAACTTAACTGGCCATGGGCTAGCGATAAAGATAGAACTGTGATTTCTGTGGTCACAGTTATGGCTAAAGTCAGACGATTAAGTATTGAATATCTAAACATAACCGACCCAGTGCTGAGTCTGTCCCTGGAACACCCCCAATGTAGCCAGCTTGCACTTAGGTGCTAACTGGTTATTTCAGTGGAGATAACCAGATAAGTACCAGTGAAAATGACTGGATAGCCGCGAACAAGTGATTTAACCTGTCAGCGGTCATTTCTGTCCAGTTAAATCACTTCAAATATTGGACAGAATGTCTACATATTAGTGACCACCTTAGAACAATCAAATAAGATAAATATGATGCTCATAATGTCAGTATAAAACATCTTAATAGGCAGCTGAGAGGGCAAGTACAGATGAGATTTACAGACAGGACAAGCTGAGTGGGACAAAGTCACTGGAATAAATGATGGGTTGCTAAATTGAAGGCAAATTATATATACAGCTGAGTACGGGTATAAAGAACTACTACTACTTAGCATTTCTATAGCGCTACTAGACGTACACAGCGCTGTACACTTGAACATGAAGAGACAGTCCCTGCTCGACAGAGCTTACAATCTAATTAGGACAGACAAACAGGACAAATAAGGGATAAGGACAAACAGCAGCAAGATTCCGGAATCCCAAAGAGTAGCAATGCAAGATTCCGGAATCCCAAAGACTACTATTACTACTACTTATCATTTCTATAGCTCTATTAGACGTACGCAGCGCTGTACACCTGAACATGAAGAGACAGTCCCTGCTCGACAGAGCTTACAATCTAATTAGGACAGACAAACAGGACAAATAAGGGATAAGGGAATTACTAAGGTGGGAACGATAAAATATGGGTACTGAACAAGTGAATAAGGGTTAGGAGTTAAAAGCAGCATCAAAACGGTGAGCTTCAAAACCTAAGTTGTTAAATCTCTGTTTATTATTGGATACTGTTCAGGCTATCTACTGTATGGAACTGCTTTTGATACCACCTGCAACATTGTAGATGTGCCTATGTATCGCATTGGTGACAATAAAAATTAAAAAAAAAAACGGTGAGCTTTTAGCCTAGATTTGAAGACGGCCAGAGATGGAGCTTGATGTACCGGCTAAGGGAATCTATTCCAGGCATATGGTGCAGCAAGATAAAAGGAACAGTCTGGAGATAGCAGTTGAGGAGAAGGGTGCAGATAAGAGAGATTTACCCAGTGAACAGAGTTCCCGGGGACGAGTGTAGGGAGAGTTAAGAGTGAAGAGGTACTGAGGAGCTGCAGAGTGAATGCACTTGTAAGGCAATAAGAGGAGTTTGAACTGTGTGCGGAAACAGATAAGGAGCCAGTGTAGTGACTTGAGGAGAGGGCTAATATGGTATAAGTTACAGAGTATACTCCAAACTAGTCCAGATGTGGAGTGAGTGGATAGCCGGTTGCCATATTTAGTAAAAGCTTGGGAGAAGAGCCAGGTTTTCACCGGGTTCCTGAAGTAGAGATAGTCTTGAGTTTGGTATAGCTCCTTGGAGTAAGTTCCAGAGCGTGGGGGTCATTCCTGAGAAGGCTCGTTGGTGGGTATCACATCGTATAATTTCTTTTGACGAGGATACAGATAACGATGCTCCTTGAAATGATCTTAGAGGTCTCAAAGGTGCATAGAGGGCTATCTTATTCTTTAAGTACATAAGTACATAAGTATTGCCACACTGGGAGAGTCCAAAGGTCCAGCAAGCCCAGTATCCTGTTTCCAACAGTGGCCAATGACCACTGGGGGAGTAACGGGAGGTCATCCCCAATTCTCTCCGGTGGTCATCTGGTCAGTTCGGGCACCTTTTTGTGGCTTAGTCGTAATAAAAACAGGTCCGGGTGAAACGTCCAAGTGTTCGTCAGGGACGCCTTTCCTTCTTTCCATTATGGGTCAAGGACGTCCAAGTGTTAGACACACCCAAGTCCCGCCTTCGCTACGCCTCCAACATGCCCCCTTGAACTTTGGCCATCCCTGCGACGGAGTGCAGTTGGGGACATCCAAAATCGGCTTTCGATTATACCGATTTGGACGTCCCTTCTGCCACAGACATGCTTTGTGACCTTGGGCAAGGCACTTTACCTCCAATGGTCTCAGGCACCCACATAGATGGTAAGCTGAGGAGCCAGCTTTTCAAAATTATTGGGGATACTAAACTCAATGGAAATTACCTTTCCCTGAACATCATCAAGGAGTTTGTTCAATATTGGTGGGGCTTAAGAGCTCACAACACCCACAGATTTGGCTCCTAAGCGTTTGGAATGTGATCACATTCCCCCCAATATTCAGCCAGTGGTGGTCAGCGTTTTTTTAAATGTTGATTGTCACCGGCTAAATTATCCCCCAATATTCAGTGCTGGGCTATGTCCAGACATGGGGGATAATTTGGGGTGGACAGGATGCCGGAGGTTATGCGGACCTGGCTGATATTTAGCCAGGGCCGCATGAGTTATGCAGCCCCAACTGATTGGGCCAGGGCTGCATAACTTTTTTTGTTTGTATTTATTTTTTTGAAAAGGACCCTGAGCTCTCTCTCACCCCTCCTGACAATGTCCCATCTTTCCCTCCTTCCCTACCCCAGCCCCATATTAAGATCCCCTTGCAAGACCCCCCACCCCTGTAAGACCCTGCAACCCCCTCCCCCTAAACCATGAAGGTAAGTCCCCAGGCTTGCCTACATCCCTGGTGGTCCAGCGAGGTCGGTTGGGGGCAAGATCACAGCCACCTCACTCTTGCCCCCAACAACCCTGCTGGACCAACAATAATGTAGGTAAGCCCAGGGACCTATCTTCATGGTTGAGGGGAGGCAGGGTTAGGGGTCTTGCGGAGGAGATCTTAATATAGGGCTGGGGGAGGGAGGGAAGGAAGGAAAGAAGGGGCATTGATGGGAGGGGTGGGAGGGGGCTTGGGAGCTTTTGGGGGGGGGAATTATGTGGGTGCTGACCCGATAGACAGAGCTGGAACTCACATAGCTAAGTGGCCTTATTTAGGACAGCTCTTGAGCACTTAGCTATGTGGGTATTGGCACTGAATATTGCTGGCACCCGCATAACCTGGGGCTCCTCCCCAATGCCACCCCTAGCACCGCCCCTGACCTGCCCAGTTTCTGTTTCGGTGGTCTCCGGGGATATTCAGCGGCACTGTCCTATTAAGTGCCGCTGAATATCCCCAGTTAGCAGCGGGAATAGGCTCCTGCCCACTTAAATCGCTTTCAATATCGGCCTAATTGTACCTTAATATTTATTACCTACTGTACCTGAATGTATACCACCTCAATAGCTTTGGAGTAGAAGTGTAGCCCAATGGTTAGTGCAGGGGGGTTAAGAACCTGGAGAACTAGGTTCAGTTCCACTGCAGCTCTTGTGATCCTGGGCAAGTCACCTAATCCTCCACTGCCCCAGGTACCAAAAGACGTAGCTTGTGAGCCCACTAGGGACAGAGAAAGTACTTGTATATAATATGGATGTACCACAGAAAGGCAGAATATCAAGAACCTAATAAATATAAACATTACCACTGCACAGCACTGTGTACATCCAGTAGTGCTTTGGCAATAATAAGTATTATCATTATTATAGGATTTTCATTCAGCCCCCCATTAATGATTTTGAAAGCTATGTGGCTCTTTACATATAATATTTGGGAGTCCCACCTCAAAGGATCTTTAACTGGTTTATAATATATAATATTCTTTCTTTTGTACTGGCCTGACTTCTGCCACCAAAATAAACCTGAAAACGTGAAGGGCCATTTTCAAAAGAACGTCCAAGCCAGATTTGGAACATCCAGCTCATTTTGTCCAAAAAAAAAAAAAGTCCACCTCAAAGCTTTTATCAAGCAGGAATGATGTCAATATTTCCTGTTCAAAAATACGTGAGAAGGATGTTTTTGCGCTGAGAATGTCCAAAATGAACACCCATTTTCCAAAATAAAACTTCCAACTTATCAATGCCAAAACAAAAACAGGGACAAGGATGTCTGTCTGGCAACATATGTACCAAAATGGTCATACAGATGTCCCTGCAGAGCAGAGAGGCAGCGTAGTGGTCAGTGCAGTGGACTTTAAAAAATGGCACCCAGGTACAATCCCCACCTTAACTCTTTTACTATGTGTTGTGAGGCCTCCAGTCACAGAAAACAATCTACTGTACCTAGGGTTACCATATGGCTCCAGAAAAAGGAGGATGGATTGAGCCAGCCGGGTTTTACTTCCATTGCTTTAAGCAATGGAAGTAAAACCTGGCTGGCTCAATTACTTCCATTGAAAGCAATGGAAGTAAAACCCAGCTGGCTCAATCCGTCCTCCTTTTTCTGGAGCCATATGGTAACCCTAACTGTACCTAACTGTATTATCACTACAAATATCTTCAAGCCTGCAGGTGTCTCCTATATGTAAATACAGTAGGTATTGTGCTGTATTTGGAGAACTCACAATTTCCACTGAGAAAGAACCTGGGTCCCCTTGTTTACAATCCACTGTACTGACAACTAGGCTGCTCCCGGGAGCTGCTTGCTGCTCTGCTGGGTATGCCCATAATACCTGAGGCTGTCATAGAGCCTGGTTTCCCCTTTCATTTCATATCTTAGGGGGGGGAGGGGGACAGCATACACTGATAGGCAGATGATCAGAAGCAAACGCAAGCGCTAGAGGATATTAGCGCCATACTAGCACCTGCGTTTGCTACCACCCTGTGATCAGAACCCCCTGAGCGCGTGAAACAATGTGCTCGCGGGCTCTGAATGCAACTAGCAGGCAAATGCATGCTAAACCTATTCCTCCCCAATGATCAGCGAGCAGCACAGCAAACATTGGCGTGCTGTCCACAGCAAACCCTACACCAGCTCTCTTATATGGTGTGAAACCCCGCCCAGCACATCCCAGGATGCACTGAGCAGGGCTGGGTGCCGCCATTTTTGAGGATAGGGGCAGGTAAGAAGGCCGCTAGACCACCAGGTTGGGGGGGTTATTTGTGGGCTACTAGGGCTTTATTTGGGGAGGATGCTGGGGGGTTGGGGGGCTGGACACTCACCGAATCCCCAGCCCCCCTGAACTTGTGTCACGGGGGTCAGGGGGACTGGAGATACACTGGACCTCCAGCCCCCATGTCGCAGGGGGGATGGGGGTACTACGCCACCAGGGCCATGCTGTTTGGGGTCTCGTGGTCCCATGGACCTGCAGCCCGTTTTTAAAATAGTGGCGTAGCTATGTGGGGCCTGGGGGGCCTGGGCCCCCGTAGATTTGGCCCTGGACCCCCCTGCCAACGACCCTCTCAATCCCCCTCCCACCGCCGACCCTCCCTCGCCGCCGTCGCCGCCACCGCCTACCTTTGCTGGCAAGGGACCCCAATCCCCGCCAGCCAAGGTCCTCTTGCTTCCTGCACAGGGCTTCTTTGTTCTGTTTCTGACATCCTGCACGCGGGAAGCAAGAGGACCTCGGCTGGCGGGGATTGGGGTCCCTCACCAGCAAAGGTAGGCGGTGGCGGGGGAGGGTCGGCGGTGGGAGGGGGATTGAGAGGGTCGTCAGCAGGGATCGGCAATGGCGGGGGGGTCGATAATGGCTGGGGGGGTCGGCGGCACCGGGGGGGAGGCTAAAATGTGCCCCCTCACCTCGGGCTCTGGACCCCCCTCCTGCCAAAGTCTGGCTATGCCCCTGGTTTGAAAGGTCTGGGCTTTTGACAGCCCAAACCTGTCAAACAAGTGCAGGTGAATTGTGCCTTAGTGCATGCTCAGGCAAAATCCTCCCGCACTTTACCCCATGATCAGAGATAATAGAGCACGTAAATTTGCATGCTATTATCTCTGATCATAGGGGCGGTAAAGCCCCGTGCTGTTCCACTGCTATTTTTAGAGCATTGTTTGGAACAGCCCAAGGTTTTAGATCATCTGGGCATGAAGGATTAAGGAGGGGTCAAGCCTTAATCCCTCCAGTAGTCAGCTGGTCAATCAGAGCAACGTTTTGTAACTTGGATGTGATTGAAACAGGTCTAGATAAAAACATCCTTCTTTTTTGCCTTTGACATGTTTTCCCATTCCATTATCGCTGAAACATGTCCTAATTTCGGGCCAGCCCTCCACACGCCTCCAACACACACTCTTGCTATTTAGACAAACTGCAGTGCTGGATGGTTTCTTATTTTTCTGCCTTTCAAAAATTGCAATTTGAACATTTATGGCAGACGGGCATTTTTTGGCCATTTTGAGACATCTAGGGGCCCTTTGACTAAGCCGCGTAGGTGCCTATGCACGCCCAACGTGCGCCAGTTCGGAACTACTGCCCGGCTACCATGTGGCTTGGGTGGTAATTTAATTTTTTACACGCACCCACTACGCGTGCCAGAAAATTTCTGACATGCAGTAATTGGCATTATACGCATGCTGACGATTACCGCCTGGTTAACGCCTGAGACCTTACCGCTAAGTCACTGGGTGGCAGTAAGGTCTCAGGCCCAAAATGGATTCGCGCCGAGTTTCATTTCGCCGCATGTCCATTTTTAGCCAAAAAAGGCCTTTTTTTTGCAGGTGTGCTAAAAAATGAACCTGCACGCGTCCAATACATACGTCTACAACAGCGCAGGCCACTTTTCGGCACACCTTAGTAAGAACACCCCCTACATAAGTACATAAGTACATAAGTAGTGCCATACTGGGAAAGACCAAAGGTCCATCTAGCCCAGCATCCTGTCACCGACAGTGGCCAATCCAGGTCAAGGGCACCTGGCACGCTCCCCAAACGTAAAAACATTCCAGACAAGTTATACCTAAAAATGCGGAATTTTTCCAAGTCCATTTAATAGCGGTCTATGGACTTGTCCTTTAGGAATCTATCTAACCCCTTTTTAAACTCCGTCAAGCTAACCGCCCGTACCACGTTCTCCGGCAACGAATTCCAGAGTCTAATTACACGTTGGGTGAAGAAAAATTTTCTCCGATTCGTTTTAAATTTACCACACTGTAGCTTCAACTCATGCCCTCTAGTCCTAGTATTTTTGGATAGCGTGAACAGTCGCTTCACATCCACCCGATCCATTCCACTCATTATTTTATACACTTCTATCATATCTCCCCTCAGCCGTCTCTTCTCCAAGCTGAAAAGCCCTAGCCTTCTCAGCCTCTCTTCATAGTCCTTTGAAAATGAGCTCCGTAATGAGTCACTTTTCCCATTGATTTTTTTATACTGTTTTGTTCTTGTAAAATACTACTACTACTACTATTTAGCATTTCTATAGCGCTACAAGGCATACGCAGCACTGCACAAACATAGAAGAAAAACAGTCCCTGCTCAAAGAGCTTACAATCTAATAGACAAAAAATAAAGTAAGCAAATCAAATCAATTAATGTGTACAGGAAGGAGGAGAGGAGGGTAGGTGGAGGCGAGTGGTTACAAGTGGTTACGAGTCAAAAGCAATGTCAAAGAGGTGGGCTTTCAGTCTAGATTTAAAGGTGGCCAAGGATGGGGCAAGACGTAGGGGCTCAGGAAGTTTATTCCAGGTGTAGGGTGTAGCGAGACAGAAGGCGCGAAGTCTGGAGTTGGCAGTAGTGGAGAAGGGAACAGATAAGAAGGATTTATCCATGGAGCGGAGTGCACGGGAAGGGGTGTAGGGAAGGACGAGTGTGGAGAGATACTGGGGAGCAGCAGAGTGAGTACATTTATAGGTTAGTAGAAGAAGTTTGAACAGGATACGAAAACGGATAGGGAGCCAGTGAAGCGACTTGAGGAGAGGGGTAGTATGAGTAAGGCGACCCTGGCGGAAGACAAGACGGGCAGCAGAGTTTTGAACCGATTGGAGAGGGGAAAGGTGACTAAGTGGGAGGCCAGCAAGAAACAAAGGTCTCCAACTATGTTTTACAACTTGTGAAAATTAATTGAAAAAGTAAGGTTTAACTTGATTTTTGAGCTTTACTATTTTCTTATTGTTTTCTTTACATATTTAAACAATTTTAGCATGAATCAAAACCAAGTCTAATGGTTCCCGTTGAATGCACTTCTATGTCATGTACTTACCATAAGTCAGTGAACATTCTGCTTAAAAGAACAGTATACAAAACAGTAAATTAAAAAGTCTAATATAATTGTTGCAAAATTCCCCTGCTTTGCATACCTGACTACAAGAGAGGCAGAGTGTTCTTGCAAATGAGAAAAAAAAATACATCCACTTTCGGGAAAGCATAAAAACGTTATAACATGCCTTCACTACTCTGTACATTCCTAAGGGCAGGGTGTGGAGGACGTGGATAAAAAGAGTAGGAGGCACACACGGCTAGATTTTCAGTTGAGTCCAAAGACTAAGCATGGAGAGCTGCGTAAAAGTTCTGCTGGTGCTGGGAATGACCATGGTGGTCAATTCAGTTCCACCATCTCAAATTCCTTGGAAGGGCAACAAAGCTCTCACTGTGGCCATTGACCTCTACAACAAAGAGCATCATGGAGACTCAGTCTATAAACTACTTGCATATAGGCTGGTAAGTGTTATTCAATGACTTTATAGAATGAATTTTTGTGAAAGGCAATTTTAGAATTGGGGGTGCAGTTTGAGTTTATTCTTTAAAGGAAAGTAAGTGTCTACTTTGATTTATAGAATACTAGCATGACCCAGTATCAACACACCTAACATTTCGGCACTCCACTTATACGCCAGCCATAGAGCTGATGTAAGTGTTGCAGGGATGCACATAACTTACAGCATTCTGCAATTTTTGCACATAAGTGGCTGCTCCACCTGCAAATATACACTATGGGGGAGGGTGGTCTCTTATTTAGGCGCACTGGCGTTTTTAGCACTCGCTAAAAATAAGCGTGCTCTAAACACTAAAGACACCCATAGGAATACATTGGCATCTTTAGCGTTTAGCGCATGCCTATTTTTAGTGCACGCTAAAAACGCCAGCGTGCCTAAGTAAAAGACCCCCTATGTAAGTTAAGCGGGTATTTGCAGAATAGCAATTATGCACCATGCTAGCATTTACATACACCGGTAAATGCAAGTAGTCTAAACATTTATGTGTGTAACATACACGTAAATCTTAGTGCCTAGCTTATAGAATTGCTCCAAATTACTTATGCAGTGGTTCCCAAACTGTGTGCCACAGTGCCCTGGGGCACCACAGCAAACTCATAGGGGAACCACGGCACATTTTAAGACCCCTTCAAAAGTGTGGCACCCCTGGCTGGCAGGAATGCCCAAACACTGCCAGCTAATGCCATCTGCTGCGCGAGCTCTGAGCTCCATGCTTGGGAGTGGTGAGATGAGGGGATTTAAAAATGTACTGGTTAGATTCCTCTTAGTATATTAATTCAAAAGGAGTGAAGCCTGTGAAACTGGGATTACCTTAATCAGTGGAAAATGGATTAGAGATTCAAGTGTTTGTATTGTTAAATAATTTCTGGTTTTAAAAGAGAAAAAAATGAAATCAGGTGTATTATTTCCACTAATATTGGACAATAAGTATGTTTCCAACTAAATTAATTGACTATACACTGTCTTGGGTTTGAAGAAGCCAACCAGACAATCAATGTGGAATAATGATTCAGATAAATAATAACTGGGGATAATCAGGTTAATACCACGTTTTCTTGGTTTACTGTTGTTTAATTGATCTCCTTGTCTTGTTTCACTCTCCCTATTTATTTTGTGGTCTAAGAAAGAGAAAGATTGTATATAATCCATTTATCTAGTTGAGATTGTTTTCCTCTAATATTGTATTAATGTACAGTCATCTCTGTATTACTGTTTGCAAGTGACCCTTGTAAAATGAAAAATTATAAATAAATGATTTAAAAAAATGTACTAGTTGTGGAAAAGCACACAAAAAAAAAAGATATTATGGATTAAGTCCTGACAGCTGTAGGGACTTTCCAAGCAGTCCTCAGGTCTCAGGCTAAGGCAGGGACTGAAAAGATGGGGGAAGAAGAGGTGCTGTTAAGTGCAGTTACTTTGCTATAAGGATAGAAAAAGCCTCACAACAACTTACATCACCAGTATTACATAGCGTCATCTCTCTTCCCAAGAAAGAGCTGCATCCCCACCTTCTTGCCACATGCAGTGTACTTTTAAACATCCATATTATGGCTTTATAAAAACAAGATTTGGTATAAAAGCCAAGGCCATACGGAATACTATATAATGTGGTAATGTGTGAGTTTTGACTGCGGGAGCAGCAAGTCCGAGATATGAAGGGAGGGTGGGTTATAGAGGGAGGATGGCAGATACAACACATCGTTAAATCATTATATATATATATATATATATATATATATATATATATATATATATATATATATATATATATATATATATATATATATATATTGGATTGTTGATGTTGTTGTTGGTTTGGGCACTTTATCTATTTACCAATAAACAGATTTAAAGTAAAAATCAGGATTTGGAGATCCATGCAATACGGATGTCTAAATGCCAGTTTCCTGTCATCCAAAACATGAGTAGAGTTTCTAAAATAACCACTCACAGGCAGTTCACGTCTCTTTATAAAATAGTGGCACAATTGTGCAGCCATACCCGCCCATGCTGGGCCCCTTTTACTAAGGCAAGCCCAAAAGTGGCCTGTGCTGGTGTAGGCGCGTGTTTTGGATGCGCGCTGGTCCATTTCCTGAGCGCGCCTGGAAAAAAGGGGATTTTTTTAATGTTCCAGAAAATGGATGGGCAGCAAAATGAAAACCAGCAGTTGTCCATTTTCGGCCTGAGACCTTAACACCACCCATTGACTTAGCAGTAAGGTCCCACATGCTAACCGGGCGGTAAGCATCCAGCACGCCCCAACTACTGATTACCGCCGGGTAAGCATCATGCGATAGAAAAGAGAAAATAGTTTCTACTGTGTGTTTTAGGTGCATGCCAAAAATAGAATTACTGCCTGGGGCATACGGTAGCCAGGTGGTAGAGACAATTTGGTGTGCGTTGGACGCGCGTAGGCACCTATGCGCCTTTGTAAAAGGGCCCCTCTATAACTTTGTGTCTACTATTAGGCATCAACCCCGGGATTCTATATATGACAACTTAATTTCCGTGCAGAAATTGAAGCATATTCTATAACAATGCAGGTAACTTAATTGGTTAACTAGCTAATCAGCGCTGTTAATAATAAGCAATTATCAGCATTAATTGGCATTAAGATTTACAAGCACAACTCGCTAAGCGTATTCTGTAACGCGGTGCATCTAATTTCTAAGTCGCATAGTCCTTGATAAAAGGACTCCTAAGAGACCTTTCATGTATGAAAAAAGTTTATAAAATTACCTTTTAGGTGCTAAAACTCAATATACTGTACTATATAAAAGTGTACTAAAATCAACTATGTTTTCTGGAACATAGGCCTCTTGGTCATCAGTTTATCTTCTGGTTTTGTAAAGCAGCTGCAAGTGCGCACATTGATAGGCAGAATGCCCATGACATGCCCGTGCCTTGGGCCTTGGGCCTTATTCTATAAAGGTTATGCTCCTAAATTTACGCTTCTAAATTTACACACCTAAATTTATGAGCATAATTTATGCTCTTAAATTTACACTCATAAATTTAGGCGCAACATTCCTAAATGTATGCTAAATCTATAAGCGTAATAGGCCTGAAATTAGGAGCATAAATTTAGCAGCATAGATAACGCTCATAATTTAGGAGCGTAAATTTAGGAGCATAACCTTTATTGAATAAGACCCCATGCGGCTAATGTGCCACTTTTATAGAACAGCATCTAGCACATACGCACATAAATTTGTGACATCCTTCACACATCTAAGTGCCCCTACTCTATAAATTGGAGCTCCCAAATGGTGCCTAAATTTGTGCACTCATAATAGAATAGTCCTTCTGAGTATGGTTTATCTAAGTAAGAGCACTGACAAATTCCTTGTTCAATGCCTGGCTAGGATGAATCTACAGACTCTCAGCAACTAAGATTTACAGTAAAGGAGACCGTGTGCCGGAAGTCAGAGACACAAAGCAAAACAGACAACTGTGAATTCCGAGAGAATGGGGTAAGTAATAATCTGCAGAATGAGAAATGCACACAATTGTTTAATCACTAATTACTCTCATGGTAAAACCTTTAACCTTCACAATTCACTGTGTGTAGATATAAAGAAAGAAAAGGTAGGGATAGGGAAACTGCTTTGCAATAGATTTAAACTCCATTAAATTTGGGGCAGAGGTTTTATTTATAATAAGGCCATGCAAAAAGGATGAAGAAAAGAAAATGCAAAGTATACTTTTTGGTCTAGATTTATTATAGTGCGAGATCACATTTGCATGTGTTAACTTGCATTAGCTCACATTATTTACAGCAAGTAAAGAGGACCTATTTAATAACAACATATATTAATTAATTTATTTATTTATGACATTTTTATCCCACATTAGCCTGAGAGTAACTCAGGTTCAATGTGGCTTACATGACAATTAAATGAATGATACATGCTAAGAATACACAGTGCATGTATTCATGCATGCTAATGTGATCATGGTCTTTAAAAAAATCCAGTCCAACTAGTCAGGATACACAGTAACAGCAACATAAACCCTCTAAATACCAGGCACATTGCGAAGTAATACAAAATTTTACAAAAAAGAAAGTCAGAACTAACTTCCAAAGCAAGGACCCTCCCTATGAAAGGCAGCGCCCTGAATATTTCTGTGGGCCCTAGGACATCAATACATCTATTGGGAAAACTGAACAAGACAAATTACTAAAGAACGTACATAGAAAATTCATGCTACCTAAATAACTAGCCTCGGTCACAAACACAGATACCAATTACAAAATAAGTAATTACAAAATAAAATTAGAAATATGTACACAGAAATTAAACTGAAACCCCAAGAAGCCAGACCTTACATGTAGTACAACACCAGAGTAATAGAAACAGATGCATATCCCCCTCCCCCATACTGTACAAACTGTAAAGATAGCTACTGTCAGGGATGGGGAGGGGGAGCAACCAGGACAATTGCCCTTGGCCCTCCTGACCAGAAAGGATTCCAAGCCTGTCTTAAGCTGAAGAAGGCACACCTGGTCCCCTCCCAGATTTCTACCTTGGACCACAGCCATGTGTATTACCAGCTCAAGCAGATGTACATTCCAAAAACTGACTTATTCTAATCACCTAATAGAAAATAAATTCATTTTCTACATTTCATTTCATTTTATTTTTTATTCATATTGGTCCTTCTCTTAACTTTCTTGCCAGGGCTTCCTGTCCATTTGATATTTCTTTTCTCTCTATGTCTAACATTCATCTTCCCTTTGCGTATACATAATTCATGTTTCAGGGTATTGGCCCTGACTTTTTAGAAAGGTCTACCTTGTAATATCAGATCTGAATCCTCTTTAATATATTCAAGCCTGCTGTAATGGTCTTTTATTCTTATCAGGCTTTTTCTCAGGAAGAAACAATGGTCATCTTCCCCCATGATGGCCCGGTTCATATATGGGCATGGAATGATATCATATCTTGTCTTACTTTCCTTCTCTATTGTATCCTTTGTTTTGATCTTATGAGATTGTCTCTTTTGTTTCCTCTCTGCCATTGCTGCCTTTTCCTAATCATTAGTATTTCTTTGTCCTACTTGTTTTGTTATGGACCTCTAATTTTACTACTGCTTAGATTTCCTTAATTGTTTGCGGTATATCAAATATAAAATGTGAAAATCTCCTTGTGTCCTTCTCCCTATCCTCCCTTCTTGACCAGCATCTCCCCTCTGTGTGCGTAGCCACCCCTTGTCTGGTCTTGGCTCTCTGTGTCTCTATATCCTCCCCCTTTGTTCAGCATTGACCTTCTATGTCCCTATCCCACCCCCCTTGTCTAGCATCAGCCCTCTGTGTCTCAATCCCCTCTTGTCCACCATTGACCTTTTATGTCCTTATCCTACTCCCATTTCCTCAGCCCTCTGTGTCACTATCTCCCCTATAAGCAGCATCACCCCTCTGTGTCCCTATCCCTCCCACCTATTGCATCCTGTGTCCAGCATCTCCCCTCTATCTATACTCATGTCCAGCATCTCCCCTCTCTCTTCCTTATGCTCCCAACATGGCCCAACATCTATCCTGTCCTCTCCCAACCCCTCATGTGGTCCAGCATCTCCCTCTCTTGCCTCCCCCTACCACAGTCTACCTTCCTGATGTGAAGGTGGTAGACTTTATGTGTCACCTAGATAAGATTTTAGACTATGCTAGGGAAGAGCCTGCTGTCTTGGTACAAGTGGCTACCAATGGCATAAAAAATGTGGGAGGGAGGTTCTGGAAGCCAAATTTAGGCTCCTAGGTAGAAAGTTCAGGTCCAGATCCTCAAGGGTAGCATTTTCAGAAGTGCTCCCTTTTCCATATGGAGGGCCCAAAAGACAGACAGACAGCTCAGGAGTCTCAATGTGTGGATCAGACGATAATGCAGTGCAAAGGGTTTTAGATTTGTTAGAAAATGGGCAACATTCTGGGGAAGGAGGAGTCTATTCTGGTAAGATGAGCACTACCTTAACCAGGGTAGAACCAGGTTACTGGCATCAACATTTAAAAAAATTGAAAATGGAAAAGCGCATGGTTCGGAACAAGGTGTGTTTAAAAGATATCACCAAAACAGGGAGGATAGGGAATCTCGATAGCGAGGTTGCAATAAAGACCATAATAGACCAGGAGGCTAATTTTCAAAGCACACAGACTTACAAAGTTACACAGGTTACAGGGGAACAATTCTAGACCTAGTCCTTAGAGAAGCGCATGATCTGGTACAAGAGGTAATGATTCTGGGGTCACTAGATAACAGTGATTGTAACATGATCACATATAATCTCTGGAGTAAGTACACACAGGAAATCCAATATGTTAGAATTTAACTTTCAAAAAGTAGACTTTAGTAAAATGAGGAGAATGCTAAAAAAAGAAAAAAAAAACCTTAGAGGAACAGTTGCAAAGGTCAAAATTTTAGATCAGGTGTGGACGTTATTCAAAAATACCATCCTGGAAGCCCAGATATTCCACGTATTAAAAAAATGGAGGAAGGAAGGCCAAACAACAGCTGGCATGGTTAAAAAGTGAGGTGAAGGAAGCGATTAGAGCTTTAAAAAATACCTTTAGAAAATGGATGAAGGATCCAACTGAAAATAATAGGAAACAGCATAAAGAATGGCAGGTCAAATGCAAAGCACTGATAAGCAGTGGCGTTCCTAGGGGGGCTGACACCCGGGGGCGCCCGCCCCCCGGGTGCAGCATGACCCCCCCCCTCGGCAAAAGGACACCCCCCCACGGTGAAAGAACCCGCCCCCGGGTGCACGCCACTAGGGGGGGGGTGCCGCCCGCCTGTCCGCTTCGTTCGTTTCCATGCTCCCGCTGCCCCGGAACAGGAAGTAACCTGTTCCGGGTCAGAGGGAGCACAGAACGAACGTAGTGGACAGGCGCGCGGCACCCCCCCCAGCGGCGTTCACCTGGGGCGGACCACACCCACCGCCCCCCCCCCCTTAGTACGCCACTGCTGATAAGGAAGGCTAGAGAGACTTTGAAAAGAAGATAGCATTGTAGGCAAAAACAGATAGAGCTTTTTAAAGTATATTTTAGAAGCAAGAAGCCAGTAAAAGAATCAGTTGGATTACTAGATGACTGAGGGGTAAAAGGGGCACTCGGGGCAGACAAAGCCAAAGCTTCGAGGAAGATGTGGAAGAAATACCTGTGCCAGAAATGGTATTCAATGCTGATGAGTCAGAGAACCAGAAACAAATCTCTGTAAACCAGGAAGAGGTAATGGGGTAAATTAACAATTGAAGAGTAGGAAATCAAATCAGAAGGTTTGAGGGAAGGGGAGGAGGGGGATGGGCACCCTGAAGTTGATTGGAGGATTTGGGCCAGGCAGGGCCAGAGCCGTGACTTTGCAAACACTGGCTGCTCCTGAGTGTTCCTGCTGCTGCGGCCTGCAAATGTGTGCCCTGTACTTCTCCATTTCCATAATTATAATTAAAAATACAGCTTTTCCATTGCTAGTTTAAAGGTCTGCTGGTGGCCATACAAGAACTAGCCAGACCAGCTGAAAACTGTCTCAATGGGCCTGTGGCCTAACCCAGAAAGGGTGGTAGATACCTGGAATGCCTTCTCTAAATGGCTAGAGGAGATAAACAAAAGGGACAATGGATGCATGTAGGTATGTCTAATTGTAAGCTGCCTAGAGCATTGTGGATTATAAATATTTTAAATATATAAATAGGGAGGTATCCAACTGAGGTAGTGGCAGTTACAAACTCTACAGCAATGACTAGACATCGTCAAGCTTCTAAGAAGATATTGAAGTAACTTGCACAAAGCAGCATTTATGAACTCAAGAGCAATGTTAAGACTACATCTGGCTTTGAAGAACAATTAGGATAACTTCCATATAGCAGCGGCAACCACTCAGTTTCAATGGTATGGTTAGACTGGGCTTTTAATAAAGAGTATACACTCCTTATTTGACAGCTTGATCCTGAGCAGTAGTATCATGAGTACCTATCAGGGTCAACTGGTACCATTTTGCATCTCAGTGCCCATGAGGCAGGAGCGCCTAGGGATCATTCCTGCACCCACCACTAGTCACCAGGGAAAGTCCCAAGTGAGATCAAAATGGAGAGGGTGGAGAATCAGGATGTGTTTGATGTTGGGTTTGTGTGTGGTGGGGGAGATCAGGGGAACGTTTAATTTTGTTTGGGTGGTGAGATATGAGAGGTCAGTGCTTTTGGAACATCAATCGTAAAAAGCTGCTGCACATTTGGGAGAGCAGGTACTCTTTTCACAGTAGCTGCTTCTGTTGGATATGCCAGCAAATGGATGTGCAGTCCTGTACGTACTTATATATATTTTACAAAAGGCTCTATATTCAGCAGATCCTTTTGTAAAATAAAGGTGGAATTGAGCATGTCCTAGCCTCATGGCTCAATTTCCCTCTCCGTGTTCTATCTAAAATGGGGGAGAATTCCATAAGTTGCTACTGCTTTTGAAAAAAACCTTTGGTTACCACTTACTCTTATGTATAACCTTAACAGCCTTGAGAGGACAGCAAGATTCAGAGGCACATATCATTTCAAGCAGTCCAACAAACTCTTAGACCTCTTTCTCTTATCGGCAGCCAATGAAGCAATACCAGCCTAGCACTCTCTCTTTTCTTCACCCATCAGCACTTTTGTGCCATGTTCTGAACAACCTGTAGATTACGCAAGGCATCTACAGCGTATTAAATACAGGCTGTTACAATAGTCTAGAATACTGACAACTACTGCTTGCATAACTGAATGCAGTGCACGCTGATCCAGATATGGTTTAAGTTGAGCTGAGTTGAGATTTCACAAAATAGTAGATGAAGGCAGCTAAGGACCAAATGACCCAACCATAATGTGTGTGTGTCTTGTGTTGCAGCTGGTGAAAGATTGCACTGCCTTCTTTTCTGAGAGGAAATACAGGACATTGGAGGTTAATTGCGATACAGTCTCCCCACAGGTAAATTTTCAGGAAATGAATGGCTTATGAAAATGTGTTTCCTCAGATTATCTGGGCTAAATTACTTGTGTTCATGATGCTATAACCTTTGTGCACAAGGGCCTTGATGAAGGTGGGCATGCCTTCTTTCATATAAATGTGCACAAACTACATGTAGAGGGGCATAATTGAAAGGGACACCCAAGTTTTGTTGAGGACGTCCTCACAAAACGTCCCGATGGAGGGGCGGGGAAACCCGTATTATCGAAACAAGATGGACGTCCATCTTTCGTTTCAATCATACGGTCAGGGATGCCCAAATCTTGAAATTTAGGTCGTCCTTAGAGATGGTCGTCCCTAGACTTGGTCGTTTCTGATTTTCGGCGATAATGAAAACCAAGGACACCCATCTCAGAAACGACCAAATGCAAGCCCTTTGGTCATGGGAGAAGCCAGCATTTGTAGTGCACTGGTCCCCCTGACATGCCAGGACACCAATCGGGCACCCAAGGGGGCACTGCGGTGGATTTCATAAATGCTCCCAGGAACATAGCTCCTTACCTTGTGTGCTGAGCCCCCCAAACCCCTCCCCAAAACCCACTACCCACAACTGTACACCACTACCATAGCCCTTATGGATGAAGAGGGGCACCTAGATGTGGGTACAGTGGGTTTGTGGTGGGTTTTGGAGGGCTCGCTGTTTCCTCCACAAACGTAACAGGTAGGGAGGGGGATGGGCCTGGGTCCGCCTGCCTGAAGTGCACTGCACCCACTAAAACTGCTCCAGGTACCTGCATACTGCTGTGATGGAACTGAGTATGTGTTGCTCAGGTTGTGAGCCCTTGAGCCAAGGCCAAGGCCTAGTATAGGTGTTAGGCCAAGGCCGAGGTTGGGCTGAACAGGCACTACACACTACCCTAGCTACCAAGCCCTGCACACACACACAGCAACCAATTTGCACCTCCAGAAAAGGGAAGATAGGGCATACAGGCGGGCCTCACGGCCTATTGGGAACCCATTTACTCTGAATTCAAGCAGGTGGGCCTCACAGCCAAACCGGAACCGACTCATACATAGGGAGGGGAGAAAGGAAGCACACACAGAAACACGTCAAGCAGAACCCCACGGCACATACAGGAAATGAGGGACTACAAAATAAAGATACTGTAGGCGGAGACCCTTAGCAGACAGGGAAAGAAAAAGACAGCAAAAATGGAGTGTGGTGCCTAACACACACACCCAGCACAGAAAAGGAATAGTGCTCAGCAATACAGACGATAGTTACAGCAAAACAAGAACTAGAATGATCACAAGGGAAGACTGCACTAAGCAGACAACTGCCAGAAGCAGGGAAACTCTGCAGACAAAGGGTTAAACCAAGCTCTGAATGCACAGCTGCCCCAGGCAGGGAACACTACAATACTAAATGTTTATTTACTAACATTCTTTCCACTACTCATGATGTATTGTAAGCCACTTTGAGCCTGCAAAGAGGTGGGATAAGGTGGGATACAAATGCAACAAATAATAATAATAATAACACTGCAGATAAAGGGTTAAACCAAAGTAGAGAGTTGCACGGGGACAGAAATCCCCACCTGTTCCTGCTGGAATCTCACCCGTTCCCACCCGTCTCCACTGGAATCTTACCCAACCCCACCCATCCCCGCAAACATTTAACCCATCCTAACCCGTCCCCGCAAGAATTTAACCCATCCCCACCCATCCCCGTAAGAATTTAATAGTACATAAAAGAAAATTCCAGTCAGCTCCCTCAGTCTCTCTCTGGATTTGAGCCGCAGCACTGTAGACTAGGATGGAATGGAAGCTGAAACTTAGAACATTCTGATGTGGACATGTAAGATTTGTCTTTGATTTCTGGCACTGTGTGCTGAGAGGTCACCACATGCACGCGCCAGTAGGTCAGGTGACTACCGATGCTCATGCCTGTGTCAGAGCTGAGGTCTGTGCATCAGCCCAGGAGCAAAGAGGATTAATTGTAACATAGTAAGTGACAGCAAATAAAGACCTGAACGGTCCATCCAGTCTGCCAAATAGTCACACTCATTATCAATTCATGATTAAATCAACGAGTGTGATATTATATACTTGATTATGGTCTTTCTTTTGTGTTTCTGGAACATAGACCATAGAAGTCTATCTGGCCTATCCTTATGTTCCAACTGCTGGAGTTGTCGTTGAAGCCCACTCCAGTCTATTCGTCTTCTCATTTGTGGTACACAGACCGTAAAACTCTGTCCAGCACTGTCCTTATGTTCCAGCCACTGAAGTTGCTATCTAAACCCTTTCTAGCCCATCCTAAACCAGACTGCCATATATTAAACACAGACCATACAAGTCTGCCTGGTATCGGTCCTAGTTACTCACAGCCAGAGTCGCCATCTAAGCATCACTTGACACATCCACACACACATGCAGCCATTGAAGGTTAGGTTTTTTATAACTTCCATTTTCTAATTAGAGATCCTCTGTGTTCATCCCAAGCCTTTTTGAATTCCATCATCATTTGTGTCTCTACCACCTCCTTAATGGAAGACTTTCCACATTTGTGCTGTTAAAGCAAGGAGAAGGAGGAGACAGCACTCAAAGAACTTGGTACTCGGTAGATGAGAAGCTGGTGCAGTGCAGCCTACGCTTCTGCGGGAACCCCGCAGAACTGCTTCCGTCCCTGCTGCCTTCCCTTCTCTCTCAGCTCTGCCTCTGGTCACACCCTCATTTCCTGTTTCCACAAGGATGGGACCAGAGGCAGAGAGAGAAGGGAAGGCAGGCTGAAGCGCCGAGTCTGCTTGCCTTTCACTGCTGCCGCCGGACCCCGAGGTAAGAACTTTTAAATTCAGGGCGGCATGCAGGAAGGCGATGGGCAGGCGAAGGACTGGGAGAAGAGGGCGGCCAGCGCAGGTCGGGCTAGCACTCGGAGGAGAGGGAGGGAGGGGGGCCTGGAACTCAGAGGAGAGGGAGAGAGAGGGGGCCTGGAACTCGGAGGAGAGGGAGGGGTCCTGGAACACAGATGAGGGGGGGAGGGAGGGGGCCAGGCTGGAACTCAGAGGGAGAGGGGGAGGGAGGGAGGGGGGCCTGGAACTCAGAGGAGAGGGAGAGGTTCTGGAACTCGGATATGTGGGGGAGGGAGGGGGCCAAGCTGGAACTCAGAGAGGAGGGGCAAGGAACTCGGAGGAGAGGGGTGAAGGAGGGGGACCTGGAACACGGAGAAGGAGGGAGGGGGGCCTGGAACTCGGAGGAGACAGAGGGGGGCCTGGAACTCGGAGGAGAGAGAAGGAGGGAGGCCTGGAACCTGGAACTCAGAGGAGAGGGAGGCATGGAACTCGGATGAGAGGGGGGAGGGAGGGGGCCAAGCTGGAACTCGGAGGATAACCTTGCTAGCACCCGTTTCATTTGTGTGAGAAACTAGTTATAAATAAAAACACAATAATATTAAAATTAGTGATAAACTTAAAACAGATACACTTGTGAAAAATGGTCATAAAGCAATATGTGTAACAAAGGCACACATTTACAGAAAGATATTAGAGATATAATCGTATACTAAAATTGGACATTGAAAACTGAAAGAAAAAAATGACAGCCACAATTCTTCAGTGCATGAAGATAAAATATAAAATGAACATGAATAGTACAATAACCAGAGTAAAAAACTGAACTGCAAACGCTCACCGTCTGACTTCAAAAGTCCATCATAAACATACTCAGCATTTCAGTTAGAAGCAACAATAAAATCCTTGTCCTTATGAAATAATAAAATAAATGAACAAAATCAAATGAGTGCAATAAAGTTTCCTAATATTAGCAATACATAAGTATTGCCATTCTGGGACAGACCAAAGATCCATCAAGCCCAGCATCCTGTTTCCAACAGTGGCCAATACAGGTCACAAGTACCTGGCAAGATCCCAAAAAAGTGCAATACATTTTATGTTATTTGTCCTAGAAATAAGCAGTGGAAGCCATTCAAACCTTTTTTTTAAACCCCGCTAAGCTAACTGCTTGTACCACATTCTCTGGCAACGAATTCCAGAGCTTAATTACACATTGAGTGAAGAAAACTTTTCTCCAATTCGTTTTAAATTTACTACTTTGTTGCTTCATTTTTTGTCCCCTAGTCCTAATATTTTTGGAAAGAGTAAACAAGCAATTCACATCTACCCATTCCACTCCACTCATTAATAGATAGAAACAATGACTGATTAAAAATAAAAAATATAGTAGGTAAAACTAAATCAAATTTAAATAAGGACATATCATATGCAGACCTTTAATTAGTGGAGACAGAATATATGTCAGCATAAAGTCTCTCTATGTGTTACTGACAAAACTGCTACCTGGCATAAGTGGCAGACTCAATTGATAAGTACGCTGGCTCCAAATTTGTTGGATTATTTGTAGTAAATAATTAGCAGATCTTAGTACACACAGCTTCAGCTTTAGAAATGTTAATTTCTTTCTTCATCTCTCTCTCATACACCCCTGAATAATTCACTGCTGAGTCACTTTAAAGTTGAAGTAACAAAACATCTGTTTACTCACAGTTTGCAGTTAGATTATAATCAGACAGGCTTATATATACATATTACTATACATTTGTATTATCAGCTCCTTCCATGTGCTTAGATGGTAATGGATGCTCACACCACCATAGATCCTCTCAGGTTAGGAGAGATCATGAGCTCCATGTGCTCCATGTGCTTCATCTAACCCCCACAGGAAGTTGCATAGCTGTGTGACCTCTCTAACTAATTCACATCAGAGGTCACAGAGTAATCACAGAGAAATAATAGGTGACAGGCAATGCATGTAAAATACAATTACATTCCAACAAACCCCTTCTCATGCATAACTGTCATGCAATTATTTATTCATACAAAGTCCAAGCTTTATACGCAGATTCACAAAATGTTCTCTGGGTAACGGTTTGGTCATGATGTCAGCTGTCATCTCACTGGTGTGACAATAGTGTAGACTGATGACCCCTTCTTTTGCCAACTCTCGCACGTTGTGGTATTTCGTTGCGATGTGCTTGGTGCGTGACTGAACCTTGTCATTCTGTGACAGTCGGATGCAGCTCTGATTATCTTCCATTATCTGGATTGGTCTCTTTTCAGCTATTCCGAAATCCAGCAAAAGTTTTTCAATCCACATCAGTTCTCTGCACGCTTCCGATACGGCCACATATTCAGCTTCTGTAGAAGACAAACTCACAATACTTTGTTTATGACTGGCCCATGAAATTTGTACATTTCCATACATAAACACATATCCACTTGTGGATTTATAATCAGAATGATCCCCTGCCCAATCTGAATCACAGTAACATATTAGTTTTGGATTACTATTGGCTGAAATCTTTAATTTACAATCAATGGTACCCTTTAAATACCTTACCATCCTTTTAACTGCAGTCCAATCTGATTTGGTAGGTGAGCTGACCCTTCTGCTCAAAATTCCTACTGCATTTGCTATATCAGCCCTGTATGTGGTAGCTAGATATAAAAGCTTACCTATGGCTGATCTATATTGGATGTTATCTGGTAAAGGTTCTCTTACTGTTTCATCCTTCAGAAAATCAGTGATCATGGGAGTGCTTACAACTTGGGCATCTTGCATACCTAAACTTTCAATAAGCTCATTTATTTTCTGCTTCTGGCTTAGAAGATAAGAACCATCATTTTGTTTCTCAATTTCTATACCAAGATAGTATGACACATTACCCAGTTCTTTTATCTCAACATTGTGGTTTAAACACTTTACAATGTCCTTGTACTCTTGCTCACTTTTGCTTGCAATGAGCAGATCATCAACAAAAGCTAAAATGTATGCATATTGTCCATTTGTGCACCTAGTGTACAAGCATTTATCTGCTTCACCTTGCTTAAATCCTAAATTTGTCAATATTTCATGCAATTTATCATTCCAACATTTTGCACTTTGCTTTAATCCATAAAGACCTTTGTTTAATTTACACACTAGCTGTCTTTGTTTTGTATTTATGAAACCTGTTGGCTGTTCCATGTACAAGTCTTCAGTTATATCTCCGTGAAGAAACGCTGTTTTCACATCAATGTGTTTGACTTGCATGCCTTTTGAGACTGCAATGCTCAGAAGTGTTCTAATTGTCGTGTGTTTCACTACAGGTGCAAACACTTCATCAAAATCTTCTCCATATTTTTGAAGATATCCCTTTGCCACTAATCTGGCTTTATACCTTTCCACTTTTCCTTGTGCATTCCTTTTTAACTTGAATACCCATTTGCATCCTATAGCTTTCTTGCCAGGAGGTAATTTTGTAAGAATCCAAGTATTATTTTTATCCAATGCATCAATTTCTTCTTGTGCAGCTTTATGCCATTCAGCAGCTTCTTCTGCTGGCATTTTCTCAATCTCATCCCATGTTAAGGGCTCTTGAGCTTCTGCTGACTTTGTTAGGTAAGACAGTCTTGGGGGTGGAACACCTTTGTTTTCCCTGGATGAGCGTCTGACAACAGGTTGGTCTGACCTTTCCGCATCCTCAAAATCTGAGAGTCCTTCTCCAATTGATTCCCCTTCTCCAACTGTACTGTCTTCTTCAATGATCCTTTCTGTGTCTGCTTCCTCTGCCTGTTCCTCGTTAGATACAGGTGAGTTGCTTTCAGACATCTGCCTTGGTATGGCATTTATATACACTGGCATGTCTATTATGGTTCTAGTTTCATATTCTGGATGATAAGGCTCATCTGGGATAATCCAGCCTTTATCAACCCTCTTGTTTTCATCAAAATATGTAACATGTCTTATGCCAACAATGCCAGTTTTCAGATTCAAAATTCTATATCCTTTGTGTCCTGGAGCATAGCCAACTAAAATGCCCCTTTCTGTTGTGGAATCCAGCTTATGCCTTCTTTGCTTTGGTACATGAGCATATGCTGTACTTCCAAATGTTCTTATGTGTGACAGGTTTGGCTTCCTACCATGCCATGTCTCATGTGGTGTGCGCTCAGCGCCTTTAGTTGGCATTCTGTTTTGTAGGTACACTGCTGTGAGAATGGCTTCCCCCCATAGTCTTTTAGGGAGATTGCTATCTGACAGCATACATCTGGTCATTTCCACAAGTGACCTAAATTTTCTCTCTGCAACAGAATTTTGCTCTGGTGTGTAAGCTACTGTTGTGATATGTTGAATGCCTTCTTGTTCTAGAAATGTGCACATGCTTTGTGAAGTGAACTCACCACCATTGTCGGTCTGAAGAACCTTTGGTTTTCTTTCAAATTTATTGCTCACCATGGCTACGTATTTCTTCAGCATGTCTGTGACTTGACTTTTCTCTTTCAGCAAATAGGCCACACAATATCTAGAGAAATCATCCAAGAATATTAGCACAAATCTGTTATTTCCCAATGATGGGATATTAAACGGTCCACATAAGTCACTGTGTATTAAGTCCAGCACTTTATTACTCCTATTTCCTGTGTATGCAGGAAATGAGGATCTTACACCTTTTTGAGTAACACAGTCTATGCATTTCTCCATTTTACCAGCATCTGCACTTATCTGAATGCCGGTGGCCAGTTGCTTACTGTAAAGATCCTGGATCACCTTAGAATCACGATGTCCCAGGCGGCGGTGCCAGATTTCCAGACTACATTTACCATCATTCTTCCTTACTTGCGCCATATGTGAGGCTTCACCTGAAATGTTCAGCTTATAAACATCATTATGCATAAAAGCTTCAGCATACACTTTATCATTTTTAGAGATTGTGCACTTACTGTTTTCAAAATGAATCACAAATCCCTTCTTATCTAATGTAGATACACTAAGCATATTGCAAACTGCTTGGGGAATATACAAGACATCACTTACAGGAATTTCTTTAACTTCGTTAGACACTTTGCATTTTAAGAATCCAATACCTTTTGCTTGGATCTTAGCAGTCCCTGCGTTTGCAGTTTTAAGAATACCTTCCTCTGGACACATTTCCTGAAAGAAATCCTTACAATTGGTTAAATGGCATGTGCTCCCTGAATCCAAAATCCAAGTACTTTCATTTGAATTATTATTTACCATAGTCAAAGATTTTTCTGCCATTAGAAAGCCCTTGTGTTTATCTTTGTCCTTCATACATTTCCTGGTTTGAAAATTCTTTAGTTCCATTGGCTTAGGTGAGCTAGAGGGAGTGTTTTGTGTTTCCTTACACCATTTAGATACATGTCCCTCCTTTCCACATGAGTAGCAAATCAGCTTGCCCTTGGGTGGAGTTTTCCCATAGCTCCGCCTTCCTCTGTTCTTTGCCAAGAAATTTGTTTCATTTCTCTCTGACTTGCTTTGAGAACACATCTCCTCAGAATCATTTATTATGCATTCCTGCCTTAGTTTTGATGTTGTCTGTTCAAAAGATTGCCCTTCAATGGCCTCATTTACAGACCTAAAAACATTAAACTTCTTTGATAGTGAGGTAAAAAGAAATGCTCTTTTCAATGCATCACACATGGGAATTCCTGAAAGTTCTAGCTTTTGAAATGAAGACATAAGATGCATAATGTGATCATTACATTTACTTTTATCCCTTAATTTGGTTTCATTCAACTCTGCCAGCCAAATTGGTTGCTGCTTTGCATATGTAGTTGCATACATAGTTCTCAGTTTATATAAAATGTCCTTTGGTGTATCTTTTCCCTCCACTAATATGGCTTGTTTCTCTGAGAGAGCTTCCAAAAGCATGCACTTCACATAATAGTTTGCATTGTCCCATTCAGCCATATTTTCATCTGTTCTGTCTTGGTCTAAGCATATATCTAATCTTTTTGCTCGAAGGAAACATATGAATCTTAATTCCCACTGCTGATAATTAAACTCAGTTAATCTAGGCACCTTGAGAGAATAGAAAAATGGTGAATTTCCTCCCTCAGCCATTTTCTTAGCCTTCTGTCTGCTGTGTGGGGGGAGAGAGAGACAGACTGAATCTTTCCTTTAAAACTTAAGAGAAAAATGTGGCCTTTTTTCTGCCTGGTAATATTTCTCTTCTTTTTCAATTCCTGGACCCTGGGCCCATAACCCTTTTGTTGGATTATTTGTAGTAAATAATTAGCAGATCTTAGTACACACAGCTTCAGCTTTAGAAATGTTAATTTCTTTCTTCATCTCTCTCTCATACACCCCTGAATAATTCACTGCTGAGTCACTTTAAAGTTGAAGTAACAAAACATCTGTTTACTCACAGTTTGCAGTTAGATTATAATCAGACAGGCTTATATATACATATTACTATACATTTGTATTATCAGCTCCTTCCATGTGCTTAGATGGTAATGGATGCTCACACCACCATAGATCCTCTCAGGTTAGGAGAGATCATGAGCTCCATGTGCTCCATGTGCTTCATCTAACCCCCACAGGAAGTTGCATAGCTGTGTGACCTCTCTAACTAATTCACATCAGAGGTCACAGAGTAATCACAGAGAAATAATAGGTGACAGGCAATGCATGTAAAATACAATTACATTCCAACAAAATTAACATAAAATATATTCTGATTAATCAAGTCAATCTCATCCTAAAAAATTTTTTTGTTCGTACTCCAGTGTAACAAACTGACCTCAAGTGGAAATAACAGTAATGTGGCTGCTACCGCATCATGGGGCCCTTTTACAAAGCACGCCAAAAGGTGGCCTGCGGTAGTGTGGGCTTATGTATTGGACGTGCACTGGACCATTTCTCCACCACATCTGGGAAAAGGGGGGGGTTTGGGGCCGGGAAATGGACGTGCGGCAAAATAAAAACCAACACACATCTATTTATGGCCTGAGTCCTTAATACCACCCATTGACTTAGCAGTAAGGGTTCGTGCGTTATCTGAGCAGTAAACATCCAGCACACACCAACTGCCAATTACCGCCGGGAACGCCCCCGCAGTAGAAAATTATTTTCTAACACATATTTTTGGCACGAGTCAAATTTGGAATTACCGCCCAGGGCATACGGTAGCCGGACGGTAATGCCAATTTGGCACATGCTAGATGCGCATAGGACCTTACATGCCTTTGTAGAAGGGCTCCTAAGATAGCAAACTTTAAAAACGCCAATCATATACTCTGTTTTCATATCAATAGAATGATTACAGAAGCCTAAAGTATAAAACAATTTACAAAAAAATAAAGAAAACGTGTATACCAGCTCGTTAGTGTCAGAAACTAACTTTGTATGGTTTTACTTTAGTATAGAGAATTATTCTCAAACAAGAATAAATTGTCATATAAAGGTGGTAAAATTAAAGAGCGTCAGTCATATACTCTGTGTTTCCATATCAGTATAATGTTTACCACACCAAAAAATGCAGAAAAAAAGTTAACCAATCAATGATAAAGTGGCAGAAACATTATATGAAGCAACATGCAAATATCAAAAATTAACTTTGTAGTCTAGGCGCTAATTATGCCTCCGTACCATACTATACTATCTGATTGCATCGACCGTGTGAGCTTATGAAAGGATAAAATCCTGCACAGAACATAAAATCAAAAGAACTTACCCAAGGCTGTGTAAAAATACTGATGGCGATGCCAACTGAAGGTGGGGGGGGGGGGTGAAGAAGGGCCGCTAGACCACCAGGTGGGGGGATTAACTGCGGCCCACTGGGCCACCAGGGACATCTGAGGGGATGCTGGGGGATAGGAGGGCTAGAGACCCACCGAATCTTCAGCCCCCCAAACTTGTGTCTAGGGGGGTCGGGCGAACCAGAGGTCCACCAGACCTCCAGCCCCTGTTTTGCTTGGCTCAGGGTGGGGGTAGTTAGGGTCTGGTGGTCCCATGGACCTCTGGCCCTTGTGTTTGACAGGTCTGGGTTTTTGACAGCCCTGGTGAGTGGCACTTATCCAGGCAGCGAGTGTGCAAACCACCAGGGTGCAAAGGGTTTAACTTTTGCAAAGGACACACACACACACCTCTCCCCCCCCCCCCCCCCCCCCAGGGACCTGCATACTACTGCGATGGACCTCAGTATGATATTTGAGGCTGGCAAAAAAAAGTTTTTAAAGTTGTTTTTTTCAGGGTGGGAGGGAGTTAGTCACCACTGGTGGTGTGAGGAAAGTCATCCCCGATTCCCTCCGGTGGTCATCTGGTCAGTTCGGACACCTTTTTGACGCTTGGTCGTAAGGAAAAATGGACCAAGTAAAGTCGGCCAAGTGCTCGTCAGGGACGCCCTCCTTTTTTCCATTATCGCTCGAGGACACCCATCTGTTAGGCACATCCCAGTCCCGCCTTTGCTACGCCTCTGACACGCCCCTGGGAACTTTGGTCATCCCACGACGGGAAGCAGTTGGGGACGCCCAAAATCGTCTTTCGAATATGCTGACTTGGGCAACCCTGAGAGAATGATGCCCATCCCCCGATTTCTGTCAAAAGATGGGCGCCCTTCTCTTTCGAAAATAAGCTTGAGAGTGAAAGTTGTATAGGGCTAATGTTGTGGGTTGGGAAGCTTAGGGTTCTACGATTATTTGATTAATTTGAAATATTAGTTAGCTGCCACAAAAAGTAACTCGCTAAGGCAGAACACATTTAAAAGTGTGCACTCATCAAGGAAGTTAGGGTTGTTTTTTTTATTGTGTTGGTTGGAGATAGGTTAGTAGGAAAAAAAAACTGGAAGAAAGTCAACGCTGGAGATCATCACCTGGAAGAAAAGGCACCCACCATTCAAGAGAGCCAGAGGGAAAACAGAACAGCTAAGTGACTGAAAATATTAAAGATGTGCACATAAGAGAAAATAGTAAAGGAAAGCTGAACAATAAATGAGAGATAACTAAAAGAGAAAAAGGGAGTAGGGGGAAACTTACCTATTGAGATCCTTGAAGGTCTCCGTAAATCTGAAAGATTAGAGACAAGAAACTTTAAAGAATCTAGTGTTTTCCAAAATTGAATGTGCTTCAATGATTTATGTGACTAATATTTATACTTTTCTGAAAACGCTCTCAATGTTTCTAGAGACTAAACTGATTGGTGTAGCAAACCTGTAATTGAAATATATATGTTAAATATGCACGTTGGTAAAATTCAACTGATTGTTAATTAACATTTAACTATAATTCAAATATATATATATATATTTTTTTTTCTTTTCATTGTTAAATTCCCTGGTTGGTGTTGAGTCATTTTGGGGAAACACTGTGACATATTTGGTACCATCATTGTAATACCTTGCTCTGCCACCAGGGGTTTTACATAAGTTAAAGGAGATCTGGCAACCAAAACGTAAATAAATGTACATTTAATTTATTGTGAAATGCTGCATAAATTAAACCACCCTAATGACATGCAGTGCATATGTGTGTTTTCTTCTCAGAATGCCCGTGTCCGGAGACAAGTAAGAAGTGCAAGTAGCAGCATCATACCTGGCACAAGAAACAATCGAAGAAAGTGCAAACAAAATAGGAACAGACAATGTATAAAGATTAAAGAAAAAAAGCCAGAGGAAGGAGAAGAAGATTCATTTAATCCTGGCTCTTTGACTAGCATTGCAGGAGTCCCAAACTTTAATCCTGGCTCTTTTTCTCTCCTTTCAAGCATAGATATACCACTACTTACTGAGGTGGAGGATTCTATAAATGGTGCCTAAAAAATCAGCAGCAAAAAAAAGCACATAGTGGTATTCTGTAAACCGCGCCTAAAGTTAGGTGTGGTTTATAGAACAGCACTTAAGTCCAGGGTTTGCGACTATGTTTAGGCATGGCCATTTGCACCAATGAAAACGTGGGGCAAATGCCGGCGTCTAAATTTAGGCACAGAGCTAGGGTTACCATATGGCTCCAGAAAAAGGAGGACAAATTGAGCCAGTCTGGGTTTTACTTCCAGTGCTTTCAATGGAAACAAAACCCGGACTGGATCAATGTGTCCTCCTTTTTCTGGAGCCATATGGTAACCCTACACAGAGCCCCCCTTATTCTAAAATTACATGCGTAACTGAAAACCAAGCCCAGGTCTGCCCCAAACTGCCCATGACCCTCCCATTTCTGCATCCTCTTTTCCAGCACGCACCTAAATTTATGCACATGCATGTTAATTGAATCTAATTAGTTCCAATAATTGCTTGTTGAAAAGCCAATTATTGGCGCTAATTAGCTTGTTATTCAATTAAAATGTGTGCAAAACTTTGGGCACATACCCAATTTGCACATGCATCTTATAGTGTGTTTTATAGAATTAGAAGGTAAATAACTTTAGAATTAGCAACTGCAGCAATTCTTTTGGGACAGACATATTCAGTCCTGCTTTTATCACAAGCCAGGTCAGCTTGATCACTGAGTGATTTTGTTTTTCACATAAAGCCCCACTTTACTGCCCTGCCATTTAGCCCCTACTAACTTATATAAATAAGGCCCCACAATGAGTCTCTGTACCTGGACCTGCATCCCGCTGCATCCTCCACGAGTCATCCCTGATCCCATGCATACCTACCTGAAAAAACACAGGGCTAGATTAATCTGTCCTCAGTTCCCCAGGATCAAAGTCCACCACCCTAACCACTAGGCCACTCCTCCACTCCGATTCCCACTTCAGGAACAGGCAGCTCCTTGTGACTCTGAGCAAGTCACTTAACCCTCCATTGACCCATGTAAGCCGCATTGAGCCTGCCATGAGTGGGAAAGTGCGGGGTACAAATGTAATAAAATAGATACTATTGGAGATTCTACATGGAATGTTGCTACATTCCATGTAGAAGGCAACATTCCATGTAGAAGGCTGCGCAGGCTTCTGTTTCTGTGAGTCTGACGTCCTGCACATACGTGCAGGACGTCAGACTCACAGAAGCCTGCGCGGCGACATTGGTGATCTGCAAGGGCCGACTTCTACATGGAATGTTGCTAGTGGAATAGCAACATTCCATGTAGAATCTCAAATAGTAGCAACAGTGGAGGAGTGGCCTAGTGGTTAGGGTGGTGGACTTGGGTCCTGAGGAACTGAGTTCAATTCCCACTTCAGGCACAGGCAGCTCCTTGTGACTCTGAGCAAGCCACTTAACCCTCCATTGACCCACATAAGCTGCATTGAGCCTGCCATGAGTGGGAAAGTGCAGGGTACAAATGTAACAAAAATAAATAAAATTAATCTGTCCTGAAAAAATAGAGGCTACTACTATCCATGGCTATTATCCTTGTAGCTTCTTCTATTTCTGTTGTGATTTGCATGAGGAATTTTTTTTATGATTGTAGTGCACTAGAGGCCTTTTGGATGGTAAGAATGTTAGTCGACAAGCCGCTTTTGCCATAATTTGGGGTACAGCCATTTACTTTGCCAGATAAATTGTAAGGTTTATTCCAATGCAGAAGAGAAGGATAACATTTTACCCTAAATGTAATTTAAAGTTATAAATTCAAACTAAAATGGAGCCAGATAGCCTGTAGCTATCCTGCTGTAGTCCCAGTCATTATTGGGTAACTGTTTGCAGACATGCTACAAGTTCTCCACCTTTTTTAAGTGAATGAGGCCTTAGAAGACACGTGTTACATGCAGTTTGGGAAGCCAGGATAGAATTGGGCTGATGGAATCCTTTCCAATCCCTCTCCCTGTGAATGCGCATGTGTGTGTCTTGCCTGGAGGGAACTGAGGAAAGGCAGTTTAAATAGCGCATTTCTCAAACATTCTGTTGGTTTGGAGAGAATAATTAAATTAAATTAGATACCACTTAATTGAAAGCATGCCTTTTACATTTAAGCCAGAGGGCAGGTCTTTAGAAAGGGAACAGGTATTGTTGAGCTTCTCTTCTGTATCAATCCCTGATGAGGCTGCACCTTCACTATTTACTTAGATTTTACTCACACTCAGTGGCGATCCTAGCCTGCATGACACCCGGGGCGGATCGCTGATGCGCCCCCCCCCCCCGGCGAAATGACACCCCCCCTGGGTGCACGCCACTGGGGGGGGGTGCCACGGCGCACGCCTGTCAGCTGAGTTCGCTAACTTCGCTGCAGCTCCCTCTGCCCCGGCCGGAACAGGAAGTAACCTGTTCCGGGGCAGAGGGAGCTGCAGTGAAGTTAGTGAATTCAGCTGACAGGTGCGCGCGCGGCACCCCCCCCCAGCGGCGTGCACCCAGGGCAGACCGCCCCCACCACCCCACCCCCCCTTGGTACGCCACTGCTCACACTTTTTTTCAGTAGTAACTGAAAGTGAGTTACATTCAGGTGCGTTGGGTATTTCCCCATCCCTGGAGGGCTCATAATCTAAGTTTATACCTGAGGCAATGGAGGGTTAAGTGATTTGCCCCAGATCACAAGAAACACCAGTGGGATTTGAACGGGCCACCTCTGAATATCAAGACCAGTACTCTAACCACTAGGCCGCTCCTCTACTCAGTGTAACTCTGGTAATTTCATCTCAAAAAAGAAAAAAAAAATTTTTAAGTCCGTGTTTCAACAATTTTTATTGATGATTCAGCAAAGATAACATTACAATGAGGAAAGTACTCGTAAGCAATTATAATTCAATGCTCGTAACATGAGCAAGATACACCTAACAGCAAACAGCAAACTTATCATCAAATTTTTAAAAGGTTACAGCAAAAACCCCTCCCCCCCAACAGCAAAAACCCCTCCCCCCCAACCGCCCCCTTCCTAAATCTTTTAGGTTCAACTATTGTTATTTATGACAAGCAAAGAAACCAGTATCAGCTAAACAAAACCAAGATATTATAAATAGTCATCACGCCTATAACATTTCCTCTCCCCCCCACCCTTACCCTACGATAATCCCCCAATTACAAGATATTACACCTTTAATATAAAAAAGGGGGGGAATGAAAAATAAGAGGGGGGGAAGGACTTCCCAGCATGAGCAGCACGGAACATCTCCTATACCGAAGCACTCAGCCCTACTCAGAATTTATTCAAAATCAAACTTCTGGCCCTATGTGGGAGAGACTGTATATATACTTCCCATATGGCCAAGAACGTCTTCCTCCCCCTAGGAGAACATTGAGCTTGTCTCTGTTCCAACAGTATTAATGCATGTAACCTATTCCTCCAGGCCCAATATGAAGGTGCAGCTTCGCCTATCCAGGCCCCTAGAATAACCCGCTTACCCAACACTGCTGCTTTCCAAAGCAGAAGAACGCTGTTAAAAATAGCAACATGAAAAGATTTATATTTGTCTAAAAGCAAGCCTGCAGGCATGAATGGCAGAGTGCATTCACAAAGCTCCTCAAAATAATGCAGAATGGCTTTCCAAAATAGTTTTATCTTCGAGCATTCCCAGAAAGCATGAGAAAAAGTATTATTATCTTGATTGCATTTCGGGCAGACTGGTGTTCCCATCCCCTCCTATCTAGAAAATTCTTGATGTACCGCCTTTCTGTGGTACATCCAAAGCAGTTTACATATTACATACAGGTACAGTAGTTATTTTCCCTGACCCTAGTGGGTTCACAATGTAAGGGTATTTTTTTTTTAACCTGGGTCAGTGGATGGTTAAGTGACTTGCCCAAGGTCACAAGAAACTGAAGTGGAAATCAAACCCAGTTACCCTAGTTCTCAGCCCACTGCACTAACCATTAGGAGACTATACACATAGCACCCAGTATCAACTACATGGATTCAGTGGTTTGGAGTCCAGGAGCAGCCCAAGACAATCTGCCGCTTGTGGCAGAAAATGAGCTGCCGCACCGGCTTTTCCACTGCCGCCCCCACCCTTTCCTCCCCAACCCTCGTTCCCAAAATTACCTTTTCTATTCTCCCATAAACTGCCCTGCCGCAGGTCCAGCTCCTTCTCTCTACAGCGGGTGGCCTGCCTCTCTGATGTAATTCCCTGTTTCCTCAGAGGTGGGCCACCCACAGTAGAGAGAAGGGGCCGGGACTGGCGGCAGGGCAGCCTACAGGAGTTGCTGCCTTCTTTTGAACAACAAGAAAAGAAAAGAAAAAGGTCATTTCAGCGAAAAGGGTTGGGGATGGAAAGGTGGGGAGTGATGCTTCCTCACTAGAGTGCCCCCTAATGGTAGGGTCAGCACTGTTGGTGTCACAATAAATAGCAACTATTAAGAAAGCTATTCAATTTGGTCTCTTGATTTCACAGTAGAATTTAGAATTTATATGTAAGAAAATAAAATACACATCTGAATCACATACATGACCACGGTGCTTATTTTAGATGCATTATTCGCATTTTAGATGTGCATAAACTGAAAGCCATTTATATTGCATATAACTAAAAAATGTGTGTACGGAAAGGGGGTGTGGTGGGGACATGTTCTGAGCAGGACTAGGGTGGGTCAAAAAATAAACGTGAATTCCCCATTTCAGAAGGGGGATACACGCTTATGTCCACAATGATAAATGTTGGGATTTACACCTTTTACACAGAACATCTAGGTGTCAGAAAACTGCTTGTAGTGAGCAGCGCTCCAATGGAGGGATTAGAGGCAGTTAATCCCCCAGTGGCTGATGTATCCCCAGCTGGGAAACTGGCAGGGAATATCAGACTTTGAGGGAGATGCACTAAAGACTCGTTAAAGCCCTTCCCTTACCGATTCCCTTAGCGAATCGGTAAGGAACGGACATGCATCAAGGAAAAGGAATGCAAATGAACTGCTCATTGTAGCTCACTTGCAGTCTCTATTCCATCGGCAAACAGTCGGCCAGCCGGCCGGTCGAGCATGCACAGAGCAGCCAAGCGTTATGCTGGTTGCTCTGCGCATGCCAAGTCACTCAAAAAAAACAACAAAAAAAAAAAGGACGTCCCTGATGAGCACTTGACATATCTTGAGACCTGGAGGGAGGGACGTCCAAAAAGTTTTGATTTTGACGACTAAGTGCTCATCAGGGCCGTCCATACATGGACGTTCTTCACTTTAAAAACGCAAACAAAAAAAGATGTCCCTGAGGAGCACTTGAACAAGCTGGACGTCTTCCTGCAGTTTTTGTGATGGGTGTCCTTCTTGGACGTGTTTCTCTTACCTGCCTGAACTGACCAGAACCACAGTTCTTTCAACAGCCCCTCCAAGACTGTTTTCAGCTTGCGCCCCCCCCCCCCCCCCCACAGGATCGGAACGTGCAAGGACATCCCTCCATCCAGGTCTCTCTCAGCCAATCACAGCGCATTTAGCTGATACTGGGCTAGGTTAGGGAAATCTCCCTGTTGTCTCTATCCCTCAGCATTACTGTCATTCTAGTGACTGACTCCCTAAGGAAATCTCCAGAACTCTATCCTGCAGCAGTGGGACTTTCTAGGGGGTTACAGATGGTTCAGTGAGCATGAGGTGGTTTCTAGTCTTTGTTTCTAGTCTTTTTAAAGACTAACCAGCTCATAATCGAAAGTGAAAGACGCCCGTATTTCGACCCAAATCGGGAGAGAGGCGTCTTTCTCCCGTGGGAGACCAAATCGGTATAATCGAAAGCCGATTTTGGTCATCTTCAACTGCTCTCCGTCGCGGAGGCGAATAAAGATCACAGGGGCGTGTCGGAGGCGTGGCAAAGGCGGGACTGGGGCGTGGTTATCGGCTGAGGAGAGATCACTAACCCCCTCCCACCAAAAAAAAACCCACTTTAAAAACTTTTTTTCCAGCCTGTATGCCAGCCTCAAATGCTGTACCCACCTCCATGACAGCAGAATGTGTTCTATCCTCTGACAGCCTTTCCCTGGTTCTGATGTGGCTCTCAGGTGAGTGTGACACCTTTTCTGTTATGCGCACTGCAGAGTCACATCAGCAATGCATTGTGGTGGGTGTAGGGTATTGGGCTCCGTGATTCCACTAGCTTGTGTTAAATGCTCACGATGTTGGTAGTTGGTAGGCTCTATTCCCATGGTGCTGTTCCCCCTGCTTACTGGGTCAGAGTGTGCCCTGTTTTGTTTCCGGTAGTCCATGAGGTAGTAGTGGCCATTTTTGTAAGCCAGTTTTAGATCCCTTTCACGTGTTAGCTGTTGGAATTTATTGTATTTTACATGCATTGCCTGTCACCTATTATTTCTCTGTGATTACTCTGTGACCTCTGATGTGAATTACTTAGAGAGGTCACACAGCTATGCAACTTCCTGTGGGGGTTAGACACAGCAGACACAGCAGATGCAGCACATGGAGCACATGGAGCTCATGATCTCTCCTAACCTGAGAGGATCTATGGTGGTGTGAGCATCCATTACCATCTAAGCACATGGAAGGAGCTGATAATACAAATGTATAGTAATATGTATATATAAGCCTGTCTGATTATAATCTAACTGCAAACTGTGAGTAAACAGATGTTTTGTTACTTCAACTTTAAAGTGACTCAGCAGTGAATTATTCAGGGGTGAATGAGAGAGAGATGAAGAAAGAAATTAACATTTCTAAAGCTGAAGCTGTGTGTACTAAAATCTGCTAATTATTTACTACAAATAATCCAACAAAAGGGTTATGGGCCCAGGGTCCAGGAATTGAAAAAAGAAGAGAAATATTACCAGGCAGAAAAAAAGGCCACATTTTTCTCTTAAGTTTTAAAGGAAAGATTCAGTCTGTCTCTCTCTCCCCCACACAGCAGACAGAAGGCTAAGAAAATGGCTGAGGGAGGAAATTCACCATTTTTCTATTCTCTCAAGGTGCCTAAATTAACTGAGTTTAATTATCAGCAGTGGGAACTAAGATTCATATGTCTCCTTCGAGCAAAAGGATTACATATATGCTTAGACCAAGACAGAACAGCTGAAAATATGGCTGAATGGGACAATGCAAACTATTATGTGAAGTGCATGCTTTTGGAAGCTCTCTCAGAGAAACAAGCCATATTAGTGGAGGGAAAAGATACACCAAAGGACATTTTATATAAACTGAGAACTATGTATGCAACTACATATGCAAAGCAGCAACCAATTTGGCTGGCAGAGTTGAATGAAACCAAATTAAGGGATAAAAGTAAATGTAATGATCACATTATGCATCTTATGTCTTCATTTCAAAAGCTAGAACTTTCTGGAATTCCCATGTGTGATGCATTGAAAAGAGCATTTCTTTTACCTCACTATCAAAGAAGTTTGATGTTTTTAGGTCTGTAAATGAGGCCATTGAAGGGCAATCTTTTGAACAGGCAACATCAAAACTAAGGCAGGAATGCATAATAAATGATTCTGAGGAGATGTGTTCTCAAAGCAAGTCAGAGAGAAATGAAACAAATTTCTTGGCAAAGAACAGAGGAAGGCGGAGCTATGGGAAAACTCCACCCAAGGGCAAGCTGATTTGCTACTCATGTGGAAAGGAGGGACATGTATCTAAATGGTGTAAGGAAACACAAAACACTCCCTCTAGCTCACCTAAGCCAATGGAACTAAAGAATTTTCAAACCAGGAAATGTATGAAGGACAAAGATAAACACAAGGGCTTTCTAATGGCAGAAAAATCTTTGACTATGGTAAATAATAATTCAAATGAAAGTACTTGGATTTTGGATTCGGGGAGCACATGCCATTTAACCAATTGTAAGGATTTCTTTCAGGAAATGTGTCCAGAGGAAGGTATTCTTAAAACTGCAAACGCAGGGACTGCTAAGATCCAAGCAAAAGGTATTGGATTCTTAAAATGCAAAGTGTCTAATGAAGTTAAAGAAATTCCTGTAAGTGATGTCTTGTATATTCCCCAAGCAGTTTGCAATATGCTTAGTGTATCTACATTAGATAAGAAGGGATTTGTGATTCATTTTGAAAACAGTAAGTGCACAATCTCTAAAAATGATGAAGTGTATGCTGAAGCTTTTATGCATAATGATATTTATAAACTGAGCATTTCAGGTGAAGCCTCACATATGGCGCAAGTAAGGAAGAATGATGGTAAATGTAGTCTGGAAATCTGGCATCGCCGCCTGGGACATCGTGATTCTAAGGTGATCCAGGATCTTTACAGTAAGCAACTGGCCACCGGCATTCAGATAAGTGCAGATGCTGGTAAAATGGAGAAATGCATAGACTGTGTTACTCAAAAAGGTGTGAGACCCTCATTTCCTGCATACACAGGAAATAGGAGTAATAAAGTGCTGGACTTAATACACAGTGACTTATGTGGACCGTTTAATATCCCATCATTGGGAAATAACAGATTTGTGCTAATATTCTTGGATGATTTCTCTAGATATTGTGTGGCCTATTTGCTGAAAGAGAAAAGTCAAGTCACAGACATGCTGAAGAAATACGTAGCCATGGTGAGCAATAAATTTGAAAGAAAACCAAAGGTTCTTCAGACCGACAATGGTGGTGAGTTCACTTCACAAAGCATGCGCACATTTCTAGAACAAGAAGGCATTCAGCATATCACAACAGTAGCTTATACACCAGAGCAAAATTCTGTTGCAGAGAGAAAATTTAGGTCACTTGTGGAAATGACCAGATGTATGCTGTCAGATAGCAATCTCCCTAAAAGACTATGGGGGGAAACCATTCTCACAGCAGTGTACCTACAAAACAGAATGCCAACTAAAGGCGCTGAGCGCACACCACATGAGACATGGCATGGTAGGAAGCCAAACCTGTCACACATAAGAACATTTGGAAGTACAGCATATGCTCATGTACCAAAGCAAAGAAGGCATAAGCTGGATTCCACAACAGAAAGGGGCATTTTAGTTGGCTATGCTCCAGGACACAAAGGATATAGAATTTTGAATCTGAAAACTGGCATTGTTGGCATAAGACATGTTACATATTTTGATGAAAACAAAAGGGTTGATAAAGGCTGGATTATCCCAGATGAGCCTTATCATCCAGAATATGAAACTAGAACCATAATAGACATGCCAGTGTATATAAATGCCATACCAAGGCAGATGTCTGAAAGCAACTCACCTGTATCTAATGAGGAACAGGCAGAGGAAGCAGACACAGAAAGGATCATTGAAGAAGACAGTACAGTTGGAGAAGGGGAATCAATTGGAGAAGAACTCTCAGATATAGAGGATGCAGAAAGGTCAGACCAACCTGTTGTCAGACGCTCATCCAGGGAAAACAAAGGTGTTCCACCCCCAAGACTGTCTTACCTAACAAAGTCAGCAGAAGCTCAAGAGCCCTTAACATGGGATGAGATTGAGAAAATGCCAGCAGAAGAAGCTGCTGAATGGCATAAAGCTGCACAAGAAGAAATTGATGCATTGGATAAAAATAATACTTGGATTCTTACAAAATTACCTCCTGGCAAGAAAGCTATAGGATGCAAATGGGTATTCAAGTTAAAAAGGAATGCACAAGGAAAAGTGGAAAGGTATAAAGCCAGATTAGTGGCAAAGGGATATCTTCAAAAATATGGAGAAGATTTTGATGAAGTGTTTGCACCTGTAGTGAAACACACGACAATTAGAACACTTCTGAGCATTGCAGTCTCAAAAGGCATGCAAGTCAAACACATTGATGTGAAAACAGCGTTTCTTCACGGAGATATAACTGAAGACTTGTACATGGAACAACCAACAGGTTTCATAAATACAAAACAAAGAAAGCTAGTGTGTAAATTAAACAAAGGTCTTTATGGATTAAAGCAAAGTGCAAAATGTTGGAATGAAAAATTGCATGAAATATTGACAAATTTAGGATTTAAGCAAGGTGAAGCAGATAAATGCTTGTACACTAGGTGCACAAATGGACAATATGCATACATTTTAGCTTTTGTTGATGATCTGCTCATTGCAAGCAAAAGTGAGCAAGAGTACAAGGACATTGTAAAGTGTTTAAACCACAATGTTGAGATAAAAGAACTTGGAAATGTGTCATACTATCTTGGTATAGAAATTGAGAAACAAAATGATGGTTCTTATCTTCTAAGCCAGAAGCAGAAAATAAATGAGCTTATTGAAAGTTTAGGTATGCAAGATGCCCAAGTTGTAAGCACTCCCATGATCACTGATTTTCTGAAGGATGAAACAGTAAGAGAACCTTTACCAGATAACATCCAATATAGATCAGCCATAGGTAAGCTTTTATATCTAGCTACCACATACAGGGCTGATATAGCAAATGCAGTAGGAATTTTGAGCAGAAGGGTCAGCTCACCTACCAAATCAGATTGGACTGCAGTTAAAAGGATGGTAAGGTATTTAAAGGGTACCATTGATTGTAAATTAAAGATTTCAGCCAATAGTAATCCAAAACTAATATGTTACTGTGATTCAGATTGGGCAGGGGATCATTCTGATTATAAATCCACAAGTGGATATGTGTTTATGTATGGAAATGTACAAATTTCATGGGCCAGTCATAAACAAAGTATTGTGAGTCTGTCTTCTACAGAAGCTGAATATGTGGCTGTATCGGAAGCGTGCAGAGAACTGATGTGGATTGAAAAACTTATGCTGGATTTTGGTATAGCTGAACAGAGACCAATCCAGATAATGGAAGATAATCAGAGCTGCATCCGACTGTCACAGAATGACAAGGTTCAGTCACGCACCAAGCACATCGCAACGAAATACCACAACGTGCGAGAGTTGGTGAAAGAAGGGGTCATCAGTCTACACTATTGTCACACCAGTGAGATGACAGCTGACATCATGACCAAACCGTTACCCAGAGAACATTTTGTGAATCTGCGTATAAAGCTTGGACTTTGTATGAATAAATAATTGCATGACAGTTATGCATGAGAAGGGGTTTGTTGGAATTTATTGTATTTTACATGCATTGCCTGTCACCTATTATTTCTCTGTGATTACTCTGTGACCTCTGATGTGAATTACTTAGAGAGGTCACACAGCTATGCAACTTCCTGTGGGGGTTAGACACAGCAGACACAGCAGATGCAGCACATGGAGCACATGGAGCTCATGATCTCTCCTAACCTGAGAGGATCTATGGTGGTGTGAGCATCCATTACCATCTAAGCACATGGAAGGAGCTGATAATACAAATGTATAGTAATATGTATATATAAGCCTGTCTGATTATAATCTAACTGCAAACTGTGAGTAAACAGATGTTTTGTTACTTCAACTTTAAAGTGACTCAGCAGTGAATTATTCAGGGGTGAATGAGAGAGAGATGAAGAAAGAAATTAACATTTCTAAAGCTGAAGCTGTGTGTACTAAAATCTGCTAATTATTTACTACAAATAATCCAACATTAGCCACGTTACAGAACTTAGTTCTTACCTTGAATGTTGCTGAAAGAGGGCATTGTACAGCATTCTGCCAGCTCTGACCTACTGCTAATCTCAGTACCAGGGAGACTCTTTGCCAGTGGGGCACAGCCTCTGATCTGCAGTTAACTGTGAGTAAATGTGCTTATTCCAATAAAGGACATTTTCGGAGAGATTAGTCTTCAGGTGTCAACTGGTGTGCCAAGATTATACAACAGCAACAAGTCCTAGAGGCCTGCGTGTATGCAGGTCCCTGGAGTACTTTTAGTGGGTACCGCAGTGCACTTCAGGCAGGCGGACCCAGGCCCATCCCCCCTACCTGTAACACTTGTGCTGGTAAATGGGAGGCCTCTAAAACCCACTGTACCAACATGTAGGTGCCCCCTTCACCCCTAAGAGCTATGGTAGTGTTGTACATTTGTGGGTAGTGGGTTTTGGGGGAGGGCGGTTGTGGGCTCAGCACCCGCGGTAAGGGAGCTATGCATGTGGGAGCTTTTTCTGAAGTCCACCGCACTGACCTCTATGGTGCCAAGTTGGTAGAAATGATTCAAAGCTGGGTGACTAGAATGTGCGATATCTCATTGAGAAGGAGATATTTTCAAGGTAAAAAACCAGGTTCGTTACAGGGAGTTTCAGCAGGACAGAGCTGTCTGGAATGAGATGGTACGTGCTCCATGTCTCTGGCTAGGTGGTCGGAAAGCCTCATGGCTGAAGGGACAAAGAGGTGTTGAGGCTTCACGTGGGTTCAGGGAGGAGCAGATAGAGACCAATGGGGACAAAGCATGCCATAGGGTAGCAAGGGGTGGTCCTAGAGGACAGCTCTCGATTGGAGGGAAAGGTCATACCTGGCTGACCTCCCAGGACAGAGATAGTGAGAATGACCAGGAAATGATAGCAGGAAACAAAAGAGCCAAGCTTGGCAGAGAGAGAGAAGAGGTCTGGGCAGCCTCACAACCAGTGGTAACAGTTCTTACACAGCCAAGCAAGTGTGGTTGCACTGCCTGCGAACTACATTACCCACAGTGCATTGCTCATGTATCTTTGCAGTGAGAAACTGCAGCAGTGATAGTCCTTAGAACTGAAAATAACAGTAAAAGTATTACACACATTTTAGGATCACGTTGTAAACTAGTTTGAGGCTGTCGGAGGACAGAACAATCACTTTTGTTCAGTAGTATATGTTGATTATAATGTGTACAATAAGTGTATCTTTCTCTGTCATATCAACTTGTAAAATGAAGACACATTTGTTGGTGCGTATAGATGTATTGTATTATATACCCATGTTATAAGTTTATAATTGTTTATTGACTGTGTCAAGTTGTAAAATGTAGACATTGTCGGTTTGCACATCAATGTATCATATACCTTTGGTTCTAATGTTTACAGTTGTTTTTCATTTGTGTCTACTTGTAAAATATAGATTTATTGGTTTGCACATAAATGTTTTCTATACCCATGGTTTACACTAATAGATGTCTAATGTTTATTATCGTTTATCTGTTGTGTGCACTTGTAAAATAAAGATTTCTGGGTTTGCACATAAATATATCGTATACTCTCGCAGGGCATAGTAAGTGGTTTTTTTTATTTTTCATTTTTCCTCTTCTCATCGCATGTCTCTGCTCGCTGCGCTGTGACCGCCTCCAATGCTCTTTGTTTCCCCCTTGCAGGCACCGACAAGTCACAGAGGACCCCCAGCAGAGATGGTAAGCTGTGGCCTCCATTTTCTCCAAAAACTCAATCCCAGCCTGTGGCTTCGGGGTCTGCAGCACAGCCATAGAAAGTCAAGATTTCTTCCTTTGCTGAAGATAATGCTGCAGAGCTCGATGAAGGAAGCGCTTCTGTTTGCGATATAAGTGCAAAGGCAACATTTGGAAAATATAAAGCCATCGAGGAGCTATGGGTTACCATATGGCTCCAGAAAAAGGAGGACGGATTGAGCCAGCCGGGTTTTAATTCCATTACTTTCAACGGAAGTAATTGAGCCAGCCGGGTTTTACTTCCATTGCTTCCAATGGAAAGCAATGGAAGTAAAACCCGGCTGACTCAATCCGTCCTCCTTTTTCTGGAGCCATATGGTAACCCTATAGTCATATTTAAAAAATGGATTCAGCCCCAGAAAGACAATGGGTACGATATCCACATTTGTAATCTTATACATGTATCTGCTAATAAGGGTCTTATATTGTGAGAATAGATGTAGGACAAATCAGCAGGAATCCATGCCCCCAAGTAGCGCAAGGCAGTGTCCTCCCATGTTAAAGGAAAATTGCCTGCCCAGGAGACACACACCTGTGGAAGGATAAGGAAAGATTTCAAATTCAACATAGTCAAATTAAGTGTGAATCCTGAAAGTAACTCAAGTGTTCTATTAACTGCAATAAGAGGGGCAGTGTTCTCTGAGAATTAGTTAGCATGATAAACAGATCATCAGTGAAGGCCAAAGCTCTCTGAGCCCCTTCTCTCATTCATTAGTGCCAGTGTACTAATCCTGATCACTACTTTCAAGAGAGGCAAGCCTAAGATGAGAAAAAAGCCATGAGTAGGGAGAAATTGGAGCATACCTCCTTGGAACTTTGCCTCCCCCTCCCTATCTTTCCCTTTTACTTGCATCTAAAAGAACAGCTGTGAAATCTGTGCACATGCTTTAAGCCACTGAGCAGAGGGTAGTTTTCAGCCCCGTGTATTTATCTGGGTAACTGCTTAGCTACTTGGGCAAATTCATTTGAAAATTAGCCTCATGGGTCCACTTTGTCTATATCCTTTCATAGGCAACAAAAGGCAAATATTTTACGAGGTTTGCTTCATAAAGCAATAGAATACTCCAGTCTTTCAATATTTGTAGATCAGATTCACTGTGAAAAATCTGACTGTTTGATTTTCAGTTTTACTGTTTGGGGCAGTAAATCTCAATCTTCAGGATCATTCATCCTTGGTATCTTTGCTGCTGCTGCTGCTTGCTGTTGGGACAGTAAGAGATCTGGCTCTATGTGATGGTACAGCCTGGGGGAGGGGTGGGATAAAAAGACAAGTGTGATCACTATTGTCATGCCAATAAGCTATCTATCTGACTCTCTTAACACAGCTTGGACAGTCAGAAGACTGGCTTTTGTGATCTAGGCTGGTACTGTCAGAGGAATGTCCATCTGATAACTGCTGGTGGTGTCAGATTCAGGAAACTTTATTGACATGACAATTTGTACATGTGCTGCCAAACATAAGGTGGTTAAAATTAGAGGGAGAAAACAATATAACTGTAAAAATAACAAGATCACTTTATAGAGCACAGTAAGCACAATTATAAAGCCAATCCCCACACCATTCCTTGACCCCCCACCCCTCTCATAAGAGGACTGAACAGAGAGGACCTCACTCAGCTTCCCTGGAAGGAATGCAACAGATAGGATACTGCAGGCTGCTCAGCTGATTGGTTGCAGGAAGGAACAGAAGCTACATAAGGAGGTAGGTTGGACCATTCACTCAGGCTCTGCTGATTGGCTGCAGGGAATAAGGAAGTAGAACTGGATGGGTAGCAGCAGGGCAGCCAAACACAGCAAGTTAGTTTGCAATAAACTAATCTTTTCTGCCCTGTTCGCTGTTTCCACATTACCAATGTGAATCAGTCAAAAAACGAGTATATTGAACCTGTTTATTTTCTGGATTTATTGATTGTACATTGAATGGTAGATTCAGTTTTCTTACAGAGATACTTAAAATCATAGATACACACCATGTTTTCAGCAACTCTATGGTTTCTGCTATAGGACTACAGCAACTCTATGGTTCTTCCTGGCTATAGGACTGGCTTGTCCACGAGCTACAGCCTGGGGTATCCGTCAGGGCAAGGAATTCTTTCCCCTGTCTGCCAGTGCCTCAAGGTAAGGGAAATTATTTCTGCGTGACACAGAGCCTCTTAACACCATGTACGTGAGCTAATAATTCACCACCTGGACTTTTTTACATTCTCAACTCCTCCCTTGTACACAGTGTCTCAGTGTCATGCAGGCAGTCTGTTCTGTGTATGTTGATGCACAGGTAGCTTGTCCAGTCAAGGCTGGCTCTTTGGGTTGCCTGAAATAGTAGAGAAGTAGCAAATTTCCTGTGGCTGGACAGCACAGAGCATCTCACAAGCCCCTTCTGGAGTGTGAGGATGCCAGTACAGGCAGGCAGAAGTATCCCAAGCCAGAAACATGCCCTGGGGCTGTGCAGGGTATACCAAACACTTATGCCCTCTGTACTGTGTCACTGTGTATTGCAGTCAAACACGGGAAGCCAATGAATGGGATGCAGTTTTGGTGCCCCTGCCTCCCTTGCTCTCTTTGTGCTCCATATAGGTTGCTACAGCTCTGGGTACAGGCTGATGTGGGGATCTGGAAGAGGTTTTTTTTAGTATGGATGTGGAAAAATGTGTTTTGAGCCATAACGCAAGACTGCACTGTAAGGAGTGCTCCAGCTAGCACCTTCCCAGTTCTAACACACATGGACAGCCTGCAATCACCATTAAAGGAGTAGAGCTGTTTGTGGCCACATCAGAGTAGATACTACCTTACCATCTCTTGGGAGTTTTTCTGTCCTTTTTGAACATTTGTCTCATGCAGAGCAGCAAAGCAACAGCAGGCTACCAGGTGTCTAATGCTATCATTCCCTCCTCTCCTGGTCGGAGTGTAATTGATGTTGCTTTCAGGCAAGTGGTATTGATTGCAGTTGCTTAAAAGCCACGTTTGTCCACTGGTACATAGCATAGCATAGAAAATGATGGCAGGATCAGTATGGCCCATCCAGTTTGCCCAGAAAAGTGGCAGGGGTTGTACATGCTGCTCTGTGCAGTTTACCCTCTATGCTTTTTTTTTTTAATGTTAAAATTATTAGTTTTGCTTTGAGTGGAAACACTCTATACCTTTCCATTTCTTTGCCATATAGGGATCCTCTGTAGGGTTTTTTGTTTGTTTTTTGTTTACACTTTATTTATGTTCACTGGTTAGAACAAATCATAACTTTCAGGACAAGTCGCATAATACAAAACATCCCAACTAGAACAGATTATCCAAAGGGGAAAAAAAAGAAAAATTGAATATGCACGCTGTTTCTTTCAGCAAAGAGCCGAGAGAGATTCACAGGATGTGGGACTAGTAATCTGTTACACCAACCATTGAAAACCAGTTTTCTATGCTCACACCATTCATACACACCACACACTTCAACCTCTTATAATCACCTGTCCACAAAACCTTAACCTCCCTTCCCAACCTCCCCAATCCCCCTCTACTATCATGGGTCCTAATAGAAAGCAGGCAGTCGGTCAGTCAGTCAGTCAGTCATATGTGGGGCAAGAATCTAAAAAGGACTGTTACAATGCTATGTAACATCTCCTGTCAACATGAAATAAGTGCTTATAAGTATGGATCTCAAACTAAGCCCACTCCCTCATATTTGCTAGCCACAGTTGCATAGGGGGTGGATCTTCTGATGTCCAGTGAGACAGAATCACCTTTTTAACAGTAACAAAGCATTGTATATGAATCATCTTTGTGGATTGGAGAAGACCTATTCCTGCAGCATATCCTGGGAGCCCAGGAGCAAAGTGCCATAGTCCCAGTCTGGGGTACCTTGTACGGTCTGTTCCAGCATAGGCAATACCTCCCACCATACACCAAGAGCATCGCATTCTAAAAATATGTGAACCAGGGATCCCGGGCAGTGTTTGCATTTGATGCAGGTCGCATCCTCCCATAGGCCACACTGAGCCCCTCTGGCTCTTGAGATAGATGCCCTATGCAAGATTGTAAACTGCTTCTCCTGTAATGCCACATATTTGGTGAATTCAAACAGCATGACAAAAAGGCCCATAAATTGTTGCTCAGTATATTGTAACCCCAAGTCTTTATTCCATGTGTCTTGCAACTGGGTGATTCCCTCCCCCCCCCCCCCCCCCCCCCCCACCCATGTTGGCAGAGGACTTGAGTGCCTTGTACCAAAAAGATAAAGTGTTCAGTGTAGCAGGTGTTTGGTAAAATAAAGTATCCAGCTTCCCAAATTCTAGAGTGTCTCCTATAAGCTTTTTGCAACGCACCCCAATAGTGCTTTACTTGAAGATATGAAAAGAAGCATTTACAGGGCAAATGCCAGGCCGCCTGGACTTGATCAAAAGGTGGAAAAATCCCCCCCCCCCCCAAGCTGTGAGGAGATCCACCAGTGTATTGCAACCCCCTTCTGTCCACAGTTTAAAGATGGAGTATCCTCTGCTTGCTGGGAAGTGCAAGTTTCCTTCTATAAACAATAGGGGAGATGCCTCCGGGCTTTGGCTCTGCCAACGCTGCCATCACCTCCTCCATGCTTGATGGAAAGGTGCCAAAAAGTGTGATCTGTGCCTGGAAATGGGTGTAGAGTCTCCCTGTCCATGAATGAGGTTAATAAGTGTTAAAGAGGAGCTCCACCCGAACACCCACCCCTTAGGAAAATATTTATCCTGGCCTGTGTAAGCCTCAGACCCAACAAATGATGGCAGCTACATTAGCAGGCTTATTTTCGAAAGAGAAAGACGTCCATCTTTCGACACAAATCGGGAGATGGGCGTCCTTCTTTCAGGGTCGCCCAAATCGGCATAATCGAAAGTCAATTTTGGGCGTCCCCAACTGCTTCCCATCGCGGGGACGACCAAAGTTCCTGGGGGCGTGTCAGAGGCGTAGCAAAGGCGGTACTGGGGCGTGCCTAACAGATGGGCGTCCTCGAGCGATAATGGAAAAAAGAAGGGCGTCCCTGACGAGCACTTGGCTGACTTTACTTGGTCCATTTTTTCTTATGACCAAGCCTCAAAAAGGTGCTCGAACTGACCAGATGACCACCGGAGGGAATCAGGGATGACCTCCCCTGACTCCCACAGTGGTGACTAACCCCTCCCACCCTGAAAAAAACAACTTAAAAACTTTTTTTGCCAGCCTCAAATATCATACTCGGGTCCATCGCAGCAGTATGCAGGTCCCTGGGGGGGGGGGGGGGGGGGGAGGAGGTGTGTGTGTGTTGGTGAAGGCGTGGATGTCCTTCTTTCAAACATTTTGGACGTCCTGAACTGCCCCTCCCACACACACACACACACAGGGACGGCCAAATTTCAAGTGAGTGGAGTGGAGGAGTGGCCTAGTGGTTAGAGCACTGGTTTTGCAATCCAGAGGTGGCCATTTCAAATCCCACTGCTGCTACTTGTGATCCAAAATCAAAATAAATAAATAAATAAAGGGGGGTGTCAGAATCATAGCAAAGGCATGGACGTCCTTCTCACAGAAACATCCACATTTTGAACATCCTCAACTGCCCGTCGCAGGGACGGAGGCATAGCGAAGGCACCTAACACTTGGACGTCCTTCACCCACACTCAAAAAAAAAAAAAAAAACGTCCCTGACGAGCACTTGGATGTTTTCACCTGGACTTGTGTTTTTTTTTAAGGTTGTAGACAGCAATTTGTTTGAGATTGTAGATGGCTATTATACACGCAGCTTGTCTGCGTGTATGAAGCCGTCTTTGGCATGCGCAGAGCAGCCACGCATAATGCCTGGCTGCTCTGCACTGGCTTCCCCTCATTAGGAAGGAAATTGTGTGCAAATGAGCCAACAGCGAGCAGCTCATTTGCATGTGATTTCCTTCATACATGCCCGTTCCTTTCCGAATCGCTAAGGAATCGGTAAGGGAAGGACTTTTTCCGTTCAGTTAGTGCATCAGTTAGTCCACTGCAGCTCCCCCTAGGGTGCCCGGTTGGTGTCCTGGCATGTCAGGGGGACCAGTGCACTACGAATGCTGGCTCCTCCCACGACCAAATGAGTTGGATTTGGTCGTTTTTGAGATGGGCGTCCTCGGTTTCCATTATCACCGAAAACTGGGGGCGATCATCTCTAAGGTCGACCATCTCAACATTTATTCTCGACCATCTGTAAGGTCGACCTAAATGTTGAGATTTGGGCGTCCTTGACCATATTATCGAAATGAAAGATGGACGCCCATCTTGTTTTGGTAATATGGGTTTCCCCACCCCTTCGCGGGGATGTCCTGCGAAGATGCCCTCAGGAAAACTTGGGTGCCCCGTTCGATTATTCCCCTCTATATAACCTAATATCTGGCACATTTAGTTCCCCCCTGAGATTTGTGTAGTTTAAGCTTTGTCATACTAATACACGAGGTGTTTTTTTGTCTTCCAAATGAACTTGGTAATGGAATATCTATATAGATGCTCATCTCGACGTTTCAGCCATAGCGGCATGGTTTGTAATGGGTATAATAGCTTTGGCACTATTATCATCTTTACTAAGGCTACTCTACCTATCAATGATAAGGGAAGACCTCTCCACTTTGAGCAGAGAGCACAAATAACCTCTAAGTGCCTCCATACATTGGCCTGATACAATGTCACGGGGTTAGTACTCAAGAAAATTTTCAGGTAACACATAGGTTGTCAGGAGGGGGGAATAGTCCCAGTGCCATGGAGCTTCAGGTTCCCCTGCAAGTACTAATAGCTCTGATTTCAAACAATTTACTTGCAGCCCAGATAATTTCCCAAAAGCTCGGACAATATCTATGGCCGGATCTAAATGTCATGGAGCTTGCTCCAGAAATAATAGAATATCATCCGCAAATAAACTAACTCAGCATCCCCCCCCCCCCCCCACACTCTTATACCACGAATTAGGGGGTGTTCCTAAGTTTTATAGCTAAGGGTTCAATAGCCAGTAAAAAGATAAGTGGGGAAAGAGGGCACCCTTGCCTGGTATCTCTCTGCAGGGCAAACAGATCCAAGAGCCTGCTATTTATCGACAGTTGCGCCCTAGGCTGAGTGTATAAGGCATGTGCCCATCCCAAAAACAAACCCTGTAATCCATATCTTTCTAGAACCCAGAATAGATATTCCCATGAAGCTTTTTCCATATGTAGGCCTACTATGGCTTCCATACCGTCCTTCCCCTTATGTTCATGAATAACTGACAAAACCTTCATGAGACTCATAGAGGCATATCTTACCCAGTACAGACCCCACTTGATCTGGATGTATAATGTCTGGTAGGCACGTATCAGGCACCGCGCCAGTGTGACTGCTAACAATTTAATGTCCTGATTAAGAAGCAAGATAGTTCGATATGAACCTACTTGTGTCCAGTCCTTGCCAAGCTTAAGAAGTAAAACTACATGGCCATCTTGCTGTGAACCTTGTTGTTGTCCTCTGTTATCATATTACAGATGGCAGTTACAGGGTCCGCTACTAGATCCTGTAAGATGCGATAATACTCTGGACCTATCCCATCTGGACCCGGTGCCTTTGTCAGTTTGAGGGATTTAATGCTGGTCATCTCTTCTTTGGTCTAGTACTTTTAGCTGTTCCCCTGTAAATTTTGGGAGTGGGAACTCATAAACTGGTCCAGGGACTCCATGTCTAAATCCCTCTTCCCATAAAGGGTTGTGTAAAGTAAAACAAACTGGTCAATTATTTGGTTTTCCTGTTTATATAGGGTCCCTCTCGTGTCCCGGATAGACCGAATAACTTGTCTCTTCCTAGGCATCCCCACCAAAGTTGATAATTTCCCTGCCTTACCCCCCCCCCCCCCCCAATGATAAAGTCGATATCTTGATAGTACAGTGTTTGTTCAGCCTTTTGTTGAAAGATGGCATCAATCCTTTTCCTAATTTCCCCCAACCTCACCCATGCAGTTGAGTTCAAATGTTGTATAATATCACCTGTGGAGTGTTTGAAACTCGCTAGTGAGAGCAAGCAATTCCTTCTCCCTCTCCTTCCTTTTGTGTGCAGTGTAGGAGATGATGTGGACCCTGCATCACCACCTTTGAAGCCTCCCAAGAAACCTCTGCCCCAGAGACTTACCGATGTTGAAGAAAGGATGTCCGGTGTGGCATTAAGATTCTGATATTCTTTCCATTGAGCCCTCAGAAACAGCTGAAACTCTTGGTCATGAAATAGATGGGGTGAGAACCTCCAAGTGCGTTCCTTATGAGGGACAAGAACGCCAAATGGAGTATCACTGCTACATGATCAGATACCAAAGGGGCATGGATCTTTATATCTTGTACAGTAGGTAATAAGGACGATGCTATCAGGATATAATCCAGCCGAGCATAGACATGGACATGGGAATAAAAGATATAATAAAAATAGAAAGGATGTTTTAATAGCCATATGTCTTGGAGATTTAAAGGCTGTGCTGAGTCAGAAAGTTTATACCCTTGTCAACCTGGTCTCTCCCTGGAAGTTTAGAGGGTTTGCAATCAACTGACAGATCTGCTGTAATATTAAAATCCACTCCTACAATAAATTGATAATCCAGGTAGCCACTCAGCAAGCCCAGCAACTTTGAGAAAAATTTATGGTCATATATATTGGGGGCATAGATATTGCATAATATCAGTTTGATTCCCCACAACTCACAGGCACCCCTCTTTGATGACCATTAAAGGCAGAGTAATAGGCCTCACCCACCTACCACTGGTGGAGTTTCTCATTCTCTAGACTACTAAGGTGGGTCTCTTGTAAAAATGACACATCAGTTGCCACTTTTTTCAAGTAGTTGAAGACTTTGGTATGTTTAATGGGGGAATGCAGCCCATCCACATTCAAACTGACAACTTGTATATCAGCCAGTCTCCAACATACTCCAATAGGCCATCCACAAGAGCATATGAATCAGAACTGGAGAGGAGTCTCCCAGCTCAACCCCACCTGTGGTGGTATTTGGTCCCCTCCCTCTGTCATGAAGGTAGTTCCCATTCTGAATCTAATGATACTCGCTAAGCCGACAATCCTTCCCCATACCCTTGCCCCTCCCGGTTTCTCAAGGACCAGTGTATCTTCATGAACGCCCTTACCAGCATCATATACAACAAGCATCCTGATTCACTCAACTACTCAACCTCCCCCCCACCCCCAAAACCCCCTCCCTCCCTGCCCCTCCCCATCTTCCTTATTCTTTCCTCCCCAAATAATGAATGCAGTCCTTCCCTCTAATGGAATGCTCTCCTTTCCCAGTTCACATTCCTTCCCACCTCATAGAGCTTAACCCCATCCCTCCCTCCCCACCCAGCCACAGATTGTTATTAAAGCATAAGCATCCCCTTTACAGCTAATATTTAAATAGTAAAACTAGACTGTATAGAGTGATCATAGAAGAGAACATCAAATATAAAATCTCTTCCTTTTCTCCTGTGAACAATGCCGCGGCTCCCAGACCTTCTGCGTTGAGCTCTTCCTGGGTGATAGCAGTGTGGCACCAAAAGGGGCTATACTGGCAGGGTGACCTGCCCGCCAGCTCCAAAAGCACTCTCTAGTACTAAACTTGTGCCACCTGCATTATGCAGTTGTAGTCAGGAAACAGCTTAAATAAATGTTACCAAAATGGGTAACAACAAACTGGAGTTCGTGATAGTCAAACAGTGAACAGAACATAGCGAGCCTGATGTGCAATGGCGCCAAGTGTCAACCATGTTTGTAGAGGCCCTCTATAAAGGCCTTTACCTCATCCGCCAACTTCAACAGCAGTGTCTTGCCCTCATGCCACACTCTCAATTTCACTAGGTACACCAGCGCAAACTCGATCCTCTTTTGGCGGAGTGTGGTACAGAATGGGGACATCTGTTTTCTCTGAGCTGCCACTTTTATGGAAAAGTCATTAAAGATGACGATACGGCTCCCCTCATACTCCAGCAGTCCCTCTCACCTGTAAGCTCTCAGGATCTGCTCATTTTCCCTCCAAGTGTTGTATCTCGCTATCGCCTCCCACGTTTTTGTTCTCCTTGCATTTTGCTTCCAATTCGGCAGGCTTGTTCGCAGCCGTATTGGCTTTCTCCAAGTGTCAGACCAAGTTTTTCCGAGAGCTATGTGCTGAAAACCTTGTGTAATTCTGTATCCGAAACGGTTTCTGGGAGCCCTACCATATGCAAATTATTGCGTCTGCTTTGATTTTCGTGCTCCTCAACTTGTGTCTCAAGGGCAGCAGTGGCCGTCCGCAGGGTGGCTAATTGCTGTTCCATCTGGGTCTCCCAGTCGGATATCCCATCTTCAGCATCGGTAAGTCTCTTTCCGTAAGAGTCATATCGCTCCCGAAGCTCTTCCACTGTGGACTGTAATTTGTTGAGTTAGTCCTCAAGAGCCGCTGCCACTGAACAAGATACCTCTTGCACCCAGTCGCCCACCGGAATTGTGAACACCTGCTAGGAATCCACCATCTTTTCACACTGCGCTCTCACTGTTTTTACTGGAATAACGTGGCGGATGGGCAGCAAGAATTACCACTGTACATGGAGGAGAGGTTTATCAAGAACTATATCCTCAAATCTACTCCTTTTCCAGTCTGCGAAGTGGGATATTAGCTGATTTTGGGGGGTTGGTGCGGGTGCTCCACTCTTTCACGTTCTCTCAGGCAGGAAGCATCACATGACCCCTGGGATCCTCTGTTTTTAATTCACTCCTTTTAAAATTCTGTCATTATTTGTATATTCATCACTTCTTGCGGAAGAGTATTCCAGACATCGACCACCCTCTCTTGTGAAAAAATACTGCTTTTAAGTTTTCCTCCTTGCTGCTTGATTTCATGTCCTCTAGTTCTGTAGTTTCCATGTTTGGAAAAGGTTTGTTTGTCCATTAATAGTTTTCAAGTATTTAAATGTCGGCATCATATCTCTTCAGTCCCTCCTCTAGGGTTATACGTATTTGTGTCTTCACATCTCTTCTCATACATCTTCTGGTGCTGACCTCATTCAGTTCTGGTTAATTTCTTCTGCAGCCTCCAAACCTGAACACACTACTTGAAGTGAGGTCTCACCAGTACTTGCACAGGGACATTATCACTTTCTCTATGCTGGTTATGCTCCTCTCTGTGCAACCGAACATCCTTCTGACCTGGACCACTGCTTTGTCACATTTGTTTTGCTACTTTGAGATCCTCAGCCACTGTCACACCCTGGTTGTCTCCTGGTCTCTGCACATGAGCCTCTTGCCTCATATGGCATACAGTTCCTTTTATTTATTCAATAGGATGTATTTACCACCTTTTTGAAGGAATTCAATCAAGGCAGTGTACAGCAAGGTGTACTACTACTACTACTATTGCTTATCGTTTTATAGTGCTACTAGACGTACTCAGTGCTGTACACTGAACATGTAAGAGATGGTCCCTGCTCGACAGAGCTTACAATCTGGCCAGTATGTCACTGTTGTGTGTTATGGTGGGGATACCCTCACCTACCAGTAACACAGTAAATGACCCCATCATGGTCTATCTAGTCTGCCCAATAAGGTGACCAGAGCTGTGCATGCCACTCGGTGCAGGCCCCAGCCCCCGTGCTTAAACACTGGTTGTCAAGTCTGCACCACGCCAACCATACAGGCAGCCAAACATGATGGAGTCTGGGTTATAACCATGTATCTTTTGATTTCTGTATCCAAATCACTATATATTTTTTCACATTAAAGCTTAATTGCCAAGCATTAGCCTAAGCTTCTAATATTCTTTCCACTCCCTCCGGGGCGTCAGCTCTGTTGCTAATTTTCATGCCATTCGCAAAAACATATACTTTTCCCATCTAATCTTTTGGTAATATCACTCACAAAGATACTGAACAAAATTGGCCCCAGGATGGTTCCTTGAGGCATTCCACTACTCACCTTTCTTTCTTTCTTTCTTTCTTAAGAGTGAATCGCATTTACCACCATCCTCTTAGTCTCGACTCACTGTGAAAGCATGCGTCTGAAACAGAAGCATGATCGAGTGGGAGAAACAACGGGGAAGGAAGGGTATGTGGATTTTACCACTGAAATTACAGGGAAGGCTAATTTTGAAAGTCATTTCCATGAGTAAAATGGTACTTTACCCCCAGAAACGGGGGGTTTGAAAATCTCCTTTCCTGTGTGTAGATTAAGGGTCCTCCACATGGCAAGATTCAGCTCTTGCCTTTGAGCTGGGCTTCTGTAGTATATTTATTTGTTGTTATCATTGCTGAACCAGTAGGTTTCTTACTTGTTTCACTTCTTACCACTTCTGTTTCCTGCAGCAAACAAAACTGTAGTATTAAGTATTTTAGAGATACAGCTAGTTACTAATAAGGTAAATGTTTCTTAGCCTTTTTTTTTCTAGAGGTATAAAATGAAAAAGGGGGATATTAAGTAGAAGGTAGCATTCTTTATAAAGAGAACATTGTAGAAAACCAATTTATAAATATGGAAAATTATCAAATTGTTTTTACACTATGAATAATATTTTATTTAAACGAATTTCTCTGAAAGAGTTTTTTGTCAAAGTTCTGAGGGACGGTAGAAGCTGACTGTCATCATTTAGGTAAAACACTTGATTCTAGAGGTGCGGGAGGACAGTTGCACCTGTATCTTCACTCACCCTTGTTAGCTGGACAGTGAAGGCATGTGATTTGCCCAGATTTGTCATCTGGGGTTGATGGAGATTTTTAAGGAAAACAACAATTTATTAACAAAATAAAATTTATAGCGGAATGCATTTAAATATGGATTTATTTGTACAGTACTGATAGTGTGGCTGTTTGTTTATGAACAAAATATCAATGAGTTTCTTTCTTTTTATTAAAAGCATGTTGACCAGATCCATTTTGAAAAACTACCAGCCAATCGTTTGTCTACGCAAAATCTCAAGTACTGGTTTCAGGAGTCCAGTGAAAGGAGGGATCATCCTACAGTCTGTCTCCAGCGATGTTTATGCAAATTTGGCTGTGGAAGACTGGATCCATGACAATATGGACTTGAAGGACAGACATGTCCTTTTCATTTGGAAAAATTCCCCAGCTGTCGTGATTGGCCGACACCAGAACCCCTGGGTGGAATGTAACCTCAAGTTAATGAAACAGAGAGGGATACAACTGGCCAGGAGGAGGAGTGGAGGTGGCGCAGTCTATCACGACCTGGGCAACGTCAACTTCACTTTCTTTACATCAAAGAAAAAATATGACAGAATAGAAAACCTCAATCTAGTTATAAAGGCTCTTAGAACAGTGCAGCCCGAGCTGGCTGTGTCTGCCACGAAGAGATACGATCTAGTATTAGATGGGAATTTTAAAATTTCAGGTACTGCTGCAAAAATTGGGAGGACTGTTGCTTATCACCACTGTACCTTACTGTGCAGTGCAGACAGATCTCTTCTACCGGCAGCACTGAAAAGTCATTATCATGGCATAAAGAGCAATGCCACGACTAGTGTGCCTGCTTCAGTAAAAAATCTCCTGGATGTGGATCCAGCTTTAACTTGTGAAGCTGTCATGATTGCCATGGCAACAGAATATGCTGCACAGCATCAAATCGACCGTCAGGTTAAGCTGGTGGACCCCATGGACGAGGCTGTGTTCCCTGGAATTGGAAACAAATACACCGAACTACAGAGTTGGCGTTGGATTTATGGAAAAACGCCAAAGTTTAGTGTTAGTTCGTGCTTTCAACTGGTCTATCAGCAATCTAGAGTCAACGTTAAGTTACATATGAATGTAGTGAATGGTGTGATTGAATCTTGTAGTCTTGATTTGGCCGATCGATATCTGCCAGCTGAAATGTGTGAGAAGCTGCAGAATAATCTTACCGGCAGAATGTTTTGCCCAGATGAAATCGAGAGTGCGCTGGTTGAAGCAGACTCTGGTGATCTAGAGCTGCACAATAATGGAATTTCTTATGTGAAAAGATGATGACAGTAAAGTTTTTATGATCCTGTTTCTGCCTTTGCTTCCTGGTTGTGTAAATTACTATAGACAATATTTTCACACCCGAGGTGCCAAAAAAACCCTTTAATGAAGCTTTTCACTAGACTCGACATGGACTATGGAGGATTGTTCTTCTGTTTTTCTCCTGTGTAAATTACTATTTCATTTGAGCGTCAGCATTTGAGTATAACATCCCAAGGAAAGTAAGAAGGGGATGGGATTTGATGTACCACCTTTCTGTGGTTACAATCAAATTGGTTTACGTATTAAATACAAATACTTATTTTAAGTGACTTGCCCAGAGTCACAAGCAGCTGCAGTGGAAATTGAACGTAGTTCCCCTGGTTCTCAGGCTGCTACACTAACCATTAGGCTAGACCTCCACTCAGGAGACGTTAAACACTAACAACCAGATCCTTGGCAAAGGAATCGTAAGCCTTTGAGCAGAACTTTTACAGTAACTGGACAAATTGTGCAAACTATACTATACTGCAGTATAGTTTTCAACACTTTTTGAAAAGGGCCTTCAGACCCGTTGGTGGTTGCATTTTTCTGCATCGTACATAACTCTGAGCCTGCTTATTGGTTTTATCATTCTCTTAAAGTGATGTACCATGGTTATCCCTTTTGTCCACTTAAATACGTAGACATAAGAGGGGAACAAACAGCAGTAAGGATACAGTACACTTGCACAGGGTTTAAATAGTACAATCACCTAGGTATGAGGTCTGCTTGTTGCATTATAGCTCTCTAAAGGGGGTTCTCCTTTGAACTCTGGGGGAAGGGGTAGATATTCAAAGCTATTTGATCAGATGGGAGAGGCCCCTGCCTGTTAAACCGTGCTGAGCAGACCACACCCAGATACTCAGGCCCAGATGCACAAAACTTTAACGACCCTTTAACGAAGAAATTTTCAACCATAGCATGCATTAAAGGCCATTTTCCGACGACGCTAGCAGCTAACGAAAATGGAATGCAAACAAGTCACTTCCAATTGAAATGTGAACAATTCGCAATGCACTAACCATACCGACGATTGCAACGAATCATTTACCGTGATATATTTAACGTGAAGTCAGACCTATCGTTAAGGCCTGAGCTGTCATACAGACACTGCTCCCCGCTTCTCCCTGCAGCATAAAAATCCAAGCTGGCATGTTTGAAAATAAAAAAAAACCCACACAAATACGTGGCTCCCCACTTCCCCCTGCATAAAATTGAAAAAAAAAAGCAAAAAACGATCAGGAGGGGGCAAAGGCGCTCGTCAGGAGCATCCTGTATGGAAGCCTTTGCCCCCCCCCCCCCCCTGCCAGAGGTCGACGCTGCTCCCCGCTTCCCCCTGTATTAAATAAAAAAAAAAATCAAAAGAAAACTCAAAACTGTAGCAGCCACGGCCCCCCTCCCTTCCTCTCTCTCTATTTCTCCTTCTCCCACAGCTCCGCCTCCTGCTTCTAAAAATATTTGTTTTAAATCTATTCTTGAATATTCTTTTCCATTTCAGACGGCAAGAATTTGGTATATATGTTCTCGACTACTAAACTGCTTACCTTCATATCTATCCTTTAGAAAGGTTTTGAAAACTTTTTTATTTGAAAGTTAACACTCTGCTGTCCTCTGAAGCCAATTTCCCGGTTCTGTAAAAAACTTTAAGCTGCCCCCGTCCCCCTCCCTTCCTCTGTTTCCCCCAGCTGGGGGCGGGCCCAGGTCTCTCTGCTGAGCTAAAGGGGATCTTTTGTTAGAAAGGGAGGTTTATGAAGGACGTCCTTTGTGGAGTCTTGAGGAGGACGTCTTCAACTGCACTCTCCTGCTAGGATCACAGAGCTAAACGCTTGACGTAGGAGGAGCCAGCATTTCTAGTGCACTGGTCCCCCTGACATGCCAGGACACCAACCAGGCACTCTAGGGGGCACTGCAGTGGACTTCATAAAATGCTCCCAGGTACATAGCTCCCTTGCCTTGTGTGCTGAGCCCCCCAACCCCCCCCCAAAAAAAAAAAAACTCACTACCCCCAACTGTACACCACTACCTATAGCCCTTATGGGTGAAGGGGGCACCTATATGTGGGTACAGTGGGTTTCTGGTGGGTTTTGGAGGGCTCACTGTTTCCTCCACAAATGTAACAGGTGGGGGGGGGGGGGGGGTAAGGACCTGGGTCCACCTGTCTGAAGTGCACTGCAGTACCCACTAAAACTGCTCCAGGGACCTGCATGCGCTGTCAAGGACCTGAGTATGACATCTTAGGCTGGCACGAAATATTTTTAAAGATGTTTTTTGAGGGTGGGAGGGGGTTAGTGACCACTGGGGGAGTAACGGGAGGTCATCCCCGATTCCCTCCGGTGGTCATCTGGTCATTTCGAGCACCTTTTTGTGCCTTATTCCTAAAAAAAAAAAGCACGTCCAGGTGAAAACGTTCGAGTTTTACTTTAGGACATCCTTGCTTTTTTCGATTATGGCTCAAAGACGTCCAAGTCTTAGGCATGCCCAAGTCCAGCCTTCACCATGCCTCCGACATGCTCCCTTGAAATTTGGACGTCCTTGCAACGGACTGCAGTTGGAGACGTCCAAAATCGGGATTCAGTTATACTGATTTGGACGTCCATGTTCCGATTTATGTTGAAAGATGGACGTCCATCTCCTTCGAAAATGAGCCTGAAAGTGAGGTAGTCACCTCAGGAGCCAAATTTTTAGGGGACAGCAAGAAATAGCCCACTCCCCCCCCCTCCAGTGGCTACATCACTTTGCCAGCCAAAAGTGCCAGCACTACCAGCAGTGAATGATGAGGGGAGAACAAATAAAATGGGACATAATGAATTAAATGAATAGAAGAACAGCGATTACAGCAGGGTCGGGAAAACTGGAAAGGCCGAGAGAATAGTTAACAGAATAAAGAAACTTAGAAACTAAAAGGGGACAGGAAAAATCAAAATGAAAACGGAAAGCAAATAAAAGAATAAACAAAAATGAAAATAAACTGAAGAAGGCAAGATGAAAGAAATGAAAGAAGATAAAAAAATGCAGAATGGTTTGTAAATATTTTGTTGAACTGCTCTACATCTGCAGCTGAACATATAGGAGAGTTGAAGCAGATGGAGTTAGATTGGGCCTAGGGAGAGAGTGTTTGTATGTCACATTAGTCCACTTGAATGCACAGCAATTAATGTTAATTTTTTTTTAAAAACACGCAAAAGACCAAAAATAAGAAAGGTGATATTATTTTATTGGACAGCTTAATACTAGCTATCTCCCTACCTTCTGCAAGACAGACCAGAATGAGCAAAAGTAAACAAGTGTATAGCTAATTGGTATTCTTTCCAACCCTTCTGCAGGTGTACCTATGTATGTTTGTTGGGGCAGTTGCAGGGATTTGGGGGGGGGGTTTATTTTGGGGGATGAGGCAGTTTTGGGGAGCAGTTAGTTTGTGGGTAGTTTTGGGAGGTAGGAGCAGTTTGCAGGGTTGGCCCGGAGGTATGTGATACCCTTGGAAAACCTTCAGTCTTGTGCCTGCCTCCCGTAGGGCAACTCAAGGCTCTACCCCCCATAGTCCAGCATTTCCCCTTCCCTATTCCTCCCCCCAAGTGGTCAGCACCCCACTTCCTCTCCTACCCTCCCCCCAGGTGGCCAGCATCCCCCGCCTCCTCCCTACCTCCTTAGGTGGCCAGCATGCCCCCCTTTCCATGCTCTACCCCCACCATTGAGCATCTCCTCTCCCCTTCTCTAATCTAATCCCAAATCCAGCATCTTCCCCCTCCCCCATCTTCCCTGCCACAGCTGTCCTATCTTTTCCCACAACCAGACTGAAGTTGCAAGCAGACTTAGTGACAGCATGTGACCTCAAAACACAGGCCCACACTCGAGCGTTGCCACATTCTGTCCTCCTCCAACACAGGGGTTCCTATTGAGGGAAGGACAGGGTGCTACACAGTCTGAGTGCAGTCCTGTTTGAAAAGGTTCTGTGCCAATTCTGAGTCTGCTTGGAACTTCGGCACAGGTCTGGCAAGAGGTAGGGCAGTGGCAGTATGGAAAGAGAAGAGGGGGGGGGGAGATGTCAGACACAGGATGTGAGAAGGGGAGAGGAGGAGGTGTTCCCTTGCTGTGCTGCTGCCCCCAAATGCTGCCACCCTAAGTGGATGCCTAGGTCACCTAGAGGCAGTGCCAGCCCTGGGGCAGTTGGGGGCAGGGGCGTAGCCAGACAACAGCTTTTGGGTGGGCCTAGGCAAGAATTGGGTGGGCACCAAGTGTTCTCCTCCCCCTCCACCCCACCACCAAAACAGCTGGCGGAAAAACGCTTCTTTCCACCTTGGCAGTCTGCAGCACGCAGACGCTGAAAACTGAGCATGCACAGGTGCCAGTATTGTGGAGAGTAACGTTTTTGTTACCATCAGGGGGACATCTTCAGCAGGCAGAGCTTGGGATCCCCACCAGCTGCCGCTAAATGTCTGCTACTGTTGGGTGGGCCTGAGCCCTAAGTGGGTGGGCCCCGGCCCACTCAGGCCCACCTGTGGCTACGTCACTGGTTGGGGGTAGTTTTTGTGGTGGGGCAGTTACTATAAAATAGTGGGAAATTACCCAGGTAGTGAAAATGAAAGTTCATGGCACAAAATCCAAGCATGATTCTGATTGACGTGGAACAAATAAGGTGCAGGAGAGATCTTCCTGGTTGATAAAAGGGCTATATTAATGAAGTCAGTCCAATAAAAAGTTATCACTAAAACAAAGAGACTGTGCCATTGCCTATCCTTGGAGAGTGCAGCCCTTTTGGGTGCTGAGGTGGCAGGGTAAGGCACCATCTCATCCCCTCATCAGGCAGCAGATGACTCTGAGCTGCCCTTGGCCACTGCTTTTCTAAACTAACCCCTCTGTCAACCAGGAAAAGCGAATGGCTGCAACTAACGCAGCTGCTGTTTTCTTCCTCTCTTTGCCTACTACAGCCACTGTTGCTGATACTGAGGTGCAGTGACGTAGCCACAGGTGGGCCTAGGTTGAGCCAGGGCCCACCTACTTAGGGTTCAGGCCCACCCAACAGTAGCACACATTTAGTGGTAGCTGGTGAGGATCTCAAGCTCTGCCACCTGAACACTTCCCCCTGATGGTAACAAAAACGCTACTGTCCACAATACCGGCACCTGCACATACTCAGTTTTCAGTGAATGCCTGCTGCAGACTGCCAATGTGGAAAGAAGTGTTTTCCCACCAGCTGAGATATTATTTTGGGGGGGAGGGGAGGAGAACACTTGGTGCCGACCCACTTCTTGCCTAGGCTCACCCAAAATCTGTTGTCTGGCTACTCCCCTACTGAGGTGTCAGAACCCCAAAACCAGCAATTTCCTTCTCTTGCCAGTTCAGGTTCACAAAATCCAATGCAGTCGCCTGAGTGCTACATCTGAGTTTACCCCTCCCACCACCGGAACTACAGTTTCCCATGCTGCATAATTTACTTTCATTTCGCAACCCTCTGTTTGAAAACCACTGCTTTCCTTTCACATGCAATCTGATCTTCAAATCCTTCTGCTCTCTGGCAGCTCTTTACTGCTATTTAACCTTTGGTGGTTAACGGAGATTTAAAGGTGCCACGTACGTTTAACCATACCTGACTGTTGTTGCCAGTGTGTCTCCTTAATAGTTCTATTTATTTGGATTTTCCTCACACCTTTTTTCAGTAGTAGCTCATGGTGAGTTACATTCAGATACACTGGGCATTTCTCTGTCCCTGGAGGGCTCACTTCTAGCCTGCTTTTTACCTCTGCCAGTTTAGACCCTGTTTTTTTCCTTTTATAATCAAGTATCTATTTAATTTATTATAAGTAATAGAGTGTTCCTGGTTTCCCATGAAAAAGTATCTGTTTTGATTAAGTTCATATACTTGTGTTCTCTGATTGTTCTGAGACAACATGGTAAATCACGCCAAAGGAATCTGATTGAATTTGACTGGGTGACCAGAGAACTGGATCAAGGACCTGTACTAAATGTGATCTACTTAGATTTCAGCAAAGCCTTTGACACGGTTCCTCATAGGAGGCTCTTGAATAAACTTGACAGGCTGAAATTAGGTCCCAAAGTGGTGAACTGGTTGACAGACGCTTGAGGGTGATGGTTAATAGAATTCACTAAGAAGAAGGAAAGATGAGTAGTGGAGTGCCTCAAGAATCGGTACTGGGGCCGATTCTATTTAATATATTTGTGAGCAATATTGCCGAAGGTTTAGAAAGTAAGGTCCGCCCTTTTGTGGATGATACCAAGATTTGTAATAGAGTGGAGAGAGAGTGGAAAACATGAAAAAGGATCTGAAGAAGTTAGAAGAATGGCCTAATGTTTAGAAATTAAAATTCAGTGCTAAGAAGTGCAAAGTGATGCACTTAGGGAATAGAAATCTAAGGGAGACATATGTGCTAGATAGTGAGGAGCTGATGTGCATAGACAGGGAGAAGTATCTTGGGGTGATAGTATTTGAGGATCTGAAGGCGATGAGTGTGATGAGGTGGTGCCCATAGCCAGAAGGATGCTAGGCTGTATAGAGAGAGGTGTAACCAGCAGAAGAAAGGAGGTGTTGATGCTCCTGTACAAGTCGTTGGTGAGGCCCCACCTGGAGTATTGTGTTTAGTTTTGGAGGCCGTATCTTGCTAAAGATGTAAGAAGACTTGAAGCGGTTCAGAGGAAGGCGACAAGAATGATATGGGGCTTGTGCCAAAGGACATAAGAGAAGAGACTGGAAGACCTGAATATGTGCCCTGAAGAGGACAGGTACAAATAAAAAGTAGCACATATGAATTTATCTTGTTGGGCAGACTGGATGGACCGTGCAGGTCTTTTTCTGCCGTCATCTACTATGTTCTCTGATTGCTGGAGTTGTTTACACAGAGTTAAAGGAAAGAAAATTATTCCAAGCAGAAATTAATTGAAGCCTGCTTCTTATCAAGGAGCACTCCAGATTTGCTTTTTTTGCTTGCTTGCTTGTTTGTTTGTATGACCTGTGCCCAGTGATTTCTATTGTATGAAATATAAAGGTTAGTATTTAATTGGAGCGGTGACCAGATTAATTTAAACATGGGTGCCAGTGTCTGACTTAATCTGTACTTATGTAAAGGTATAAGGACTAATGGGTGAAAGGATGATGATATAAATACACTTGAGTGTATGTAGTCTGATTTCTGTGTTGACTCAGCCCCTTCTTATATGGATAGTATCAGGATGTTTGGCAATTTTAATCAGCTTAATGCTGTCAGTAAAGTTTTGAAAATAATCACATAGTTAAATGTTCCACTAGCTACTGGTGAACTTTTGTTTTTAATCATATTTTTTTATTAAAAGTGTTACATTTGTTTACTTGAAAAATCTTGAGAATAACAATCAAGTGCTTCCAGTGATAATGTAGATCAAGCTGTACAAAAGGAACGTAAATATTTTACCGCAGATTGGGGAAGATTCTATATATGGTGCCTAAAAAATCGTCACGAAGATCAGTGCCGACTAATCGTATTCTTTAAGTGGCGCCTAGATTTAAACGTGGTATATAGAATACGCTTAGTTGATATCTCAGAGCCTAAAGCTATGTGCTTCCATTTACACCAACAAAAACATGGCGTAAGTCCCAGTGCGTAGATTTACGTACACTGGACCATATTCTATAACTATGTGCATAAATTTCAAAATGCCCATTTCCCTACCTGTAACCACACCCCTTTTTGCCTGCATGCGTTAGAAGTTCAGCGCATTTCATTACAGAATACACTTAGTGAGTTGTGCGCTTAAGTTCTAATTAGGTTCCGGCCGATGATGAAGATAGGGTCAACTTGATCTGGTTAGCTCATTTGAAGAAATTTATTCTAAGAGCTCTTTGAGGCCTTTTTCCTTCCTAACCAAAAATCTTTATAAAGATTTTTGCAAGTCTCTACTATAATAAAAAGCACCTCAAGCTGACTCCGTGGCTTCACTGAAGTGAAGGGTTCGTAAGGTTCGTCAGATTCGTCAGTCTGTCACCATCTCTCTCGGCCCCACCCTCGCGTCAAAACGTGATGACGAGGGCGGCGGACCTATCAGAGGTGCGAGGGCGGGGCCGAGAGAGATGTTAACAGACTGACTAATCTGACGAACCTTACGAACCCTTCACTTCAGTGAAGCCACGGAGTCAGCTTCACAACGTTGCAGGTTGTTTTATTACATTACACAGCTCCCTAATTTTGCAGTTAAACATCGCAGGGTGGCTGGAGAGGGGGGGCAACGACACTGGAACTGGAAGGGAGGGAGGGAGGGAGAGAGGGGGGCAATGACCCTGGAACTGGGAGGGTGGATGGGCGGACCCTGGAACTTGGAGGGGGGGCGGGCGGACCCAGGAACTGGGAGGGAGGGAGGGGGTGACCCTGAAACTGGGAGGGAGGGGGAGAGGGCCGATCCTGCAACTGGGAGGGAGGGAGGGGGTGGGGCCACCCTGGAACTGGGAAGGAGGGAGGGAGGGGGGGCCCTGGCACACACTCTCATTCTCACACACACACACTCTCGCACCCAGTCTCACTCTCTCTGTCACACACACTCACACATTCACTCTCTCTATCACACACACACTCTGTAAAACACACACACTCCGAGGAAAACCTTGCTAGTGCCCGTTTCATATGTGTCAGAAACGGGCCTTTTTTCCTAGTACTATAATATTTAGTGGGATGCGTATACATTTTCTGTTATCTTGCGATTATTGCTTCCCACGCCCATTAATATACGTTTAGTTGATTCTATAAAATTGGGGAATTGTTCACTTTGCATTTGTCCACGTTAACTTTCATCTGCCATTTGGATGCCCAGTCTTCCAATTTCCTAAGGTCTTTCTGCAGTTTTTCACAGTCCACATAAGTTTTAACAACCTTGAATGGTTTTGTGTCATCTGCAAATTTAATCGCCTCACATGTCATTCCAATTTCCAGTTCATTTATAAATATGTTAAATATCACCAGTACCAGTATAGATCCCTGTAGCACTCCACCCTCTTCCATTGAGAAAAATGGTCATTTAACCCTACCCTCTGTTTTCTGTCCTAACCCACAACAGAACATTGCCTCCTATTTCATGACTCTTTCATTTTCTCAGGAGTCTCTCATGAGGAACTTTGTCAAAAGCTTTCTAACATTCTAGATACACTACATCAACCAGCTCACCTATATCGACATGTTTATTCACACTTTCAAAAAATGAAGCAGATCGGTGAGGCAAGACTTCCCTTGGCAGAATCCATGCTGACTCTGTCCCATTAAACCATGTTTATCTATGTGTTCTGTAATTTTATTCTTTATAATAGTTTCCACTATTTTACCCGGCACTGACATCGAGCTTACTGGTCTGTAATTTCCCAGATCACCCTGGAACCGTTTTAAAAAGATCAATGTTACATTGGCCACCCTCCAATCTTCAGGTACAATGGACGAATTTAAAGACAGGTTACAGATCACTAACAGCAGGTCAACAATTTCATGTTTGAGTTCTTTCAGTACCCAGTATATCATCTGGTCCAGGTGATTTATCACTCTTTAACTTGTCAACTTGACTCTTTATGTCTTACAGGTTCACCAAGATTTCTTTCAGTTCCTCCACATCGTCACCCTTGAAACAGATCTCTTACATCTTCTTCTGTAAAGACCGAAGCAAAGAATTCAGTTTCTCTGCTATGGCCTCGTCCTCCCTGAGTGCCCCTTTAGCTCCTACATAATTTAACGGTCCCACAGATTCCCTTGCAGGCTTTCTGCTTCTGATATACTCGACCAATCCATCATAAACGTCTGATCTCGGCAACACAACATACCTAACGTACGAAATGGAAATAGCACAACTCTTCCGTTGAACGATTCCCTAATGTGGTTGTACTACTACTACTACTGCTACTTGGCATTTCTATAGTGCTACTAGGGTTACGCAGCGCTGTACAATGTAACAAAAAAGGGGCAGTCCCTGCTCAAGAGAGCTTACAATCTAAAGGACGAAATGACAAGTTGGGGTAGTCTAGATTTCTTACCACAACATCACTTTGTATTTGTTTACACCGGAGTATGCAAACGCCTCTCCGGTAATACGTAAGCCACATTGAGCCTGCAAATAGGTGGGAAAATGTGGGATACAAATGTAACAAATAAGTAAAAATAAAGTTGCTATTGTGAGTTTTTGCCTCTATGGGAAGCTTCCTTTTACCTGTACTAAGCGCACGTTAGGGCTTAACGCTCTTTCTCACTCCTTAACGCTCTTTCTCACTCCTTTGCTTGTCGTATGCTTTCCTGAAATGTGAATAAAAAAAAATTGCCCTCACTATTGCCAATGGGAAACCGTTCCTTGGATCCACCAACCTTTCCACAAGAAAATATTTTCCAAAATTGTTCCTGAGCATTCGCTCTTTCCCTCTCATCTCGAGATTACCTTCATTTGAAAAAGTCCTACCTCATGTATGTTCATTCCTTGGATGTATTTGAAAATTTCTAACTGATTATCTCTTTTCCCTCCTTTTCTTCTAGGGGTACACATCTTTAGGATATGAAGGTCTCTATTTTAAAAGCGCATCCATGCATAAATAGTATTTGCAAGTGAGGTTGGCATACAAGTGTAAATATTGATTTTACAAAGCAGCTGTTTACACGTTTGACCCCCCCCCCCCCCAAAAAAAAAAAAAAAAAGTGCTCAGCATAAGGCTGAAGGTGGTAGGATTTTGTGGGGTTTACTAAGAAGACAGAGCTGGTTTTGACAGCTTGGTGAGAGAATCAGAGTAAAGCCCAGCCCTAGTGGGCAGGACATAGAGTTAATAAAAGGGAATGCTTGAAGAAAATTCTGGTCTTTGGTAGCCCCCCCCCCCCCCCCCCCCCCCCCCCCCCCCGTGAAGACCCATAGCACTGAGGGGGAAGTCCTGGGAACTAAAGCAGGAGGAGATTTTTGCAGTGTGTGGTGAATGGAAACCTTTGCTACATGGCAGCGGGTGCCTGCAGGGAGTTCCTGAACTAAGAACACGGAGTGCTTGGGGGACAATACACCCCAGGTAGGAGAAGATGCACCTGTGAATGACCCCTGTTCCGGGATGGGACAGAGCATTTGAAGAGATTGTGTGGAGATGGTTGAGGACTGATAGGGAGCAGTAGGGCCGTGCCAACACGGTAAGTGAGGTAAGCACGGCAGGAGGGCGCCGTCCTCTGGGGGGCGCCCCGCCGCACCATGCTTACCTCGCTCTCCCACTCCCATGTCCCAACTGCCCGCCCTCTTCTCCCCCCCAACAAGATCCCTTTTAAATTTACCTCCGTCCGGCAGCGAAGGCGCAGCGTCAGTGAAGGAGGCGGCGCTCCCGACGTCTCTACTAGTCTTCCCTTCGCTCAGTGTTCCGCCTTCTTCTGACGTCAAGGAAATGATGTCAGAAGAAGGCGGGACATTGAGCGAAGGGAAGACTAGTAGAGACATCGGGAGCGCTGCCTCCTTCACTGACGCTGCGCCTTCGCTGCCGGACGGAGGTAAATTTAAAAGGGATCTTGGAGGGGAAGAAGAGGGCGGGCAGTTGGGACATGGGAGCGGGAGGGCAGGGGAGAGAGGAGCGTGGATGGGAGGGCAGCGATCATTTTCACGGGGGGAGGGGCACGCGCGTGCCAACTGTTCGTCTGCGGGGGGCGCTAGGGGCGCCAACTGATGTTCTGCAGGGGGGCGCCACAGACCCTTGGCACGGCCCTGGGGAGCAGTGCAGAGGTTATCGTGCTGATACCCTGGTTGCAAATAGAGGACATTCAGAAGTGCTTTGTTCTGGTTGCAAATAGAGGAGATTTAAGATAGAACTGAACTCTGAGTTTGAAAGCTCTGATATCATGTGGAGACTGTTTTTCACTGTGCTGACCATCTGAAGAAAAACACCCTGAATTGTACAGACCAAGTTAACAAGTTTATGAACTGTTTGGGTTTTTTTTCAAAGTTATTGTTATTTATTTATTGGGATTTATTAACCGCCTTTATGAAGAGACTCACCCAAGGCAGTGTACAGCAGGTACAGTTTAACATAAAACTTACAATTGGGCACAAAATTTAAGAGCTCCAGGTAAATATGGAGGCAGCCTTTAGACTTTGACCTGGCCCCTTGAGAGGTGTGAGTCGTAGGCTCCCCCTGGTGTTTGGAGTATCCATTGTAAGACAAAACAATATTCTGTTGGAGCAAAGGAAACACCTCATGTGAGGTTGCTGTCGGACATCCACCACTACATCATATTTCATAACTGATGGAAAGGGTGTAGTATGGAGGATAGAGGTTGGATGTACTGGTTACATTGGAACTTGAGATCCTGTTGAGGCCATCTCATTTTCAGACAAGCAAAAGGAATTGCATGTACTATAGCAGCCATATGACCCAATATCTGTAAGCATACCCTGGTTGTGATTTTCTCCAAAGTCTACATTTCACAGATATGCAGCACCAAAGAGTGCAGTCAGTCTGGCAGCAGAAATGATGTTGCTTGTATTGTCTTGATTGGCCCCTGTGAATGAAAGTGTTTGTAGATTCAAGCAGGGGCATAGCCAAGGGTGGGCCTGGATGGGCCCAGGCCCACCCACTTTCCATCCAGGCCCACCCACCACATCCCTCGAGTCGCAGGTCGCTGGCTGCCTTTTCTTCGGCGCAATGGAAATTCTTGTCCTACCCGCGGCGCTGCCTCGGTCCCTGCATGCTACCCAGTAGTACCTTCGGTCCCTGCATTCTTTTCTTCGATCGTCGCAGGCAGCTCCGCTCCTCTCTGCCGTGTCCATCCAGCCCGCTCTGATGCACTTCCTGTTTACAGAGAGCCGGATGGACGCGGCAGAGGTGAGCGGAGCTACCTGCATGAATGGCAGCGCTGCCGGCGACGATCGAAGAAAAGAATGCAGGGACCGAAGGTACTACTGGGTAGCACGCAGGGTCAGGGACCGAGGCAGCGCCGGCAGGGAGGACAAGAATTTCCATTGCAGCCGTGGTGGGAGAGAGTGATCAAGGATGTTGCCATCAAGCCACCTTGATGGAAGGCATCTAACCAAGGAACTGATTGGGCAGGAACAACCAAGGAGCTCTCCTCCCCCACTAGCTATCATGTAGATTTCCAGTAGTTGCCACGGGCTCAGGAACACTGCAGTCAGCCACCCAAGATATAAGTTTCTTCAGCGGGGAGAAGGTCTTTGGCTGATGGGGCTTAGGGATCCCCCCCCCCCCCCCCCGCCGCACAGGTCTTTTGTTTACCTTGAGAGAGGTGCCAGGAGGGAGTGGAGGAGGGGTGGAGATGAAATTTTTGGCCCACCCACTTTGGCCTCGGGCCCACCCTAAATTGGCTATCTGGCTACGCCACTGGATTCAAGCTTGACTTCTGTACGTTAATTACACAGCCCAGAATAGTAAAGCAAGTTGAAGCTGAACACTGAGACTACTGACTAACCTTTGAGTGAGAGTGCCCAGAGAAAGAGTACCCTCGGCGTACCGGAGTTATTCCAGCCCCGACCTGCATCCAGTTCGAGTGATCCAGCCAGAGGGAGCTCTCTGTGTGGCACAGTTCTTCCTATGTATTTTACAGTGAAGACCACTGATCTTTCTGAACTGGCTCCTCCTCATCTTTTAGGCGGAGGAGTGGTTAGGGTGGTGGACTTTGGTCCTGGGGAACTGAGGAACTGAGTTTGAGTCCCACTTCAGGCACAGGCAGCTCCTTGTGACTCTGGGCAAGTCACTTAACCCTCCATTGCCCTGTGTAAGCCACATTGAGCCTGCCATGAGTGGGAAAGCGCGGGGTACAAATGTAATAAAATAGATACTATTGGAGATTCTACATGGAATGTTGCTATTCCACTAGCAACATTCCATGTAGAAGGCTGCGCAGGCTTCTGCTTCTTGTCAGACTCACAGAAACAGAAGCCTGCGCGGCCACATTGGTGATCTGCAAGGGCCGACTTCTACATGGAATGTTGCTAGTGGAATAGCAACGTTCCATGTAGAATCTCAAATAGTAGCAACAGTGGAGGAGTGGCCTAGTGGTTAGGGTGGTGGACTTTGGTCCTGGGGAACTGTGGAACTGAGTTCGATTCCCACTTCAGGCACAGGCAGCTCCTTGTGACTCTGGGCAAGTCACTTAACCCTCCATTGCCCCATGTAAGCCGCATTGAGCCTGCCATGAGTGGGAAAGCGCGGGGTACAAATGTAAAAAAAAATTTTAATTAAAAATTGTATTTTAGGGGGGGTTACATGCATGGTAGTTCCACTATCGGAAAAGAGTGCACATTTCGGAATGTGTGCATTTAGGTCACCTTTAGATGTCCACAACTTCAGATCTGATGACAAATTGAGAGAGTGAATTTAAAGGAAATGCAAATTCTGTTTTGTTTTGGGGTTTTTTTTGTGGCCTGGCTGAATGCACATAGAGCCAAGGACATATTTATAGGCTAACAGGAGTGCAGTCTCATGTTCTAAACTAGATTTTATATTTTAGGGTAACTATGGCTGGTTCCTCTGTTGTCTACCACAGTTTGATGTGGTGCTGCTCTATCTTACCAAGATGGCGGATAACCTGCTACAAGGGTTGGACTTCGGCACACTTTGCTAGTGCTGCTTCATATACCACGTTCCATGAGAACTGGAAGGTGAAATCATCAAAGGACTCCAGACACAGAGTGACAAAGCTGTGGCATGTTGGTCTCTTCAGAAACAGAGTATTTTATTGTACTTCTTCTGCCGGTGCCTGGGAGGTACCTCTTACTAGTGAAAGATATGGTGTGCAAAGGCTGCCTTTCTCACATGTTTCAGATAAAGATTTGGCCTTTTTTGAACATACAGTTCCTGGCAGAGTTATCACAGATCCAGATATGCTGAAGCCATTCAATGTGGATTGGCTCAAGATGGTGCGAGGTAGGTGCTTTTCAGTATATCATTGTCTAGTGTCTTTTGCAAAATGCCAAAAGCCAATCTGCAGTACTTTATCAAATAGCCCAAATGCCCAACGATACCTATTGCAGTCTACTTTTATACAGAACTAGCCTGATGCCCACTGAGAGTAATACATCTCAGGTTAGATTTCATGGACTTGCTATTCTGAGCCTCTTATGGGCGTATAGTTTAAAGCCAGCATTCAGAGAAGAAGGGGCCTGAATTTGGTTTTGTTGCCAAAGCGGTCCCAAAATCTGTTTTTGGCATATTTTCAGTCCCATCAAAGTCTGCTGCTTGTTTTTGGCGGTTGCTGATGTCCCCTCACCTACCCACTCGTAGGCCCCTGGGCCTACCTTACAGTCCTTGTTGGTCTAGGGGTGTAGCTGGGGCAGGAGCAATCTCCATTTGCTCCGGCCCGTGCCTGTTCTGCTCTCAAAATGGCTACTATGACTTCTAGCGGCAGTTTTGCGAGACTGCTGCTAGAGGTTGCAGCAGCCATTTTGCGACTGTGAGGTAGGACCAGCTCCACACTCAAAATGGCTGCTGCAACCTCTACCAATATCTCTATACTTGAGCAGTTTTGAATTATACTGCCCTTTTATATGAAAGGCTATTTAATAAGATGCTGTAAGCTGAATCTAGTGCATTGTGATTACCTCTCTGAGGTGGAAACCTGGATTTACACTATTAAAAAAAAAATTTAAGTGAAGTATATGGAAATGGTGCTACGTTTGTGACTTGCAAGTCACTTATAGGCATTGTACCCAAGGATATCTGGCTGATTTTGATATAAGTATCTTGACGATGGGCATCTGATCTGTTATGGACTTCTTTTTAAATATATAAGCTGTGTTTTGATGCTAATATCATGTCCTGTTTTTAATTTCCTGTTGAATATAATAAAGACTTTTTAATTTTTAATGAATCAATGTTTGGTCAGTTTATTTGTTTTGATTGTATTTATGTATAATGTATTGGTTATATATTTATTTACCTTTCGTTATCATTTTATAAGTCCTATTTATTGCAGTGCCATGTTGTTTGCTGTTTGGTAGTGGTGGTATTTGAGAAAGGGAGCCACTGTTATGTGACTGGATGGGCTTTACAGTGCTTAGATACTGTTATATTCTATGTTATTTACTAAAACAATCCTATGTATCAGAGTGCTCCATATTCTTTCTGTCTAGTTGGTGTATTTGAGTTGTGGGTGAGAGACATTAACAGTGAAAGCCTTACTGTCTTGTTGTTTTAGTTCTTTAGACCATGTTACTTATGATTCACCGTGGCAAAAGTTTGTATTTAATAATGCAGACTGTTAGCATAACACCACCAGAATTCACCATATATTGGTGGTTCCCAAACTTTCTCAGGTCACAAGTCTCCCCCTCCCACCCTGTCCCTGCCTCTCCCCCCTTTCCATCCAGCGTCTCCCTCCTTCTCTCTCTCTGGAGTGGAGGAGTAGCCTAGTGGTTAGTGCAGTGGACCTTAATCCTGGGGAACTGGGTTCAGTTCCCACTACAGCTCCTTGTGACTCTAGGCAAGTACCTGTATATACTATGTAAATCGCTTTAAATGTAGTTGCAAAAAAACACAGAAAGGCAGTGTATCAAGTTCCATTCTCTTTACCTTTCCCTTCCATTCTTCTCTCTCTCTCGCCACTTTCATCCAGCCTCTGCCCTCCCTCTCTCCCCTTTTCATCTAGCATCTGCCTTCCTTTTCTCTCCCTTCCATCCCTCCCTTTCTCGCCACTTTCTTCCAGCCTCTGTCCTTTCGCCCCCTTTCATCCATCCTCTGCCCTCCCTCTCTCCCCACCTTCATCCAACCTCTGCTCTCCCTTCCTCTCTCCTCACTTTCTTCCAACATCTGCCCTACCTCTCTCTCCACTTTCATCCAGCCTCTGTCCTCATTCTCTCTCCCTTCCATCCTCCCCTCTCTCCTCCTTCCATCCAGCCTCTTCCCTCCTTCTCTTCCCACTTTCATCCAGCCTCTGCCCTCCCCCTTTCTCCCCCTTCCATCCAGCAGTAGTGATTCGGGTGGCAGTAAGAGGGAGGTCGGAATTTGCCGCGGCACCCCTGAGAGTTCACTGCGAATCACAGTTTGGGAACCGCTGCCTGGTATGAAGTATTTTCAGTAATCATTATTCTATGATTATTAACAATTCATTTTTCTTTTGCTGATGAATGCACCAGGTGCCTCAAGTTCTCCCATTGTCTGAGAGCTGGAAATGAATAACTGCTCTAAGGCTAAACTGGTTGTCATTCAGTAGCTAACTGGGGCACACAGATTATGTAGGACTTTCAGGCTTTCTGTCAGGCTTAACCTCATGACCGGGCTTCACTACTCCGATCCCACCACTTACATTGTGCCTATTCCTTGCACCTATTTATTTTATTTTTTTGTTGATGTCAGGTTGCAGTAAGGTGCTACTGAAGCCAAGAATATCTGGAGAGGTGTCTGAGATCCTAAGGTAACCATATTGTGTTTTGCAGCCAAACAAAAGGTACATTAACCACTAACATCAGAATGTTTACTATGATGTAAACATTCTGATGTTTACTATGTTTACTTTGATGTAAACATTCTGCTGGACATAGTAAAGTATGAGAATATGGAATAATTTTGGTGGAGAAGGTAAGCTGGTGAACTAATAATTAATAGAATAAGAAGGCAAGGCCGCCGAAGGGGGGGGAGCAGGGGGGGGGGAATTCTCCAGGCCCAGCACCAGCAAGCTGCTTCTTGCTGCCTGCTTCCGGGTCTGTCCTCCCCTGCTCCTGCGTGCTGCCCAGGACCCGGATAATTGCATTAGCACAATATCGCGTTAATACAATCATCCTGGTTCTGACTCCCAGCACAGACAGGAGCAGGAGAGGACAGACTGGGGGAGCAGGAAGCGGCTTGCTGGCATCCCCCCCTCCCTTGGAGGCAAAGACAAAAAGGCGCGGGAGCAGCGGTGCGAGGGGGGGGGCGGCCTGCGGCAGTCCGGTTCTGCCCTGGGCCCGGCCATGTGTCTCGGCGACCCTGTATGAAGGTCTAGTGCTGTATGAGCAGGCTTTCAAAACTACCCTCACCTATTGTGGGCACAACTAAGAAGAGGGGAAAGGGAACGGTACCGCCTTTCTGTGCTTTTTTCCCCACTACATTCAAAGCGGTTTACATTATATACAGGTACTTATTTGTACCTGGGACAATGGAGGGTTAAGTGACTTGCCCAGAGTCACAAGGAGGTGCAGTGGGAATGGAACTCAGTTCCCCCGGGATCAAAGTCCGCAGCACTAACCACTAGGCTACTTAAGAGAAAGCAGCTGGTAGAGCTTGCTTTGGGGAATTCCTCTGAAGCAGCTAACAGGAAGTAGCACAGTGGAGTAAACCGCAGGGAACACCACTGTCCCCTGTTATTGAGCTGAACAAGCATAACTCAGCTGCAACAACAGAAAATGTATCTTTGGCTTTCAGTTGGGTTTGCGAAGGTGCTGCAGTTTACCGACACCGTTATTGACGCTTAGGTTGGTTTTCAAAGGGTTTGTGACAGCTCGCTGCTATTTTATTCACAGAGTTAAATGTAATCTCAATCTACTATCTTGAAATGCACTTTATTTCTTCAGATGTAGTATATGAATTGATGTGGATTGATGTGGACTTCTGATGCCAGGTGTTTGTCGAAACATGGTCCGTGCCAAGTCCTGTTTTAGATTTAGTGTGAGCTGTGTTATTAATAAAGGATTGTGTTTATTCACATTCGCACCCAGTCTATTTCGACCTCTGCTGTTTGCTTCTCCTATGTCTTTCAGTGCTTATTCCTTTTTTTTTAATTAATTTTTATTGTCACCAATACAATCTGTGATCACACTCCACAATGTCAATAACACAGTCAAAATGCATACAATGTATATCCCATAGGATATCTAGTATAAACCAAAGAGTCCAACAACATAGTGCAGCCCATTTTGCATCGGCTTTTTCATATACCCCCACATCCATTCATCTCATCCATCCCTTTCTTCTGCACACCATCTCATACCATCCATAACACAGACACACCCTTCCCCCCCCTTCCCTTGCCCAACCCTCCCCCGCCCCCCACCTTCCCTTAACTTAACTGCTGTAAATAGTCTGTCCACATCTTCAAATATTGCTTATTTGCTAGCTTTAAGGATTTGGTATAGATCCGGCTCTCATTCTTGCCAACCTCTCTCATCCTTACCCTCCATGCTTCATTTGGTATGCTCTCAGAGGAGGTTCAAAATTACAAAACAGTTTTTTTTTACTAACAGTAGGGTCATATATATGAATCACCTATACGGCTGCAATAGTCCCTAGGCTATCAATAGAGTTTGTATAGTTGCATAGTCCCACTCTATCCATTTTTGAGTGACCTGGTGAATTAATTGAAAGGCCTCGTTCCAGAGTGAGAGGCTCGGACATTCCAGGAAAGAGTGAAGAAGTGTTCCCCCTCCCCGTTGACATCTAGCACACTGTCCATCCCCCCAAAGGCCCATAATTGCCCCTTTAGCCTTGGTAATATAAGCTCAATGCAGTATCTTATATTGTGTTTCCTGTAAATCCGCTGCTTTAACCATTGCATATAATGTGGCAAAGAGCTTACTGAACAGTTGGAGTGTATAATTCGTGCCCAGTTCTTTGTTCCACTGACCCACCAACCTTTCCATACCCCCCTCTGAGATGTGCATTTGTAAAATCTTATACCACGTGGAAAGGCTGTTTACTTTGTATGGTGTTCGAAGCAGAATTTTATCTAACGAACCCCACAGCCACTGATCCCCATATACCCCCTTCAGAGAAGAATAGTAATGCCTCACCTGAATATACTGTAGCAAGTTATTATTAGGGACGTCCCATCTCTCTTTTATTTGATCAAAAGATTCCATAGAATCCCCTCCCTCCACTAAGAGATGGCCCAGAATCCTACACCCATTTTTTTCCACTTGGTGAACACTGAGCATCCCATACCCGCCTGGAACTCCGCATTACCCACCATGCCCAAAAAGGGGGACGCATCTGGTGACTGATGTTGATGCTCTCTCCACCAAATCCACGCCCTCCTCATGGGTCTCAAAAAGCCCAGCTTACCCGCTATCTGAGGGTTAGTACTATTCTGCATGTGTATTACATTTATAAAGGACCATGGTCGACTCCAATCCTCCAACCCTCTATTTGGCAAAAAACGATAATGATCTGCCAACCCTTCAAAAATAAAACGCATAAGTGCTGCAACATTATACATGCGAAAATCAGGTAATCCTGGGCCGCCTGCCCCCTTGTTATGGGAGTGTTTCTGGTGTCCAATTCTTGCCCCCTTCCCACACCAAATAAAGGAGCGGATAATGGAGTGGAACAGACGCTCCTCCTTCCTTAAAATCCAAATAGGTGTCACCTATAGGGGGTAGAGAACTTTGGGTAACAGGACCATTTTTACTAAAGCTATTCTCCCCATCAAGGAAAGCGGCAGATCCTTCCAATGTACACACAACTACCTGATTTTTTCTACGGGATCCGTTACATTCTGCTTGTAAAATGTCCCAGGACTAGTGCTAAGGAAAATACCCAGGTATCGCAATGCACCCTTGGCGTATGGGATTGGCAATCCTACTACTCCCGGGTCCCCATTATGCCCCGATAAAGGTAGTACTTCCCAAAATTTGGGCTCTGGTCCCCACCTGGCAATGTCGCTGGCGTCCCTTGTGGCTTTGGGCATCTTCTTCTCACACCGTCACATGCAACACTTCTTCTTTTTCTCTCTCTCTCTCTGTTTCTCCTCCTCCCACCCCCCCAACCTCTCTTCTTTTGCTTCGCGCGAACCCGCGCTTAATTTTTTTTTTAAGCAGTGTTAACACGTCAGCAGGAATAGGCTGCTTCAGCCAATCCCAGGGGCCTTCTTTCAGCCCTCGGGGGCGGAACATGCTGAAGGAAGGTCCCTGGGATTGGCTGAAGCGGCCTGTTCCTGCTGACATGTTAACACTGCTTAAAAAAAAATTAAACGCAGAAGACGGACAAGAGCAAGAGGCAAGGAAGTGCGAGGGGAGAGAGCAGAGAGGTGCTGCTTGAGGGGGGGGGACAACAAGGGAGAAAGCCAGCTAGGTACTGCATGTGGAAGGGGAGGGAGGGAGAGAGAGAGAATCTGCATCAAGAGGGTCGAGACTCGGGAGAGAGGTGCTGCTTGGGGGGAGGGCAATGAAGGAGACAGATACTGCATCATGGGAGGGGGGACAAGGGAGGCAGCCAGCCAGCCAGGTACTGCATGGGGGGAGGTTGGAGGGAGGGAGAGAAGTGCTGCATGGGGGGGGGGGTAAGGAAGGAGAGAGTTGTTGCTGCATGGGGAGTCAAAGAAGGAGAGAGATGCTGCATTGGAGGGAGCAATGAGGAAGACAGGTACTGCATGGAGGGGGGGGGGGGGTAAGGAGAGAGTGAAGTGCTGCATCAGGATGGGTAGAGAGGGACAGAGTTGCTGAATAAGGGGTGGGTCAATGAGGGACAGAGGTACTGCATCAAGATGGGTGCAAAGAAGCAGAGAAGTGCTGGATAGGGAGGTTAGGTACCAAAGAAAGAGATTCAGTGAGGTGAGGGGAATGAGGGAGAGAAGGGCCACAGAGAGGGAAAGAGGTGCTGGACTTTGGGGATGGGAAGGACAAGAAAGAGAGAAAGGTGCCAGGACATGCAGGGAAAGAAGGAAGAGGGAGAAGTGCTGACCCTGCAAAGAGGAGAAGACACAACAGAAGTGAGGGAAAAGCAAAGAATACTTGCTGGACCCCTGGGGGAAGAGAGGGGGAGATGCTAGCATGTGGCTGGAGGCATAGGGACACAGAAGAGATATGTTGGATAGGGCAAGAATAGGAACACAGAGATGGGAGATGCTCAACATGGTAGGAAGATAGGGGGTGATGCTGGGTCAGACAGATAGGGATGCAGAGAGAATGGTGGACATGAAGAGAGAGGAAGTGCCAAATGGACAAGTAGACTCTGGCAAAACAGTTAAGAAAGAAAGAGGAAAGCAGAAATCAGAGACTGGGACCAACACAATAAGAACAATAAAATGACCAAACAATGAAGGTAGAAAAGGACATTTATTTTCTATTTATTGTTTAGAATATGTCAGTTTTTGGAATGTGCGTCTGCCAGAACTGGTTTTAGACATGGCTGGGGGCCTGGTGCCCACAAGAAAAACCTTACTCATTGGTCTTCAATGAGCAGAATAGCAGTGGTAAATCTCCAGCATTGAGATGGGCCACCTTTGCTGGCAAAGATATCAAGTCCCGCCAGCCAAATTAAATGGAGTGCCGCTGCTCCCCGCTGCTTGTGTCTGGCTCTGAGCAGCATGCCAGGACTTCTCGCACAAGTATGCATGAGAATTCCTGGCATGCTGCTCAGAGCCAGAAATAAGCAGCAGGGAGTGGCAGTGGTCCATTTATTTGGCTGGTGGGGCTCGGCCTCCCTGCCAGCAAAGGTATGTCTAGCATGCCCGCATGGGGAGGGAGGGGGAGAGAGAGAAATGCATTGCCCCCCTAGTCCACTCAAGGCCCCCCCCAAATTGCAGGGCTGGCTATGCCCAGAGAGAGAGCCTGTTAAAAATTTTCCAGCACACCACTGACTCACAGCCTCCTAAGAGTCTGGTAAGAAAGGTGGGAATGGGAGCTGTTGTGCAGCTGACTTACTTGAGTCGCAGGAGAAGGGCTTAGAAGGAAAGTTCCAGCCCTACTCTTAAGTTGTGGAAGCAGTTAACTGTCTGGGTTGGAGAGAGAGGCAGTGCTGGGAGCTATAAACCTGATTAATTAGGAAGGTTGCAGCTGGGAAGCAGACAAGAGCTAGCTTGGCATGTGGGGAATGAAAAGGGTGGTGTATAAGCTCATTCCAAATATGTCCTGATAATAAATGTGCCCGCATATTTAAAAGGAAATGAAAGTTACTCTATTGGGGCTATAAAGCAGATCAAAAAAAATTAAGTGCTTTAAAAAAAAAGGTGTGGATGTGTAGCTCTGTTTGGAAGACTGGTGTATGGGGATATTGGTGGCTGGTCTGCCTACCAGGGGCAGCCTGCAGGAGGTGCTACATCATACAGTACTCCTGCTCTTGAGCTTATCACATAAACCAGCTCACTTTTGAAAGAGATCCCTGGCCATCTTCCGACACAAATCGAGAGATGGCCAGCGATCTCCTGAAATCGGCCAAATCGGTATAATCGAAAGTCGATTTTGGCCGGGTTCAACTGCTTTTCGTCGCGAAGCCAGCAAAACTTCAAGGGGGTGTGTCGATAGGGTAGTGAAGGTAGGACGGGGGCATGCTCACGAGATGGCCGGCTTCGCCCGATAATGAAAAAAAAAACCCAGGCTTGACGAGCATTTCACCGGCTTTACTTGGTCCCTTTTTTTTCACGACCAAACTGCAAAAAGGATCCCCAACTGACCAACCCCCTCCCACACACACAAAAAAAACTTTTTTTCAAGCCTCTATGCCAGCCTGAATTGTCATACCCAGCTCCCTGACAGCAGTATGCAGGTCCCTGGAGCAGGTTTTAGTGGGCGCAGTGCACTTCAGGCAGGTGGACCCAGGCCCATCCCCCTCCCACCTGTTACACTTGTGGTGGTAAATGTGAGCCCTCCAAACCCCCCCCCCAAAAAAAAAACCCCCACTGTACCCACATATAGGTGCCCCCCCCTTCATCCCTAAGGGCTTTGGTAATGGTGTAGAGTTGTGGGGAGTGGGTTTTGGGGGGGATTTGGGGGTCTCAGTACCCAAGGTAAGGGAGCTATGCACCTGGGAGCTAGTTTTATTTATTTATTTTTTATTTCTAGAAGTGCCCCTTGGGTGCCCGGTTGGTGTCCTGGCATGTGAGGGGGGCCAGTGCACTACAAATGCTGGCTCCTCCCACGACCAAATGCCTTGCATTTCGCCGGGTTTGAGATGGCCGGGCCCGGTTTCCATTATGGCTGAAAAACGAAGCCGGCCATCTCCTCTACACCCGGCGATCGATTTAGCCGGCCCCAACCTTATTTCGAAAGTACGGTTGGCTCCGCCCCCTTGCGGAGCCAGCCCTGAAGATGGCCGGCGCTGTTCGATTATGTCCCTCAAAGAGACCTAAGTTTACTCCAGTAATTTTTCTCCATATTTTCAAGTTGTCATTACTCTATACTCTTTAGTTGTCACTAGGCATCCATCTTTTGCAGTCTGAATCTTTACCATTTTCTGACTTTTATATACTGGGAAGATACTGGAGATGTTGACCAATATTTTATTTTAATTTTTTTTTCATTATATTTCTCACATGTTGGTCATGTGCTACAAAACTGTAGAGATTGCAAGTATTATACTAAAAATTGTAATTGTTCAGTATCATCAGTTTCAGATTTTGATAATCTGTCTTTTGTTTCCACGTCATGTTTGTGAGCATATAGTATTGCACATGACACCGGCCTGCAAGCATCTGCCCATATAATAAGTTTAGCTTCTGTAACTGTGGTCTTCCGCAGGTACTGCAATGAAAGGAATCTAGCTGTGACTCCCCAGGGGGGCAACACAGGACTTGTAGGAGGCAGCGTGCCCGTTTTTGATGAGATTATTCTCTCCACAGCGCTGATGAATCAGGTCATCAGTTTCAACGGTGTGTCTGGTAAGAGCTCATCTTTCTCCCGGTAAATTCTGATCTGGGACTGGAGGGAAATGAACACTTATGGCAACAGCATATAGTTTTCTGTAGCTGAAGAAAATATGTGACTTAACAAGGGCAGTGAGCTTCAAGGAAGGAGTGAAACAGGGAGGTGACAGGAACATGCGATCCATTCCCTGCTTCATGTATTAGGTGCATGGAAACCTCCAATCTACACATTGGTAATACTGAGTGACTGGGAAATTGATGAAGGTGATGTGGCAGGAAGGAGTGAAACAGGGAGGTGACAGGAACATGAGATCCATACCCTGCTTCCCCGTCCATGTATTAGGTGCATGGAAACCTCCAATCTACACATTGGTAATACTGAGTGACTGGGAAATTGATGAAGGTGATGTGGCAGGAAGGAGTGAAACAGGGAGGTGACAGGAACATGCGATCCATTCCCTGCTTCATGTATTAGGTGCATGGAAACCTCCAATCTACACATTGGTAATACTGAGTGACTGGAAAATTGATGAAGGTGATGTGGCAGGAAGGAGTGAAACAGGGAGGTGACAGGAACATGAGATCCATATCCTGCTTCCCCGTCCATGTATTAGGTGCATGGAAACCTCCAATCTACACATTGGTAATACTGAGTGACTGGGAAATTGATGAAGGTGATGTGGCAGGAAGGAGTGAAACAGGGAGGTGACAGGAACATGCGATCCATTCCCTGCTTCATGTATTAGGTGCATGGAAACCTCCAATCTACACATTGGTAATACTGAGTGACTGGGAAATTGATGAAGGTGATGTGGCAGGAAGGAGTGAAACAGGGAGGTGACAGGAACATGAGATCCATACCCTGCTTCCCCGTCCATGTATTAGGTGCATGGAAACCTCCAATCTACACATTGGTAATACTGAGTGACTGGGAAATTGATGAAGGTGATGTGGCAGGAAGGAGTGAAACAGGGAGGTGACAGGAACATGAGATCCATACCCTGCTTCCCCGTCCATGTATTAGGTGCATGGAAACCTCCAATCTACACATTGGTAATACTGAGTGATTGGGAAATTGATGAAGGTGATGTGGCAGGAAGAACTGTTTCTACAGGCCAGAAAAAAATGTATTCTCCATGCATTGCTTCTAGTTACTTACTACTACTACTATTTAGCATTTCTATAGCGCTACAAGGCTTACGCAGCGCTGCACAAACATAGAAGAAAGACAGTCCCTGCTCAAAGAGCTTACAATCTAGTAGACAAAAATAAAGCAAGGAAATCAATTAATGTGGGGGAGTGGTTACAAGTCAAAAGCAATGTTAAAGAGGTGGGTTAAGAAATTAATTTTAAAATTCACCAGAGCCTCTAGGGTGTGGTTGAAGTAGATGGCCAGAATAACAAGTTACGCATATATAACACAAAAACATGGGCTCACACTTATACAACACTTTTTAATAGGTTTATAAGTAGATGTGCTAATACTTTGGGTGGAGCGAAGGTAGAAGTATAACTTACAGTACTTGAGTGGCACCACTAGGAGATTTTAGAGAGATGGTTGTGAACCTTCTAGTGGGGGGGATAATATTAGATTGGGTAAGGGAGAGGAGGAGGGGGGTGTGTGTGTGTGTGATGTCTAAAGTGTTTCTAACATAGGTAATGCCAAATCAAAAATATCCATGAGGCCAAAAAGTCATTAAAAGGTCCTAAAGGATGGCAGTCAAGATTGGAAAATATGTTTGACCGTGTGGTGCCAGTAAAAACTTTTAATTATATATTTGGTCATGGAGAGAATTATCCAAGTTCGAGCCTTGTGATGCAGGAACTGACTCAGCTTCTAGGTAACAAGAGAAGTTTTTCTTTTGGGTTTCAGGAATCCTCGTTTGCCAAGCAGGCTGCATTTTAGAGACCCTGAACCAGTATGTGGAGGAGCAGGAGTTTATCATGCCCCTCGATCTCGGAGCAAAGGGCAGCTGTCACATTGGAGGGAATGTGGCCACTAATGCAGGTGGAATTCGGCTTCTGCGATATGGCTCTCTGCGGGGTACAGTCCTGGGACTGGAAGCGGTGAGAGGAGAGTCATCTCATACCTGTACAAGTCTGGGCTTTTTCCTATCCATCACAGTCTTGCTGTGTTCCTCTAACCTTTTACCTTATGTTAACCCTCACTCCAGTATTATCTCTCAATACTGCTGTATTATATTTGAACTAACTACTTACCTGAATTGATGCTAGTATCTTACATAGGATTATATATTCTTTCTTCTCAGTAGCCTGCCCCTAATAGTTACCAGTGTAATATATTTTGATTTTACTCTTTCAGTATGTATAAGGACAATATTCAGAAGATTTTAGCAGTTAATCGGACACATCTTCAGTTTTACATTTCCTGCCCTATCTATCAGATACATTTTATTCTGACAACTTGGTTTTTTTTTTTAATAACATCTTTTATTAGCGAACAGCAAGATCACAAAACAATCATACATTCATGTCCTTCTCTCTTGGGAGTCTGTGCCTCCCTCTCCTCTCCCTTCTTTAAACTGTCTCTCTCCCTCAGTCAAACATGACTGTGTAACTGCCCTGGTAAATTTAAAACCCAGCAGACATTGATGTTAGCTGTGTGGGGGAAGGTAGGAACAGAGCAGTTCTGGGTACAAACTCTGTGAAAATAGAAAAGCCCCAGGAATAGAGAAGTGATTACAGTATGTTACTGCCTTTAATGCTCTTTGGTTGTATTTATTCCTTTGAATTAAAGGGATGGAGTTATGTTCTCTTATGAGTTTGTCAGAGCCTTAATAATAGATAAATCTGTAGTTAAACACTGTACATTGGGGGTTATTTGAGGAAGCTTCAGATAGGGCTACATTATTGATCATAGGCTTGTCTTACCTTACCAGACAGGCCTATTATTTTATTTATTTATTTATTTATTTATTAGGATTTATTTACCTCCTTTTTGAAGGAATTCACTCAAGGTGGTGTACAGCAAGAATAAGTCAAACATAACCAATAGACAATTACAGCAGTAAAAATATTCAAACAATACAAAGTATGGCATAGTATACTACATTACAATGCTAACACAATAAAACATTTTAATAGACAGCATAGGGTATAATCAATGATGGAACATATAAATAAGATAATCAAGAGTAAGAAAATAAGGGACTAGTTAAAGAGAGTTGCAAATGAGGTCAGAAAGGTGCTTGAACATTATCTTGGCTAGGGTAGGAGTGGATAAACATGTCTCACTATAATATGTGCAGCCGGTGTCATTTGTGTCTTCCATTAAAGGCCTGGTTGAAGAGCCAAGCTTTCACCTACTTCCTGAAGTAGAGATAGTCTTGCGTTAAGTGAAGCCTTTCAGGGCGTGCATTCCAGAGTGTGGGGGCTACTCCGAAGAAGGCTCGCTTGTGGGTATCACATCGTGTGATGTTCTTTGGAGAGGGTGTGGTTAGGGAAACTCTTTGGGAGGACCGTAGTGACCTTGAAGGTGTGTAGAGAGAGATCCTATTTAAGTACTCTGGGCCATTTCCTTTAAGGGCCTTGAAGGTCAAACAGAGAATTTTAAATTTGGCTCTGTGTTATACCGGTAGCCAGTGAAGTTTATGCAAAAATGGTGTGATGTGGTCACGTTGCTTACAGCCTTCTATTAATCTTGCTGCAGCATTCTGAATCAATTGTAGTCAGACCAGTGCAGAGTGCATTACAATAATCCAGTCTTGATATTATCATGGCATGCACAATTGAGATAAGGCTTGCCTTCTCAATGCAAGGAGACAGGTAGCGTAGTTGTCACAAGTGATAGAAGCTGCTCTTGAAGGTTGCTTGGATTTGAGGGATCAGAGTAAGTGTTGAATTGAGCTGTATTCCATTGTTCCTGACTTGTGATTTGAGGGGGAGTTCATATTTCCTCAAAGAGATTTTGATGTCAGGTATGTCCCTATTTGTGTTAGGGACCCATAGAAGCTCAGTTTTACTTGGGTTCAGGCAAAGTTAGTTGTTTTTAGCCCATTCTTAAATTGATGTTAGACAGGTAGTCAGTTTATTCAGGGCTGTGGGTAAGTCAGGTTCAATGGGTATGAGTAGCTGCATGTCAACCTCATAGATATAGAACCAAGTGTCCATTGACCGAGTCAGTTTGGCTAGTGGTTTGAGGTAGACATTGAATAGAATAGGTGACAGTATTGATCCTTGTGGTACCCCACAGGTCAGTGCCCATAGTGGTGATGAGGTGCTGCCGAACACTATGGACTGTTGCCTGTCTGATAGATAGGATATGTACCAGGCAAGTACTGTTCCACTGATACCTTTTTCTGCCAGTTGTGCTAGCATATCATGATCCACAGTGTCAAAAGCTGCTGAGAAATCTAGTAGTACTAACACCGAGGCAAATCCCCTGTCTCAGTTTCTGTGAAGATCATCTAGTAGGGATACAAGAACTGTTTCTGTTCCATAACCGGGTCTGAATCCAGATTCACATGGATCTAGCCAGTTTCTCTCTTCTAACTAATCATTGAGTTGATCACAGACTATTTGTTCTATAAGTTTTCCTAAAATTGGGATGTTGGGTACTGGCCAGTAATTTTCAAGTTTGTCCTGGTCAAGGTTTTTCTTCTTTAGCAAATGTTTATTATAGAGTCTATTAGAAGGCTATAAAGCCATAATATTAATAGTTTTGGTTGGGGAAGCAATCACAGTATATCTAGTATGCAGGCATTCAGAGGTGTTGAGAGCAGCACTTCGTGACACTTGGCATGTGCCTTTACAGGTTACTGGCTTCTCCGAGGCACTGCTTAGGTAGCAGACCTTTTATGCTTTTTTGGTCCCATAGATCCCTATGAGCCACCTGCAATTTCATCATAATTGGCATATACATCCAATTATGACCAAGTTCCAACTTTCTAATCTCTCATCCAATTATGACCAAGTTCCAACTTTCTTATCTCTCATCCAATTATGACCAAGTTTCAACCTTAGCAAGTTTTCTTATCTCCAAGCTTCGCTCATCCTTAAATTTAACTTTTCTGCACCTGGCCCAATTATTTTTTATAGTTTCTCAGCATGCCTGTGTCCAGCTGTACACAATCCTTGCCAACGTTGTAACACTTCCAAGTTTCATTAACTTAATCAGACTGTCACATTTCTTCAGTAAAGTATCAGGACTGAGAGATGCTATGATTTTACAGGCCTAGTTTGCTTAGAAAGCCTTAAGTAGAGGAGTGTGGTAGCCGAAGAAGGGCAACCTTCGAAAGCTAATCAAGAAATGTATTAAGTTATGTCCAATAAAAAAGGTATCATCTTATTTTCTTTTCCATGTTTTATTTTGCTTGATTTCTATTGATAACCTTAGAAAGCCTGAACCTGTTTTTCACTGCATTCAATTTGTGACAATTATTTACACAAAGGACGCACAACTGACCTTTTTAATGTTGTTGGTAGTTGCCCATTAGAAAGAGAGGAGGTCACGATTTTTGTGGCATCTTCTATGAGACCCCTGCTTTCATGCTGCACTATCTTTGATGGGCAGGGGTAGAGGGAGCAGGTAGTTGGTCAAAGGTTTCTTAGGATTTTGTCAAGGCTGTCTTCTGTTATTGGGTTTAAAGAGTCCCTTATGTCTGTGCCAGGAGGGGGCGAGTTTGTGCGCCCTAGATTAGCTGATTGGAAACTGGGTGAAACTGCCTGTAAATCCTGGCGGAGATTTTTAATTTTGTTTGTAAATTATGCAGCAAAATCATTGCGGTTCATTTGTGACTGGGCAGGCTGGTTCTGTTATGGAGGTTTCTGTAGGCTGCTTGGTTGAATTGGCAGCTTGTTTGATGCATTGAGAGAAATATTGTTTTTTGACTACTGTTAAGGCTTGGTGATACTTTGTCATATGGTTCCTACAGTATAACCTGTAATCATCCAGGTGAGATTTACACCATCTCCTTTCCAGTTTCTGTCCTTTGCGCTTAAGGGATTGAAGTTCTATCAACCTGTTCTGACACTGTAGTTGTCTTTTTATCCACATGCGGATAGTCCAAGGCCTCTAGGAAATTCTCAGCAGTCAGCTTTTTCTTGTCTCTGATCTCTCCTTCCAAACTCTGGGAGATGCACAAAAGCACATTTTATTTCATGGCCCCTTTTCTTTGAAACATTAGAGCATAACCCCTGTTGAAAACATTTAAGGTTGCTTTGAAAACTTATTTCTTTACTAAATTCATCTCATAAAGTGTCTTTGTGGCACAGAGCAGTAGCACCTGATGAGTATGCAGTAGGGCTTGCCAATTGTCTTCTGGTGTGAATGATTCCTGTCCTTTTTTAGGTTTTTATTTTGTATTTGTACATGCTTTGATTTGTATGTTAAAAAAATTATCAAGCTGTAATAAACGTAAACATACAGCAGGTAGATTAATCTCCAAAAAATAGTGTTGCTTACCTGTAAGAGATGTTCTCCATGGGCAGTGAGATCTTTCAGCCTCAAAAGTGGCGACGTCCTACGTTGATGGAGTCAGTTGGGTAGGGTTCCAAGCACAGAAATCTCTGGAAGAGATCTCTGTGCATGTACCAGAATTCTCACCTACTCTGTACTCCATTTTGTCAGCGCATACTAGAGCGCGCTTCAACTCGGGGATGAGTGGGAGAGTTTGTATGACTGAAAGATCCCACTGTCTGTGGAGAATGTCCGTTAAAGGTAAGCAACTGTATTTTCCCTACGGACAGTGTGGATATTTGAGCCACACAAATAGTGACTCTCCAGCTGAGTATTGCTATAGTGAGAAACCAAAGAAGCGATAGGACTAATCTTGAAATTCACACCGGTGATGTCAGAGGAGAGAGTTGAAGCATCAAGTTACAGTGAACTCAATAAAGCATGCCCAAATGAGGAGTCTGATAAATCCAATTGGTCCAGACGGTAGTGTTTTGCAAAGAAGTGCAGAGTGGACCAGGTAGCTGCCCTACAAATGTCTTGGAGTGAAGCTCTTTATAGATGGGCTTTGGTTGTTGCCATTGCTCATAAACAGTGTGCAATGATTCTAGGAGTGACAGAGGAGGAGGAAGCATTGGCTGCTGCATAGCAAAAAGATACACAATCCACTATCCAGGGTGAAGAAGTCCTCTTTGTAACTGGTGTGTAATTCTTCCAAGGATCAAAGGATAAGCATAATTGGGATGGCCTATCTGGTGTTGTAGACTTTTGTAAATGACTGTAGAGCCCTTTTACAGTCTAAAATATGTAATTGGCATTCATGTTCATTGCAATAAGGAGGTGGATGAAACACCAATAAAACCAATGGCTTGTTAACGTAAGGATGAGGTCTGAGAACTGCTTTGTTGTAGAGGAGTTGTGTATATGTGGAGTAGTGTACTAAATCCTGGATTATTTCCTGTCCTGACTGACGTGGAGGGGCATTTTCGATATGACGACTAAGTCCGACTTTGGATGTTTTGCTCAAAATGTCCAGAATCTGAATTACAAATGTAGCAATTTTTGAAACAGAAAAAGTCTCCCCCCGCCCCCCCAAAAAATGGCCACTTGCTAGATGTGTTTGTGCTGTGTGCATTTATCTTTTTGGTCTATTTTTGAAACAAAAACGTCCAAGTGAAAAATGCACAAAATCAAGCCATTGGGATGTAGGAGGAGCCTGCATTCTTAGTAGACTGGCCACACAGACATCCCAGCAGAGCAGTGGGGCACCCAAGGGGGCACTGCAGTGAACTTCACCTAATAGCTCCTAGGTACACATCTCATGTTGCTCCCTTATATTTTATAGTGAGCCCCAAAAACCTACGGTCCTCAACTGTCCACCACTATAAAGCTCTTATGGCTGCAGGTGTCACCTATATGTAGGTATAGTAGGGCTCACACTTTCCACCACAAGTGTACCAGTTAGAGTGGATTATGGGCCTGGGTCCCCTTCTCTACAGTGCACTGCACTGACCACTAGGCTACTCCAGGGACCTGCTTGCTGCTCTAATAGAACTGGCTATAACATCTGAAACTGTCATTATTTATTACATTTGTATCCCACATTTTCCCACCTCTTTGCAGACTCAATGTGGCTTACAATACATCATGAATAGTGGAGATATATATAAGAGATAAACATTTAGTATTATATTAACATGATAATGATGGAGCATGAAGTATATAACAAGCAAATAGAAAGACAATACTTGGTATGTGTGAAGGAGTTCATTTTTGTTGGTCTTTGTTGTATATCTTGTTAAAGAGATGAGTCTTCAATAGTTTGCAGAAGTTGGTTAGTTCATGGATCGATTTCAGGTTGCGCGGCAGTGCATTTCAGAATTGTGTGCTCAAGTAGGAGAAGGTCATGAGGGGGTCAGTGACAACTGGGGGAGCAAGGAAGGGTCATGTCTTAATCCCTCCAGTGGTAATTGGGTCATCTAAAGCACATTTTTGTGACTTAAAACATCTAAGTCCTGGACCTTTTTTTCCCCCTTTCTTTTGCTTTAGGGTTTTTAAACTATATTAATATTCTGTAAATCCTTGAATAAAGTAGCAGGCACCTCTGGGGATTTCCAATTCAACAATTCTTACATGCAATTAGAAATGCTTCCTCAAAAATATTATAGTCATTTTGGCCCTAGTCCTAAGTGCACACCCCACTTTAAAAATAAGATTGTGCTACAGCATTATTGGAAGTCCAGCCATTAGGCAAGATTAAGGGGCAGCCTAGGGCAGCAGCTTCTTGTGGGCACAACAAAAAGCACCTGGAGTCGAAGCAAAACAACAGGTCCTGAGAGCCACACAAACTCAAAGGAACTATCAGCACATACTTTGACCTGCATTTGTATATGTTTGATGATCATGATTACATTTATCTTGTTGGGCAGACTGGATGGACCGTAGAGGTCTTTATCTGCCATCATCTACTATGTTACTATCAAAATATTAGGGGGTCTGAGAGTTACTTGAGGGGGGTTGGGTGTCTACCATCCTTGCACAGAGTTGTATGAGCGTTTGGAATTTGGACTCTTACTTTCATAACCCTCTATGTTACCCACTTGTCAGCACGACCACCCCAAGACCAATTTGTGTAGTGTAATGCAGGTTTGTCATTAGATAATGTGGGGAAAGAGTCTGCATCAGCTCCCCTGTCTCATTTCTTTCATATGTTCTTTGGTCTCCAGGTGCTGGCTAATGGTCGGGTTTTGAACTGCTTGACCTCACTTCGAAAGGATAACACAGGATATGATCTGAAGCAGCTCTTCATTGGTTCAGAAGGAACTTTAGGGGTCATCACTGCTGTTTCTATACTTTGTCCACGGAAACCAAAGGCTGCCAATGTAGCCTTTCTGGGTAAGATGCAGTTCACCTTGCTTTACTTTGCTCTTGTTGCTCTGGTTCTCCCAATCTGAGAGTTTATTCATATTTAGGGAGAAGAGACTCGTAGGTGATGCAGGCATACTGTGCTAATAGGAAGGTATGGAGGGGGGGGGGGGTACAGGCACCCTGTGCTTTGAAAGGGGTTGGGAAAGCAAAATGTTCAAGGTATCCTGTGCTTTGAAGTGTTCTGAGGCACATATAGAATGGTACCAGAAAACCAAAAAGCGGGAGACGGAAGAAGGCTAAGCAAACGTTGGAACTTAAAAATGTTGGTTCAGTAGGTGGCAACAAAATCAGCTACATATGGTCTTTAAAAAGACCGTGAACAAAAATAAATATGCTTCAAAACAATCCATTATGACCATATATCTCAGAAGAAATCATTTATTTATTTGTTACATTTGTATTCCACATTTTCCCACCTATTTGCAGGCTCAATGTGGCTTACATAGTACCGTAAAGGCATTCGCCAAGTTCGGTAGGGGACAAGTACAAAAGATGTTATGGTGGAATAGAGAAGATACGATTCAGGCACGTGGGGTTAAACATCATGAAAACTGCTTATGTGTTTTTGGTTTTCCGATTGCTTTCTCCATGGGATTCCTGTGGTTCCTGTTCCTCTACATATAGAATGGTATCAGCACCTTTGTGCCTTGTAGAGTGTTGGAACTGTTGAGGTGGTATATTTCCCTGTGCTCTGGAGACAGGTAAAGGACGTATGAAATGGCACAGGTACCTCATATTCTGGAGGGTACTGAGCATTTATGGGAAGCACAATTTTCAAATTCATTTACACAGGCAAAACAAAATTACCTGCGTAAATGAGCTGCCTGAAAATTGCATTCTCTCGATGTGGCTGAAAGCGAGTGAGGGGCAAACCTGGTAGCACTACAAATTGCCATATGGCAGATACCCAGCTCAGTTCCAAATCAGGTCTTCTCTCAGGTGAACCTGGGTTTAGGATTCTGCGTATGCAGCATTTACAGCCATTAGGGGAAGGAGGGGAATAGGGGGGGAAGGAAGGAAGAGTAGGGAGTCATCGTCATAGCTGAAGGTTACACCTAGTGGCTGGATCAGTGCTTATGATTACACAGTTCTGGAAAGAACCCTGGTGGATGGTCCTCAGTCTAGTGCCATCATTCCAATGATCAAGCTAGGTATATTGGAGGATAAGAGATTAAAACAGGGTAAAAATACATCAAGTAGTTGTAAATAGAGGTTCATTGCACCAGGATCCCAGCACTGGGTCCTATGTAATTGGAAGCTCAGAGGAACAGGAGAAACTGCCAGGTTAAAAAAAAACAAAACAGAAGTATGTGTTTTGTTCCACAGTGCAATACATTTAGTTGCATTTAGAGGAGGTATCCCTGGGGGGGTGTCTAGGTTTTGGGGGTAGGTACTAATTTCAGATTTCTTCATGTTATTTTCAGTAGAAAAAATACTTGCAAAAACAGCACGTGCAGATGTCTGGGGGTAGTTGCAGTTTTCAAAGCAAAAACTACATGCATGCTTTTGCTTTTGAAAATTAGTGCATAGTCTGTGAGTACAAAGTATCTAGCTTTGTCTCAGCATCCTAATGGGAACAGGCATCTCGTGCCTCCGAGGATGCTGTGGGAGTACTGAATGATGAAGGCTTGATTTTATTTATTTTTTTTAACTAGTTTCTGATGTTGTCTCTGCAATTCCTTGTAAGGTTGTGGGAGTTTTGCTCACGTCCTAGAAACATTCAAAGTTTGCAAGGGCATGCTGGGAGAGATCCTGTCTGCATATGAATTCCTGGATGATGAATGCATGAAGCTGGTGCAGAAACACCTGAAACTAAACAACCCTCTTACAGGTGAAGGTGATAATGGTGATGTTGGTATTATAAATACACTGACTAGAGCAGTGGTTCTCAAACCTGTCCTGAGGGACCACCAGCCAGTTGGGTTTTTCAGGATATCCCTAATGAATAGGCATGAAACAGATTTGCCTATAATGGAGAGATAGTAAGCAGGCAAATCTCTCTCATGCATATTCATTAGGAAGTGCTGCAGGGATCTGTACTGGGACCGGTGTTATTTAACATATTTATAAATGATATGGAAATCGGTATGACGAGCGAGGCGATTAAATTTGCAGATGACACAAAACTATGCAAGGTTGTTAAAACGCGTGTGGACTGTGAAATATTGCAGGAAGACCTTAGGAAATTGGAAGACTGAGCATCCAAATGGCAGATGAAGTTATGTAGACAAATGCAAGGTGATGCACGGTGGAAAGAGTAATCCGAATCATAGTTAACTGATGCCAGGGTTCACCTTGGGGGTCAGCACTCAAGAAAACGATCTAACATAGTAGATGACGGCAGAAAAAAGACCTGCACGGTCCATCCAGTCTGCCCAACAAGACAACTCATGTGTGCTACTTTTTGTGTATACCCTACTTTGATTTGTACCTGTCCTCTTCAGGGCACAGACCGTATAAGAAAAAGATCTAGGTGTCATTGTAGATAATACCCTGGCCAAAAAAGCAAACGGGATGCTAGGAATTATTAGGAAAGGGATGGTGAATAAGACCGAAAATACTATAATGCCTCTGTGTCGTTCCGTGGTGCGACCGCACCTTGAGTACTGCATTCAGTTCTGGTCGCCATATCTCAAAAAAGATATAGCGGAATTGGAAAAGATTCAAAGAAGAACGAACAAAATGATAAAGTAGATGGAGCTCCCCTCATATGAGGAAAGGCTAAAGAGGTTAGGGCTCTTCAGCTTGGAAAAGAAACGGATGAGGGGAGATATGATTGAGGTCTATAAACTCCCGACTGGTGTGGAATGAGTAGAAGTAAATCGATTTTTTACTCATTCCAAAAGTACAAAAACTAGGGGACACGCAAGGACGGTCTACACCCAGATAGTGACTGAATAGATATGGATGGGCTTGAGTGTCAATTTTAAGGGGCTTCAACATTAGCTTCAGAACTTTTAGTACAAGAACAGTGCTGGGCAGACTTCTACGGTCTGTGCCCTGAGAATGGCAAGGACAAATCAAACTTGGGTATACATATAAAGTATCACATACCGTGTAAAATGAGTTTATCTTGTTGGGCAGACTGGGTGGACCGTTCAGGTCTTTATCTGCTGTCATTTACTATGTTACATGGAAATACTTTTAAAACAAATAGGAGGAAATAATTTTTCATTTGACAAATAGTTAGCTCTGGAACTCTTTGCCAGAGGATGTGGTAACAGCGGTTAGCATATCTGGGTTTATAAAAGGTTTGGACAAATTCTTGGAGGAAAAGTCCATAGTCTGCTATTGAGACAGACATGGGGAAGCAACTGGTTGCTCTGGGATTTGTAGCATGGAATGTTGCCACAATTTGGGTTTCTGCCAGGTACTTGTGACCTGGCTTGGCCACTGTTGGAACAGGATACTGGGCTAGATGGACCATTGGTCTGACCCAGTATGGCTACTCATGTTCACATAAACTGGCTGGTGGTTTTCTAGGACAAGTTTGAGAATCACTGAACTAGAGTAACATTGGTCAAGATATAATGGGAAATACACTATGATTTTACAAAACAGAATGGATTGTGCATCTTGAAAGAACTCATAGAATGTTACCTCTTGCAGAATGGGGGTATCATGTAGTTGATGGATAGGATGCTTCCAGAAGGGGTGGAGCTTATGATGAGGCAAAGTATTAAAAAGATATGTCCTTCCTCTAAAGTCTCTTGTAATGCTTCTGTTTTCTCCATGCTCCTTTGATGTATTTGCACTAGGGACTGCAGCGACATCTTGAGAGTGTTTCAGCTCCCAGCAGGTGTTGGCATGTCTCAATTTCTACAGTTCTCATTCTTTCTAACTTGCGACAATGAAGCAAAAGAGCCTTACACATATTCATAAATCACCTGTTACAGTGATGTGAAACCATGTTGGGCAGGGCCGCTGGTTGCCATGAAATTTTAATTAAGACAAGATTTGTTGTCTGGTTCACAGTTTAGTGGAGAACACCACAGTAAGATGAAAGTATGATGTAAAGGCTTCTTTTGGTGTACTAATTCAGGGAGCAAAGGTCTTGCTTCAATTTCTTGACACTGAAAACTAGAAAGCTTCATGTATGTTACTTGATTGACACCTTATGCTAAGGGGAGACTTTGAGGGTAATTTCATAAAGGTTTTTCTGTATGTAAAGCCTGGTTTACACATGGAAAAAATATTTTATAAAAATTACATGGCTGTATACATTTCAATAGATATGCTTGCCAAAAAGATTGTATGTTCTATGGGGGAAAGTCTATATATGGTGCCTTAAAAATTGGTGTCGTAAAACCACGCAGTTAGCGTGATTTTATAAATTATACCTAAAGTTAGGCGTAGTTTGTAGAATACACTCACGCGCCATTCTTGCGACTAAAGTTTAGGCACACCCATTTAGGCCACCTAAAACCAAGCCTAAATGGATCGGGTGTATCCATAATAGTGCGCATAGCTTTTTGAAATACCCACCCATTCCACATCCATGGCCATTCCCCCTTTTTGACTGTGTACACTGCATTATAGAATATGCCTAGAAAGTTGTGTGTGTAAATTCTAATTAAAGCCAATTACTGCCACTAATTGGTTGTTAAGTACCAATTATTTGTACTGATTGGCTTGTTAATCAATTTTTTTTTTGTTACATTTGTACCCCGCGCTTTCCCACTCATGGCAGGCTCAATGCGGCGGGCAATGGAGGGTTAAGTGACTTGCCCAGAGTCACAAGGAGCTGCCTGTGCCGGGAATCGAACTCAGTTCCTCAGGACCAAAGTCCACCACCCTAACCACTAGGCCACTCCTCCGCTCCCCTTAAGTTTTGCGTGCAGTTTGGTTGTGTGGCCAAATTAGTGCACACAACTTAAGGTGCCATATATAGAATTTGAGGATATCTATGCAGATCGCACATAGGTGTTCTTGGGTGCATATATTTGGCTGGAGCAGGGGTGGAGTTGCGATGTAAATGCATATTTTTTTATATGAAAGTTTCATATATTATACATAAAATAAAAAGGTGACAAATCAGAGTATTTCACAAATCAAAAATACAAAAAGCAACAGTTAAATATCAAGTCCGCATCTAGGAAGAGAAGTAGAGAGAAAACATAGGGAAAGGGAATGGGACTTGATATACCAACAACATTCAAAGTGGTTTAGATAGTATATACAGGTACTTATTTGTACCTGGGGCAATGGAGGGTTAAGTGACTTGCCCAGAGTCACAAGGAGCTGCAGTGGGACTCGAACCCAGTTCCCCAGGATCAAAGTCCACTGCACTAATCAATACACTACTCCTCAGATCAGTATTACATAATTCCTTTTCTTCATCCATTCTCCTCAGCAAAATATTACTAACTAGTAAAAAAGGCCTGTTTCTGACTCAAATGAAACGGGCGCTAGCAAGGTTTTCCTCGGAGTGTGTATGTTTGGGAGAGTGTATGTGAGAGTGACTGTTTGAGAGTCAGAGTGAAAGTGTGAGTGTGTGAGAGAGAGAGTGAGTCTGGGTGTGAGTGTGTTTGTGAGAGAGTGTGTGTGTGAGAATGAGAGTGTGTGCAAGTGTGTATGTGAGACACAGTGTGAGAGAGAGTGTGTGTGTGTGGGCGAGAGAGAGAGTGTGTGTGAGACACAGATTCTCTGTGAGAGTGAGTGTATGAGACCAAGCGAGTGTGTGAGTGACTGTGTGGCACATAGAGAGTGAATGTGATACAGTGTGAGACAGAGTGTGTGAGAGTGAGAGTCAGAAAGACATTGTATATGAGAGAGAGAGTGTGAGCCGTGCCCTCCCAATCCATGGCCATCTGTCCCCTGCCCCCTCCATTCATCCTTTTCCAGCAATTCCCCTCTCTCCCTGAGCCTGCCCTCCCAATCCATGGCCATCCATGTTTCTCTGTCACCTGCCCCCTCCATTCATCCCTATCCAGCATTTCCCCTCTCTGCCTGAGGCCTGTCCTGCAATCCATATCCATCCATGCTCATCTGTCCCCTCCATTCATGCCTATCCAGCAATTCCCCTCTCCCTGAGTCCTGCCCTTCCAATCCATGCCCATCCATGCTCCTCTGTCACCTGGCCCCTCCATTTTTCCCTATCCAGCATTTCCCCTCTCTGCCTGAGGCCTGCCCTGCAATCCATATCCATCCATGCCCATCTGTCCCCTCCATTCATCCCTATCCAGCAATTCCCCTCTCCCTGAGTCCTGCCCTTCCAATCCATGCCCATCCATGCTCCTCTGTCACCTGGCCCCTCCATTTTTCCCTATCCAGCATTTCCCCTCTCTGCCTGAGGCCTGCCCTGCAATCCATATCATCCATGCCCATCTGTCCCCTCCATTCATCCCTATCCATCAATTCCCCTCTCCCTGAGTCCTGCCCTTCCAATCCATGTTCCTCTGTCACCTGGCCCCTCCATTCATCCCTATCCAGCAATTCCCCTCTCTGCCTGAGGCCTGCCCTCCCAATCCATGCCCATCCATGCTCCTGTGTCCCCTGCCCCCTCCATTCTTCCTTTTCCTGCAATTCCCCTCTCTTCCTTCCATGACCCCCCCTCGCATCCATGCTCCTCTCTCTCCCCCATGTCCCAGCCTGGCCCGCCCTCTTCTTCCCCCCCCCCCCCCTTCGCATCCATGCTGTTGTTTTTCCCCTGCCCTCCTGCTCCCAGTGTTCAACTTTGCTGCCCACCCTCTTCTATCCCCCCAACATCCCTTTTCTTTTTTTTTTTTAAATTTACCTCCATGGTGGCGGTTCCGGCAGCGCAGCGTGAGGGAAGGAGGCGGCGTTCCCGACGTCTAGCCTTCCCTTCGTTGTGTTCCGCCTTCTTCTGATGTCATCATTGACGTCAGAAGAAGGCGGAACACAGCGAAGGGAAGGGTACAGACGTCGGGAGCGCCGCCTCCTTCCGTGACGCTGCGCTGCCGGAACCGCCACCACGAAGGTAAATCTAATATACTAAAACGCACCGTGCGTGGGTGCGATCAGTTTGTTTGTTTTTTTTTGTGCCCTCGCGATCCGTTTATTTTTCCCCGCCCTCGACGTCATGATGTTTGACGCGAGGGCGGGGCAGCGAGTCTTGGTCAGTGGCTTCACCACCACGAACTTACGAACCGTTCTGGGAGTCTGAGTGACTTCAGAACGTTGTCCTCAGAACGTTGAGAGTGCGTTTTATTATATTAGATAATAGGAATTATAAGCCTTCAATCAAATCCCCCCCCCCCCTAAAAAGCCAAACATTCTTCCCTTGAAGAGAGGACTCCCAATTGAGCAGGTTGTAAAAAAAAAAAAAACACCTTTATGCTTGAATAAGTAACTGAGCACTTACAAAGACATTTAAGGAAAAAGGTCTTGCCTGTAGCTAAAACTTGAGAAGCTCAGCCACAGAAAAGACCTTCTTCTAAGTTGAGTAGCCCAGCTAACATCTGAAAAGCCTATGATCACAAAATACTCATCCTTCTGGACAAATCTTTTTATAACAGCAGTTGTATCAGACTCTTTAGGAGACCACAAGTGTAGCCCTATTAAGAATGCTGTCAGTAGATGACTCAAGAAAATCAGAACTACTACTACTATTACTTATCATTTCTAAAGCGCTACTAGACGTACGCAGCGCTGTACACTTCAACATGAAGAGACAGTCCCTGCTCAACAGAGCTTACAATCTAATTAGGACAGACAAACAGGATAAACAAGAGATAAGGGAATATTAAAGTGAGGATGATAAAATAAGGGTTCTGAACAAGTGAATAAGGGTTAGGAATTAACAGCAGCATCAAAAAGGTGGGCTTTTAGCTTAGATTTGAAGACGACCACAGATGGAGCTTGATGTACCGGCTCAGGAAGTCTATTCCAGGCATAAGGTGCAGCAAGATAAAAGGAACGGAGTCTGGAGTTAGCGGTGGAGGAGAAGGGTGCAGATAAGAGAGAGATATAAGGCAAAACACCCACAGTCAAATACACTTTATATAAATCAACTATTTCAGTAGGTTTTTATATGACCTCAGCAATGCAACTCAATAGTCTCTTCTTTACCAATGAGCATTATGCATTATAGTCATCACTGGTCAATTATTTTAATATCTTCCTAAGAAGTCTGTTTCAAAACTTTTCATAAAAATGCGTAACGGTCGTTGGTAAAGAAGAAACCATTGAGTTGCATTTCTGAAGTCATATAAAAAACGTATTGATATAATTGATTTATAAATGTCTTTGAAAGTGTACTTGACTAGCACCCACCAACTTATTATTGCTTGGAGCGGTTTCAAGAAAATCAGAGACATCTAGATAGAGCCTCAATCTCTGTCAGCATATCCTTGCCACCTTCAACCCCTCTTTGAATAGAAGTCCTAAAAATATAATAAGTAGTAGAAAATTGGACATATTCAAAATTTCATGAGAAAACTTCTTTAACAGTTCTTTTTTTTTTTTTTTTTTTTATGCTTTTAGAATTATTTACAAGCCATATACAAACTTGTACAGGTAATTCTGAACCACATTTTTATACAATAGAATAACTTCAAAATAATTATATTATCCTTGTTAGACCACAATAACTAAGATCACGTGAAAAAGAAAATTTAACAGGAGAAGTCTTTAAAAGGAAAAACAAAACAAAGCACTATATAGCTTAGCACACATCAATCCATTCTAAATATTATCTCAGCATTGGTACTAACCAGCAGTCAATTTCTTAATTTTAACAAATTCACTAAGATGTTCAGGTTGGAAAAATACATATTTTATCCCTAGGTACTTAACCACACATTTACAGGGATAATTAAGGTAAAAGAATGCCCCCAAGGCTAAAGTTTCAGCCCTAAGAGAAAGAAAAGCTTTCCTTTTCTCTTGTGTAGATTTAGTTACGTCTGGGAACATCCATACCTTCTTGCCTAGGAAAAGTACATTTGCGTTTCTGAAATATAATCGTTTAAGCGCTTCCAAGTCCTGCTCAAACACAAAGGATACTAATAAAGTCCATCTTTCCGAATCTGTAGTCATAGAGGTCTCTAGAAGATCAGTCAAATTAAGAATATCTTTGTTTTGAGTTGGTAATGTAGTTATCTCAGAACCAGATTGTAAATTGTCTGATTTCTTTGGCTGTATATAGTAAATCTTGGCTATTGGAGGAAACATTTCTGGAGTATAATGCAAAATTTCAGATAAATATTTCTTGAATGCGTCAAGTGGACTAACCCCCGCGGACTTTGGGAAATTCAAGAAACGCAATGTTAATCTACGGTGAAAAATTTCAATCTGTTCTATTTTTCGGTGGGTAAATAACCTATCTTTAACTGTTGTTAACTTGAATTCTTGCAAAGTTTTCATTTCTTGTTTTAACTCCGTTACTTGCTGTTGAAAATCTTGTTTTATATTTTCCACGCTACTAGTTAGTACATCCATTTTACTTACAAGAGTGGAGACTTCTTTTGTAGAATTGGCTACTGATAGGTCCAAACGCTGGAGAGTTTCCCAAATACTCTCCAGCGTCACCTCCCCAGATTTGATGCCCTGAACTCTCGGTTCAAGAGGAGAAACAACTCTCTTCTCTCCGACGGTCTTCGCTGCTTCCACGCCTCGATTCAAGGACCCTTGCGCTACCAGTTACGGTCCCAGGGAACCCCTTTGAAAGCAGCGTCCTTCGGGCTGGGGTGGTGGCTCGAGTTCCGTGGGAGATAGAGTAACATCAAGACCCAGGCTCTCTTGGTCTCCTCCCAGAGAAGCAGCGGGAGTGCCCCCGGATATCGGAGTAGATGAGATTGTGGCGTATCTCTCCATTGTTTGTTGCCCAACGGGGGGTCTGGGCATCGAGGCAACACTCCTGACCAACCCTTTCCGTTTAGTGTGAGGCATTTCAGCGAGGTAAGAGGTTTCTTTTTGGCAAACAAAGTTCGGGAGTTTACAAGCCATGATCTAACGTGCCCCCCATCTTGTCACGTGATCTCTCTTTAACAGTTCTAAAGAAGAAAGGAGTCTAGTCTTAGAAAATTCAGGAACCAAAGTTTCTTAGATTTCATTAAATTCTCCGAAGACTCCACCTGTCGATGTAAAATCAAACTGTCCTTAATATTAGATGTCAATGTTGCCTGCTGCAGCTTCACTCCAGACTCCACTCTCTGCTCAATGAGTCTGCAAAATAGGCCAATTTATCTTCATTCTCCTTCAGTTCAGGAGCAGACAGAATTCATCAATCCGGTACATGAAACCACCTTTCAAATATTAGACAAAATATTTGGTCTAATGATGATTTATTAATAGAGAAGGGGGACCCCTCATCTCCTGAGGATGAACCTCTGTGGCAACCCCCTCTGTGAAGCATCATTAAGGGATCCAGAAGATATACTAATATCTTGAACTCCTTATAACAGGAGCTACAGATCAAGAAGAGCAGGGTGGTGGAGTCCTAATAGGGGAACTCAGTGATGCTCCAGAAGTTTGGACAGAGTCATTCAATCCTGATGGAACAATAGGAGAGGACACACATGAAGGATGCTGTATATATTTATCCGTAGAGCTCATAGTCTTAAATTTAGTAGGGTCTTTAGGTTTAACCTTCCTGTTCCCCAACTCGACTCACCAAATGTCACCGAGGGGTACTAGAGGGGCCAGTTTTTCCCCTTTGTTTGTATGATAATGGCCAAATGCTCTGGCTGCATGTAACAAAAATGTTGTTAAGTTGCCCACTGAGCAGCAAGTGATTTCAGACACTGCCACACCCAGTATCCAGATCTGGAACAGCATCTTCCCTCGGGTCAATAGCAAATATGGCTCCAGCACACAAGATGGATCAGACATGTGTCTAGTAGTCTCCTCTCCACAGCTCTCTCCCATACATGCATGTTTTATATATGGGTGCACACCTAGAGGACACACATATGCATGCACAAACACACATTCTATTAGCCAAACCAGTGTTCACATCTTAAAACAGTGGTTTGCTGAATAGAAGTATCAGCTATATCCAACTTCTCTGTTGGCTTCTCTTTAGCTTAAAAATCCCCTTCAGAAATGGAGAAACCCAGAAATTTTTATGATGTCAGTTTCTGGGGGGGGGGGGGGGGGGGGGACTTATTGAGAAATCAGCTGCTGCTTTTAATAGATTAGGCATGAAAATTCTTACATACTGGTAGTAGAGAGGAAGGTTTCCAGGGCTTTTTCCTGTGGGCCTGGGTGGAAAGCAAGTGTTTGTGACCCTTGCTGCTGAAAACCTCTCCAACCCAGTTGCTCATTTTTTAAAGTTTAGAACAATGTTGCTCAGATACTGATCTACCAGAACACAGAAGGCTTAACACAAGCATTACCCATGGATTAATAGTGAGAAGAATGATTCAAAGCACAGCCCAGTAGGGAGTCAAGCAGAGATTGTTCCACAGTCACATTCTTATTACCAAATCTTCCTTTTGTTGAAGTCTGTGCCAGTACACGAATCGGTGCTGTCTTTACAGAGCAGAGCAACTACTACTACTACTTATCATTTCTATAGCGTTACTAGACGTACGCAGCGCTGTACACTTGAAAATGAAGAGACAGTCCCTGCTCGACAAGAGCTTACAATCTAATTACGTAGGGGTCCTTTTACTAAGGTGCGCTGAAAATGGGCTGTGGTAGTGTAAGCGCGCGTTGTGGACGTGTGCATATCCATTTTTCAGCACACCTGCAAAAAAAAGGCCTGTTTAAAATTTTTGCCGAAAATGGACATGCGGCAAAAAAAAATTGGCACGCGTCCATTTTGGGTCTGAGACCTTACCGCCAGCCATTGACTTAGCGGTAAGGTCTCTTGTGTTAACTGTGCAGTAATCGCCTATGCGCATCAAATCGGAGTTACCGCGTGATTTTCGCCACGCGCCAGAAAATAAAATATATTTTCTGGTGGACGTAGTAGATGTGCATCGAAAAAGAAATTACCGCACTGGCCACGCTGTAGTTGGGCGGTAGCTCCAAATTGATGCACATTAGGTACACGTAGGCACCTATGCGGCTTAGTAAAAAGACCCTGTAGTATCTGTTCCTTTATTTACATTTAGTGGGCTGATATTCAAAAGAGTTTAACCGGACAGGAGAGGCTCCAACCAGGTTAGGCCCTGCTGAGTGAGCCGTTAGCAGATAGTCAGTGGCATTCGTGCTGCTGAATATCCACGCTGACTGGCCATCCCCTAACTGGATAAATTAGAAGTGAGCTGGGGCAGAGTTAAGTCAGTGTGAACTTTTCCAGTTAGCGGCAGTTTTCACTCCACTAACTGGCTAAGTAACTGCGTAAAAGCTGTCCTGAGGTTATGCACCAATTTAGCAAATAATGAGGACTTATGGTTCACAGTAAGAATAAGTATAGAAATGGAAAGAGATGAACACCTGTTTCGCTGTCGCTTTATCCAGGGATTGGAGCCTCAAAACCTGCAAAACAGTATGGCAAATGTCACTCCTAAAAACAGTGAACACCTAATATAAATAAAAAAAATCAAGAAGACCGGGCTCACAGTAACATGAAGCCAGTAAAATCAGCCAGATCTTCGTGATTTATTTATTTATATTAGGTGTTCACTGTTTTTAGGAGTGACATTTACCATACTGTTTTGCAGGTTTTGAGGCTCCAATCCCTGGATAAAGCAACAGCGAAATGGGTATCCATCTCTTTCCATTTGTATACATATTCTTACATTGAACCATCGGTCCATTATTTTTTGAATTGTCATTTTGATGTGAATGGTCTGTATTGAGAGCCTTTTGACGGATTAAGTATTCTTGTGCACCAATTTAACCAGGCACCGGGTCTGAATATCAGCCGCGCAGGCCCCACCACTGACTATTCAGGTTTAGTTCATCCCAAGGAGATTTTAGGACAGGAGATGGTATGAAGTCAAAAAATTGAAGCCATCTCCCCCCACACAGTCATAATATCGTGTGATCCCAAACATTTGCAGGCAGTACTGAAAACAGGATACTGGGCTAGATGGACCATTGGTCTGACCCAGTATGGCTGCTCTTTTTTTTTTTTTTTTTTATTATACTTTTAGAATTATTAACAAGCCATATACAAACTTGTACAGGTAATTCGGAACCATATTTTTATGCAATAAAGTAACTTCAAAATAATTATATTATCCTTGTTAGACCACAATAACAAAGATCACGTGAAAAAGGAAATTTAACAGGAGAAGTCTTTAAAAGGAAAAACAAAACAAAGCATTATACAGCTTAGCACACATCAATCCATTCTAAATATTATCTCAGCATTGGTACTAACCAGCAGTCAATTTCTTAATTTTAGCAGTATGGCTACTCTTATGTTCTTAATAGCAAACTTGTGAGGTTTGTGACTGCCTGTGTGTGTGTGTGGTTTTTTTTTTAATTAATTAGCTTTTTTATTTATTTGAAAGCTTCCCATTTTTAACCCAAGTTTTCTTTTTAACCTCTGAGGAGGTCCTGGGGCATGAGCTGCAGTCCCAGTGCCGGTGCGTGCGCTGCGGAGTAGCAGACCTATTTTTGGAGCAGTGGGAGGCTCGATTTTTGTAGGGGGCAGCTTTTAACAAAGGCCCCGGCTCTTCCTGAACCTTGGGGCTGAGTTGTCGAGACTCCCACGGCTCCAAAAACAAGTCTGCTGATCTGGAGTGCCCGCACCCGTGGTGGGACCACAACTCACACCCCAAGACCCCCCCCCACCCCCACCCCGAGGTAAAACAAAATTTTGGGTTACATATGGTAGAGTTTTAAAATAAATAAAAAAGCTGTCGAATTTTTTTTAAAAACCACACATAGGCAGTCATAACCTCACAAGTTTGCTGTTGTTTTCAATAGCGTCTTTGAATGTTTGGGTTCACACAATATGGCGGCAAGCGCCACCCACTGGCTTCAGCTCACAGAATGGGCCAGATAGGCTCATGGAAGGTGAAGAAGCAGACAGGGTGGAAGATAAACTTACAAGTCTTTATTGTAGAGAGCAGGTAAAAGGAAGCCCGACACAGCCGTGTTTCACCCAGCACGGCTGCTTCAGGGGCGATATAATACCTCAAGGACTTTCCCCAAGGCAGGAGAACTAGGATGTAGTATAATTACCTCCTAGGTAATACAGAGCATCAAACAAACTCCTTGAGGTATTATATTGCCCCCGAAACAGCACTGCTGGGTAAAACACGTCTTTTCTACAATAAAGACTTGTAAGTTCATCTTCCACTAGGTCTGCTTCCATTTTACTGGGATTAGCGGACCACTTGCCCATCTGTTTTTAGGACCAGATAGGCTCATTCCATCTCCTGTCATAAAACCTCCCTTGGTTCAGCCTATGGCTGAAGCGGCTTACCAGCTGTTTACCACCACAGGCTGAATATTGGGGCACATTGCAAATTAAAACCTTTTACGGTACCTGCACTGTCATATGCAAGTTGATTACTAGTACGATGAAACCTAATTGCTCTTGGATATAAAAAGTAGACACGATTCTTGCAATTAAAATTCCCCCACAGCAAATCATCTTGGCAAAGTATTTGGCTCTGAATATGTCTGTTGTTAAAAAAATTCAGCCCAGAGCAATTTCCCATGTATTGCTCACACCATTTTCCATTCTAGGGAGTCCCTTTTATGTGTTGATTGAAACTTCAGGCTCCAATGCTGGCCATGATGAGGAAAAATTGAACAACTTCCTGGAGCAGGTTATAAGCTCAGGTTTGGTGATTGCTGGGACCCTGGCTACAGATGAAACAAAGATAAAGGTTACTCTCTTCTCTGTGATGTGTTTCTTTCTTGGCACCCTGTCTTGTCCTGTTCCTCACTTTAGTTTTCTTTCTCTGTGTTCCTGTTTTCTCCCTGATCTCATATGCTGGAATCATTTCACATTGGACCTGAAGATAGTGTTATATGAAATTTTGGATTTAGACCAGGGGTTCTTAACGTTTGGCTTCCGAACCCCTTTAACTGATCACTCTCTTCCTAAACCACATGTCCACTAGCAGTGTTGAGCAGTAATATATTGCATTTAATAGTAATGAATAACTGTAATGATTACTTCCGTGCAGGTGTAATGAATTAACTGTAATGTATTACATTTTTCAGTAATGAGTAATATAATGTCTAGTTACTTTATATAGTTACTTTTTAGTGACACCCATCCGATATTCTTTGCATCACTAGGCCCATTATTGGGCTGCTTCCGGTTTCCGGCAAACTTCCTTTTGAATGAAATTGTTGAAGCGTTCAGCACGAGGTGATAGACATGTCTGGGTCGTCAACATTAAAGCGCTCTGTTAATGTCAAATTTTTTGATTTAGTAAACAAAAAAGATAACAATACTTATGTTACGTGCAAGTTGTGTTTGGTAAGCCACAAACCTGAGTGGCTGAGTGATGAAACCTGAGTGATGAAATGGCGTCAATGCCAGCAAAGAAATAAAATCTTGTTCGATCAACTATTGATTTTAACCATGACATCAAAGTGTTGCAGACTCAAGTGGATGACCTGGTCATGAACTTGGTACAGTCCTTAAAACATATGCTTCACCTCTGGTTCGTGCACTTCAAAGTGGGCTCAATAATTGTTTTGGTCATTATCTTGACTGCAAAGATTTGATTCTGGTTGCAGTTTCGTCTTCGTTGAGTTGAAGGCGATGAAATGAAGATGAAATACCAAGAACTTCTTTTCAAAGTAATGAAGACAGTGAAGCTGTAATCAGAACAAACTGCACCAACTTCATCCAGCAGTGATTGCGGTGATGAAGATGATTTTTTTTGTTGTTACATTTGTACCCCACGCTTTCCCACTCATGGCAGGCTCAATGCGGCTTACATATTGTATACAGGTACTTATTTGTACCTGGGGCAATGGAGGGTTAAGTGCCTTGCCCAGAGTCACAAGGAGCTGCCTGTGCCTGAAGTGGGAATTGAACTCAGTTCCTCCTTTCCCCAGGACCAAAGTCCACCATCCTAACCACTAGGCCACTCCTCCACTGTTTTCACAATGTTGATGGCAAAGACAAGTGATGTTGCTGCTGAATTGGACCTATTTCTAAATGACAATTCTCATTAAGTAATCAGTATATCACAGTTTCTTCGTATCAAGGCACTGCTCTTGAAATATAACAAGGGTTTGCCTTCAGGTGCTCCTGTTGAAAGGCTTTTCAATATGAGCAGCAAAATTATGACTCCAAGAAGATACAGAATGACAAACAAATATTTTGAAATGCAATTTCTCCTTCAATGTAATAGGAACTGTTTTAGTTAACGTTTTAGCAGGTATTGTACTTCAAAAACAGTGCCTTGATACAAGGAAACTGTGGACCTATTTCTAAATGGCACTTCAAAAACTGAAACTCTATGATCAACCATTCTGATTGAACAAGTTTTTGTTTCTTTGCCTGCATTGATTCCAGAAGAAGTGCTCTGCCTGGTGCTGCAACACCGAGGACTGCTGAGTACAGATAATGTTTGATTGATTTCTGCATTGCTCATATGCCAGCTATTTTCATGGGTTTCTTTTTTCCTTATTTGATTTAAATATCTCTCTAATTGTATTGGATCCCTATATTTGAGGATGTAAGCATTTTCTAATTAGATGTTTTCTTTGATAATAGATGGATTTCCAATTGATAGAATTTTATGTAACATTGAAACAACTGTTTATATCCAAGAATTAAAAAGTAATTAAGGGGTCTTTTTACTAAGGCTAATTAATTTATCTCACGCTAAAGGCTAAGACGCCCATAGGAATATAATGGGTGTTTTATTATTTAGCGCGCATTAAATCTGTTAGTGCAGCTTAGTAAAAAGGACCGCTAAAAGTAACATATTACTTTCACAGTAACTTAACATATTGCTTTCATTAAACATAGTAGATGACGGCAGAAAAAGACCTGCATGGTCCATCCAGTCTGCCCAACAAGATAAATTCATATGTGCTACTTTTTATTTGTACCTGCCCTCTTCAGGGCACATACTGTATAAGTCTGGCCAGCACTATCCCTGCCTCCCAACCACCAGCCCCGCCTCCCACCACCAGCTCTGGCACAGACCGTATAAGTCTGCCCAGCACTATCCCCGCCTCCCAACCACCAGCCCCGCCTCCCACCACCAGCTCTGGCACAGACCGTATAAGTCTGCCCAGCACTATCCCGGCCTCCCAACCACCAGCCCCGCCTCCCACCACCAGCTCTGGCACAGACCGTATAAGTCTGCCCAGCACTATCCCCGCCTCCCAACCACCAGCCCCGCCTCCCACCACCAGCTCTGGCACAGACCGTATAAGTCTGCCCAGCACTATCCCCGCCTCCCAACCACCAGCCCCGCCTCCCACCACCAGCTCTGGCACAGACCGTATAAGTCTGCCCAGCACTATCCCGGCCTCCCAACCACCAGCCCCGCCTCCCACCACCAGCTCTGGCACAGACCGTATAAGTCTGCCCAGCACTATCCCCGCCTCCCAACCACCAGCCCCGCCTCCCACCACCAGCTCTGGCACAGACCGTATAAGTCTGCCCAGCACTATCCCCGCCTCCCAACCACCAGCCCCGCCTCCCACCACCAGCTCTGGCACAGACCGTATAAGTCTGCCCAGCACTATCCCCGCCTCCCAACTACTAGTAACTGTAATATATTACTTTTTCCTTGCACTAACTAGTAACTTTAATATATTATTTTTACAAAGTAACTTACCAAATACTGTCCACTAGTGACTACTACCAGCTGCATGTGACTAACCGTTAGCTGCTAACAATGTTAACCGCTAATATGTTGCTAAAATTACATTAGTACAAAGTTATACTACCCATAGCTGTCTTAATAAACTGTCTTTACTCTGTCTAGAAAGTTTCAGCAAATTGCCTTAGATTTCTCCACACCCCATTTGACCTTACTGCCACTGGGTTGTGGCCTTCGAGGACCGTGGTTGCCCACCCCTATTCTATAAGATATGTGTGGGTAGTATTTTTCAATAGAATGAGATTCTCAAGTCAAGGGGTTGTCATTGGAAGCTAAGCTCAAAAGGAATGTGATAAAACACAGAAAATGCTGGACAGCTGGAGCCAAGAGAATGAGACCGAAAACCGACATCTGTGTTTCATGTGGAGATGGAGGAGAGTTTTGTCTGCAATTTTACATCACTTCTACTTTTCTAAATGAACAGGGGAGGGTAATTAAAAAATATATATTTATGCAATTTCAAAGTACAAGATATTAGAAAAATCATATCAGAATAACATCATATCCAACTTAACACAATAAATCCGAATCTAAGGAAATGGAAAAATTAGAATACAATGTTGTTAGTCCACAATTATGTAAAAAGAAGCTAAAGACAAACGGGAATAGTAGTAGCAGTACTATTTGTTTTGGCGTCTCTGGCGATGAAATAATCGCTAGTGCTTGCTGTTAGAGAAGCAAAGATCGGTTGGCTTTCTTTTTGATTCCAGCTGTTTACTTTGAAAAACACTGTTGACCCCCTGACGCAGGCATCATTGTTGCTGAAACACGGCCACGTCGAGTCTTCTATTCAAGTTATGTTATGCTGGTTGGAATAAAGCCTACTTGATTCTTGGACGTTAACATCTCCTCACTCCGTTTGTTCTTCTTGGTCTTGTTTCCTAGGCAATTATTTTAAAAGAAGGCCTGAAAATTGCTTCCAAAATTCATTATAAAATAAAAAACAAAAATAAAAGGCTGCATTAGAGCAAAAAGCTAATTTTGTCATTATTAGATAGGGCAGTATTTATAAGAGAGAATAGTTATGATTTGGTCTCTGCTCTTAACCTTCCTTTTGATTCCTTTCCTTCAAACCTGGGAAGAATAGGCTCTGTGGGCACTCAGAGAACGCATCACGGAGGCCCTGACCCACGATGGCTATGTATACAAGTATGACATTTCACTTCCCGTAGAGAAGCTTTATGACCTTGTATGTGATACCAGAGCACGGCTGGGGAAGAGCGCAAAGAATGTGGTTGGCTATGGACACCTAGGTATGTACTAGTTTCAGATTAACAATTTAGCAATGTGCTAAAGCCACTTTTCCTGTATGTGCCACTTCTAGGTCTTAGTCCTCAACTGCTCTTTTATTCTACATTGTTTCTCTATGAGGTTCAGTTAGACTGTCCGATTACATTTTGATACAGTACAATATGCCTCAATAAATCTCCAGCTTTCCCCTCCCTTCTGTGCTTCTTTCAGTGGCGTAGGAAGGGGGGGCGGTGGGGCGATCCGCCCCGGATGCACGCCGCCGGGGGGGTGTCGGCTCCGCTGGTTCCCTGCTCCCTCTGCCCCGGAAGAGGTTACTTCCTGTTCCGGGGCAGAGAGAGCAGGGAACCAGTGGAGCCGACGCAGCTCCCAGCGACGTGCAGTCGGGCCGGATTGGCCCTCCCGCCCGCTCCCCGCTTTCCTATGCTAGTAAGAATGTGCTCCGGGAGGGAGGTGCGCGCCGCGCTGCACCTGGGGGGGGGGGGTGCGCAGCGGCGACCCACCCCGGGTGTCAGCCGCCCTCGCTATGGCACTGGCTTCTTTGTTCCTTTCTTGAATTAAATTATCATTTTTGTGTCTTTCAGTGCCACTCCGAGGCCTGTAGTCTTCAAGTCTTGCCACAGATTTTCTATTGGATTGAGGTCTGGGCTTTGAGTCACTCAAGAACATTCACTTTCTTCTTGCTGAGGCACTGCATTGTTGCACATCACCCTGCTAACACCATCCCTACAGTAATGTTTGGTGGCAGCATTACATTTTAGGGGTGCTTTACAGCAGTGGGGACAGAGAGGCTTGCGAAGATCTAGGGAAAGATGGATGGTGCAAAATACGGGTAGATCCTGGAGGAAAATCTGCTGTAATGTATTACTAAGGTGAAGATTCAGCTTTTAGCAGGACAGTTATCCTAAGCACAAAGCAAAAGCAATGATGGAGTGCTTAGCAAGAATAAAGTGAATGTCCTTGAGTGGCCCAGTCAAAGCCTTGACTTGAATCCAGTAGAAAATCTGTGGCAAGACTTGAAGATTGCACAGTGAGATGCACAGATTTTGTCCATTCGTAGTAGAATGCCTCAAGTTGTTTCAAATTGGGTGATGATTGTCTGTGGACTACAGAGATTGTAGACATTAGAGGGCAACTGAAACCAGGGTTCTAGTTTTGACCAAAACTGAATCATCAGCTGAAATTTGGCATTTGGCGTAGACATAGAGTCCTCCTCCTGGTCTAGCCAGTCATCTCCCCTCCCCCCAACAACCCCTCTGCTCTCTCACCACCTGAAGGCCCTCCCTGGCCCTACCTTTAAATACCCTGGTGGTTTAGTAGTCTGTTCCAGGCAAGAACGATCCCCAATTGCTCTTGCCCCACAGATTCCTCAGCCAGAATGGCTGCTGGGACTTTTGTGGCAGCCATTTGGGCATTTCTCCTGCTTATATTGATTCCAGTCTCCAGTTGCTCCTGCTTGTTATGTTGGTTCCAATCTCAAAATGACTCCTGCGGCAGTCTCTGCAACAATCTTGGCTGAAGAACCGGCAGGGACAAGAGTGATTCTGGATCGCTTACCCAGAAGAGGCCACTAGACCACCAGGGTGTTTAAAGGTATGCCCTGGGAGGGCTTTCAGGTGGGTGGGTGGCCTGAGAGGGGGAGGCAGAGAGTGATCGCAGGTAGGGGGAGAGTTTCGGTTTCAGCCGAAAACGCACTGGCATTTTTGGCCAAAACCCGAATCTGGATTACGGGCTGGTTTCAGTACTGAAACCGAAAACGAAATTTGGTTGGCCTCAAGTAGACATTTTTCCTAAATGATTCATGGCTGCAAGGGGCACACCTTTTGACTCAGGACTTGGTAGAAGACCTTTGCAATTAAGACTTCCTGTTTTCTTATTTTTAATTACTTTTGAACATGCCCATAATTGTTATTTCACCACATTGACAGTGTCGAGTATGTTGTTTTGTTACATTTGTACCCTACACTTTCCCACTCATGGCAGGCTCAATGCGGCTTACATATTATATACAGGTACTTGTACCTGGGGCAATGGAGGGTTAAGTGACTTGCCCAGAGTCACAAGGAGCTGCCTGTGCCTGAAGTGGGAATCGAACTCAGTTCCTCAGGACCAAGGTCCACCACCCTCACCACTAGGCTACTCCTCCACTGGCAACATTCCATGTGGAAGCCTGCCCTTGCAGCTGCGCAGGCTTCTGTTTCTGTGAGTCTGACGTCCTGCACGTCACAGAAACAGAAGCCTGCACGGCTGCAAGGGCAGGCTTCTACATGGAATGTTGCTAGTGGAATAGCAACATTAACATTCCATGTAGAATCTCAAATAGTAGCAACATTCCATGTAGAATCTCCAATAGTATCTATTTTATTACATTTGTACCCCGCGCTTTCCCACTCATGGCAGGCTCAATGCAGCTTACATGGGGCAATGGAGGGTTAAGTGACTTGCCCAGAGTCACAAGGAGCTGCCTGTGCCTGAAGTGGGAATCGAACTCAGTTCCCCAGGACCAAAGTCCACCACCCTAACCACTAGCCTTCTGAAACAAACTCTTACTTATATGCATTTTGAATTCTACAACAGCAGAATGTGAAACATGTTTAAAGGTATGAAGACTTTTACAAGGCACTCTATCAGTGGCATAGTCACAGGGACATGCCCCCCCCCCCCCCCACCAATTTGTGTTCATGCCCCCCAAGGCCTACTGGTTTGGCTAGTAGGGGTCTCCGTGCCCTGCCAGCAGAAGCTTTCCTGAGACAATATTCGCCGCCGCGCTGACTGCCCTGCTTTCCCCTTCCTTGCGCGCATACTCTTGCTCAATTTCACTAAAACCAAGTATGCGCACTGTTGAGGGAAAGCAGGGCAGTCAGCGCGGTGTAGTGTATTGTCACAGGAAGGCTACTGCGGGCAGGGCTTGGAGACCCCTACCAGCCTAGGTATGTGAGGTTATAGAGTGGAGGGGAGGCGGGGCAAAATATGCCTCCTCCCCCCACTTTGGGCTCAACCCCCTCCCCTCCTAAATAAACAGAGGTCTGGCTACACCTCTGCACTCTATGTGGATCTGCAGGGATAAAATAATGACCCTCATAACTGTATGCGTTCTTTTCCTTGCAGGGGATGGAAACTTGCACCTGAACATTACAGCTGACTCATATCAGCAGACTCTTCTCAATGCTATCGAGCCCTTTGTGTATGAGTGGACAGCAAAGTATCAGGGCAGCATTAGTGCTGAGCACGGACTGGGCTTCAAAAAGAAGCAGCACATTTACTACAGCAAACCAGATGAAGCAGTCGAGCTCATGCAAAAAGTAAAGGCTATGCTAGACCCTAGAGGGATTCTGAACCCATATAAGACTCTGCCTACACAAGGTTCCCACTGACGGCAAAGATCATTTTCCATTCAGCTCTATTTTATTCTCATTTCTATGATCACTCACTGGCAGACTTCTTGAAGACTCAGCTTCACCAGTTGAGGTCATTATGATCTGAGGGTGTCAGGTATCTGTCCTGTATGCCAAGATTCATCTTGAAGAGACAAGGAAATGCTCTTTGGCTATATAGTAGGCCAAAAAGAATGGAATTGACTTCCAGCTGTGCTTAGATTAATGACTGATACTGCTTGAACGCGTTTCTATTTGTGAACTTCTTTGGAGATTTAGCGGCTCATTTTCAAAGCACATAGACTTATAAAGTTCTATAGGTCTATGTGTTTTGAAAATGAGCACCTTAGGCATATTAGTTTTTCGTAAGTCTCTGTCCCTTTGCAAAATGTGTAGCATACATTGTGGAGGAAGTATGGGCCGAAGATGGACTTGAAGAATTAGATATTTTTAGTGTTGGCTTGGGTTGGTGCAGAGCTATGACTAGCCATTGTGGTTATTTGAGATTTTATATTTTTGCTGTTATTTGCTTTGATAGTGTTATGCATTTTGTGTATGTGTTTGATTTTATGAATGTATAATTGTAATCTGTCTTGGATAAGGAGGAATATAAATAATAAGCAATAAACTATACCATTTGGAATGGAATTGTAGCAGATGAAAAAGCTGCTGTTTTTAAATTTCTCTTCTTGCTGCCTCTGTCTTCCTGTTTACCTGTTCTTCCATCGTTAATGTGCTGCTCTTTCTGCCTCAAATTTAAGAACATTTTGTTGATTTATTTTCTCCCTTTTCTGTGCAGTTTGTGCTTGTTACAGTTTGTGCAAAACGAGCCCTTGCTATGGACTCCACCACATCCTATATAATAATTTGCACCTCCAACATTCTACGCCTGGATGCCTGGGTTTGTAACATCCATTCCCACTCATTGCCCCGCCCTCGCGTCAAAATGTAATGACGTCAGAGGGCAGAACAATGAGGGGGAAAGGAACACTGGAGGCGAGATGATGTCAGGAGGAGAGAATCGCGGGACATCGAGAGGAGGGAGGGAGGAAGGGAAGGGCAGGGCAGAGGAGAATTGATGGACATGGATGGGATGGGAGGATAGTCATAGGCGCCCCGTATAAGAAGCTTGGGGAGGCTAAGCCTCCCAGCCCAACCGTGACCTTCCCCTGGCTGCTGCCCCCGGATGGTCCCTCTGCTCCTTCCTGCCATCAGCTCCCAGATCAACAGCCGCCCTCTCCGTTCCTCCCCCCATGCGCATGTTTAACCCTTTTACTTTCAGGCGAGAGACGGCAGTGAAGAGGACGACACAGCGGGCTCGCCTCCAGCTTCTCCCTTCCTTCACACAGTGTCCCGCCTTCTGCGATGATAACTTTTCCTGTTTCCACGAGGGTGGGACACTGTGTGAGGGAAGGAAAAAGCTGCGTTGTCCTCTTCACTGCCGTCGCTGCATCTGAAAGTAAAAGGGTTAAATGCGCGGGGGGGGGGGGAAGGAACGGAGAGGAGCGCTGTCAGGGAGCTGAGGGAGGGCAGGGAGAATTGTCAGACATGGATGGGAGGGCAGGAGGAGAGGAGATGGCTGGAATTGGAGAGGAGGGCAGGGGAGAAGAGGTCGCTGGACAGGAGAGGAGGGGAGGGCATGGGGAGAGAAGAGATCGCTGGACAGGAGGGGAGGGCAGGGGAGAGAGGAGAATTGCTGGACATGGATGGATGGAGGGGAGGGGAGGGGAGGGCAGGGGAGAGAGGAGAATTGCTAGACATGGATGGATGGAGGGGGCAGGGGAGAGCAAATTTGCTGGATATTGATGGATGGATGGAGGAGAGGGCAGGGGAGAATGGAGAGTTGCTGGACATGGATGGATGGATGAATGGGGGCAGGGGAGAGAGGAAATTTTGCTGGATATGGGTGGATGTAGGAGAGGGCAGGGGAGAATGGAGAGTTGCTGGACATGGATGGATGGAGGGGAGGGAAGTCAGGAAGGAGATGCACATGGATGGAGGGGAGGGAAGAGAGGAGAAATGCTGGACATGGATGGAGTCTGCGTACTCTTTATCTTTTAAAAAATACTATAAATAAAAATCACAAAAAAGAAAGATTAAAACAAAAAAAAACAGATAAAACAATCCATATCTCATAATCCTGGAGCTTATTACTCATTATACACCCTTCCCAATTATTACTTATCATGACATAACATTTCTCCTAACGGTTCCCTTAAAAACATAATCGCATTACATGATAACCTTGCTAGCACCCGTTAGGCTTACTTGAAGTAATCAGTCATAGTCCTCTGTACACTCTTGTGTCTGTGAGTTCCATAGACTATGAGGCTCATTTTCAAAGCACTTAGCCTCCCAAAGTTCCATAGAAACCTATGGAACTTAGCCTCCCAAAGTGCTTTGAAAATATGCCTCTATGACTGCCAGACGGTAAAAACTGTCATAGCACTGACATCCAGTGGCCTCCAGATAGGCCCGCACGGTGTTGAGACTCTCCAGCGCTCTTGCAAAAGTGACAGGAGGTTGTTGAATTTCGTCAGCATGTGCCTCGCTGCTCTTTTCATCATCTGTTTCATCATCAGCCGTTGCCTGCGTGTAGGTGCATATCTCAACATCAGTGCTGTCGTCAGCTGTTTGTAGATCGTAATCAACAGCTACGTAGTGATGAAACTCCTCTTCAGTAACACCGTCTGGGATGTCAATAGCCTATTCATCTGACGCGTTTGCAACAGCTGCATCTGTTTCTTCCCTCTCCACATCCTTAACAAAGTTTGCCCGCTTGTAGCAGTTCACAATGGTTGCCCGTGTAACATGATTCCAGGCTTCTTTCTGCATATGTAGGGAATCCAACAGTGATAGATTACGAGCTAGTTCAACAGCACGTTTATCCTTGCCAGTCTGGTCATCCATAATGCTCATCAGACGACGAAGCACAAGAGCCCGATAATGTTTTTTGAAATTGGCTATTATGCCCTGATCCATAGGTTGGAACAAAGAGGTAGTGTTTGGTGGCAGGAAGACCACCTTGATGTTAGACAGCCTGACATCATCACTGTGTGCAGCACAATTATCACAAAGCAACAAAATCTGATGCTTTTGTGCCCGCATTCTAGTGTCTAACTTCTTTAGCCACTGCTTCCAAATTTCCCCAGTTATCCATGAATTTGCATTAGCCTCGTATGACACAGGAAGTTGCTTAACATTCTTGAAGCAACGGGGCTGTTTGCTCTTTCCAATGATGAGTGGTTCCAACTTCTCACTCCCATCCATATTGCAGCAAAGGAGGATCGTCAGTCGGTCCTTCGACGTTTTACTTTCTGTAGTTTCGGCTTGTTTGAATGCAAGTGTTCCATCAGGAATCGCTCGCCAGTAGAGACCATTTTCATCAGCATTGAAAATGTCATGAGGTGCAAACTCGTTCAAGATGGTAGGAAGAACTGAAACAACCCAATTTTCAGCACCAAAGTCATCAGCGTCTTGTTTTTCACCATGCTGTTTCTTGAATTTTATGTTGTTCCTCGCCTTCCATCTTTCCAACCATCCAACAATGGCTTTGAATTCAGTTAGTCCAAGACTTTCAGCTAGCTGATTAGCTTTCTCCATAAGCAGTAGACCCCTGACAGGAAACTGTCTGCTCCTGACTTGAGAAAACCACCAAAGAAGAGCATCTTCTACATCCTCAGCTTTTCCCGCCCATTTACGTTTCCTGTGTGGATTTGTATTGTTTTGCCAGTCTTCCAGAAGCTGATCTTTCTGCTTCAAGATATGTGAAATTTGACTGGGATTGACACCATATTCTTTAGCAATAGATGCTTGACTTTGTTTGTTTTCTAATTTTTTAAGAACTTCTTTTCGTTCAGCCAGTGTTAAAGTCTTACAGTTGTGCGACGACGACAATGACTCCAGTGTACACTCTAACAACATTCTTTTGCTTGTTCTGCCTGTGGCAGTTAACCAGTGAGATTTCAAATTTATCGCCCCTTTGTCACGTGCCAATCAGCTTCCATTTTCCATGTGTGCACTTATGCAGAGTCTTTCCTGCAGAGGAGCGGTCTTAAACCATGCATATAAGCGAATCTTGCACATATCAGTGGTGCGAGTTAAACAGAGCATGCGCTTATCCGACGTGCACTTAAATGGAGTGCACTGTATATACTTTTATGATTTTCTGTGATATGTGTGTCGGGAGCAGTGCCCATGATGAATGGTAATTTTGAATGAATACATATATTAATGTTTTTTTTTGTACTTTGTATATATGGGTGTTGTCCGGATTGCTATGGGAATGCCCTCCCGCGGAAGGTGGTGGAGATGAAAACGGTAACAGAATTCAAACATGCATGGGATAAACATAAAGGAATCCTGTTCAGAAGGAATGTATCCTTGGGAGCTTAGCCGAGTTTAGGTGGCAGAGCCGGTGGTGGGAGGCGGGGATAGTGGTTGGGAGGCGGGGATAGTGCTGGGCAGACTTATACGGTCTGTGCCAGAGCCGGTGGTGGGAGGCAGGGCTGGTGGTTGGGAGGCGGAGATAGTGCTGGGCAGACTTATACGGTTTGTGCCAGAGCTGGTGGTGGGAGGCGGGACTAGTAGTTGGGAGGCGGGCATAGTCCTGGGCAGACTTATACAGTCTGTGCCAGAGCTGGTGGTGGGAGGCGGGGCTGGTGGTAGGGAGGCGGGGATAGTGCTGGCCAGACTTATACGGTCTGTGCCCTGAAGAGGACAGGTACAAATAAAAAGTAGCACATATGAATTTATCTTGTTGGGCAGACTGGATGGACCGTGCAGGTCTTTTTCTGCTGTCATCTACTATGTTACTATGTAATATCAGCTATATAAATATGAAGATAAGAGTGGGAGGTTATTGGCACGTTTTGCACACCCACCAGCAGCATCATCTACTATTTTGGCTTTGAAAGGGGAGGGTGGTCCTGTGATTCATGATATTCCGGGCATCACTGATACTTTAAGGTTTTAAAAAACTTTATAAAGCGAAGACCAAGATGGGGACTTAGATCCGGAAACTTATTTGTCTAGTCTTGATCTACCAACACTCACGCACGCCCAGTTTCTCTAAATCAGCCTATTGAGGAAGATGAGGTGGTGTGGGCCATAAAACATAGCTCTCGGTTTAAGACACCTGGGCCAGACGGATATAGAGCAGAATTTTATAAACTATTAGTAGAAGATATCGCTCAACCTCTTACAGCCATGTTTGAGTTTATTGTGTCTAAATGACTTACCCCATCTCTGACATTGGCCCATATCATAGTGCTCCCTAAGCCAGGTAGATACCACACTCTACCAGGTTCATATAGACCCATCTCACTTTTGCGTTTTGAGGCCAAGCTTTTGGCTTCGATATTAGCTAATAGGTTAGCTAGAGTATTACCAACCATCGTCGCCTCTCCTCAGGTGGGATTTGTATGGGATAGACATGCAGTTAAAAACATTAGGCAGATACTGACCTCATTGGAAGTGGTGAGGAGGCATCATGATAACCACTTCTTGTCAGCTTTGATGCAGAAAAAGCTTTCGACAGAGTGGCCTGGCCATTTATGTTTAAAGTTCTTGAGAAGTATGGCATTCAGGGTGTTTTTTTTTATGCGCTTTGTGCTCTGTATCATGATCTGAGGGCAGTTATGTTGGTTAATGGCTCTGAGTCACAACCTTTTTCCATTTGTAGGGGGACAAGGCAGAGTTGTCCGTTGTACCCATTGCTTTTTGTCTTGACCCTGGACCCCCTGATTAGAGAGATCTTAACCAATCCAGATATTAGGGGGGTGCGGGTAGGGGAAGAGGTATTTAAAATATCAGCTTTTACGGATGATCTCTTGGTACACTTGGCTTCTCCCTTGACCTTCACTTCCAACATTGCTGGAAAGTTTTCAGGAATATGGGGAATTCTCAGGGTTTCGCTTGAATATGGATAAATCGGAGGCGTTGCCAACTACGCCCTTGGTTCGGGAGAGTTGGGGAGATTCTTTCCCCTTGTCATGGACGGATGTACATTTTACTTACTTAAGTATACAGCTACCGGCTGACCTAGGGGAGTTATATCAAACATTTGTTGCGCTCTACCAAGCAGCAATTGCGGATATGGCAGACTCTACTTTTATCATTTCATGGTAGAACTAGTTTATACCGTATGTCCCTATTTCCGAAGTGGTTGTATGTCCTTCAACAGCTTCCTTTGTGGATCCTGAAAAGGGGTATTAAGGCACTAAACCGCATGCTGAATAAAGTTTTTTGGAATAGAAGGAAGCCGAAAATACGTATGGATTTATTTTATGGGTCCTGGGCAACTGGATGGATGGGGGTTCCCAATATTCATCAATACAATGTGGCATGTCTTCTTAGACATTTGCGTGATTGAGTACTAGAGACGGATAGTTATACACCTTGGACAATGGAAAAAACATTGTTTTACCCACTACATCCCCATTATCTGTTACACGCACAAGGAGCGGATTTGTCATCAACCCTTAAAAATAGTGTCTTGTTAAAACCTATGAGGACAGCTTGGTATACCTTACTTCACTATTGGCAGTGCTCGCCTAGCTGTTCGGATTTCTTACCTATTACGGGGAATTTGGTCTTTACACCTGGGATAGACTTCGTTCATTCAAAATTGGGGCATGCAGGGCTACATCTATGTTGCGGATATGTTGACTACAACAGGTGCTCTCAGACCATATGGCAGTGTAGTGGCCATACTGATTCCACATCCGGGGAATTTATATATTTGTGTAAAAATGTGTGTGGTAAAATGTTTGTAGAGTGGTAAAACTGTATTTTTTGAGGTGTTTGTGGATGTTATGGGGAGGGGCTCATGGCTCTCAGCTCGAGACTGGGAATGACATATGTAGAGTTCTATTGTTTGAAACCGCACGTACTTGGCACCACTAACTCTCTCTTTAAGAGCCCTTCAACTGTAACTACTCCCCTAAGCAAGGCTCATATATGGTTTTAACCTCCACCTTAACCATATATCATATAGAAATCATTCATATGTTTTTTATGTTTTTTATCGCCTCAGCAGTGCACATGACCAACTTCACTCTTTTATTGGACATTCAATAGCACCCAAATCCTCACTGGCGATAATATTTTATTAAACTGTTTCTTCATTTACTTATTTAACTGTTAAATAAGTAAATGAAGAAACAGTTTAACAAAATATTATCGCCAGTGAGGATTTGGGTGCTATTGAATGTCCAATAAAAGAGTGAAGTTGGTCATGTGCACTGCTGAGGCGATAAAAAACATGAATGATTTCTATATGATATATGGTTAAGGTGGAGGTTAAAACCATATATGAGCCTTGCTTAGGGGAGTAGTATATGTAGAGTTCTAAACAGTTGGTTTTAGTCAGTTGGGTAAGTTTTAAGCTATTGGAAAGACATATGAGATGGTGTCTGTCCGGAAAAGTTAAAAATTGTTTTAAAATTTAAGAAAAATTGTAATTTATGATATGAAATGGAGTCTGAATAAAAACTAGTGCTAGTTAATCTTAAAGAGCCTCGCAGTTGATTTTGGCTATAGGGTGAATGTGTGGAAGAGAGTGTCTGAGAAATCTTACTGAGTTTAAAGTATTTCTAAATTAGTAAAACTCAGTTTTAAAAGACTCAGATATAAAATAAAATAAAAAAATATATTATTATTATTTGGAATTGGTGAGATTAGTAATCTCCTCACAACTTCTAAGTAACACCAATTTGTTTTAGAAGTTTTACTGTGACAGCTGATTGTTTAATATTACTGAAGTCTGCTGATATTCTCTGAAGAGAAATAAAAATTAAAATTATTTTGAGTAAATAAATTTTAGCACATGTCTGAGTAATACCGTGCTAATAAGATTTCAGAGAGTATTTAAAGTCCTCTGAATTATATTTTGGAAGCCTGAAATCTAATAAATGTTGGTATGAGGTACATTAATAACAAAAAATAATATTAAAATTAATAAGCACCGAATTAAAAGCTGGTTTAATATATTTATTTAATTATAAAAGATACCAACTTTGAGTTTGTTTAAGAATTCAATTTGAAAAAAAAATGAATTGTGGGTAGGTTTAAGGGAAATGGGACTTAAAATACCGCCTTTCTGAGGTTTTTGCAACTACATTCAAAGCGGTTTAAGCGTAGGGAACCTTAATTATATATTTATTTTTCTGGGGTAGTTAGTAAAAGAAGTTTCATTTAAGTTCATAAATAGGGAATAGGTTCTCTCTCTTTGAGTTATTTGAGATAGTGTAGTAGGAGTTTGAACCGAATCTACTATCAAGTCTATACAAATGAGAAGAGACGGTACCCAACGAAAAGAAAGGCCAAGAAAGAAGATCAATACAAGAAAGCTAGAAACTTCAGCTAAGTTGCCTTCATAATTTGAGAGTGGTAGAAGACTAGAGAAACCAAAGACTTTAAAGACTTAAAAAATAATAATTTGTACAGAAGTAAAGGGAAAGTGAAAGGGAGATAAATACAATAAAAGGTTAATATACTTACCAGCTTCAGTTGAAGTAATTGGACTGCCTATAAAAAAAATAATATATACACAAAGTATCATTCTTAGTAAGAATTTCTTACAATTTAAGTTTATTTCAAACAACATTAATTGAAAAAGTTTCATGTAGTGCATTTTCATACTTAACTGATAAAAGCTTTCTTTGTGAAAAATGTTAAATTTCACTGTAAAACTCATTTTCATCTCTGAGTTTAATTTTTTTTAGAACATTTTCCTACCCTATTTATTAGGAAAAGGGGTACGGGGTTAGTTTAATATTTGTGTATCTTATTTCCCGTTTTAGTTTAAACTCATCTGAGGTAATCTTATTGGGTACTGTAGGGTGAGTTTAAACTGTTGAGAGTGAGGTCACAGTAGCACCCCCAAGCTTAGCTGAACTGGATAACTGGAACAGAACCCGCATCCAGAAGAAGCCAGGAGAAGGCAGAAGACAGTTTACCTGTCTGCTGGAGATAGAGAATACTGAGGCTGCCAGGAACATACCATCCAATAAGACCGAGTTCAAATCAGTGCTCTCTATCCACCTGCTGGTAGATGGTCACAACCCACCTGGCTCTGGATTCATATGCTGCTTACGCTAAGGAAATCCTATTTATTTGAGGGGTTCATCTTAACTGTTGTAATCTGCCTCGGGAAGCCTAGTGTCATAAAGATTGGAAGTAAAATTAAACTTCTGTCATTGGGGCGCATGGAATCACATCTTCACCTTATCTCTTTTGTACAAATAGATTATTCTGTTTTGAGCATGTTTCAGGGACAAGTAGTCTTCATAAGTCAAAATAATAAAAATAAATATTTTCTTTCATGCAGTTCTCTCATTTGTTTAAACATAACCAAATGGACTGTATGCCCCTAATGCAGTCATAGTAACATAGTAGATGACGGCAGAAAAAGACCTGCATGGTCCATCCAGTCTGCCCAACAAGATAAACTCATATGTGTATACCTTACCTTGATTTGTACCTGCCTTTTTCAGGGCACAGACCGTACAAGTCTGCCCAGCAGTATTTCCCGCCTCCCAACCACCAGTCCCGCCTCCCATCACCGGCTCTGGCACAGACCTTATAAGTCTGCCCTCCACTATCCTTGCCTCCCAACCACCAACCTCTCTTCCCCCACCTGCTCTGCCACCCAATTTCGGCTAAGCTTCTGAGGATCCCTTCGTACTGCATAGGATTCCTTTATGCATATCCCACGCATGTTTGAATTCTGTTACCGTTTTCATCTCCACCACCTCCCGCGGGAGGGCATTCCAAGCATCCACCACCCTCTCCGTGAAAAAATACTTCCTGACATCCATTGGTTTTCTTTTATTTTGTCCTTGTGATGACTTATATTGTGCCAAAACCTGAAGCATTGGCACCGACTCTGTGGGTGCTCGAGCACCCCCAATATTTCCCCACCGAAACCGGAAGTTCCCCAGGAGCCAGCCCGCTGCCCGACCTCTTCTCCCACTCCCAGAACAGTCCTTCGCCTGTCCCTTGCCTTCCTGCATGCCGCCCATAACTTAAAAGTCATCTTACCGGGGTCCCAGCGGCAGCAGTAGTGAAAGGCAAGCATGAGCAGGCTCAGCGAGTCGGCGCTTCAGCCTGCCTTCCCTTCTCGTTGCTCTCAGCTTTGCCTCTGGTCCCGCCCTTGCGGAAACAGGAAATGAGGGCAGGACCAGAGGCAAAGCTGAGAGCAACAAGAAAGGAAGGCAGGCTGAACTTAGCTCCGACTCACCGAGCCTGCGCACACTCGCCTTTCACTACTGCTGCTGCCGGGACCCCGGTAAGATGACTTTTAAGTTATGGGCAGCATGCAGGAAGGCGAGGAGCAGGCGAAGGACTGTTGTGGGAGTGGGAGAAGAGGTCAGGCTGGAGCTCGAGTCGGAGGGAGGGAGGGAGGGGGGTCTGGAAGTTGGAACTCGGAGGGAGGGGGGTCTGGAACTCAGAGGGGGGGTCTGGTACTCGGAGGGAGGTAGGGGGATCTGGAACTCTGAGGAAGGAAGGAGGGAGGGATTGGGGTCTGGAACTCTGAGGAGAGGGGGGGTCTGGAACTTTGAGGAGAGGGGGGGCCTGGAACTCTGAGGAGAAGGGGGAGGGGGGACAAATGCACCACCTGTAAAAAAAAAAAAAAAAATTAAGAACCCCCAATCATTTTGAAAAGTTGGCTCCTATGACCTGAAGTACAGTGAGAAAGAATAATAGAATTCTGTAACAATAAAAACTTATTAATTAACATTATAATTGTGTTCACATTTGGATAATAGAGAAAATGCTGTTGAAAAATGAATTACAGAAGAAATAAATATATACACAGAACTGGAATGGAAAATGTTGGCACATTTAGACTGACTCTGGACCTGTGCATGAAGTTAGCTCTGACCTCATTATTGAATATCTCTCTTTTAAATAGTAGTAATAAACAATATTAAGTGCATTTTTATAATATACCACTGCATTCCACAAAACAAAAGAAGCAAGTTCCTACAAACCATCTATTTTGATCTAGGCACAGGAAAAAGAAAAGATTTTAAATGCTCTCAGGTTTCAACCTAATTCATGTTTAATGTGGGTGGTAAATGTCATAAATAAGTAAATAAATAAATAGAAACTCTGAATGTTGTACACTTGATTCTCATAACATGATGTCTGTTTTAGTGGCCCTTTACCAGGATAAAAAAAAAATCTCTGCAAGAATATAACACATGCTAGGGTGTCCTTATGACCAGACCCTCCGAATGACACAGTGATTATGATTTATAATTTATTTATTATTTGTTGCATTTGTATCCCACATTTTCCCACCTATTTGCAGGCTCAATGTGGCTTACATAGTACCGTTAGGCATTTGCCCAGTTGGTTGATAACAAATACAAGGTTGTATAGTGATCGAATGAGGTATACAGTGGGGGAAATAAGTATTTGATCCCTTGCTGATTTTGTAAGTTTGCCCACTGACAAAGACATGAGCAGCCCATAATTGAAGGGTAGGTTATTGGTAACAGTGAGAGATAGCACATCACAAATTAAATCCGGAAAATCACATTGTGGAAAGTATATGAATTTATTTGCATTCTGCAGAGGGAAATAAGTATTTGATCCCCCACCAACCAGTAAGAGATCTGGCCCCTACAGACCAGGTAGATGCTCCAAATCAACTCGTTACCTGCATGACAGACAGCTGTCGGCAATGGTCACCTGTATGAAAGACACCTGTCCACAGACTCAGTGAATCAGTCAGACTCTAACCTCTACAAAATGGCCAAGAGCAAGGAGCTGTCTAAGGATGTCAGGGACAAGATCATACACCTGCACAAGGCTGGAATGGGCTACAAAACCATCAGTAAGACGCTGGGCGAGAAGGAGACAACTGTTGGTGCCATAGTAAGAAAATGGAAGAAGTACAAAATGACTGTCAATCGACAAAGATCTGGGGCTCCACGCAAAATCTCACCTCGTGGGGTATCCTTGATCATGAGGAAGGTTAGAAATCAGCCTACAACTACAAGGGGGGAACTTGTCAATGATCTCAAGGCAGCTGGGACCACTGTCACCACGAAAACCATTGGTAACACATTACGACATAACGGATTGCAATCCTGCAGTGCCCGCAAGGTCCCCCTGCTCCGGAAGGCACATGTGACGGCCCGTCTGAAGTTTGCCAGTGAACACCTGGATGATGCCGAGAGTGATTGGGAGAAGGTGCTGTGGTCAGATGAGACAAAAATTGAGCTCTTTGGCATGAACTCAACTCGCCGTGTTTGGAGGAAGAGAAATGCTGCCTATGACCCAAAGAACACCGTCCCCACTGTCAAGCATGGAGGTGGAAATGTTATGTTTTGGGGGTGTTTCTCTGCTAAGGGCACAGGACTACTTCACCGCATCAATGGGAGAATGGATGGGGCCATGTACCGTACAATTCTGAGTGACAACCTCCTTCCCTCCGCCAGGGCCTTAAAAATGGGTCGTGGCTGGGTCTTCCAGCACGACAATGACCCAAAACATACAGCCAAGGCAACAAAGGAGTGGCTCAGGAAGAAGCACATTAGGGTCATGGAGTGGCCTAGCCAGTCACCAGACCTTAATCCCATTGAAAACTTATGGAGGGAGCTGAAGCTGCGAGTTGCCAAGCGACAGCCCAGAACTCTTAATGATTTAGAGATGATCTGCAAAGAGGAGTGGACCAAAATTCCTCCTGACATGTGTGCAAACCTCATCATCAACTACAGAAGACGTCTGACCGCTGTGCTTGCCAACAAGGGTTTTGCCACCAAGTATTAGGTCTTGTTTGCCAGAGGGATTAAATACTTATTTCCCTCTGCAGAATGCAAATAAATTCATATACTTTCCACAATGTGATTTTCCGGATTTAATTTGTGATGTGCTATCTCTCACTGTTACCAATAACCTACCCTTCAATTATGGGCTGCTCATGTCTTTGTCAGTGGGCAAACTTACAAAATCAGCAAGGGATCAAATACTTATTTCCCCCACTGTATGTGGAGGGTCGGAAGGGATGAAAGTTGTGTGTTGTCCAGTGCGATCATTAGGCATGCTGTGCTTTGGGTGAAGAAGTTTACGTAGGGTCGTTGGGGTAGGCCTTTTTGAAGAGAGGTTGGTTTTTAGTGATTTCCTGAAGTTCAGGTGGTCATGGATTGTTTTCACAGCTTTTGGGAGGCCATTCCATAGTTGTGTGCTTATGTAGGAGAAGCCGGATGCGTAGGCTGTTTTGTATTTCAGTCCTTTGCAATTTGGGTAGTGTAGGTTTAGGTATGATCTTGCAGACCCAACTCTGTTTCTTGTTGGTAGATCTATGAGGTCTGTCATGTATCCTGGGACTATGCCATATATGATTTTCTGGACTAGAGTGCAAACCTTGAAGATGATCTGTTATTTGATTGGGAGCCAGTGCAATTCCTCTCGAAGGGGTCTGGTGCTTTTGAAGCATGTTTTGCTGAATATCAACCTGGCTGCTGTATTTTGGGCGGTCTGGAGTTTTTTTGTTAGTTGTTCTTTGCATCCCGCGTAGATTCCGTTACAGTAATCTACATGACTTAGGACCAGTGGCGTAGCTACGTGGGGCCATGGGGGCCTGGGCCCCCATAGATTTAGCCCTGAACCACCCCTGTCGACAATCCTCTCGACCCCCTCTCCCGCTGCTGACCCTCCTCCGCCGCCACCGCTGTGGGCTACTTTTGCTGGCGTACAACGTGCAGGATGTCAGAAACACCTAACTCCAGGCTTCGTCCCTTTTCCCTCGCGGCACCCTATGCCTGGAATAAAATTTCTGAGCCTGTACGTCTAGCTCCATCTCTTCCTGTTTTCAAATCTATGCTGAAAACCCACCTTTTCAGCACTGTTTTTGGCTCCTAGCTACTACTCAATTGCCTCCCCCCTTGTTCCTTCTCACCCAGTACTTCCCTCGCCCTTAATTGTCTTGTCTGTCTGTATTTTTAGACTGCTCCCCAGTATCTCTCCACACTCGTCCTTCCCTACACCCCTTCCCGTGCACTCCGCTCCATGGATAAATCCTTCTTATCTGTTCCCTTCTCCACTACTGCCAACTCCAGACTTCGCGCCTTCTGTCTCGCTGCACCCTACGCCTGGAATAAACTTCCTGAGCCCCTACGCCTTGCCCCATCCTTGGCCACCTTTAAATCTAGACTGAAAGCCCACCTCTTTAACATTACTTTTGACTCGTAACCACTTGTAACCACTCGCCTCCACCTACCCTCCTCTCTTCCTTCCCATTCACATTGATTTGATTTGCTTACTTTATTTATTTTTTGTCTATTAGATTGTAAGCTCTTTGAGCAGGGACTGTCTTTCTTCTATGTTTGTGCAGCGCTGCGTATGCCTTGTAGCGCTATAGAAATGCTAAATAGTAGTAGTAGTAGACTGTCTCTCTATGTCGGGTGTTCAGCGCTGCGTGCGTCTGGTAGCGCTATACAAATGTTAATAATAATAATAAACAGAACGAAGCCTTCGAGGGAAGAAGAGGACCTCGGCTGGCAGGGATTGGGGTCCCCCGCCAGCAAAGGTAGCCATGGTGATGGCGGAGGGTCGTGGTCGTCGGCAGGAGGGGGGTCGAGAGGGCCGTCAAAGTTGTTGGTGGGGGGCGGGGTTGGCAATGGCGGGGGGGGGGGGGTCAGCGGCACCGGGGGGGGCTCTGGACGCCTGGCTACGCCCCTGCATTGATTGTATTAGGTTTCGAAAGGTTTCCCTTGGGAAGAAAGGCTGTAGCCGTTTGAGCTTCCACATAACAAACTACTACTCTACCTATGAAAAGTTCTTCCGTTATTATACTTCCTCTGTGTAGATCTGTATGTTGCACAAGCTGGGATGTTTGAAAATATAAGTGAAATTAAATAAAAATGCTACCAACTATAAAAACGACAACGTGGATGCAGTAGCTCATAGGTAGGATTGCTTTGTTTTGAGTGTAGCAGAACGACGGCTGCGCGGGAAAGGGGAACCAAGGAACGAACCTAAGTGGCTTCAACGTTCTGACGTTATGCTGTCTCCAGTTCTCGATCAAAGTTCCTTGGTTGCCCTGGTAACAGGTGTCGGCGCAGGAATGACGAGCCAATGTGGTGGTGTCGCACACGCTAGTGACGCAAGGGTCCCTCCGTGGCGTAGGCGTGGGAACTGTTCAGATTCCGGATTGCAGCTGCAGGTAAGAGAGAAGTGATGTTATTGATGCTTCCACTCAAGGGAGAAGAGAAGGAAGGGGGCTGTGGTTTTTGTGCTTATTAGGATCTTTAATCAGGTTGTAGAATGCGCTTGTCTCCTTAGGGAGGAGGGGCTTATAAACACCCTGGCTCTGGGTGGCATGCTGCAGTCATATCCATTTCTGCTACATCCATCAGCAGCTTTTGCAGAGGTAAGCTATGAAGAAGGAAGAATAGGGCAGACTTAACTTGTTCCTCCTCCCAAAGACAGAAAAAATGCATGCGCATACATTAGATTCATAACAGATATATTATGGAAAGACAGCATAATGAATAGCAAGTTTAAAATAAGTGCTAGTTTGACCCATTGTGTGTCTAGATTCTAGAAACGTACTAAAAATAAGCTGTATGTGTTACTAAAATATTGCATAGAAAGATGTGTATACAGTGCAGAGATAATACGAAGACAATTCTTTGGTTCTGATAGATTTGAAAAAGGAACTGGCGGAACTATTGTTAGTAATATGTAATTTATCTTTGAAATCCAGTGTGGTACTGGAAGATCGGAGGGTAGCCCATGTAACGCCGATATTTAAAAAAGGTTCCAGAGGAGATCTGGGAAATTATAGACCGGTGAGCTTGATGTCGGTGCCGGGCAAAATGATAGAGACAGTTATAAAGAACAAAATTACAGAGCATATTCAGAAGCATGGATTAATGCGACAACGCCAAGATGGATTTAGTGAAGGGAAATCTTGATTCACCAAGCTATTACATTTCTTTGAAGGGGTGAACAAACATGTGGATAAATGTGAGCCGGTTGATATTGTGTATCTGGATTTTCAAAAGGCATTTGACAAAGTACCACATGAAAGACTCCAGAAGAAATTGGAGAGTCATGGGATAGGAGGTACTGTCTTATTGTGGATTAAAAACTGGTTAAAGGATAGAAAACAGAGAGTAGGGTTAAATGGTCAGTATTCTCAATGGAGAAGGGTAGATAGTGGGGTTCCCTAGGGGTCTGTGCTGGGACTACTACCACTTCTACTACTACTATTTAACATTTCTAAAGCGCTACTAGGGTTACGCAGCGCTGTACAATTTAACACAGAAGGACAGTCCCTGCTCAAAGAGCTTACAATCTAATGGACAAATGTACAGTCAGTCAAATTGGGGCAGTCTAGATTTCTTGAAAGGTATAAAGGTTAGGTGCCGAAAGCAACATTGAAGAGGTGGGCTTTGAGCAATGATTTGAAGATGGGTAGGGAGGGGGCTTGGCGTAGGGGCTCAGGAAGTTTGTTCCAGGCATAGGGTGAGGCGAGGCAGAATGGGTGGCTGCTTTTTAACATATTTATAAATGATCTAGAGATGGGAGTAACAAGTGAGGTAATTAAATTTGCTGGTGACACAAAGTTATTCAAAGTTGTTAAATTGCAAGAGGATTGTGAAAAATTACAAGAGGACCTTACGAGGCTGGGTGTCAAAATGGCAGATGACGTCTAATGTGAGCAAGTGCAAAGTGATGCATGTGGGAAAGAGGAACCCGAACTATAGCTATGTAATCAAGGTTCCACGTTAGGAGTCACCAACCAAGAAAGGGACCTCGTTGTTGTCGTTGTTGATACGTTGAAATGCTCTGCTCAGTGTGCTGTGGCGGCTAAGAAAGCAAATGGTACAAAATAAGTACCTGAATATATGTAAACCGCTTTGAGTGTAGTTGCAAAAACTTCAGAAAGGCGGTATATTTATCGCATTTTTACCCCACTTTTTCCCACAGAATGCAGGCTCAAAGTGGCTTACAGTAGACTGAAAAGGCTAGCGCCCATCCAGTGGTTATACAAATACAATATTTAAATAGACAAATAACTAAAATAGAGAAAGAAAGAGTAGAAACGATGGAGACTAAAATGGTCAATGTAAAGCTGCTAAAGAGCAATGGATTTCATGTGAGAGCCAAGACTGAGCTCCAAAGGATGAGACGGTGTTGACTCGTTGCGACAAAACACTGTAGATAATCTGTACTCTACATCCATCCACTCCGCCCTCCAAGACAGGTTGCGATCGACTCCTCTCTCCAAATCTCCAACAGGAACAGCTGACTGGAAACGGATCCCATCGAACCGGACAGTGAATGCAGACAACAGCCCACTGCGGGGACCGGCGGACCAGAAGAAAGTGGGACCAGCACAATGTGCAGCATTCTTCAAGAAGGCTCCCCAACGCAAAGCGGCTGTCAATGCTCAGCAGCTGGGACGGCAATGTAGGAGATGACCCCGGTCCGGAGACAAAGCCGAGCGGCGAGTGGCTCGGGCGGAGCTTGCAGGAAGAAGGCCCACAGTGCAGAGACGCCATCAGCCTGGAGAAAGGCTGGAGGGAAAAACTGGACCAGGACGAGCCGACCACCAGCCCAACCAGCTCCCAGCACTGCACCGCTCCCGCTCAAGAGCTGGTCTTCACACTCTGGCACCCACCACCGTACCGCCGTTGCAAATGGGCTCTCCGTCGGCCAACCGACCAGCTGACGATCAGGAGCAACGGACAGCCGCTCCCTATGGTGAATATATATATTTCTTACTGTGTTTCGTGCCGAGGCCAGTTGAAAAGAGATAAGCAAAACTCCGAGGCACCGAATGAAGCTGTTACAAACAAAATAGGGCCAATCTGCAGTCAAACAACGGCTTTCCTTAGGGTTGATTCAGGGAGCTAACGGTACTTTAGACCGTTAAGCAGCAGCCATTTTAGAAAGGACAAGTCCTTTTTCCCTTTCCCAAATAGAATGTTAGATAAGGAAAGGAAGGGAAAACAAAAGTGAGGACGTTATAATGCCTTTGCTCAAAGCCCACCTCTTCAATGTCGCTTTTGGCACCTAATCACAACACCTCTACTCAGGAAATCTAGACTACCCCAACTTGACATTTCGTCCTTTAGATTGTAAGCTCTTCTGAGCAGGGACCGTCCTTAGTTGTTAATTTGTACAGCGCTGCGTAACCCTAGTAGCGCTCTAGAAATGTTAAGTAGTAGTAGTATCGGTCCATGGTGCGACCGCACTTCGAATATTGTGTTCAATTCTGGTCGCCGCGTCTCAAGAAAGATATAGTGGAATTAGAAAAGGTGCAGAGAAGGGTGACGAAAATGATAAAGGGGATGAGACAACTTCCCTATGAGGAAAGGCTGAAGCGGCTAGGGCTCTTCAGGTTGGAGAAAAGGTGGCTGAGGAGGTATGATAGAGGTCTATAAAATAATGAGTGGAGTGGAATGGGTAGATGTGAAGCGTCTGTTTACGCTTTCCAAAAATACTAGGACTAGGGGGCATGCGATGAAGCTACAAAGTAGTAAATTTAATACGAATCTGAGAAAACATTTCTTCCCTCATCATGTAATTAAACTCTGAAATTTGTTGCCAGAGAATGTGGTAAAAGTGGTTAGCTTAGCGGGGTTTTAAAAAGGTCTGGATGGCTTCCTAAGGGAAAAGTCCATAGACCTTTATTAAATTGACGGGGGAAAAATCCACAGCTATTTCTGGGATAAGCAGCATAAAATGTATTGAACTTTTTTGGGATCTTGCCAGGTATTTGTGACCTGGATTGGCCACTGTTGGAAACAGGATGCTGGACTTTTGGTCTGTCCTAGTGTGGCAATACTTATGTACTTATAGTCCGTGATCATGGTGGCATGATACCTGTGTTTCCCTTCTTTCTTCCACGGTTATGCAGAATTTTTCTTGTTTTGTGTTCATGTATCTTTACTGATTTTAAAAAGTAGATATAAAAAGAACAACAGAAAAGAGCAACAAATGGTTTTGACAAGTAGTTAGTACATTGATTATTAATTGTTGACAAAAGAATCTAATAGAAACCATTGACATTTGCAGTTAAGTAACAACCATTTCTTATAGCTATGATTAATTCATATATCTACATTTTGCAGAATAAGGGCTCCTTTTTGCAAAGCCACGGTACTGATTCCCATGTGGCAAATGCCCATAGGAATTGAATGGGCTTTGTCGCATTTGCTTCGCTGGGAATCACTACTGCAACTTTGTAAAAGGGACCCTAAATTCTACTCTATAATTAGGTGAGTTTTCTGAATTATTCTTCATGGGTAACAACGAAATACGAATATCGGATATCTCTGTTTTGCAGAATACGGGAAAAATGCATTCTGTTTTTTATTTCTCCAGTGTTTATTGCATACAAAGTGAAGATTCTTGGGGATTCCAGTTCAGTTTTTGCTATTTCTGATTTGTGATTTACTAATTTTTTGTTTTATTTTGTGATGTTAGTCTCTAGTTGTACAAGAGATGTTACCCATTTGGCACTGCCTTCTCTGTTGTGTTCCCTTGTTTTACCAAACTTCCTTTGCTCCGCACCCTTGCTTTATTCTGTCTCCCCTTCTGCCCCCGTCCTCTCCTTTCCTTTTACAGTATTTGTCTACTGCCACTGAGCCAGCCAGGTAGGATTAACGGTAAGCTACCTTTTACATGCAGTAAATGACCAGAGAAATCGGGACAAGAGAAGACCCCGCACTGCCCCCATTATTTAAGTGGCCCAGCAACCGTGATTAGGAGGAAGGGGTGTGACAGTGCATCATATATCTGCTCTCAGCTATATGGTAAATCGTATTTTAGAAAATCTTTAGCATCATATCTATGTTAGTTGAATGTTCTAATGCATGCTTATTAGGTGTATCAGTATAAAAAATATACACATTTAACAGCATTGGAATTCAAATACCAGAGATGTAATACAATGTTAGCATAATACTAATGTTTCACAGTAGTTCTATTATTAGGTTTCAATTTACTGTTTTCAAGTTACCTCAATTATTGTATTTATGTTTATTCTTGGTTATTTTACTTTTATGCTGTTAACAAAATTGTATGTTTTATGTTAAACTGTACCTGCTATACACCTCCTTGGGTGAATCTCCATAAAGGTGGTTAATAAATCCCAATAAATAAATAAATGGGAGCAAGAGGATAGTTTTAGGGGGGGGGGGTTGCTGGAAGTGCCTCACCCACTGGCGTAGCCACGCAGCCAATTTTGGGTGGACCTGAGCCAAAGTGGGTAGGCACACTCTCTTCCTACCCTCTCCCCCTCTCTTAGTACTTCCCAACTCAGAATATAAGTACTTTAGCTGATGAGGATCCCCAAGCACTGTCAGCTGAAGACTTCCTCCAAAGATGGCCAGAACTCCCTTTTACAAAGCTTGGCAGGCACCGCAACGCCTTGAGCCACTGATGCTGGCACCCCACGCATGCTTACTTGTTGGTGGCTGAAGGATGCTGCCCGCATCTGCTGAACTCAGTAGAAGGGAGTTCTGATTACCTTCAAAGGAGGTCTTCAGCTTGCAGGGCTTAGGGATGCCCACCACGTATAGCAAGGGTCAGGGTTGGTGTTAGCCATGCTGTGGCCCAGGGCAGAAAATAGAGCCCCCTGCCCCCCCCCCCCCATTTCCTCTCCTCCCTGCCTCCCCTCCAATCTCCCCATCTGCCATTACAGTCACACTAACAGACCCTCACCAAATACAGAACAAGGAAATCACAAATTAGAAATAAAAATATTTAGACAAAAATTAAACTGGGAACCTCGGCATGTACTGCAGCACTGGAAAAATAGAAATGCATTTCCTTTTCTACTGAACACAATAAAAAAGACATCCGCTATGCACATTTCCCAAAGCTAACATATTCCATTTTTTAAAAATCAAAATGCTTTTTCTACCTTTGTTGTCTGGATATTTTATTTTCTGTCGTGTTGGTTTCAGTTTCTCTTTCCAGCTTTCATGTCTGTCTTCTACTAATTCTCCTTGAAGTGGCTTCTGTTCATTTGTCTGTTCTCTCCTCTTGTTCCATTTCTTCACTACACTTGCCTCTGACATATTGATCTTTCCATTTTAGCTCTTTCCTTTCCTTTCTTTTTTTTCTTTTCTGCCTCTCTGGCCACTCAAATTTCGCACTCCTAACCCTTTTCCTTCTTTTTTACTTTTCAGATAGCTATCAGATTTCCATCTCATTCTTTCACCCACTAGCTCTCCCATTCCCCATCTCTCCTTACCAGCCTTCCATTCCCTTCCATCTTCAGTCTGCATGCCATTACCATATTTCTACCCCCTGAAGTCCCCATTCTCTCATTAATTTTCTTGCCAGCCCCCCTTCCCAGCTTCTCTCCCATGGTTTCTGTCATTCCCAGTGTCTCCCTCTCTCCACCTTTCTAGCCCAGCATCTGCTCCTCCTTTTTTCCCTCCCCACCCTCGTAGCCTGATATCTCCCTGTCTTTTCTACGCCACCGTCCCCTGCATCTTCCTGTTCTCTCTCCCTTCCCCTGTGGTCCAGCATTTTTCCCTCTCTCGTCCCTCCCACCTATTATCTAGCATGTCTCCCTCAATCCATTCTGCTCCAGATCCAACATCTCCCGCTTCTCTTGTGCAGCATCTGTCCTTCCCTCTCCTCCACCAGCACTATCTCTCTCTGTCTGTCTGTCTCGCTCTCTCTCGCTCTCATGATGTTACACCTCTCTCCCCACCCTGTGCAGCATCATCCCTCCTTCCCTTCCTCTCCACCACCACCACCATGTTCAACATTTCCCCCTCTCATCTCTCCCGTCGCTCTACTGCCATGTCCAAATTTTTTCCCTCTCCCACCCTTCACCACTCCTGTGGAGCCTCTCCCTCCCTCTCTCAACCCCACCCATATTCAGCAATTTTCCCTCTCACTTCTCCCCCTGCAGCAACTCTTCTTCCCCCTCATATTCAACATATTCCTCCATGCCACCTAGCATTACCCTGTCTTACTCTTCTACCAACAGTGCTCCTGTATCTTCCCCCCCCCCACCACCACCACCACCAAGCCACCCACCAGGATGCTGAAGGTTTTGTTCCTCCAGTACTGTCTCTTGCCAGGCCACAGTTTTAATTCTGCAGCAAAGTCGTGCAGCTTCGGTTTTAATTCTATAGCAAAGCCGGATGGGACCTGGGCTCTCTGCACGCTGCAACAGCTTCCTTCAGGCCAGCCCCACCTTCTCAGATATAACCTCCTCCAAGGAGATTTCAGAGGAGGTGGGGTTGGCACGGAGGAAGCAGTTGCAGCATGCAGAGAGCCCCAGTTCCACACGGGTTTTCTATAGAATTAAAACACTTCCCGGCAGAGATGGTAAGGGAGGGAGGAAACAAAATAAAAACCAGCATGCCGGCGGGTGGCTTGGGGAGCGATTTGTTGCTGGCATGATGATAGCAACCAATCACTGACCTGCAAACGATAAACCAAAAAAAAAAAAAACAGGGATTCAATAATTCTACATATTATTAAAACATATTATGCATCCAATTTCTCCGTTATAGGCAGCAAGCTCTGGAACGCCTTACCAAGATTAATTTGAACAGTCAATAACCATTTACCCTTCCGGAAGCTGCTGAAAACTTACCTCTTTAAGCAAGCCTACACAAAGGACTTGACTTAAATTAGATCCTTCTGCACTTCCCGGATCTGACTTTATGACAGAACCTGAAATATGCTTCCACATTTATCCTTTTTGACTTCATCCCTCTTCCAACCATCATTATACATTCTTCCTTAATTAACAACACACTATCCCAATTTACACCCTCTTCCCACTCCCTACCTCTACCACCTTCCTCCCTTACCCATCTTACTTACCCACTTTCTATTGTCCACCTCTTTATATAATATATTCAGCTGATTTATTCATTTTGTGTTATCTTGTAAACCTGTTATATTTGTAAGCCGCATTGAACCTGCTAATAAGTGAGAAAGCGCGGGGTATAAATGTTACGATACAATACTGAAGTTTTTTTATTTATTTTGTATGTGATTTGTTCCCCTCTTTTTTTTTTAATTATCTTTTATTAATTTATATATTATTCCATACAGAATTAATATGGTAATTGTAATACAAATACTTAAAGAAGAAAAAAAAAACATATAAACCTAGTTACATAGGTGGAAATCACAAATCAATCTATCGACCTTAAAATAAATTAGTAATTATGAATCCAAAAAGGAAAAAAGAGAAAAAATAATTAAGAAAAGCTTAATTATTCAAATAAGTATTCTACACGGGATTCACTTTGACCTACTCGCTTTCTCACAATTATCTCTAACAGTGTGCTTTTTGTTACTTAAACCACCACATTTGTAATCACTCCTTTTGAAATCAAAAACTCTTCTAGTTGCTTAGGATAAAAAACTGAAAATTCTTAGACTGAAATACTATACGGCAAACACAAGGAAATTTAAGTATTTGTTCCCCTCTTAGGCTTTTAAAGTTATAGCGGGCTATAAATAAAGTTTTATTATTATTATTAGGGGAGCTCAGGAGGCGGAGTCCCATCCCTGTTGCCAGCAACCAATCCGCTGACCCGGTAAACCAAAAAAAAAAAAAAAAGCATGAGGGGAGAGACTCCACTGAATACTCTGAGCATAAGCCACTGCTGGAGAGACGTTAGTAATTCTAAAAGCTTGCATCTTAAAACATATGTTAGCCTAATAAACATGTTTTAGTCAAGGTACATGATTCAGTTTTGTTTTTGATTAACTTTAATATCTTTTTGCTTTATGGGATAGGCTCATTTCTGAATAAAGCCCTCGGCAGCAAATCAGCCTTCAGTCTTTTTTTTTTTCTAGAAAGTCATAAATCTTCTACAAGCCCTTAACCTGTGTGTATTGTTTTTCCAGTTCTCGGCAGGTTGGTGCTTTCATCAAGATCGCCATGGGGTGCCAAGAAGTTCATGCTGCCACCCTGTTGGCTTTCGTCTGTGGCACCGCTTCAATTTCAGGACTCTTTGCTGCTACCCTTCTGCCCCAGTGGAGGCAAATGAAGCTCTACACATTCAACCGGAGTGAGAAGAACGTGACTGTGTACACTGGCCTGTGGGTGAAATGTGCCCGCTATCACAGCAGTAGCGAGTGTGTGCTATATGATAGAGACTGGTATGCCACAGTTGACCAGCTGGACCTACGAGTCCTCCAGTTTGCACTTCCAATTAGTATGCTGACTGCTTCCTCAGCACTAATACTTTGCTTGATCGGAATATGTAACACAACCTTTGGGTCTAACGTGCCCAACCTGAAACTCGTGAAGTGTCTCATAAACAGTGCTGGGTGTCATCTTGTGGCTGGTTTGTTGTTTGTACTGGCTGGTACCATCAGTTTAATTCCATCCATCTGGGTTATATTTTATAATGAATTCTTGAACCGGAAATATGGACCCGTTTTTGCCTACGACTCGGCTGTGTTTGTTGCTATTGGCAGTTCAGGGGGCATGTACTTCACTTCCTTTCTGTTGTTCCTCTGGTATTGTGCATGCAAGTCATTGCCTTCCCCCTTCTGGCAGCCTCTGTATTCCCAGGCTCCCGGTATGCACAGTTATATCACACCATCCTATTCAGCACGATCCCGCATGTCCGGCATTGAAATTGATATTCCCGTCGTTACTCACACTGCTTAAAGTAAAAAAAAAAAAAAAAAAAAGGAATTTATGTAAAGATAAACTTTTCAATCTCAGTTCAAACTTGGAAGCACTATTTAAACACTAATCCAACTCAGTTTTGTTTAGAATTCCTCATTTTTGCTTATAGAAATAGAAACATAAGTAAGATAGACATATATGTATTTGCCAAAATGTCCTTTATGATTCTTTGGGATGCTAGAGATGCTGACATTAGGAAGAAGAATTAGTAACCAGAGTATACAGTGGTGGAAATAAGTATTTGATCCCTTGCTGATTTTGTAAGTTTGCCCACTGACAAAGACATGAGCAGCCCATAATTGAAGGGTAGGTTATTGGTAACAGTGAGAGATAGCACATCACAAATTAAATCCGGAAAATCACATTGTGGAAAGTATATGAATTTATTTGCATTCTGCAGAGGGAAATAAGTATTTAATCCCTCTGGCAAACAAGACCTAATACTTGGTGGCAAAACCCTTGTTGGCAAGCACAGCGGACAGACGTCTTCTGTAGTTGATGATGAGGTTTGCACACATGTCAGGAGGAATTTTGGTCCACTCCTCTTTGCAGATCATCTCTAAATCATTAAGAGTTCTGGGCTGTCGCTTGGCAACTCGCAGCTTCAGCTCCCTCCATAAGTTTTCAATGGGATTAAGGTCTGGTGACTGGCTAGGCCACTCCATGACCCTAATGTGCTTCTTCCTGAGCCACTCCTTTGTTGCCTTGGCTGTATGTTTTGGGTCATTGTCGTGCTGGAAGACCCAGCCACGACCCATTTTTAAGGCCCTGGCGGAGGGAAGAAGGTTGTCACTCAGAATTGTACGGTACATGGCCCCATCCATTCTCCCATTGATGCGGTGAAGTAGTCCTGTGCCCTTAGCAGAGAAACACCCCCAAAACATAACATTTCCACCTCCATGCTTGACAGTGGGGACGGTGTTCTTTGGGTCATAGGCAGCATTTCTCTTCCTCCAAACACGGCGAGTTGAGTTCATGCCAAAGAGCTCAATTTTTGTCTCATCTGACCACAGCACCTTCTCCCAATCACTCTCGGCATCATCCAGGTGTTCACTGGCAAACTTCAGACGGGCCGTCACATGTGCCTTCCGGAGCAGGGGGACCTTGCGGGCACTGCAGGATTGCAATCCGTTATGTCATAATGTGTTACCAATGGTTTTCGTGGTGACAGTGGTCCCAGCTGCCTTGAGATCATTGACAAGTTCCCCCCTTGTAGTTGTAGGCTGATTTCTAACCTTCCTCATGATCAAGGATACCCCACGAGGTGAGATTTTGCGTGGAGCCCCAGATCTTTGTCGATTGACAGTCATTTTGTACTTCTTCCATTTTCTTACTATGGCACCAACAGTTGTCTCCTTCTCGCCCAGCGTCTTACTGATGGTTTTGTAGCCCATTCCAGCCTTGTGCAGGTGTATGATCTTGTCCCTGACATCCTTAGACAGCTCCTTGCTCTTGGCCATTTTGTAGAGGTTAGAGTCTGACTGATTCACTGAGTCTGTGGACAGGTGTCTTTCATACAGGTGACCATTGCCGACAGCTGTCTGTCATGCAGGTAACGAGTTGATTTGGAGCATCTACCTGGTCTGTAGGGGCCAGATCTCTTACTGGTTGGTGGGGGATCAAATACTTATTTCCCTCTGCAGAATGCAAATAAATTCATATACTTTCCACAATGTGATTTTCCGGATTTAATTTGTGATGTGCTATCTCTCACTGTTACCAATAACCTACCCTTCAATTATGGGCTGCTCATGTCTTTGTCAGTGGGCAAACTTACAAAATCAGCAAGGGATCAAATACTTATTTCCACCACTGTAGTTGTTCCTTAAGGATAGGAAATGGGTTTCTCACCAACATGTGCTTTTTGAAAGGACAATGGATGGGTGGACTGCTTTCCTCAGTTCTTTTACTTTTTCAGAAGAGCCTTTTAAATCTTAGGGATATACATATTAAGCATTTCCTCCACAGACACAAAGGAGGGGATTCTATAAATAGCGCTAAAATGTTGGCACTGAAAAAAAAATAATTTTCATGCCAAAACTTTGAGTGGTACACCAGCTAAAACTTGCTGTAAATGCCAGCACTCAACTTCTGGAACTTTGGCGCAGAAATGGGGCTATTCTGTAACTCAGTGCAGAACTGGAATGCCTATGCCTTGCCCCTGGCCAGCCCCCTTTGAAGATACACACCAGAGGATCTAAGCATGGGGCATTTTAGAATAGCGTGCATGAAGATGCAAATCCAAATTAGTGACAAGTGCAATTATCGATAGGGCCTATTAATTCATTGTTGACAGCTCTTTAACCAGTTTAGTTACATGCGCAAATTGGATCCACACTTAAATTTCGTCGCCGATCTTTCAGCGCCATATATAAATACTGGGGAAATGGAGGGAAACCTTTAGTATACTGGTGACCTAGAGAAAATCTGCTCTTATCTTTAACAAGTTGTCAACATTGAACCCTGCATTCAGATGGAACTAGTTGACATCTCTTGTCCTTTTGACACATCCTGCAGAAAGGATTATGTGGTGTGTTAGTATTTTTCTTTTTCTTGCTCTACTGCCTTGAACATGAGTGAAGTTGTTGTTGAGAGGGTTACATACATGGTTATCATTACAGTCTTCTGTTGTATAACAACATTATTTTGGGGGTGAAGAAATAATCTAATAATTAGAAAAGTACAATGAAAGAGAAAAGTACCGAGTCTGGCACGGACTAGTTTATGGATTTGAGGTCAGTAAATTTTCTGTGCCTGAGTTTACCGAGCTACTTTTGAGCAATAAATCAATATTATCTGTTGCCTCAGCCTGCACACTTGGCTCAGGAGGTGACTATGCAAATTTTGCAAGTGCTTTGATTACACAACAGACTGGTGTCTTTTATTAGATAAAAACACCATATAAATGTAAAGATCATTAGTAAAAGAAGAGCGACCTTAAATATCGTTACTCAGCAAATCATTTCAGGACTGTGAAATGAGTCTTTTAGGGATGGCAGTGTCCCCTTGCAGCCTCTTTCTATCTTCAGTCACCTAAGCAACTTACATGTAAGATAAGATACCACAGAGTCTCGTGTTGTACTTAGACCCGAAGCTCCCACAGGAGCCATGATGAATTTTAGCCACATGTTCATTTTTCTGGTAGGACCACATATTTTTTAAAATACATATGGGGACTAGATTAAGTAAATGGCGCTCAAAAACTGGTGCTGTAAAAAGTTGGCGCTATTCTATAAAAGGTTCTGCAAGATGAGCACTCTTTATAGAATAACACTTAGCGCCAATTCTCACACCTAAAGTTGAGCCCTGGAATTTACGCCAGCTGAAACCTGGTGTAAATGCCAGCACAGAATTCTTAGCATTTTGACGCATAGATGATTCTATTCTATAAAACCATATGCAACTTTTTGTAACGCCTATGTCCCTCCGCTAGCCACGCCCCCCCCCCTTTTGAGATATGCGCTAGAGGATTTAGGCGCAGGGCATTATAGCACACAGGAAGATGCACTCCCAAATCCAAATTAGTGCCAATTAAGTGCAATTATTAAGGCTTATTAATTAATTGTTCATAGCTCATTAACCAGTTTCGTTAACCTGTGCAAATTGGATCCACGCCTAAATTTCGGTGCCATTTCCAGGGGATAATGCCATATTTATGAACATAATGTAAAGTTATGCCTCAAGTCAAATTCATGTAAAAAAAAAAAAAAAACTATAGTTTTACATGTCCAGCCAGCAGTGTTGTTCTCATTTGGTTTACTATAGAATTGTCATTTACATCTTGCTTCCACTTTTACTTTTAACTGTAAGCATCAGATGTAACTGAGTAAAAGTAGTAAAAATTGGTGAAATTATTACTTCAGTAAAAGTAACAAATGTTATCCCGTACTACTTTACAAGTAAAAGTAACAAAACTTTTACTTAAGTATAGTAACTGGTTACTATACAACACTGTAAGCCAGTTAAGCTCTTTGAACTGTAGCAATCCTACCCTCAATATGAAACGCCTGCTGGTGGTGGTGGTCATTTTACGCTGCTCTAGAAATCTGAGCTCATTCCTGCTTAGAAGTAGGAGATGAGCTGATATCACTCACTTCATGGCTACGTCTGGCATGAAATGGATGCTGGGAGGAGCGAGCTTCTTGTACAAGCTGAGCTTTCAGGAGAACCCTTACCCTCAGGTTCTATATAGGGCACCAAAAGATTGGTGCCAAAATGTAGGCGCAGATTCAAGATTCGCGCGTAACTAAATTAGTTAATAAACTATCGACAATGAATTAATAGGTCTTAATAATTGCACTTAATTGGCACCAGTTTGGATTTGCACGCACATCTCCTTGCACACTAATCTATAATACCCCCACCTAAATCCTCTAACGCATATCTCAAAAGGGGGGCGTTTCATGGGCATGTCAAAAAGCTGCACACAGTTTTATAGAATAGCACCATTTACACCCTGAAATGTGATGAATTCCATGCCAGCATATATACCAGGTTTCAGTAGGTGTAAATTCCGGTGTTCAACTTTTAAGTGTGGGAATCGGCCTTAAGCACTATTCTATAAAGTGTGCTCATCTCACAGTGCTCTTTCTAGAATAGCGCTTAGGGCTGATTTTTTTCGTGGCATCGATATTTGAGCGCCATTTACTGAATCTAAGCTGTAGGGTTAAATTCAGTAAATGGCACTCAAAGATCGGCTTGCAAAAAAAATCAGCATTCAGTGCTATTCTACAATGGTCACTCAAAGATGAGCACCAGTTTGGGCACCAGGACTTAAGTCTGCTCAACCAGGTGTAATTCCTGGCTCCTAATTTGGGTGTACATTCCTGGTATTTTGTAACACTGTGTGCAAATTTTAGAAACACTCCTGACCCTCCCATGCACTTCCCAAGGCCACGCCCCCCCTTTTGGGTTGTGCGCTATGGAATATCAAGATGTGTGCAGAAATCCAAAATTGGTGCTATTTAGTACCCAAATTATTGGCACGAATTGGCTCATTAGGTTAAATGTCTAAAGCTAGACGGGAGATTTTCACCTAGCTGAACTGTAATAAGTGCTTTCTCTCTTTTATGCCTTTTCCTTAACTAAGAGCTGCACATGAAATATGACTGAACAAAACAGTGAGAGAGTGTAAATAAACTAACAAGAATCCAGCTTTACACCCCTATTTTTATTTTATATATATTTGAAAGAAACACTGAAGAATTAATGTATAGCAATGATTAGAACAGTCTCAAGGTTATCATGAGCTGCTGTTTATATTTTCAAAAGTAACATTAAGAATTTACTGTCTGACTTTGTGTTAACTGGTTTTTAATGACATTATTTTTGACTCCCCGCCTTTCAAGGGGGTTAAGTGCATGGGTTTACATTTGTTTCTCTGATTTTTGCAGACAACTGAAATGTTACCGTATGGTTTTGCTTTTACTCTTAGTTCTGCTCTTTCTGCAATTTTGAAGGCTTTGGGGACAGCTCCATGGTAACTGACTACACTTGCACACATTGAACATTACCTCGGTGCTTATGGAACAATACTTTTCTTTTAATTCCCGATTGCATGCTCGAAGCTTGCCCGTGGCCAGTATCTGTGAAGAGCAAACTCTTGTGCTTCAAATTCAGGATGACTTTTATCCAGCAAAGCCAGAGCAGGTGTTCTCCTTGTCATTTTTAGACCAAAATGGGCTATAAGATGGCTTAACTGGCTATGGGCTTTATGCCAGCAAAAAAAACACCTCTGCTCCTCCACCATGGGACGGATATGCCGCCACACAAAACAGATGGCCCTCAGCAGTGGTAGGGAAGTCGCCATGAGGGTACAGTAGCTAAGAAAGAGCTGCTCGAATTTCACACATCCCATTCATCCAAGAGTACCTTTGGTAGTCTGGACGTAAGCCACGTTGCGCACAAGATGTTTGTTCTCCCGTTTCCTGTAATTTCTTTATTAAAAGATGGGATTGTGGTCTTTTTATGTTATTTATATGTGTAAGCACATGGTCAGACTGTTGGGGGGGGGTTTCATTCCTTTTTTGTTTTCTGTGATGGCTTAGCTTTTTCCACTTTACATATAGATTCAACGGATGCGCATTCATTTGAAATGACATATCCCATATCATATCTGTGACTTCCCGGCTACTTAGATGGCTCAATCCACTCCATAACGTACAATTTCTCCTTTTTTCTTCATTATTTATTTAGACAAAAATATCCATAGGAAATGATAAAAGATCAGTCTCATTCCTTCTTGCACAGAGAAAGACCAATACATAAGAAAGTAAGCATATACAGCTTAACTTGTATCTTTGACTTATAGCTTCACTCTTAAACATTGGAAAACATTTTACCCCTTATTGGTGCGAAATAATGAAGAAACAAGGAGAAATTGTGCGTTATGAAGTGCATTGAGCCATCTAAGTAGCCAGGAAGTTGCAGATAGTTTGAGAGTCCCTGCTATTTCTTAAAGAAAGTTTTGACCATTTAGATGAGAGATCCCATATCATTGCATGGCAAATGAAAACAAGCAGGAAAAACCCACAGTAATTTTTTTGTTTTGTATGCTGTCAAGAGTGTGTGCTTTTAATGACAGTCTTTTTCTGACAGAATAAAAGAACATGCCTGGAAACTACATGAAATGAAAATTTTCTGGCTGCACAGCCCCTCATAGATACACCTGCTATAGTAAGGTTTTTATATTATGGTTAATGAAGAGATAGCATGGATGTCTTTTATTTACAAAAAATTCTGAACTCTCAGTATAACGGCCACAGACTGTGTATTTTTATATGTATCTTAAAGTAAGCATATTTCCAGAGATTTTTATTCTGCATTCCATTATTCTATTGTACAGTATGGTAATGTTTGTCTTTACAGATCAAGTTATTGAGGTGATTATTTTTCATATATGTAAACTACATATTTTTTAAATAAAATAACAAAACAGTCTTTCTGCTACAAACTTTTTTTTTTCTTAGATGCCCTTCCTCAGCCTTGCTGTCATGTTTGTATGTTACCAAATTAGTAATAAAATGATTTAAAGATACATAACAGGTAAAAGATTACAGGTGTGTATATATGGAGAAACCCCAATCACCTAAGAACATCCCCCCTCCCAACCATTGCTCCCTCTAAGCTGTGTGGGAGTCCTTCATGTACAGTCTTGCCAATGGATGTTGCTGTTTCACTATCACATTTTTAATAGTGAGAGACAGGCAAGCTCTGCAGGACTCCAGGGAACCTGGCTGTCCTTAGCAATTGAAAACATAAGATTCCTTAGCATCCCTCCAGACCAGCCCAGAAAATGACTGATGGGTTGTGCATGTCTTCCAGCAGGTGGAGACAAAACTCTGACTCTCATCAGAGTCAAATAGATTCAGATTCTCGGTCTCCAGCAGGTGGAAGATGGTTAGCCCTTCAGCCTCTTACTTTTATCTTGCTAATCTTTCTCTTTCCTGGTTTAAAAAAAAAGATTTTAATCTTTAGGCTTTCCATTTTCTTCTGAGCACTGGCATTTCTGTTAGCAGTCATAGGCTGAGGTCCACGGGGGTTCTCTGTAAGCCTCAAGGGTGTCACACTTGGGTGGCTGAGTCCCTCCCCCCCTCTCATTAGTGCAGGCAAGGGTCCAGTAGTTCGTCCCGATCTGGCTCGATTTTGTCTTACGGCTTGGACCTTGAAAGGGCACAGTTGAAGAAAAGAGGTTACTCAGTGAACGTGATTGATGTTGTGAATGAAGCATTGTGACAATCAACTTCTCTGAATTATATTCGAACTTGGCATGTTTTCGAGTCTTGGTGTACTGATCAGGCTGTTTCTTTGCTTCAAGCTTCAGTGGCTCAGAGCTTAGATTTTTTTTACAGGATGGTTTTGACAAAGGCTTGGGGGTCCTTTTACTAAGGTGCACTGAAAACTGGCCTGCGTAGTGTAGGTGCGGGTTTTGGGCATGCACTAAACCATTTTTCAGTGTGCCTGTAAAAAAGGCCTTTATTTTTGATGAAAATAGACGTGCGGCAAAATCAAAATTGCTATTCGTCCATTTTGGGTCTATGACCTTAACCCCAGCCATAGACCTAGCCGTAAAGTCTCACGTGGTAATGACCTACACGCGTTAAATGCTACTTAGCATTCGATAATTATTTTTTGGCCATGCACATCGGACACATGCCAAAAATGAAATTACCGCAAGAGCCATATGGTAACCAGGCGGTAACTCCATTTTGGCACGCATTGGGTGTGCTTAGATGCTTACGTGGCTTAGTAAAAGAATCCCTTGGTGTTTGCTTCTGTTAAGGTACAGTCAAATTAAAGGGAAATCCTTGGCTAGTCACCTGGATGTCGTTCGTTTTCTGCATGGAGCGAGACTGATCTGCCCTCCTAGATCCGTGTTTCCTGCTTGGGATCTCAATTTAGTTCTCTGTCCTTATGAGGCCTCCCTTTGAGCCTCGACTTGTTCCCTTAAAAATCTGACACTCAAGATGGTATTTTTAGTAGCCATTGCCTCAGCTAGGTGCGTATCGGAGTTGCAGGCATTTTCCTGCCAATCTCCTTTTCTAGAGTTTTTTTTTTAAGACGTGGGTAATTTTACAGCCCCTACCTTCTTTCCTTACTAAGGTATTGTCAGAATTTCATTTAAATTAGGCAGTGGTTTTGCCAGTGCTAGGTTCTTCCTCTGGATCAGAAGAATGGCAACGTTTGTGTAAACTAGATATCAGAAGAGTTCTCAAACAATATTTGCAGCCTACGGAGGAATTTAGATGATCGGCTTATCTTTTTCTGCTTTTTGGTGGTTCCTGCAAAGGACTGGCAGTGTCTAAACCCACCATTTCTAAGTGGCTTAAGGAAATGATTGCTTCCACTTATCTTCTTTCAGGTAAACCTAGGACTGAAAGCACACTCTACCAGGGGTTAGTCTTGTCATGGGCTGAGCACTTAGTGCCTCCTTTAGAAATCTGTAAAGTGGTGACGTGGTCTTCCTTGCATTCTTTTTTTAAGCATTGCAGAATTGATGTACAGCGTCGTCAAGACATGGTTTTTGGAGTGTGTGTGTGCTTGCGGTGGGATTATTGGGGTTCCTCCCTTCGATGCACCTCTCTATTCACATCAGTCATTTTCTGTGCCAGTCTGGAGGGACTAAAGCAAAGCAAATTAGCAAGATAGATCTAATTTCTCCTTTAAGCACCACCCCCAGTTGGAGAACTCCCACAGCTTACAGGGAACAGTGACCCCCCCCCCCCCCCCCCGAAGTAATAATAGTAGTAATATATATCATCTATAATTCTTATTTATGGAGATTAACTGCCCTTGTGAAAAGATTCACCCATAATGTTGCCACATGCTGTCCCCACTGGGCCTTTCCCCAGCTGACGGACCCACTCAGGACCAGACCTCCCTGTCTGTCTTCTCCTCCAGAGATGCACTTCCCTGAGCTGCTGTCTCTGCTACCAAACAGGATCTTTCCTGTCCTGCTCCAGGGCTGGATCCCCCCCGAGCACTCCGCTCATCCAGTTATGCTTTTGTTGGCAATCCCTTCCTCTTCGTTCAGACTTAGGTTATTGGGCCTATCCAGGATACCCCCTCTCTTCAGGGGCCCCAGTGGGGATGAAAGCAACCAAAGACCATGTGCTCTGTGAAACACTTTTATAACCTTCAAGCTTTACCCCAACTACGACACTTAATATCTATCTAACCCCCACTGACATTTTACCTCTATGCTTTTTAAAAATACTCTACCAGGAAGCTCCTGAACAAAGTCATACCTGCTGCGAGGCAGGTCTAACCTTGTATGTATATGTACTGGTAAGAACTGGCACATGTGTGTATGGTTTGCAAATACATAACTGCCAATCCCATCCCAACTCCAACTATTCTCCACCCTCAAGAATGCCTACATATATACTGGCCAAAGTATGGGCTATGTGATGCTGGCTCAATCTTCTCTGTATGTATAGCCCCTGGACAATGTTATAAATGCCTACTTATGCATGTAGAAAGCTATGGAGGTAATTTAATAAAGGCTTTTTTTTTTTTGCACATGAATGCAACTATATGTGCACAAAGCCCCTTATAAAATTACTCCCTGTGTAAGCAAAGAGTCAAGAATATGCGTACTCTTATGCAACTTGGCTTTAGTCAAATTCAGGGCCACGGTTTGTGTCATGAAGTAGGCAAATAAGTTATAAAATATGCACCTACATGATTACTTCAGCAGCACACATTTACACTTTCTTCTGAGCAGGTATAAATATCCAGAGCTTTATTTTAGTTGCAATTTTGTACACTTTTGTGAAGTAATTTTATGAAGACATGTAGGCACCTGTGTCTCTTTATAAAATAGGCATTTATTTGCCCTCCCAACCTAGGTGACCAGTTATAAAATTATTCAATAAATGTACATGTAAGCAATTTTAAAGAAAGAAAAATTAAAAAAAAGACCTCTCTACCATGGTGAATTCTTGGCCAAAATTATTTTAACCATTCAAAAAGCTTAAGATGACAATATTGCCTTTTACTTAGATAGGGGCCCTTTTACTAAAACTTGGTGTGTACTTAGGGGTCCTTTTTACCAAGCTGTGGTAAAAAGGGCTCTGTGGTAGCGGCGGGGGCCCTTTTTATCGCAGTGGGTAAAAAGCCTCCCCCTAAAAAATGGCCATGCGGTAAGATTACTCTTACTGTGTGGCCATGCAGCGGTAAGGGCCGTGGTAACACAGTAGTAACCGCCTGATTACAGCCGGGTTAGCACCATGGACAAAAAAAAACAAAAATATTTTCTGGCATGCCACAAATGGTGTAAGCTTGAGCTGGAACTACCACCGGCGGCCACGTTGGGTCAGCAGTAACCCTTTCATAAAAGGATTTCTAAATGCTAAGAACATACATTAGGTCATCTCCATAGTCGATGACCTAATGTATGTTACAATCCAATTTATTACTCAGGAACCTTCACGCATTACTATAATATAGTCTTCCTCACCATGTATAGATGCACATGATATATATCTATACCATGATTTGTTCCAAGTATGTTACCATGTATGCACCTTAATGCAATACCATTGTAATTCTGTTACCCGGAAATGGCAACCGCCATTACGGCAAATGAGCCTGCAAATTGGTGGGAAAATGTGGGATACAAATGCTATAAATAAATAAATAAACCTTTGAGCTTCTTTGCATTTCATACGCACTAAGGGGCCCTTTTACTAAGCCGTGTAGGTACCTACATTTACATTTATTACATTTGTATCCCACATTTTCCCACTTATTTGCAGGCTCAATATGGCTTACATAGTACCGTAACGGCGTTTGCCAGTTCCGGTATGAACAAATACAAGGTGATATTATGGTAGAATAAGGTTCAGGTATGATGAATACTTGGGGGGAGTTTAGGGGGGAAGAGGAAGAGTTTGGATAGGTCCATTACGGTCTTTGGTTTCGTTATGTCGCAGATATCCAGATTTTTTATGTTGGTTCGGTGGGGTATGCCTTTCTGAACAGGTTTGCTTTTAGGGCCTTTCGTAAATTTAAGTGGTCAAGCATAGTTTTTACTACTTTTGGCAGTGCGTTCCATAATTGTGCGCTTAAATAGGAAAAGTTGGATGCGTAAGTTGATTTGTATTTGAGTCCTTTGCTGCTTGGGTAATGGAGATTTAGGTATGAACGTGATGATCTTGTAGTGTTTCTAGTTGGCAGGTCAATGAGGTCTGTCATATATCCCAGGGCTTCGCTGTAAATAATTTTGTGAACTATTGTGCAGATTTTGAAAGCAATACGTTCTTTGATTGGGAGCCAATGCAGTTTTTGTCGGAGGGGTTTGGCGCTTTCAAAACATGTTTTTCCAAATATAAGCCAAATATAATGTTTTGTGTGGTCTGAAGTTTCTTTATGATTTGTTCTTTGCATCCCTTGGGAGGAATGGTTTCACGCGTTTGAGTTTCCACATTGAGTGAAACATTTTCTTTATGGTGGATTTCGCTTGGTTCTCTAGTGAAAGGTTTCGATCGATTGTTACTCCGAGAACTTTCAGGCTGTTTGAGATAGGGAGCGAGTAACCTGGGGTGTTGATGTGTTCATTTTGAGTTATCGCCCAGCTACCGCGTAGCCCTTGCGGTAATTTCATTTTTGACGCACGTCCGCTAGGTGCGCTGAAAAATATTTTTATTTTCTGGCGTGTGAGCAGTAATCATCATTCTACATACGTAGACTATTACTGCCCGGTTACCGCATGAGACCTTACCGCTAGGGTAATGGCTGGCGGTAAGGTCTCAGACCCAAAATGGACATGTGGCAATTTTCATTTTGCTGCACGTCCATTTTTGGCAAAAATTTTAAAAAGCCATTTTTTTACAGCTGCGCAGGCCATTTTTCAGCCCGCCTTTGTAAAAGGACCCCATGGTCACTTGGGAGCAGCATCTTCCAAGTTTGTTAGTTTTTTTTTTTTTTTTTTTTACAGTTACTCAATGGATATTCATAGCTTTCTTTAGCAACCAAGTTAACATACATATTTTGGTTAGCCTGAACCAGCCTTGCTGAGCATTGCCTTGAACTATCTATAATTTCTGCTACGTGTATCTGATATTTAGCATTGCATTTGTTGTTTTTTTGGGGTGGGTGGGGGTGGGGAACAGAATAAGAAAATCTGGTCTCTCCTTTTTCCACTGTAGCAGGAGAAATGTTTTACAAAGACAGAATTAACCAAATTTGGAGGTCCATGTAATCTAATGAAATGAAATACTGATTCTTAAAACATAGCTTACACCCTAATTAGTTATATGTAAAACATATAGAGTGCCAATTAGCAGATACAAGTGTTGTATAAATATGTATTATTGTAATTTATTTTAGAATGATTTCTTATCAAAATTATTTATCCTAAGATACACATGGTGTAAAAAACAAAACAAAACCAAAAAACTCTTCCCTATGCAAATGGCTCATAAATGTTCTTCAGCTTTTTTACTTCTTGGCTTGACTTTCCAGTAGATCTTTAGCTTCATTAATTTTGGCTGCCAAATAGGGGGATCCACCTAAAAAAATAAAACAAATTATTGCCGCATGACAGAAGACCCAAACACGCATTTTTTTTTTTTTTGAACTGGCAGTTTCTTCCTCCTCCTTTGTACGTCCAGCTAAACTGGAAGAGCATCTGGGATCTGGCCTCTTAAACCTTTATTTACAACAACATAGGGATTTTTCCCCAATTTATATTCATTGAACCGACCACCTCTGGATGTCAAGACTGGTGCTCTAACCATTAGGCTACTCCCCCACTCCTCACACACTATAAGCCAACTCCGCATCCCCATAGCAATTGTTTTAAAAGTGTAATCATGTAAACTTCATGAAATTCAAAGAAAAAATAGCACTCTATCTGCTTCTTTGGTGCCAAGCCCAACTTACTAAGGCCACGTAAAATGGCCACCCAAAAGGACGACTCTGTATGGCTGAATCTGGGTGAACAGCTCAATATCAAGCAGATGATGCAACTTAAATGGAGATTAAGACTGTAAAAAGAGTGTTAGAGTACCTAACTAACATAGTAACATAGTAGATGACGGCAGAAAAAGACCTGCACGGTCCATCCAGTCTGCCCAAGAAGATAAATTCATATGTGCTACTTTTTTATTTGTACTGTCCTCTTCAGTGCACAGACCGTATAAGTCTGGCCAGCCCTATCCCCGCCTCCCAACCACCAACTCTGGCACAGACCCTATAAGTCTGCCCAGCACTATCCCCGCCTCCCAACTACCAGTCCCGCCTCCCACCACTAGCTCTGGTACAGACTGTATAAGTGTGCCCAGCACTATCCCCGCCACCCAACCACCAGCCCCGGCACAGACCGTATAAGTCTGCCCAGCACTAGTCCCGCCTCCCAACCACCAGCCCCAGCACAGACCGTACATGTCTGCCCAGCACTAGCCCAGTTCTAACCACAGAAGCAACATACACATTTCGTTCTTCCAGAGGGATGCAAAGGCCCTTCAACGATCGATTCTATTGAAAACAGCCTGCTTCAGGTGCTATGTATCACCTTAGCCATGCCTTTTTGACACGAGTGACCCACCCTCTCCCATCTCATTCTGTGAAGAATTCTCATCCTTGCCCTATTGTAGATGAACGGCTTCAGTATACTAAGGCTCTGGAGACCTTAACAAGAGCTTAGGGCCAGCACCTTCTCACAGTTAATGCAGCCAAGATTTTGGTCTTGGCGGACTTAGCCAAAAATGCATACCTGCACTGTAAAATGACTTCTGTCACTACAGGGTCCTTTTACTATGCCACGTAAGAGTCTATGCACACCCAACGTGCGCCAACATAAGAGTTACCGCGGTGATTTTCAGCAAAAATGTAAAAAAGGCATTTTTTTTCAGGTGCGCTGAAAAATGATTCTGCACGCACCGAAAACATGTGTCTACACTACCACGGGCCATTTTTCAGCGCACCTTAGTAAAGGACCCCTACAGGACGACCCGGCTATTTCGTACACATTTGTGGAACTCGAGCTGGCTGCCCAGGACTGATAGGATGAAGCTGGTAAATGAAACCTAACTCTGCTTATTTATGCTATGGCCCACAGTGCGGCTTGACTGTGGAGTATTCTTGGCAAAGTCAACACTATTCCTTCTTGACTTGAGATCTTGGAAGTATTATCCCCCAGTTTATATTCTTTGTTTTGATTTTGTTGTTGCTGTTTTTAACTTTTATTTTGCACATGTGGTTAAAGAGTGGTTTGGGAATTCTGAAGTCTGATGTGGCTATCCGTTTAATATCCTCCTCTCATCTTCTTTTTTTTTTTTCTTTCCCCTCTTTAGTCCCTCTGCATATTTTAAATTCTTCCCCTCCAGCATGAGTATTAGGTTGATTTAATAAGCTCTGATTATTCCACTCCACACCAGGGCCACTATTTGGGGGGGAGGGGAAGGGGAAGAGTGCAACTAGGGTTGTTGCCATCAGTTGCTGTGCCACAGGGAGCTCCAAGCAGAGATATAATTTACTGGCAGGTTTAGAGCCCCCTCACAAATTTCTGCTCTGGCCCCAGCAAGTCTTCTTCATCAGGCCAGCTTCCTACACTCCCTGAACCTGTTCGACTCTTCGCATCCTTTCAACCAGCCTTCTGTTCTCATCCACTCCCCTGCAGGTTCCTTGGTCAGTTTGCCTTCTCTGCAGGCCTTCTCACACATTCCTTCACTGCTCCCTACCCCTCCTCAGTAAGTAAGACTTCTCTTTGTTGGCAGGCTTAGTTCACCTCTCAGTTTGTGGTTCCTCATCCCACAAAGGCTCGATCATTTCCCTGATCTGCCCTTTCTGAGCCTATGCATATTTCTATTTCCTTTCACTGCTCCTGCCTATGTCTGCACTAGAAATAAGCATTAAACAGTGCTGGAAAGAAAAAGGTAGACAACTCACATATCCGAGGAACCTTCCATGTTTGAAGTGGAACTTTGGGCTACTCGGATGAACTGTTTGGGATTATCTGGGAGCACAACGATCTTGTACTCTGGTACAAAGCATTTCAAGCCAGTTTTGTGGTACTTTCAAGTCCAAACTTAAAGCCCACCTCTTTACTACTGCTTTTGACTCCTAACCTCTACTCACTTGCCATGTCCTTTATCCTCACCTATTTATTCCCTTACCCTTAATTGTTCTGTTTACCTGTCTTATCTAGATTGTAAGCTCTTTGAGCAGGGACTGTCTTTTTGTGTATGGTGTACAGTGCTGCGTATGCCTTGTAGCGCTATAGAAATGTTAAATAGTAGTAGTACTTACATTCACTATATTCAGTCTATTAAACTCCCCTCCTGTTCCTAAAAAGATTATTTTAAGCCAGTTTCTTATTTTTTTTTTTAAATAGGAAGAGGCCCAAGTTGAATTTACTTACCTTTATCTGGATGGTTCAAAATCATAATCCGTCGGTGAGCTTCTCTGATCTTTACTTTACTGGCAGTAGGGCTGGTTCAGAAAATGAAAAAGCAAATGTTACGAAATGTATGGTGTCAAAACACTACAAACTTTCTCTGGCTTGCACAAGTACAGTCATATAGAGCTTAGCAGCAGAGTACTGAGATTAGTTTTTATAGGTCATTATGCATAACTTCGCACTGTACATGTTATTTCTTAGGCTTTTAAAATCTAGGTAAAAATGAAGTTCCTTTTTGCTTTTTTAAAATGTGTAAATTATTAGCTCATATTAAAATGCTTTCCTCCAAAATAAACTTCTATTGGGGTGCAAAGGGGCTAAAGAATAGATTATATTTAATTTATAATACTAATAATCCACACTTTACAAGCAATTCAAGGACAAGGTGGTCTACAACAAAATCATAGTTCTCTGCATATCCCGTTCTCCCTGAACCCCAGTGATCTCCCCATACTTATTTATTTTAAAAACGTATACATTGCCTACAACTTAAGCGGTTTACAGAAAACCACACATAAAAAAAATCATATGTACAAACATAAAAACAAAAAAGTAACATAACAATCATTACTAATCATCATCAGACAAATAGTACTGCTCTTCACCTTAAAGAATCATAACAAGTTGCTCCTACCCAAATGCATCACCAAATAGCTGTGTCTTCAACAATTTTTTTTTTTTTTTTTAATGTACCACATTACTACATAGACGAATTTGTCCAGGGAGCGTGTTCCACAATTCAACGCCAGCAACAGAAAAGGAAGAGGAGCTAGTGTCAGCATAAAGAACTTTCGCGGCCCCACGGTGCCTCAGTGGAGAGGGCAGATGATCCACTTGTTACGAACCGAGAGGACGAGCTTCAGAGCCCGATGACCACTGATCGCCAGGGCTTTCTGGAACCGCTGGACGCCGTTCTGGCTAACACTAACACCCCACGCCAGGGGGCAAATAATGAACATGTGAAATAGATACTGCTTTAAGTAACTAGAGTATGAGGACTGTGAAAAGTGACTGTGACAGAGAACGTGAGGGGGAAGGGAAAAGGAGGGGGGAGGGGGAGGGGAGGGGATGAAAATGTAAAAAATTACTGGAGAGATAATAAGGATGGCTGAAAGGACACGAGTTTCCTGCTGTTATGTGATCATAACCTCACTCTGTAAGCCACATTGAGCCTGCAAAAAGGTGGGATAATGTGGGGTACAAATGCAATAAATAAATATGCAATGTGCTTCTAAACTTAAGGTATCGTGCCAACAATGTCAGACAAATAAGTAGACAAGTTCTGTATGGAAATGTTCTTATGTGATTCCTCCAATAAAAATTATTGAAACATAAAGAACTTTTGCCACTAAATCTAACAAGAGATGCATAGCATGCTCTGACTGCAAAGATCATTTCGGACGATAGGCACGTGCAGTTTGAGTGAAATAAAATGGCACCGGCAAGTACAATGCTTGATGTATCAAAGATAACACTTTGTCCTGAATGCAGTGAAACATCGGTAACCAGTGTAGTTGTCTCAATATTGGTGTTATGCGACTGAATCTAGAAGTCCCTATCACCATCCACATTAATTCAAACCTCAGGCTCCCCCTCCTCGTCAAATCAAAAGGCTCCTCCAGCAGCACTCAGCTTTCCAAAGAACCAAGATAACATTTAAAAGTCATTTCAAACTTTTAATGCCTTGGCTGGGGGTCAGGATTCCAAACGCGGGTCACATCATCAGTGAATAGGCCCCACAAACAGGGCTGCTCCCCCCTCTCTCTAAGCTTCCACCATAATCTATATCTTGTGGTGAATGTTGAACATAGGGCCTTGAGACAGATAACATTCATAGGCACTGCTTCCTCCTCCTCCACCTGTGTGGACTTCTTACCAGACTAAAAACCCATGCAGAATAACAGTAAATGACAACAGATGGTATGGTCCATCCAGTCACCAGAGTTATACCCGCTGCTATGTGCTGATTAAACAGGGCCTAGACGGGTGTGAAGGTCATTTAAGTTTTCCTTTGATTCCATCCTCTTTCTACATAAGGATCTTCTGTGTTTATCCCACGTGTTTTTGAATCTGGGTTCTGTGTTCACTGTTGCCACTACTGCTGCTGCCTTCGTATTTTGGATAAGTGGGGAGAGGAGAGACTGATATTTTGACGTGCAGGACGTCAGACTCACAGAAACAGAAGCCTGCGCGGCTGCATTGGTGATCTGCAAGGGCAGGCTTCTACAGGGAATGTTACTAGTGGAGGAGTAGCCTAGTGGTTAGTGCAGTGGACTTTGATCCTGGGGAAATGAGTTCGATTCCCACTGCAGCGCCTTGTGACTCTAGGCAAGTCACTTAACCCTCCATTGCCCCTGGTACAAAATAAGTACCTGAATATATGTAAACCGCTTTGAATGTAGTTGCAAAAACCTCAGAAAGGCAGTATATCAAGTCCCATTTCCCTTTCCCTATTGGAGATTCTATATGGAATGTTGCTTCTATTGGTGATTCTAGATGGAATGTTGCTACTATTAAGATTCTGTTGCTACTATTTGAGATTCTACATGGAATGTTGCTATTCCACTAGCAACATTCCATGTAGAAGCCTGCCCTTGCAGATCAGCAACGCAGCTGCGCAGGCTTCTGTTTCTGTGAGTCTGACGTCCTGCACGTACGTGCAGGACGTCAGACTCACAGAAACAGAAGCCTACACGGCCGCATTACTGATCTGCAAGGGCAGGCTTCTACATGGAATGTTGCTAGTGGAGGAGTAGCCTAGTGGTTAGTGCAGTGGACTTTGATCCTGGGGAAATGAGTTTGATTCCCACTGCAGCGCCTTGTGACTCTGGGCAAGTCACTTAACCCTCCATTGCCCCTGGTACAAAATAAGTACCTGAATATATGTAAACCGCTTTGAATGTAGTTGCAAAAACCTCAGAAAGGTGGTATATCAAGTCCCATTTCCCTTTCCCTAATTCAGAGCATAACCCATTTCCAACAGGATAGTGCACCATGTCACAGAACAAAAGCTGTTAAGGCATGGCTGGCTCGTGAACAGATACAACTGTTGGAACTTTAGCTGGGCAACAGATCAGATTTGAACACTACTGAGAATGTGTGGACTGTGATGAAACAGAGCCAGTGGCCTTGAATGTATCCCATCTGGCCCCATTGCTTTGTCTACTTTTAGTTTAGCAAGCTCTTCACAAACAGTCTTCTGAAAATCATTCAAGGTGTACCATACTTTCATTCCTATTTGTGGGAATATTCCTTGCATTCGACTTATAAGCACATCTACCCTTTCCCTGTTTTGCCTCCTCTCCCAATCCCAGTTTTGGTATCTTTTGGGGATGAGGGCATAAAATACTCCTGGGGGAATTTTGTACAGAATTCTGTGCAGGCAGCTGTAAATGTTCAGCAATGTGGCATGGCTCAGTTTTCCTCACTGCCTCCCCTCTCTCTGGAGGTGCATGGCTGCAAGATGGACTGCTTCCTTCTCCTCTGCCACTTTGGTCTCAGCTGTTCCTTTAAGCCAGGGGTGGGCAACCACAGTCCTTAAGGGCCACAATCCAGGGTGTAGAGAGAGAACTGTAGAAGGCAGAGAGTTGAAAGAGTGTAGAGAACAGGTGAACATAAAATGAGTGAGGGGGGGGGGGGGGGGGAAATGAGAGGTATTCATTCTGGAGAAGGGGCAGAGAAAGTTGGAGCTGAACTTACCAGGGAAGGATAGGGGAAAGGATGCAAGCTAAAAAAAAAAAAATGGAGAAAGGTGGAATCTGAGGAGGGAAACTGCTGTGGTGATGGTGGAGGTATTTTATGTAGGGGGGGAGGAAGTCAGCCCTTATAGTGTGGGAATTCTACATAAGAAAATTACAAATAAGGCTGCAGAATTTTTCTTTTTTTGTGTGTGTGCGCATAACTTTCTTTTTTAATTTTTCACAGAATCCCCCCAGGAATAACAACACTGAACCCTGCACTCAAAATGTACCCAGAGGGAAGACCTTGTATAGTGGAAGCATAAGCTTCTTGTCAGTGTTTTAATACACATCCATGTGTGCCTAGCTTTAAAAGCAGCTACTTGCTAGTCTGCACTCTCTTTCTCAGTTTCAGCTGGTTGTATGCCTAGGTTGCTTTGCAGTTTAACGTTAGATAATACTGTCCTGTTTAATTATGAATAAGGCAAAATGAAATTCTTAAGGCTCATCTAGTCTGCCTGCTTTTCCTTTAAGCTGCAATATAGCAGAACCAAGTTCCCGTTTTGCCTTCACTTCCTTGTGATATTCTTGTTTCAAGTGCATTAACCCACACTTGCCCCCTCTAAAACTGTCACCTTTGCCCACTTGTCTACCACATCTATATCCTGCTGTAAAATTAGAAAGCCCTGCTATATATTTACTATGTGATTCACGGCAGCATGTCAATACGATATTTAATATATATTCACCTCACAGACTTAACATGAAAAATGAAAGAAAATGCTTTGTACCTCACGCCTAATACTAAAGCCGCTTCCCGCTTGGTCATTTTGGGCTCAAATCCACCTCTGTAATAACCACTGAATGCCTAAAAAGAAAACACTGAAATGAACCATGTGCAGAAAACAGTACGCATTTAACGATCAAGGGGTGAAAGACAAAAAGGCATGTTCCCTTAGCAGTGTGAAGAATCTTCCCAGAAAAGCATTCTAGAAATTAGCAATATAAGACACCAACTTTAATTTGTTCTTCCGCTCAGTTTGTTTTCTTTGGAAGAAGTAGGTGAAAAGTTAAGATACAGCCTGCCAATGATTTAAAAAAAGACAAACAAAAAAACAACCTGTTAACAAGACATTTAATCTTCCTGTTTGGGCCGCAGGATGTTAGCCACCCCCCCCCCTCCCCCATATCAGACAGGCTCTAAATCTTAGTCACAAAGCCAAGAAAGGACTGGCCTCAATTCGTTGCTTACACCTTGATTTTAGCTAAAAGTCAGAGAAGTGATCAAAGAACCCACACATAATGGACGGAGTCTATATATGGAGACTAAAGTTGCGCACACAACTTAATTAACAAGTCAATCGGCATGGATGATTGACCAATAACAATTATTGGTGCTAACTGGCACTAATTACAATTTACATGTACAGTTTTAAGTGTATTCTGTAAAATGGTGCGTGTAAATTCTAATGCAGGGATCACAAAAAGGGGGGCGGCCATGGGTGGGTCGTGGGCATTCCTAAAAGTTACGTGCAATATTATGGAATATGCCCAATCTGCGCTGAAGCTAGATGTGGGCATTTACACCAGGTTTTCATTGGTGTAAATGGTCAGGCCTAAATTTTAGTCATGGGGACAAGCCCTACGCATATTCTACAAACCGAGCCTAACTTTAAGTGATGTTTATAGAACAGAGCTAAGCGCGGTTTTGTTCAGTGCTGATTTTTTTTTTTAGGCACCATTTATACAATTCTCCTCAATTTGTTTCAGAGCTTATTGATAGACCTACTGCTCTCTCCCCAGATCTTCTTGTGTTGATGCTGTTCCTGATATTTCTTTTTTTTTTTTTAATAAATAATTTTTATTAACAAGATGGAACAAACCACACAGCATAGACTGTACAGATATCAGTATTATATATCAAAGAGCATAACTCAGCCCTACCTCCCCCCCACACATACACCCAAAACCTATGCCCAAACAGACTGTGCCAGAGTGTTAACCATTCAATATATGGCTTCAAGCCAGAGGCGTCAAAGTGGCCCAAAAAGGAGATCAAAGCTGAAGATAACGTTCACCCTTGGCAGAATAAAGGTCCCGAATGTCTCTACATTCCAGTGCGCTCAGCATAATCATTGAAGCCCTTCAGGAGGGAGGGTCTGGTGAAAGCCACGTGCTTAGACTAGTCTTTTTATCCAAAAGAGATGCATGCTTTAAGAAGGCCTTCATGCCGGCTGGCGCCAGCCCTCGCAATTGTAATACTTCAAACAAAAGAAATGGCATGAACTTCCAATAGGTTTGCCAAAATTGTGATACATAGGCACATAATTGGGTCCAAAAACGTAAGACCGGCAGGCACAACCAAAACATATGCCCTAGGTGTGCTCCAATTCTTGCGCATTTGGGATAATCATCGTTAGGATGCAGTGTAGCTCAAAATGCTCTATGGGGGGAAATATAAAGGCGCATAACAAACAAATTGTAATTCCCAGAACACTGCACTCACTGTGAATTTATATACACTCAACAAGCAAGTCTTGACATGGGTACCCTGTAAAGAAAGGGCCAAATCTTGTGACCATTTCTGTGCCAATCTGTCATAGTCCAATGCAGGCAAATGCTCCCACAGATGGCTATGATAGTATTTAAGTGGGATTGATAGATGTGCATCCAAGCCAAGTGCTTCTCCAAAGATCTCCTACAAATCAGTTGATAGAGAAGCCCTAGGGAGAGTGGCAACATAATGCTGGAGTTGTATATAGGCAAACTGCTCAACAGAAGGAAGCCCATGGTCAGCCCTCAGGTCAGCAAATGGCTTAAGTGTGCCGTCCTCTGCCAGGATGTGAAAGAGATATAAAAGCCCCCTTCCTTTCCACCAAGAAAAGGATGGTGAAGAACTTCCCATGGGAAAGTCCATATTACCCAATATAGGCAGGAGGGGGGATACTGAAGAGTTCAATTTGAAAAATGTGCACATCCAGCACCATGCCCGACAAAGTGGTGACAAGAGGGGAGCCAAGTGGGATGATGTTCTAAAACTGGCCGATGATGCTGAAGTCAAAAGCTAAAGTGTTGTGGCAGCAGGAGCTAGCATTCCAAAATGGTACAAGAAAAAAATGTTGTACCGCAGAACCAATCAGCAACCTAGCTGCCGAAAACAATTGAACGTTTAATACCCTCAAGCCTCCCTGGATGTGAGGCAGATAAGTTTGAGACTTAGGAAGCCGGGAGCAATGCCCTTTCCACAAAACATGGGTAACCAGATGGTGTAAAACCCTTCCACAAAACATGGGTAACCAGATGATGTAAAACCCTATCTTCATGCTGGAACAAAAATAATGGGAGGACCTGTAATTTGTATGTCCACTTAGGCACTATAATCATGTTATATATAGCCACACGTCCCATTAGGGAGAGAGGCAGGGTCTGCCACATTCTAAGCATGGACCTCATGGAAGTCCAAAGAAGAGTCATTAGCTAAGTGTGTCAAGTCTGAGGGGATATAAATACCCAAGTACTTGAGTTGGCCAACTGCCCCTTGAAGTGGAAACTCCCCAACCCAATGGTCCCAAATCGATGACTGAATCGGGAAGGCCTACGATTTATGTAGATTAAGACGGAAGCCAGAATACACACTGAAATCTTGGATGCTATCTAAAAGATGAGGCAAGGAATGTTGAGGCCTGGTAGCGTGAGTAATATGTCATCCGCGAACGCAAGCACCTTCACTGAAAATTGGGGAAGCGCAATGCCTGATACTGCGGGGTTGCAAATGATGGAGAGTAATAGGGGTTCCAAATATAAGAAAAACAACAGTGGATAAAGGGGACAACCCTGTCTTGTGCTCTTGGCAACAGGACATGAAGGGGATCACTTGCTGTTCACCACAATAGTGGCATATAACACTAATATTACATTCAAAAACCATCCAGTGATTCCCACATATCTCATATCTCAACACATTGAATAAATAGTCCCAACACACATGGTTGAATGCTTTTTCGGCATCTAACTAAGAGTAATGGATCCTGAGTGGTCTAACTCTATGCTACTGCAAGCAATGATCTCCGAACATTTAGGACTGAATGAAAGCCCTTAACAAAACCCACCTGGTGGTCTCCCACTAGGTGGGGGATGAGGGGAGTCAAGCGATCTGCCAATATACGGGCCAAAGTACCTACATCGACATTTAGCAGGGAGATGATCAGGCGTCCTGCCTGGCTTAGGGATTTTTATTTTCCATTCCTTTCCTAATAATAGCTAATATTCTATTTGCTTTCTTTGCTGTCACAGCACACTGAGCAGAGGGTTTCAAAGTATCCAGGTCTATTTGGATCAAATGAAACAAATAGATGACTTCCTGAATGATGCAGTTCTGTTCAAGTAGCAGGTGAAAGCCTGTTTACAGTCTAAAGTATGAAGGGCCTTCTCTTGAGCATTTGAATGAGGTTTTAGACAAAGTGGAAAGCATTAGGAGTGAAGGAGTAGCCTAGTGGTTAGTGCAGTGGACTTTGATCCTGGGGAACTGAGTTCAATTCCCACTGCAGTTCCTTGTGACTCTGGGCAAGTCATTTAACCCTCCATTGCCCCTGGTACAAAATAAGTACCTGAATATATGTAAACCGCTTTGAATGTAGTTGCAAAAAAATCAGAAAGGCGGTATATCAAGTCCCCTTTCCCTTTCATTAAGATTATTATTATTATTTATTGCATTTGTATCCCACATTATCCCACCTATTTGCAGGCTCAATGTGGCTTACATAGTTTTGTTATGACATTGTCATTACAGAATATCAGATACAGTTAGTAGTGTGTAAAGATTAAGTAGGGAAGAAAGAGGAAGTGATTAGGCGGGTGATAGTAGAAATGGATTTTCCAAACTGGTTGGGTTGGGAAAGTGAATTAGTGAAGCTGTTGACTCTCGTTGTAGGCCTTGTTGAAGAAGTATGTCTTCAGAGATTTGCGAAAAAGTTATTTGTTTCGACAATTGATTTCAGGTCTGTGGGTAGAGCATTCCATATCTGCGTGCTCGTGTAGGAGAAGGTAGTGGCATGCATCAGCTTGTATTTTAGTCCTTTACAACCTTTGGTAAAAACTTGGGATGTGTTAAGGGAGAAATCCAAGATCATGTCCGAACAACATTGGTCCCGCTTAGTTTACCTGTTTTTCTTATTTATTTTACCTACTGGAGCTGTTATGGGTTACAAGTGCAAGGGCAAGTTTTTGTAGTTAGTACCTAGTCAGGTCTTGGCAACTTGAGGACCAACGGACTCATATATCTAAAGATCCTTGAAATGGTAAATCCTCTAGGGAGTAGTCCCCCTGGGTTCAATATCACCGAGCCCAGAAGATCAAGTGCCACAGCTGCGGCCAATGGTGTCTGCAGACCCCAGAAGACCAAGCACAACAGCAGAGGAGATGAAAGAATCAGTGCTGACAGCATCAACCTCTGCCCATAAGAATGACGTGGTGGGAAAAGAGAAGACTGAAACAATTCAGGTGGCTCAGAGCTTGATGGGAGTGTACAGAAATACAAAGCCAATCAGCAAATGCCCTGATGATAAAACAACTTACATGGGAAGCAACTGTGACTGAATGAATTTGTTAGAGCATCTCAGCATTAGTGCTACCTGATAACTTCAATTTTCAAACTATTTGGGATAGTCTGGTGGTCTTACAATGCTCTGTCACTGCAGTTTCAGGATTTTGTAAAATAGATTGAGGGTCCTATTGCTGTTATTTCTGAAAGACAGCAAAATTTAGCTGTGCTGAAACAAAGGGTTATAAGTTTGGATTAAAGACTGCTCTCTCTCAAACAAGGGAAGAGACTTCATGATTCAGCTGTTGTTCATAGGAAACTGGCATAGAGGCTGGAAAAAACATTTTTTTGTTTTTTTTTGGGTGGGAGGGGGTTGTGACCACTGAGGGAGTAAGGGGAGGTCATCCCCGATTCCCTTCGGTGGTCATCTGATCAGTTCGGGCACCTTTTCAAGGCTTGGACGTGAAAAAAAATTGGACCAAGTCGGCCAAATGCTCGTCATGGACGTCCTTCTTTTTTCCATTATCGGCCGAGGACACCCATCTGTTAACCATGCCCCCGTCCCGCCTTCGGTACACTGCCGACATGCCCCCGTGAACTTTGGTCATCCCCGCGACGGAAAGCAGTTGAGGAACGGCGAAGTCGGCTTTCAATTATGCAGATTTGGCCGACCTTCAGAAAAGGACGCCCATCTCCCGATTTGTGTCGGAAGATGGGCATTCTTCTCTTTCAAAAATGAGCTGGATAGTCAGTTACAGGATCTACTGGGATGCAAAATCCCCTTTTATCAATACTTTCAAGGGAGGGCATTTCTACTAGATAGGGATGCCAAAATAAAACTGCATAGAGAAGCCACTTCAGTGGAATTGGCCCTGTTTAAAGAGGCCTCTTGCAAAAAACTTGTGTCACTCCTTTATTCTGAACTTCCCTCTTGAAGCCAGGTACTAGTGGGGCGATGGAGGAGAAATGGGCTCAGTGGGTAGGGTGTTTGCTGAGCGAAGAGGATTGGAGATGGATTTATTGGCACCCCCATTACAAAACATAACCAACTGCAGTTTCAGATTCTCCACAGAACTTACTGGATGCCGGTAAAAGCAGCCAAGGTAGTTAAAGGGGGAATGGGCAACAGGGAGATTGTTGGAGGGCCTGTGAGCAAGGAGGTACTGATGAACATATGTGGTGGGACTGTCCTAAGGTACAAAATTATTGGAGAGTAATTTGGGCTCGTGTATACGAGTGGACAGGAGAGGACTGGGAGGAGGGGTGACAAATTGGCCTGCTTATTGGGCCTAATGGGTGTATCACCGAAGAGGGGACTCCTCAGGAGATAGCGCACCTACTGATTCTGGCAGCCAAACTGGGTATAGCCTGAAGTTAAAGGGACAGTAAAGGACCCTTTCAGTCTTATTTTCAAAAGAGAAGGGCGCCCATCTTTCGACACAAATCGGGAGATGGGCATCCTTCTCTCAGGGTCACCCAAATCAGCATAATCGAAAGCCAATTTTGGGTGTCCCCAACTGTTTCCCGTTGCGGGGATGACCAAAGTTCCCAGGGGCGTGTCTGAGGCGCAGCGAAGGCGGGACTGGGGCGTGCCTAACAGATGGGCATCCTCGAGCGATAATGGAAAAAAGAAGGGCGTCCCTGACAAGCACTTGGCTGACTACTTGGTCCATTTTTCCTTACGACCAAGCCTCAAAAAGGTGCCCGAACTGACCAGATGACCACCGGAGGGAATCGGGCATGACCTCCCCTGACTCCCCCAGTGGTGACTGACCCCCTCCCACCCTGAAAAAAACAACTTTAAAAACTTTTTTTGCCAGCCTCAAATATCATACTCAGGTCCATCGCAGTAGTACGCAGGTCCCTGGGGGGGGGGGGGGGGGGGGGGGGAGGAGGTGTGTGTGTGTCTGCGGAGGCATAGCGAAGGCGTGGACGTCCTTCTGTAAAACATTTTGGACGTCCTGAACTGCCTCCCCCCCCCCCCCCCCCCCACAGGGACGGCCAAATTTCAAGGGAGTGGAGTGGAGGAGTGGCCTAGTGGTTAGAACACTGGTCTTGCAATCCAGAGGTGGCCGGTTCAAATCCCACTGCTGCTACTTGTGATCCAAAATCCAAATAAATAAATAAAGGGGGTGTCAGAATCATAGCAAAGGCATGGACGTCCTTCTCACAGAAACATCCACATTTTGGACATCCTCAACTGCCCGTCGCAGGGACGGAGGCATAGTGAAGGCACCTAACACTTGGACGCCCTTCACCCATACCCATACCCATACTATTATACACACAGCTTGTCTTTGGCATGCGCAGAGCAGCCACGCATAACGCTTGGCTGCTCTGCACTGGTTTCCCCTCCTAAAAAAACTGGTCCTAAAACTCTATATTTTGTTTTGTTTTTCTAAATGGGGCTTCTAAACCACAGAAATAGATGGTGTTCATGTGCTCCTGTACACCCCTGCCACAGAGAAGCAGTCTCTATCTCAATCTCAGGCATTTATAGTCTGCTGGATCCCAAATATATTAGTCCAAAGCAGCGTACAAAGGAAAAAAGATAAATACTACAATTTCAAATTTTATATAAACTCAGTCAATAAAAAAACAAAATAATATATTTTTGAAAAAGAAAAGTTTTCAAATGCTAGTGAAACAGACTACGAGCTCTGTTTACTTTTTAGCGAGCGCTAATGTTAAAGACACCCATAGGAATAGCACATTAAAAAGTTATTGAGTCTACAGCGCAGATTAGTAAACAGGGCCCTAAGTAGGTTGCTTAACAGATAAAGGTAAACTATTCCACAATTGCCTAGCCTGGAGAAGAGTGACTCATACACACAATGAGGAAAAAAAAAAATCAAAACACCAGCAATACTCATAAAGGCCTAGTAGTACTGAGGAGATGACTTACAGACTTTGGCAGGCTCTGCAGTGCTTGCTTTACTTGGGGCTCCATCTGCTTCATGGCTAGGATGGCATAACGACCTTTGAGGGGAAAAAAAGAGGTCAGTCACCAACACTGAAATTATTTATAAAATGAAATACAGTTTCTTTGCACAATAAAAACAAAAGGATTGATACTCAACGTAATTTAACTAGCCAGAATCAGCTCCTGGCCAGTTAATCGCCTGTTCGGGGCTAACTGGTCATTTTCAGTGGCACTTAACCTGTTAACGCCAAACTCAAAACTGGCTATTTTGGAGGCATTCCAGAAGTGGAGGCAGCATTTGGTCTGTTAACTGCATAAACAGGACCACACAATAGTCAGTCTTATCTTTATGCGTTAACCCATAGCCAATTAAGAGCTGAATATCACACTTAACCAACTGTGTGTTAGCAGGCTCGCAAACCTAGAAATTCAATGCCGGTGTCCAGACATAGCCTGGCATTCAATTTTCGAGTTTAGCGCTGGTGGTGGTCAGCAAAAGCAGCTAATATTGGGCCTAAACAATACTGATAGAACAACATTAAGATTACACCAGAGCTACACACAAGCAGGATGCAGGTTGTCATGCCAACTAGAAACTTAATGGTGGCAGTTGTGAACCGGGTGGGGTGTGAGGATCAGGCAAGATCAGCTTCATTCAGCCAAGCCCAAGCTGCTATCTCCATTACTGAGCTGGAAGAGTAGAGCTGTTGCCCCTGTACACCAGAAAATGAAGAGATTATTGGAGATGGGGGAGAGAAAGGACAGGCTAGGGGACTGATAAAGGGAGACAGATCTTGGGTCTAAGTGGGGTGGATTGAGAGAGAGAGTCTGTCTCTGGTGGTGAGGAAGTTGTGGGAATTTTCAGATGCTGGCCCTTTCTTTGGGCCTGGCTTCTAGTGCCAAAGAAACTCTGCCAAGGCCTGATCTACACTATGTATTAACTCTTCACAACTGGTATTATTAAGCATGCCTAGATGGCTCCAGGTACCAAAGAATACTCTTGGCTAGTTTCAGCCTACTGAAGAAAACTCATGCTATCAATGCTTTTTCTACTTTAGAAATGTTCTACAACCCACGAGCTGGGCCTTTTTCCACCAATTCCCCTCATTTCTTGCCTTATTGGGCCCAACCAGAAAGACTCTGATTGCACAACCGACACATCAATGTTTTCTCAAACATTGCCCAAAACGCTTACTGGTTCCACTGATATTAACCCATTTGTGCCCAATGTTCCCATAATAAGCCATATGGGAACAAATTTGTTCCCATATGGGAACGTTAGGCACTAATGGGTTAACTGTGCCATTACTATGTAACCCAACCTATGCCATCCACTGATCTGAACTCTCTCATTAATATGTAACCCAACCGACAACTGAATATAAGCCACATTGAACCAAAACTTGTTTCTGGATAATTGTGAGATAAAAGAATGAATAAATAAATATATAAAATTATGTTTGCCTCCACTTCAGGAAGAACTCCTGTGAGTCCCACCTTTCATAGGGTATTGTTAATAACTGGTTCAATCTGAGGTCAGCAACACAATAGAGGCTGGTGACACCTTATAGACTAATCAATTTATTTGAGGAACAGTCCACTTCATCAAATGCGTAAGCTCAGAAAGTGGGTAAATATACATGATGACGGAGCACACATGAGAAGGGGAGAGGAAAGGCTATAGACTACAGGCAAGGCATTGGGAAATGCAGAAAAAGGTGTGCAAAGGGGTGATAATAGCAGCATAATTAAATGAACTGACAACTGTGGTCCATGAAGCCACTGTCCACATTAAGGTCTAGAATGATGGCCTCAAGCTTTTATGGTGGGCTCTAAGGGGCCAATGTAGAATGCTTCACGGTAGAGCCACGGCTCTACCATGAAATTAGCTCTCCAAAATAACCATGGCACGCTATATAAACTTGGGTGAATTTCTTCAGTAAGGAGATAAATAAATTCTAATAAATAATGCTCATGGCGTTGGGTTGGAAAGAGGAAGGGGGAACCACTACACAACAGGGACCACCGCAAATGCTACCGGAGGCAGGCGGGCCGAGTTGAGGGTGCCACTAGACACCTTCAAACAACCATAGTATACTGCTTCAAACCTTGCAGAAAATTTCCCATGTTCTCCACACTGCAAAATCCACTGTTACCTTTCTTGCATTTCAACGGAGTACTTAATGGCCTCATTAACATGGATTTTACGACTATGTCGCTGCACGAGTTAATACTCATGCTCAAGCTCAACTCCTCTCTGCATTGCTTGAAAGGTAACATGGGTGTTCAGCCCACAGTAACTGGACAGTTATGCTTTCTGCATCAGCCCCTCAGTCAGCAGCTTCATGATGGAATGCCCATTTTAAGTTTCCTTGTAGGAATATGGCAACTTAAAAGGTCAAAGTGTCCTGGAGGCTTGAAATATTCTCCTTCTGGTGCTTGAGTGTTGTCATTTCTAATGTCAGATTTATCTTCCTTCTTTTTCTTTGGGAATGACCCGTTTGTCCTATGCAGACAGGAGAAGGACATTGCTGGCAGATGACTATATAGAAAAGAAGCAGGTGAATGAGCCCCTAGAGCCAAAGTTTGTGTTGATTCCTGCAAATGTGTTACCTGCACCCCAGTAAGCGAGTAATCTGTGGTGTTGCCCATCGCTCTTTGTTTCATAAAGACATGGAATTGGCTGGCACCGACAGAGGTATCTAACAATTTTCTTAGTACAATAGAAGGTAGCTGATTCTGTTCATTGTGTTTATTGGTGTCAGCGTGTACACAATGCATGTAATGTTACACACAAGCCACCGTCCAACAGCCAATGAACACTAAAACAGCAAAGGAAATGAGAGGCGTAGCAGACAGGGAGTTGGGACTCTACCTACAGGAGCAAAATGTGCTGCCAATGGACCAATGCAGTAGCAGGGAACCCCCATGTCTCTGAGGGGCAGATGAATCAAAGTCCCAGTGAAGCACCGATTGCTATTTTCAACTCGGTAAAAATTACGAGTTGGAAATAGCGAGGGATGCTCAAAAGAGCTACTTGCAAAAACAGCGAGCAGCTTGGCAGAGGGATGCACAAAACTCAACGAGCCAGCAACGTGCTTTTTATACTGGTTCTAGCCGGTTTAGCGAGCACGAAGTTCAGCGAGACATGCAGTGGTTAGCGTATCTGGGTTTAAAAAAATGTTTGGGCAAGTTCCTGGAGGAAAAGTCCATAGTCTGCTATTGAGACAGACATGGGGAAGCAACTGCTTGCCCTGGGATTTGTAGCATGGAATGTTGCCATGATTTGGGTTTCTGCCAGGTACTTGTGGCCTGGCTTGGCCACTGTTGGAACAGGACACTGGGCTAGATGGACCATTGGTCTGACCCAGTATGGCTACTTTTATGTTCTTATGAAATAGCAGGTGCCGGATGGATGAGGACAGCTGTGGCATCTCTAGAGCCCGCCCCCTCCACACTTGCCAAGCATGCATACAGGCAGCCCTTCACTCGCTCCTTCGCCTCACTCTCGCTTCCCTCCCTGTCTGTACTGCTGCTGAGAGTCTGGCGGAGATTAACAAAAAAAATGAAAACAAAAAAAAGCTACACACTGCTTTCATGCACACAGAAAGGCGTCTGTAGCATGCGCTGAGCAGAAACGCTTAGCGATTGGCTGTTCTGCACATGCTCGGGTGACCGACTGGCTTCCCCCCCTGCTGTGCTGCTTGCTGTTTTTGCTGATTCTTTTGAGCATCCCTACCTATTTCCAACTCAGTAATTTTTATGAGTTAGAAATAGCAATCGGTGCTTTACTGGGACTTTGATGCATCTGCCCCTCAGAACAGAGGCAAATCTGGGTGGACTGAGCTAAGTACAAGAACTGAAAAGGAGGTTAAGGGAAAAGAAAAAAAGGAAAGGAAGAAAAACTACAGAGAAAGTGAGAAAAGAAAGAACCTGAGGGACTGGAGAGTGTGAAAGAATGATATCTATTCCAGTCTTACTCATCATCACCCACTTATACACCACCCACTTATACACAGAGACCCTCCCACCCCAGATACACTCTCCAATCATGCATCTCATTTATTCAATCAGACCTTACCCTCAAATTCTGCTCACATACACACACTTTTTTTTAACCTATTCTTCCTCCGCTCTCCCATTTCTATAGTGCTACTAGACCTACGCAGCGCTGTACACAATATATACAAATAATTTCTCTGTCCCTAGAGGGCTGACGATCTTAAGTTTTTATACCTGAGGCAATGGAGAGTTAAGCGACTTGCCCAAGATCACAAGGAGCTGCAGTGGGAATCAAACCCAGGTCACCAGGATCCAAGCCCACTGCACTAAGCATTAGGCTACTCCACATGCTGTAACTCACACTTCTCACCCATTCTACACGCATACCCCTCAATCGCATTCTACTCAGAAACCTCACTTGTACCCCTCAAAAGCACACCCACAGTCTTCCAACTAATTTAAACACACATATATGTACACCTCTCCAGCCAATAACACACTTATGAATCCCATTCACATGGAATAAATGGCACATTTGACAAACATTTTCCCATAATTTTATAACACAGTATTTCTGTACTCAATTTCTATAATTTTAGCCTTTAAGTTATTTAACCAGAACAGCAAACACTGCATTACCAGTACTCTTTTTCGCTATGCCTTCAGAAAATCCTTTAAAAAAATAGTTTAAAAAAAAATTTAAAGTTTACCATAAAGTAAAGGTCAAACTTACAAGACAGTACATATCCAATAAGAGCCCTGTGGCAGGCCAAGTGTTTTCTCATCTGTCTTCTGTCATTTGAAGGTGACGGTGTAGCAGAGCGTGCAATGGGACAAGGTGAAGGACAATGTACCGTGTTCTCACTACTGACAAACAAATTAATGCGTAACTGAAACTCATTGCCTCAGGCACAAACTTAAGGGTCCTTTTACTAAGCTGCGGTCAACAATAGCATATGCTTACTGCAACTTAAAAGGGCTTACCACGGGATGTGCTCAGTCGTCCTGCGCTTAGTTCCAAATGTGTGTGCGCTACCCACGTGATAAATTGTTTTTATTTTTTGGCCAAGGGGGGGGATGTCCGGGGGCAGAGAGTGGGAGTTTCTACGCTATATCCATTAGCATGTCTACACTGGCGCATGCTCATTAGCGCAGGATTACCATGTGAGCCCTTACCACCAACAAAATAAGTGGAAGTCAGAGGTGTAGCTAGGTAGGATGCAAGGGGAGTAGTCGCTCCCTCACACGGATTTTGAACGAAATGGTACCTATGCGGATCTGGCCCTTTGGCCTTGCACTAGCGCCTATTTTACAAAAGGTCTGCTCCCCCCGACATCAAAACCTGGTTACGCTTCTGGTGGAGGTAAAGGCTCACAAGCTAAGATTTGGTAATGGCTGTGTACTAATGGCACCATTAGCGTGTGGCCATTAATTCAGAAAATCAGTCATTTTCTGGGTGCGGTAAAAGTGGCCTTAGCACACAGGAAAGACCTGGATAATGGTGCGCTAAGGCCACTTTCTACCGCAGCTTTGTAAAGGACCCCTTAGACTGTAAGCCCTCCAGAGGCAGGAAAACATCTACTGTACTTGAATGTAACTCGCTTGGAGCTACTGAGGAGCTAAATCCAAATCACTTTGCATACAGCTTCACTGTAGAAAGTGTGATGTATTACTAACCTGTGTAGAAGTATTTTTATTATTAATAATAATTTTAAAATCCCTTCCTCAAACTAACCTGCAAATCCTGCAGCAGCAATAGCCAGCCCAACTGCTATCATAGTACCAGCCTACAGAAAAAAAAAAAAAAAGAGAATACAAGTAAAATGACATTGAATACAAGTTCATTACGTTCTGTGAAACCAGTGCACAAAAGTCCCAGTAAGCTGTTTACCTATTGCAGTTGAAGTCAGTATGTTAATAAAAGTGTGACCCTTTCACATTGGCTAAGTTTCCTTCTTAAATCACAAGACTAATGAATGGCATGAGAGCTTTCAAAACGAACAGCTTTAACCACCCTTGCTTAATTATCAGCCACACTGGGCTGCTTCTCCTCAGGAAAGAAAATGAAACAGGGTTATCAAGGGCACATGGAAAGCCCGAGCAGCAACCATATGGTGCTCTGTGTTAGAAACGGTTCAGAATTTATTCAATTGGCGTGCAGTCTTTCCAATATACATTAGCCCACAAGGGCGAACAGCTATGTATACTACTCCTATACTTTTACAGCTGCTGAACTGCCTCAACTTAAAGGTTTGATCAGTCTTGGGGGTTATAAAAGAAGATCTTGATTTGTGTGTTAACCTTGCGTGCTGAATAGTTAACACATCTGTAGTGACCCACTGGACGTATGTCATTCTTTCTGGGTACTGGCAAGGCAGATAGAACTAATAAATCTCTAAGATTCTTTTCCCTTTTGTGTGCTATCATTATCTCTTTGTTGGAAAGATAGGCAGGATTTTGTACAATATACCAAAGCTTTGAAAAGAAATCACAATTTCTTTGGACAAAGGATTGAACGTTAGAGGACAAACAAGCCTATCTTCTTTAGGTTTCTCAAACAGTGGATTAAGGGTGGTTTCTCTCCCTTCATAAACTCTGCTCGTCTATAGCCCTCATCAGCGCATTGATCTAGATAACCTCTCTCTTTGAGACTTTCCTTCACGTCTACTGATCGTTTTTGTATCAGCTATTAATGAACCTATCCCCATATGCGGACCAGCTTGCTATTTTGCACTGAAAATTGATCAAATCTGAGCTGAATTAAATTGCCCTAATTCTGCCTTGGATGATTATCTTAGCATACGTAATAAATCTACAAATAGGATATGGTCTTCCTTTTCACTACCATCATTAGATTCAATCAAATTCCCTTGCCCCAGTTAACTACTGAAATCAGCACGAGATTTATTCATTCATTCATTATCTTGTGTTAAATCACTCTTTTATGCTAGCTCAAGGTTTATTCCCTAAAGACAAAGACAGAATAATTCTTACTCCTATTCCAAGGAGTGAAGTTAACTATAGGCTGGTGGCCTCTATACCTTTGTTAGTAAAGGAGATGGAAGGATTGATATCATCTCAACTTATGGAATATCTTCATTCACATTCTATTCTGCATAGCTCTCAATCTGGATTCAGACCTGGATATAGTACAGAGACAGGTCTCTACCACCTTGATAGCCAATTTTTAGGAAAGAACTGAGTTTAGGTAGGAAAAAATTTAATTCTACAGTTTGATGTCTAGTGCTTTTGATACAGTTGACCACTGTATTTTACAAGTTTGATGGATCATTTTGGCCTCTGTGTAGTCCTGCAATGGTTCAATGGTTTTCTGAAATCTAGACAATATCAAATAAAGTAGACTGGTCTTATGTCTCCACCTTGGTCCTCTGTTTGTGGTGTTCCCCAGGGCTCCCCTCTTTCCCCCATTCTGTTCAATTTAATGATGGCTCCAATAGGTAGTTTACTGGAATCCAGAGGTTTTAATACCTTTATGTATACCGATGATGTAACCATTTACATCCCATTTATAGACAATATAGTTGAAATCTTGTCTAATACCAAATCCGGTTTGGATCTGATGGAATCCTCAGCTGCTGATTTCAAATTAAAACTAAACAAAGACAAAACCAAGTTCCTAATCCTGACTAATCCCTGTCACCCTATGGCTATTAGCTCAGACCGTCACAGACTCTACCATGAGCGACTGACCCAGGAGATAATGCAAATTTCCCTGGACTCACACTGTATTGCCAGAGCCACACACTGCTTTGACTGAAACTTGGTAATCAAACAGTCCAAGGTAATGGAGGCAACTGTGAAGGTCTTCTTTATCTGAAAAATATCTGGGACTCAGCTCAAGGTACACTGTACAGATCCATCACCCTGGGGGGGCTCAGGGCCTATTGAATGAACCATTCTCAAGGAGAGTGAGGAAGCAGGGATCTAGACACTGGGAGTGAAGACCTAGGCCCCCAATGCCCTAGGCCACAAAACTCCATTCTAAGGGACAAGAGGACTCCCCTACATTCCAAAAACTAGGAAAATCCAAAAGCTTCACATGATAACATTAGCATATGGCTTCACATCTGTCAAATTTTGGCTGCAGATGAACTGCCTTAAGCTGACTCAGTCCTAAACAACCAGACACCTGCACAGGCTACCCTCAGTTGGCAAGTGACTAGGCCAAAGGATTGCTGAGGGGACAGCGCCTGAATCTGGCCAGAAGAATCCAGGAACCCTACCTAAGAGATATGTGGCAGAACCCTTAGGGGAATAATCCATGTGCAACCATTCAGGAAGCTACCTGAGGACTACCATTCTGGATGGAGTCTTGAAATTCAAGGGACTGCGTAATCAAGAGACTCCAGCCTTTCTACCATGTAGGACCCTGATGACTGTGCTTCCCTCTAATTGTGGGTTTTATGCACAACCCTTCTAGTTGCCTCAGGAGGTTATTTTTCTCAACAGCAGGAAGGTATATAATCACTCAGCCTTGGAACCTTAAGACCACCATCAGTCAAGTCCACCTCAGGAGAGCCCTTCTTCCACTCTCACATTTTATCAAGCAGCCCTGAGAGGGGAAAGGTGGGGCCCAGAGCATGCTGGACTACAGAATATGGTGGGGGGAGGGGGGAAATCCTATCTCTCATGGCCCATCAAAGAATAACCTAAGATGAAGCCTTTAAAAAGTGAGTCACCAGCTTCCCCCCCCCCAAAAAAAAACTACCTCCCCACTAAGGTATTAATCCCTTCTGAGGAGGAAAGATGCATCTGGCTGCTGAACCAGCTATCCTGTCTTCCCCTTGCCCTATCAGTAGAATGCCTTCATACCGCAAAAGCACTGCTAAGCCTAACGTGTGTGTCTGTCAGCAAGCTGACCCACCCAAGCAAAAAGAGAGAAGGAAGGGCATGCTGACAGAATGTGGGTCAGACTATTAATGTAGAACTGGAACTAGACGAGTTTTGTCATGCCTGAGGGTGGAAATGCAGCTTTCATAAAGACCCAATTGACTATGAGAAGGAAGGATTAAAGATCTTCTATATTTGTACCTCAAAGCAGTCTAAACCAGCAGCTGTTTCTCTTTAAATTTGAAGGGTTTTTTTTTCTTTGATAACAACTTTCAGGCATGAGCTGATCTCAACTCTCAATCTACCTTTGGGTTGTTCCTTCTCTACTTCCAGTCACTGCTTTAACTGTTGAGCCTCTCACGCCGCTAGTTTTCCGGTGGGAGAACACGGCACTTGGTCAAAATGGCAAGCATTCCTACTGGTGAGAGTCAACAGAAGAGCGCTGCAGAAATGCAGCAACTGCTCCAACTTGCCCCAAGGAGGAGAGCTACCCAGTCACTTCAAAAACTGATTTTACCAGCTCCAGAGTGTTGGTGGAAAATGAGAGATCACTGCACCACTAATCCAGCAGATGCTCACTGCCCAGCAGCCCAAACACTTCCCCCAAACTGAAACACTCCAAGCTGATCATGCAGCCTTCAGCAGACTATGGGACCTCCATCCCCCATAGAGGCTTCCGACTAGAGAGATAGGGACAGATGGAGTCAGAGCAGGAAGGCTGACGAGGACCACTAAGGAGCCATGTTTTTCATTTCCTCAGAACTCTTCACCCTACACATTTGTCTTGGTTGATGGGCAAAGCTGGGTGTTGTTCTCAATTGGTGGTAGTGGTGGGGGGCTTCAAAGTCACAGCTGGCTAGACAATCCCTACTTTGCTGAGAGGTGCGTCATCACTAACCAGCCTAAAAGATGTCTATGTGGTATGGTTGAATGGCTAGCACACTGATCTCTGATGCTACAGAGTAGGGTTCAAGTCCTGCTGTAGCTTGGGCTTCATATATGAACTTTTTGTCCAACCATGCTCTTCTCTTCCTCAGAGCTCTCCAACCTAGCTCTGTCTCAGTTGATGGCTCAACCATGCTTTTCACTTCCTCAGAACTTTCCAACCTACATATTTGTCTTGGTTGATGGGAAGTTGGGTGTTGCCCTCAATTGGGGGTGGGACTTCCAGGTCACAGTTAGCCTAAAAGGTGTCTATATGGTGTGGTCGAATGGCTAGAACACCAATCTCTGATGCTACAAAGTGGGTGTCAATCCCATTACCACAGCTGGTCAGCATATACATCTGAATTAAGTCAGCTGGCTTCAGTCATGGAGAGAGAGATGTGGCTTTGGAGAACAGACCCATCCAGGGGCAGTCTGCCAGTGAGCTTGGCCCTGAAGGGACATGGGCCCCTCACCATCTACCAAAATGCAAGAAACCAGATGGAAGCTAGGGGAAAGTGCCCCCCCCCCCCCTCCTGCCATGACACCTCTGGTGATGCCCTATTGTCTTAATGGTAAGTCTTCTTAAGGAGTAATATGTGTTTGGGAAATCCCAGACTGTTTACTGTGCCTCCCGGGTGTGGGAGTGGTCCTGTGAGAGGACTCCAGTAGAGCTATCTGTGGTCGAGTGTGCCACACAGATGTTTTGTGTTTGGTTAAAAGATGTGAGGGTGAACGGGAGAGGGAGTTGCTGTTGTTTTGCTTGAGAACAGTGATGCACCCGAGCCGCTGCCCTTTTGTATCCTTTATTACGTGGTTACTGTGACGGTTCTCCCGGGAGGCTGTGGGCCCATAGCTACGCACCCTCTTCCAAGATTTCTTAAGTTACCCATTCCCAGAGGAAGATTGTTTGGCCAATCCAGGATTTCTCCCAACTTCATCCTGGTGTATTATAGGACCTGCAGCACTGATAGCAATGGATAGAATCATGGACTAGAAATACAAAACGGTTTTGGGATGTAAGTGGAACACCTGAACTGGTCAAAATTTCTCCCTCCTGGAATGGACAACTTGGCAGCTCTGTCTCCCCCCGTAATTAGAAGGCTGTTTCTAGAGTAGGAACTTCTGTGCCATAAAAGATGAGTACATGTGGTCAAGAGAGTAAAGTCCAGTAATTCCCCCCACTGCAGCTGAGACCGAGTCAGTAGTAAACCATTCAAAGAATACAGCAATTGGAAGGGGAACTGGCTCTGTGATGCGCCAGCCTATAGCTTTGAGGAAGCTTCCCCAATTCTAGGAACTTCCACCTGCTGTTCTGACAAGGTATGGTTTCCCAATGCAGAACAGGCTTACAGCATAGGTGTTCTGTTCCACAGGAACAGAGAGAAAGAGAAAATAGCCCCAAGATCATTACTTTGGCCACAACAATCAGCTGCACTACTGACAAAACCATCTAACACACGTCCCATCCAGGTAGATAACGTAGTGTTGAGGTCAGAGCACTTGGCTTGTCATCCAGGGGTTGGAGGTTTGAGTCCCACTAGAGATACCCTCTCTTGGTTGGAACAGTAACATGAGGGGCTTATTTTACTCAGAGCTGATTTTCAACTCTGATTGCAGGTTTAACAAGAGTAAGTGAAAACAGCACCAAGTTCATTACTTTCCCCACAACAATCAGCTGCAGTGCTGAACCAACCAACACATGTACCATCCTAGTACACAGGTAGTGTAGAGAGACCATTTGGCTTGCCATCCAGGGGTTGCAGGTTCAAGTCGCAGAGGTACCTTTTTAAAATTTTTACTTGCAGGATTTAAATTCAATATTGAGACTCTACTTTAAATCAACTAACCGCATGTTTGGAGAGCAAAACATTTGGCTTCATCCTGACGTAACTAAGACTACCCAGGAAAAGAGAAAAGTGTTTCTTTCTATGAGGCCTAAAATATTAGATTTAGGGGGTACCTTCCTCCTTGCATATCCCTGTAAATGTGTTATAAAGTTAAATCAAATAAAATATGTGTTTTTTTCTACCTGATCAGCTAAAGACTTTCCTGGACGCAAAACAGCATTAGAGCTTTTCAATATGTGAGAAACGGCGCCATATTTTCTTATTTGGTTATTGTTTGAAAATAATAATGTAATCTTCACTAATTCCTACCCCCCTTTTGCAGTATAGGGGTCTAATGAAGCCAATTTAGATTTGTTGGAAAGAATGAATTTCCTATAATTGTAATATTATACCTTTTGGCTGTATTTCACTTAACAGTTTTATGTCTAAGTTATATAAAATCAATAAAAATTATAAATCATAAAAAAAAATAAATTTTTTTTTTTACTTGGTGTGGGTTCCACTTGGCGAATGTTATGATGAAATGTTGTTTAATTACTGCAACCTTCTCCACAGGTGCTATAAGTAGTGTTGCAGCAGACACCATTTTGTCCTTAGGACGCCAGGGAGTGTTTTGCATGCTTGTCTTTCATTTTGCTGTTAGTTGGTGCTTTTGCTGTGTGCTGTGACCCAACACTATATCCATTTCACCTCCAGCTTCCTCCCTTCTCATCTACATCTGCTCCACTTCTGTCCATTCTTCTTTTCCTGCTATCTGCTCTCCCTATCCCCTCCCCCATCCTGTATACCATCCTTGTATGTAAGCTGGGGTGTTTGTGTGTGGGTGTATCAGTATTGGTGTGTGTAGTAGTCTTTGGCTTAGCGTTTGTATTCATGTGTGGGTAGGGGGTGTGCTGCAGCCACTTGTCTTGGGTATGTCCCTATCACTGTTGGTGTCTCATAATTTGTGCGTTTGCTTTTTTGAATGTATGTGGTAGTGACTGCAGCACACAGTGATGGCCCAGAGGGGACAGGCCCAGCAGGGGAAGGGGCAGGTAAACAGGCCTAGGACCAGGTTTCTGGATGTAACAGATGAGCAGTGTGTGGCTCAGTTTAGATTTAATAAGGAGACTATAGTGCAGTTGTATGAGGAGCACCAGCAGCACCTGGAACCAATGGCCAAGAGGGGGCGGGCCCTGCCGCTGCAAGTCACCACTGCCCTTGCATTTCTGGCTACTGGAACATTCAAGACCCCACTAGGAGCTGCAGCAGGGATCAGCCAGCCAACTGCCTCCCGAATCATTAGCCAGTTCCTAGAGATTTTTTTGAAAAGGGACATTGTGTATATCCATTTCCCCATGTGTGAAGCTGAACAGCAGGCAACAATGACAGCTTTTTATGACATTGCTCATTTCCCCTCTGTGTTTGGGGCCATTGATGGGACTCATGTGGCCCTCAGGTCACCTGCATGCAGTGAGGTTGAATTTCTCAATAGAAAGGCATACCACTCCATCAATGTACAGGCTATCTGCAACGCAGCACTTGAGATTACAGATGTCTGTGGAAACTGTCCAGGATCATGCCATGAGTCCTATGTGCTGGCATCCTCAGGCATCCATGAGGTCTTCCAGAGTGGGGAAATCAGAGGTGGATGAATGGCCACCACACAACTGAAGGTATGTGTACCTTACCTAACCTTATCTCTCCTCTTCTCAATACAGGTGACCATAGCTATCCCCTAAAGTCATGGCTTATGACCCCAATTGTCAACCCCCAGAGGCCAGAAGAGGTTCAATACAATAGGGCACAAAGTGCTACCAGGGCAGTCATTGAGTGTACATTTGGGCTTCTAAAAACTAGATTCCACTGTCTTGATTTGTCTGGCAGTCAGCTCTTATACAGTCCCACCAAGACTGTTCCAGAATTTAAAAAGGCATGGGATAAGCATGTGGGATCACTTAGGAACAGGAAGAATTAGGGGTTACAGAGGATGGGCAGACTGGATGGGTCATATGGCCTTTATCTGCCGTCATGCTTCTATGTTTTTATGCTGCATAATCTGGCAATTAGGAGGAGGACGTAGTCACCATTTTTCATCTGTATATAATAAAGATTTCCACCTTTTTCACCAAAAATGTCTAGATGAGGTTCTCTTATTTGTTGGCTTCTCAGGCAGTCCCAGTGGGGCGGCAGGTCCTCCAGGTGGGGTTCCTCCTCTTAACTTTCACTTTCCTCCTCTCTGGCTTGCTGCCTGGGTTGTGGCTCTGGCATCTGCCTTCTAAATACCAAATTATGCAGCATGTAGCAGGCTGTAACAATGTCACATACCTTGGTGGGACTGTATAACAGCTCAGCATCAAGCGGCTGAGGCAGCGGAATCTTGTTCTGAGAAGCCCAAATGGTAGCTCAATGACCACCCTGCTAGCACTTTGTACCCTATTGTACCGAACCTCCTCTGGCTTCTGGGACTTGATGATCAGTCATTAGAAGGGTGTAGGTGTTGTAGGATTATCCTTGCCAACTAGCCATTTGCCTATGATTTCCCCACTATGGAAGGCCTTGTGGATGCCCAAGCGTTAAAGCACATAGGAATCGTAGAAACATCCAGCACAGACATCTGTAATCTCAAGTGCTGTGTTGCAGATAACCTAAACATTGATGGAGTGCTATGCCTATGCAGTATTTGGCCTCACTGTCAGCCGGTGACCTGAGTGCACGAGTCCCTTCAATGGCCCCAAGCATAGAGGGGAAATAAGCAATGTCATAGACATCTGGACTGGAAGCAAGGGACCCTTTTACTAAGCCGCGCAAGCGCTAATGCATGCCCAACGAATGCCAATTCTGAGTTACCACCCGGCTACCGGCGTAGCCCTTGTGATAATTTCATTTTTGGCACGTGTCAGCTACGTGCGCCAAGTGGCATTTGACACGCGTTGGTCATTACTGCCTGGCTACCATGTGAGTCTTTACCACTAGGTCAACGGCTCATGGTAAGGTTTCAAGTGATTAACTTTGTTCTTCCTGAGGCTGCAGCCAGTTCCTTTCTGTTCCTCCCAGCCTCTATCTGTTGAAATTTAACAATGCAGAAAGTGCTTCTGAATCTAGTTATGTAAATGTAGCCTGGGATGCTAAACCTGGTTTCTCTACAGCAGATTCTGAATTATGACTAAGAAACTTTTTTTTTAAGTCTATTTCTTTCTCAAAGTTTCATAACTGTTGTGTAAATTGCCTCTTTGCTTAAACTTGATCACAGCCCCAACGTTTCTCATCATATACAATATAGTACACATAGGACATCAGGGTAGCACAAAGGTATAATTCGTATTATATTTGAGAAGCACAGCAAACAAACTGCAAAACTGGCAGTATTTGGGAGCCCATCCAGCAAAACAATTCCCCCCCCTGCTTACAAAGCTGCGTGGCAATGCTGACAGCCCATTCAAAATGAATGGGCTGGGCTGGCATTACAGCACCAGCTGCTGCTAGTGCTCCTTTGTAAATGGGGGGGGGGGGGGTTATTAATAACAATAAAATAGTGAAATGTAGTCATTACCCTTTTATACACCTACATTAAAATCCCATTAGGCACCTGACCAAATTTATGTATGTGCCACTCCACAAGGACATGTAAAGGAACCAAAACAAAGCTGCCTATTCAGGTCACAAAATCTGAATAGCGTCTGTGTGATGATTTGCAGAAGCTCAACATAAAATTGTTCTGACAATAAAGAACACAACCACCTTCACCCCCTCTATCACCCCCAATGATGCATAAAAGGTCAAGTTACGTCTCTAATTTATTTTAAAAAAAAAGCTGGTCAGGCTGAAATACAAGTTATAGGCTTCCTCCACTGCTAAAAAGAACAGGACTTTTTTTTTTCTAGGCACTGTATTTCCTAAGCACATGCTTTGAAATAAGGTGGAAGAAAGTGAAAATACTAATGCTCCCAAAATAAAACTCAACAGTTATAAAAAAAAAAAAACACATCTCCAAACAGTAATATTAATAGCACCTACCATTTCTACAAACACTGCAAACACATTGGGGAAACAACAACCAAGGAAGGAGCTCTTTATTTTCACATGCTCCTACTGAGCATGAGTGGAAGAGTTACTTACAACGAGCCCTTCCTGGAGGACACTGGGATTGCAGTCCATTGCCTTGCACTGTGCACAATGTACACTGATCTACAAACTACAAATCCCAGAATTCCGAGTAGTCTCTTTTGGAAGCCTGCCTAAGCACAGTATTGGTTGGTGTGGCAGATGATCCAACCTCCTTGGGCGTGACGCAGCAGAGCAGGAAGAAGAAAAGTTGTTATTAGAGGTGACTGACGGAGGGAGCATCGGAGAAGGAAACCTGCGGGATTGTTGGTGGGCAGCTTCAGGTATGAGTTTGAGAGGGAGATGCCGGATCGCGGACACATGCTAGACACGAGGAGAATGGAAGAGGTGGTGGGATCGTGGTGAGGGGAAACCGGTCCTGCAATGCGTTTGAGGAGGTGGTGCTCGGCGCGTGAAGGCTGAATTATTATATATTTATTGCATTTGTATCCCACATTTTCCCACCTATTTGCAGGCTCAATGTGGCTTACATAATTTTGTTAACAATGTCATTCCAAGATATCAGATACAGGTAGTATTGTGCAGAGATTAAGTAGGGAAGAGAGAAGAAGGAAGAGATTGATTAGGGTAGTTAATGAGATGGATTTTCATAACTGAGTGGGTTGTTGAGGTGAATTAGTGAGGTTATCGGTTATTGCTTTGTTGAAGAAGTATGTCTTCAGAGATTTGCGAAAGATAGTTGTTTCGTTGATTGTTTTCAGGTCTGTAGGTAATGCATTCCATAACTGCGTGCTCATGTAGGAGAAGGTAGTGACATGCATCAGCTTGTATTTTAGTCCTTTACAGCTGGGGAAGTGCAGGTTGAGAAATTTGTGGGATGATCTTGTGGCGTTTCTGGGAGGTAGGTCCACGAGGTTTAGCATGTAGGTTGGGGCGTCTGCGTGAATGATTTTGTGTACAATCGTGTGAATCTTGAACGCAATTCGTTCCTTAAGTGGGAGCCAGTGAAGTTTCTCTCTTAAGGGTTTTGCGCTTTCATATTTAGTTTTTCCAAATATGGGTGTGGCAGTGACTTGGTATTTCTGCCTGTGATGAGAGACGGTGGAAAGTGGCTCCCTGATGAGAGGTAGATAGGAAAGCTGTCTGTGGCAGTGAAGAGAGGAACAAAATACATTGAATCTCAGTAGTGTCTTCCTTACTTTGAATCTCTGTCTTAGGCCCAAGGCTCCCAGCAGCAATCCAGAGGGGCACCCCGACCGTTTAACTTTTGTCAGCATCCCAGTGATGTCACGACGTGGTCTGGTGTGTGCCATCACTGCAGTGTCTCTCACAGTGACCCTCTCCACTGTCATCGCCGCCCGATCCTCGACCTGTCGCCCCCACCAGCCTTTGTACACCATTTTCAGAGAGCAAACGTGCAGGTACAAATAACCTTTAAAATGCTGCTCCACCATAAAACGGCTACAACATGGGAAGAAGCAGTTTACAGTGCTCGCACGTAAACACTGCTTCACGACAGAATAGATATAAGGTGGGCAGCTGCAGTGCAGGCCTCCCTGCCACAGGCACAGTTCTCCAGCCCAGAATGTGGAACAAGTAGTTGGAGTCTCTCTTAAGAGGCAAAGTCTATCTAGACTTTTAACCTGTGTTCTTTGCACCAGTTTTCAAAAACAAAATACATATTTGCTTTCCCTTTGAAAATTGCAGCAGGTACAAAGTACACGTGGCCACTTGCACCTGCTTTGTGTGTAGGTAGAATTTAGCTTAAAAAGTGTGCTTTCAGCATACTTACAGTGGGGGAAATAAGTATTTGATCCCTTGCTGATTTTGTAAGTTTGCCCACTGACAAAGACATGAGCAGCCCATAATTGAAGGGTAGGTTATTGGTAACAGTGAGAGATAGCACATCACAAATTAAATCCGGAAAATCACATTGTGGAAAGTATATGAATTTATTTGCATTCTGCAGAGGGAAATAAGTATTTGATCCCCCACCAACCAGTAAGAGATCTGACCCCTACAGACCAGGTAGATGCTCCAAATCAACTCGTTACCTGCATGACAGACAGCTGTCGGCAATGGTCACCTGTATGAAAGACACCTGTCCACAGACTCAGTGAATCAGTCAGACTCTAACCTCTACAAAATGGCCAAGAGCAAGGAGCTGTCTAAGGATGTCAGGGACAAGATCATACACCTGCACAAGGCTGGAATGGGCTACAAAACCATCAGTAAGACGCTGGGCGAGAAGGAGACAACTGTTGGTGCCATAGTAAGAAAATGGAAGAAGTACAAAATGACTGTCAATCGACAAAGATCTGGGGCTCCACGCAAAATCTCACCTCGTGGGGTATCCTTGATCATGAGGAAGGTTAGAAATCAGCCTACAACTACAAGGGGGGAACTTGTCAATGATCTCAAGGCAGCTGGGACCACTGTCACCACGAAAACCATTGGTAACACATTACGACATAACGGATTGCAATCCTGCAGTGCCCGCAAGGTCCCCCTGCTCCGGAAGGCACATGTGACGGCCCGTCTGAAGTTTGCCAGTGAACACCTGGATGATGCCGAGAGTGATTGGGAGAAGGTGCTGTGGTCAGATGAGACAAAAATTGAGCTCTTTGGCATGAACTCAACTCGCCGTGTTTGGAGGAAGAGAAATGCTGCCTATGACCCAAAGAACACCGTCCCCACTGTCAAGCATGGAGGTGGAAATGTTATGTTTTGGGGGTGTTTCTCTGCTAAGGGCACAGGACTACTTCACCGCATCAATGGGAGAATGGATGGGGCCATGTACCGTACAATTCTGAGTGACAACCTCCTTCCCTCCGCCAGGGCCTTAAAAATGGGTCGTGGCTGGGTCTTCCAGCACGACAATGACCCAAAACATACAGCCAAGGCAACAAAGGAGTGGCTCAGGAAGAAGCACATTAGGGTCATGGAGTGGCCTAGCCAGTCACCAGACCTTAATCCCATTGAAAACTTATGGAGGGAGCTGAAGCTGCGAGTTGCCAAGCGACAGCCCAGAACTCTTAATGATTTAGAGATGATCTGCAAAGAGGAGTGGACCAAAATTCCTCCTGACATGTGTGCAAACCTCATCATCAACTACAGAAGACGTCTGACCGCTGTGCTTGCCAACAAGGGTTTTGCCACCAAGTATTAGGTCTTGTTTGCCAGAGGGATTAAATACTTATTTCCCTCTGCAGAATGCAAATAAATTCATATACTTTCCACAATGTGATTTTCCGGATTTAATTTGTGATGTGCTATCTCTCACTGTTACCAATAACCTACCCTTCAATTATGGGCTGCTCATGTCTTTGTCAGTGGGCAAACTTACAAAATCAGCAAGGGATCAAATACTTATTTCCCCCACTGTATGCTCTCCCAGCTTAAACATACTCAGGGGAACAGCCCTCAAGGTATCTAAAGACACACGTTTTGAGGACTTTTAGGCTGGAGCAATTTTCAGACAGCTGATTTATGCAGCTGAAACTTTTTTTTTTTTTTTTACACTCAGTAAAATAGCTTTTAAAATTACCCTGATGTATAGCGTTTAATGGAGGACAACATCTGCGTATTTGTAGTTTTAGCTATATTTACAATACTGGTGTGTTTTGAATTTATAAATAATGTTTTAAATGTTCTTTTAAATAACTGTTTCTGTCTATCTCTTTTCACCCTGCTACCCTGTCAGCATGTCAGGCCTTCATAACAAGGCACGGACCTCGCCGTATCCAGGATCCCAGATCATGCGTGCTGTGGTGCCAGATGACAAGGTCTGCTGGTCAGTTTCATGGCCGGAGTACAAGCCTGTGGAATACACTGTACCCGCAATTCTAGCACAACCAGTGTGGGCTGACCCTCCCATTGGGTGAGGAGGCTGGTCTTGGACTTCTTGCACTTTTACATTTGGTCTGTTAAAACAGTCTTCATGCAAATAGTTCCCCTTCAGCTGTATGCACAACGGCTGTGTGACAACCGTTTCTGGTTACTGTGTTTACAGATCTTGTTTTCTCTTAGCTCCTGCAGTAAGAGAGAGTTGTATGTTAAGCTCAGGATGTGTTCTTTCAGTTTGGGCTTCAAGGTTACATTTTCCCTTCATTCCAGTTTCTTTGGTTCCTCTTCCCCCAGAGAAATGAATTTTTCTCCTAAGTTTAACGAACTGGATGGGAAGGTGCAGAGGAAGAGCTTGAATGGACCCTATCTGCTAGAGAATGGGCAGCCCAGGTAGGTGAAGTTATCCCCAAACCTCTGGTGCTGCTCTCTTCCCTTGATCCTCTATAGTCTCTGTCCCTGGTGCTTCCCACCCTTCCTCTTTGATCCCCTGCTGTGGCTGTCCCTGTTACTGCCTCTGGTGCTTGGTGTTGTCTCCCAGTGATCACTAATGCTGGTACCTCACACTCTCGTCCTTCTGCCTTGTAATCATTGTCTCTCCTCACTTTCCTAAAGTTCATGTCTCTGAGAGTTCCCTCTAGTAATCTGTTTCTGATGTCTCCATTATTTCCTCCTGTAGTCCAATGAGCACTTCCTAAAGGAAGTCTCAAGTAATTGGATAAAGGAGTCTTGCCTAGAGAGCTGAGCTGAGGCATCCACCTGTCCGGCTGACAGTCCCAACACCTAAATACAGTCAGTAAACTAACTGTTCTCCAGATCTAAGCCATGCAGGAAATAGAATAATCAAGGCTCAGAGCTTGGAGGGTTCCCCCCCCCCCCCCCACTGTCCATTCACAGGGTGAGAAAAAATAAGTCAATCTATATGAATATTCTGTGACATATTTATTAAAGCATTCAGTAAACCTTTTTACCCATTGGAATTATTCTTCTTATAAAACATCACACAATCCCCTGCAGATATAAATCTTTCAGGTATGCAAATTCGTTTTCAGTGGCTGCTAATACTGCTCCTCTCTTGAGAAAGGCTCAAAGAAAAACCTTCGATTGCTGCATCACTTCTTTCATAATCCCACCTGCTGCTGCTTCCTATCAAGTTTAAAACATGCAATATTCCCTCTTCAGCATCCAAACTTGTATCTTTAATTAAGCTGCTTTACTTTCACACAGCCATTCCAAACAGTATGTTTTGCTATAGCCCTTTTGATCCCTTACACACACCCACTTTCTACTACTACTACTACTTATCACTTCTATAGCGCTACAAGGCATATGCAGCGCTGTACACCATACATAAAAAGACAGTCCCTGCTCAAAGAGCTGATACTCTAAATAGGACAGACAAACAGACAGGGGAATTAAAGAGATGGGGATAAAAGGGTACAGGGCAAGTGAGTAGTGGTTAGGAGTCAAAAGCAGTGTTAAAGAGGTGGGCTTTTAGCCTGGATTTGAAAATGGCCAAAGACGGGGCTAGACGTACAAACTCGGGAAGTCTATTCCAGGCGTGAGGTGCAGCGAGATAAAAGGAACGGAGTCTGGAATTAGCAGTAGAGGAGAAGGGGACAGACAAGAGAGATTTATTCACAGAACGGAGTACCCGAGGGGGGGGAACGTAGGGAGAGACAAGAGTGGAGAGGTACTGGGGAGCGGTAGAGTGAATGCACTTATAGGTCAGTAAGAGAAGTTTGAGTTGAATGCGGAAACGGATAGGGAGCCAGTGAAGTGACTTGAGGAGAGGGCTAATGTGAGCATAGCAACTCTGGCGGAAAATGAGTCGCGCAGCAGAGTTTTGGACTGATTGAGACTCCCTCTCCCTTCCCTTCCAATAAGGAGGTACCTCCCCAGTTTTTCCTCAGCTCCTCTACTGCCTGAGCCAGTGATTCCATTGCCTTCTGGTACATGTAGTTTCTGCATTTCCCTGCTACATTGACAAGCACGGCCACTTAAGTTGTTCCACGTCACGATCTCTGGTTCCTCCCTCTATCTTTCTCCTTCATCTCCTATGGCTACCGTCTCTAATACCATCCCTCCTCTCCCTCATGCTGTGTAGGGTCAGTGTTTTTGTTGTCTCTGAACTTTCCTTGATTTCTTTGTGGTGTCCTTCGTTTCAGGAATCCCACGGGCCGCACTGGAATCGCTGGTCGGGGCCTGCTGGGACGTTGGGGCCCAAATCATGCTGCTGATCCCATTATAACCAGGTGAGCCAGTGCAAGATGCTGGGGTGTTAGGAGCAAACCGTGGCAGGGAAATAATTAATTGCAGAAAGGTCTCTTCATGTCTGTGAAGAGGGTAAGGGGATCACTCTGTATTCTAATAGTTCAGACCAGGGTTGAAATTATAAATTCCAAGTTATTCATTATGGACTGAACTCTATAAAAGTTGCCAAAAAATCGGTGTGGAAAAAAATAGCTGCTAAGCGGATTTCTGTAAAGGAACTCTTCCAAATCCATTGTGATATGTTACTGATTATTTCGTAAGTTGCTGAAGGTATTTCTATTTGATCAGTCCCTCACCTGCAGTAGTGCTTGTTAGTTCCTATGCATATTAGATATCTTTTTTTGCTTATTATACAGAGGTGTTATATATATATATATATATATATATATATATTTTATTGTTCATTTCTTGTGTATGCTCACATTAAATGCATTGAACTGTAATAATTGTTTCCTATTAACCACATTGAGCCCGAACTTGTTTGGGATAATGTGAGATATAAATGTCTCAATAAATAAATAACATTTCGATATTATTTATGGAATACGCCTAGCCAGTTTATGTGCCATTTATAGAAACTGCCTAAACATCCACGACATTTATAGAACCTGCTTATATACGTATGTGGATCAGAGGTTTGATCCAGGAGGAATGAGTGAGAATCCATCAGCAAAGGTAGGGAAGGAAGCCACAGAATTTGGAAAGCAAGAGAAAAAAAGTAAAGTGTTAGATCAGCAAACGAGGAAAAACTAGTGGTAAATACACAAATGCAGTGGGATATACAATGTGTGTTAATCAAAACCAGACACACAAATGGTTAAGGAGAGGTGAACTTAAATCTGTGAATGAGAGATTGATAGTTGCAGCATAGATACAACTGGGGAAAGGGACATGCGTAGATTTTATTAGGAAAAGCTGGAAAGTTACTCATCCCATAACTAGCTGCGGAGTTCTGATGGGGAAACAATTTCTATACAGGAAAGTGGCATATCTCATGTATTGAAACCTTTGCAAACATTACAGTATTGCTGTTCTGGGAAAGCACTGGGATCATGACCCTAAGAGAATTATGGATAATGAAGAGATTACGATCACCTGGGACATCAGTGTTCTAATCGATAAAAAGCTAGATGCAAGGAAACCAGATTTAGTGGTAAAGGAGAAAAATAAGAGAACAGCATTGATAATGGAGGTGGTTGCAAGGGGTTACTGTGTGAATTGTGTGGAGAGACAAGATCTTCAAGTACCAAGAAATGTAGTTGGAGGCTAAGAAAATACGACAAAAAGATACAGAAGTATTATTGTATTGGGCACCATATGACTGATTAAAAGCAATTCTCAAGCACACCTATACATATTATATCCTATCAACTGCAGAAGAAAGCTCTCTTTGGCGTGATGCAAATACTACATTGAGCTCTAGCTTTAATTTGAGAGACTGAAATCATACTCCACATACCCTGGGTTAGGAATGAGGTTCATTACGGTCATGTGCAAAGCTAATCCATTTGGAGACACTGCACCCAAGAGGAAAACGATAAAGTCCTGTGCGTGTGGCGAAGCAAAACAAGATATAGGGGATGAGATGGGAAGAGTGAGAGAGGGAGGAAATCTTTCCTCTAAATTCAAGGCCTGTTATCGTCTCTGTTTGATTCTTTGCAGGTGGAAAAGGGATGGCAATGGGACTAAACAGAGCCACTCAGTTTCAGGCAAACACATTTTACAGTTTGTAGCCATCAAGAGGAGAGACTGTGGGGAATGGGCCATACCTGGGGTAAGCACAGTCCGCATCATCTTCATGCCATGAAAAGCTCTGATAACTGAGAGGGAAATGGGGGATGAGCTTTTCCTGGGTTAAGCACAAGTGGAGGGCAATCTTATGATGACATTTTTCCTCTGAAACCCACTTCCCCTCTTCTTTGTTTTTTTTTGGTTACGCTGTCATTTCCCCCGGCCTCTCAGCCTGTAGCCTTTGGTTCATCTTTGCCTCTTCTCTCTCCTCTACATGCATTCATAATTGCCAAAATGTGTTGGTTCTTAATCTGCGCTATAGATTAATGAAATGGGGCATTCTGTGGTCCTATAATGATTCTACAATATCAAAAACAATAGTGACCAAATAAACATAATTTTTTGCAAAAAATCATTTACTAGCAATACATTTAAGGACTCATTTTCAAAGCACGTAGACTTACAAAATTCCATAGTAACCTTTGTAAGTTTAAGTGTTTGAAAATACACCTCCATCGCATGAATCTTTACATTTTGCACTTATTCTTTTTTTTTTTTTTTTTTTTTTTTAATGAACTAATAATCAAAACTTCCAAAGCACAAAATCTTGTTCGAAACAGTATCTTCGAAAAAAAATAGAAAATGACCTTATCTCCTATTTGGATTTTGGAGCCGAAATTAGATGTCATAACAAAAATGCCTCTTTTTATAAACTTCAGAACAAGAAACAAAATATTTAAAAAAAAATACATTTGGGAATGATGCGTAGATGTGTAAATGATTTGCCACTGTTTCTTATACTGTATGTGTCTAAACAGTGCTTTAATAATGCACTCAACCTTCAGCATTTTCATTGGAAATACACTTATTAGCTTTCTGATTATTTGTTTACAGAATGGATGACTAATCATTGATTTCTGCAATAAATGTTTTTGATTAATAGTTTGATCATTACTCTTTTGATAATTATTTCTCTAAATCATCACTGAAATTTGGCCTTCTCTTTCTAAATAAACTACCATACCAAAGCCCTTATTAATTTTCTCATCACCTTCTGCTTAGGCTACTGCAACTTGCTTTTCCCAGGTCTCTCCTTCAATCCATTCACAGTTCAACAGCGTGACTTACCTTCCAACAGTGTAACCCCCTATGTAACTTCTCTTTATCAAGTCATTACATTGGCTCCCACATACAGTTCAAGCTTCTCTTATTCACTTGAAAATACATTCACTCTGCAGCTCCCCATTATCTTGCTTCTAATCTTCTCGCACCCTATCTAATGTGGTCATTGAGCAAGTTTCTCTTGTCTGCAAAGCTGGGAACTGGATTTGATTCCCGCTTATGACCCTGGGCAAGTCACTTAACCTTCCAGTGCCCTAGGTGCTAATACATAGATTATGAACCCAGTAGTGAAAGTACCTGCATATAATTATATATATATATATATATGTGCGTGTGTGTGTATATATATATAATCTTTTCACTCAACAAATAGTTAAGCTCTGCAACTCTTGGCCGGAGAATGTGGTAACAGCGGTTAGCATATCTGAGTTTTAAAAAAGATTTAGACGGGTTCCTGGAGGAAAATTCCATAGTCTGCTATTGAGACAGACATGGGGAAACAACTGCTTGCCCCGGGACTGGTAGCATGGAATGTTGCTGCTAATTGGGTTTCTGCCAGGTACTTGTGACCTGGTTTGGCCACTGTTTGGAAACAAGATACTGGGCTAGATGGACCATTGGTCTGACCCAGTATGGCTACTCTTATGTTCTTGTGTGTTTGTGGATGTATAGAGAGATGTATGTAAATCCACTGTATTGATACATAGAAGAGACAGTCCCTGCTCTGTAACACATACAGTATACTCCAATGGGTGGGCATTTGAGGATATATGGACAATGAGTAGCAAACATGGCCTCTGAAGTGGAATCAGGATGGTAGGCCAGTATTCTCTTTTGCTCTTTCACTTTCACCCATTGACAGATGACTGGTCACAGTGGAAATGTAATAGGAATTTCTATTAGGGGGAAAATAGATCTGTAGTTAGGCAAGGCAGTACCTGTTACCCCTATTACTATTACTGTAGATAAACACAACCACAAGATGAATACATACAGTAAGCACCTTTGTCCCATGGAGCCTACTATGTTTTTATTTCTAAAACGTATATACTGCCAGTTCCTTTTACCTGCAAGGCAGTTCTAAAACATAAAGCATACAAAGGCTTTCTCAGAGTGCCAGACTTTACAAAATTCGGCCTCAGTTCTATAAATGGCACCCAAATTTGGGTTCCGAAAAAAGCACGCTAAGCGTTATTCTATAAATGGCGCATAAAGTCGGACGCTGTTTATAGAATAGTGCTTAACGTCAGGATCCGCGCTCAATTTTGGGGATGAGAATTTGTATCAACTGAACCCTGGTATAAATCCCCACACCTAGATTAGGCATGGATCCCCCAAATTCTATAACACTAGAAATGCCCCTGACACGCCCATGCCCCTTTTTCGAATCCACATAGAAATATTTACGTGAAATTTGTTTGGGAGTGATGGGGAGGGCAGGTTTGCATTTGAAAGCAGTTGTCAGGTGGGTTTTTAGAAATTGTTTGAAGGTAGTTATGAAGGAAATCAGAAACGTTAATTCAGGAAGATTGTTCCAGACCCTGAGTGAAACCAGGTGTAAGACAATAAGTTGGGATTTCACACCAATCTCTCTCTATCTCTATCTCTCTGTCTGTCTGATCCCACCTTTGGAGGCAAAACACTTGGACGTGTTTCAGCCATAATGAAACAAAAGTGTGCAGGACTAAAGCTGACATTTTGAGCTACACCTGTGAATAAGGCACAAAAGGGTGCCCTGGGAATTGGGGGTGACCCCTCCCACCCCCCACAAATGTGAATACAAATATAATTTAGTAGCCTTTATGTCAATCATACAAACCAGGGTATAATATCCTGGAAATACTGTCAGTGAAGGAATTGACCCAGTAGTACACCCAATCAGCGATATGCCTTTATAATTAAATATAAGGAGAGACCTCAGAGTATAAACTCACCCAGGTGAGACAACACAAAGTGTTTAATGTCTCTAAGGGTGGACAAGCATCTCAAAATTACATATAAAAATACAAATAAATTAAGGAGCAGATCAGTGATTGAGATGCTTGTCCACCCTTAGAGACATTAAACACTTTGTGTTGTCTCACCTGGGTGAGTTTATACTCTGAGGTCTCTCCTTATATTTAATTATAAAGGCATATCGCTGATTGGGTGTACTACTGGGTCAATTCCTTCATTGACAGTATTTCCAGGATATTATACCCTGGTTTGTATGATTGACGTTTTGGATTTTTTACCAGAGGTAATTTGGGGATATTTTAAGTTTTTTAGTAGCCTTTATGACAGCATTCAGGTCCCTGGAGTAGTGTAGTGGTCAAAGCAGTGCAGGGCACCATGGAGTGGGAGACTCTGGTCCCTATCTCCCTCTACCTGTCACATTTGTGGGGGGAAACTGTGAACTCCCCAGAAACCCATTGTAACATAGTAACATAACCACATAGGTGCCCCCTTCACTCATAAGGGCTATTGTAGTGGTGTACAGTTGTGGGTTTGGGGGGGGGTTCAGGAGACAAGGGAGTAACGGTGAGAGGTGTACCTGGGAGCATGTTTCTGAAGGCCACTGCAATGCCCCCTAGGGTGCCCTATTTATCTCCTGGGAGGCTACTAAAAATTCTGGCCCCTCCTACATCCCAATGGCTTTGATTTTATATGTTTTTCACTTGGACAGGGGTTTTTTTGAAAATGGACCAAAAAAACGAAACGTCCAAAGCACAAAACCTTGTTAGAAACAGTATTTTCAAAAAGAAAAGACATTTTTCTTTTTGAAAATGAACTTCTTTCTTATTCAGATTTTGGACGTTTTTTGTAAAATGTCTAAAGTCAGACTTAGAAGTCATATCGAAAATGCCCCTCCATATGGAACCATAGAGGCTGTGATCTACACGCAGATAATCCACAGGACAGCAGTGCAGACCAGAGTGAAAGTAGAAATCTATTAAAGAGTGGATTTCTACTTTCACTTTGGTCTGCATTGTTCTCCTGTGGTGTTTTCCTTGAGTTACTTGTAAGCTCTACAGAGAAGGAACTGTTTCATTGGTGTATGTGGACAGTGCTGACTGCATCTTGTAATATGTGAAGTGTTTGTACAACTGTAATGGAGCTTTTTTCATGTCTGCACCCTTCTTCATGCTGTGTTTGGTTCAGGGGATGGTGGACCCTGGCGAAAAGATCAGCATCACTCTGAAGCGGGAATTTGGAGAGGAGGCACTGAACTCGCTGCAGAAATCCAGAGCAGAAAGACAAAAGCTGGAGGAGCAGCTTCAGCAGCTCTTCAGCCAGGATCACTTTGTGGTAAGCAGTTCTTTCCCCTCCATAACCTTCAGGGCCCTCTCCTCTTTCACCCTTTCTCAGACATTGCAAAGACCAATTTACCCTTGTACTTTAGATCTGCGAATGTTTCTCATCCCTCACACTTCTCACTGATCCAGTTTCCGATGATTGTACTGTGTGTGGGTTTCACATCCCTCGCATGTGTGACTGACTCCGTGTTCCCGTTCTTCCTGGCAGGCCTATAGGGGCTATGTAGACGACCCCAGGAACACCGACAATGCTTGGATGGAAACGGAAGCTGTGAATTACCATGATGATTCGGGTGGGTGTGCGTATTAGCCTTCTGCCACTAGTGTTCCATCTTGGCTGCAGTCCATCACTGAATTATTTATAGCCCATCTGAACCAAAGCAGATAACAATTAAAACATACATTGTCAAATAATAAAATTACAATTAAAACAAATAACAAATAACATTTGCAGGCAGATGCCAACATGTGGACAACAAACCCCTCCCTGTCAAAAATTATATTTCTTATTTTGTAAATGATTAGCATTGTAGACTGCCATGAATGTAATTCCAAATGGCAGTATATCAAATCTAAATAAACCAAAAAAAAAAAGTACCCTCTATTAACTGATGATAAATTTCACTTCCAATCTGTCATAGTAATGCTTGAATGTTTTCACTTATATACACTGTCATCTAGCACATTTGCTTATTTCCGATCTGACGAAGAAGGGCAACCTTCGAAAGCTAATCAAGAAATGTATTAAGTTATGTCCAATAAAAAAAGGTATCATCTTATTTTCTTTTCCATGTTTTATTTGGTTTGATTTCTATTGATAACTTCCAATCTGCGAAAACCTCTACTTAATTTCAGCTATCATCTAGAAGGTTGTTTAAATATTAGCCCAAATGCCAATGTAAATAAATAACTCTTTAATGATAAAACAAAATGTTATTAAATGATGTCAGAAACCATATTTAAGGGAACCTCTGCTTCATTGTTTTACAGGGAAGGTGATGGATGAAATGCCCCTGGAGGCAGGGGATGATGCAGGCAAAGTGAAATGGGTAGATATCAAGAAACAGTTGCAGCTGTATGCAAGCCATGCTCACTTCCTCCAGCTAGTGGCAGAACACCGAGGAGCACACTGGTGCTAGAACCAGGGATACATCCTCTTCCCAGCCACCACCACCACTGGAACACATACATCTAATGCCAAGTTCCCTACACCACCAACCATGTCCCTGTTGTATTTTCCTGTAGCTCTTAAGTTTTCTTGTAGGCTAGGAGGTGCCTCAACCTTGTGCTTTTACAAACTGCTTTACTGGCACAAGAATTGTTACCCTGAAACCATTTCTTATTTCTGCAGGTTTGGAATGTAATACTCTGTATGTAGATTAGGCCTGAGTGTCATTTGGGGTCAGAGCTTTTATTATAATACTCCTACATACCAAGCTATTCTTTAATCTAACTCTTCTGTAGCCCTTGTTTAGAGCACAGCCTGCTAGACCAACATATCCCAGACTCCCTGCTTTTATGTCTTAGGTTTTCTGACTTTTTAAAATGCCTTTTTCTTTACTGGCATCAAGTGGGGAATTAATTAATTGGCCAGCTTATGCTGAAGACAGGATCTACAACATCAGGGCTGTCGCACAAGAGGAGCATGGGATAAAGTTATGGTACTCTATATCATGCCCAAAGAGTACGTTCTCCCTGGGGTCTGTACTCTGCCCCACAATACTGAAATCTGTTAAGTCATCTGGGAAACAGCTGAGACCCCCCCGGTAACTGCAGGCACTTGTCTGGGCACCTTGTTGGGATCCGGTGATGTCAGAAGCCCTGCTTCGCTCCGTCTGTTTACAGGCAGCCCTTCCTGCGCTACGCGTCCCTTTGGTCACACCACTGTGGAGCATGGGATTCTGCTGCACTCCGATGGGGAACCAGAAAGGAGGTGGAAAGAAGATTTTTTTTTCCATTGCCAGTAGTGGTTAAAGGCCCAATGGATCTACATTTACGACAGCGTTAAATAATATCATTCATTCCCACTACTGTGAGTATTCTTTCTCCTTTCGACACTTCTCTTTCCTCTGGGAGTCCTACCCCATTCCCCACAACCAACGTTATTTTCAGAAGCTAACAGTGCTCCGGTGAAGGAGAAAACTGCAGTTGTTCTATTGCTGCTGTGGTTGATGTATCTGGAAACCTCCAGAGGAGCGCTGGTTCCACTTTGGTTAAAATGCCAACTCCTGTGACATTTTCTTATCAATCTCGGACTGATTCTTCTAACCAAGATATTTCTTTGAAAGATGTTTTTGAGTCTGTTACTAGATTGGACAAGAATTTGGCATGATAATTTGACTATGTTTTAGTAAATTTTCTCAAGAGCCTGCTGATAAATTTAAAGAACATGAAGAAAAGTTTAATACTTAAAAAAAATATTGAGAAATTAGAGACTCAAATGGCTTCTTGCCAGGCAGTAGTTGCTTCATCAGTCAAAGACAACCTCTTGTTGCATACTCGGGGCCCTGTTTACTAAGCTGTGCTGTAGGCAGCCTAACTTTTTAGTGCACACTAACGCTAGAGAGACCCATATATTCCTCTGGGTGTCTTTATTGTTAGCGCACACTAATTTTTAGCGCTCCTACATTGTGGCTTGGTAAACAGAGCCCTCAGTTGAAGATTTTAGAAAATTATGCTAGAGTGAATAATCTGAGGATATTGAATTTTCCAACTACTCATTTTCTTTCTTCTGTGGAACTTTTTAAGATGTATATGAAGGATGTGTTACAACTTCCTATATTAGAGTTAGATATTAAATCTATGTGCTATATTCCTAGAGGATTGAAAGTACCCGCTCAAGAAGGCGGCTGATAATTTAAATACACCAGATAGCCTTGCGGCAAAAAAGGAGCCTGGCTGGCATCAGTGCATGTTTGTTTTTTTTTTTAATGTGCACCGAGGCCCCTTTTTACCACAGCGGGTAAAAGGTAGCCATTTTTGTTTTTAAAGAAATGGCCGTGCGGCAAGTGAAGCCATTTCAGGGGGGAACCCTAACCGCGCCCCCCCCCCCCCCCATTGAGGAGGCGGTAAGGGCTCCTGCGCTAACCCAGTGGTAACGGGGCAGCGCACGGCTCTGCCCAGGTACACACCGGTGCTACAAAAATTAATATATTTTTTGAAGTGCTGGATATGACAGCGCCCTGGGGGTGGGTAGTACCACCGGGCTGCTGCTATAGCCCGGCGGTACTTCCTTTTTAGCGAGCAGTAAGCGTGCCACCACTTTGTAAAAGGAGCTCTAAGTTCCGGGAATCCTCTAAAGATAATATTGAGAAATGAGCTACATTATTGATTTCATGTGTTTCTGTTGATTAAAAAGTTGGAGATTCTGCAAACCTATTTCAAAAAGGATATTAGCTTTTGTGGTCAGAGTTGAGATGTTCCCTGATATGTTGCCTTCCTGCTGCTAGAGTTTTAACTGTGGGAGATACTTTAAACTTTCCTTGTAAATGCTTGGTTAATCAGGGGAATAATTCATATATATTTTTAGAGCCTACTCATCTGGAAAGTTTCCTTTCTACTAAGGTAGCTGTATAGCATATTTTCAAAGCACTTAGCCTTCCAAAGTTCTTTAGGTTTCTATGGAACTTTGGAAGGCTAAGTGCTTTGAAAATGAGGTTATGTGTTACCTTGAATTTGAATATATTGGTTTAATATAGGGCTATTTTATTTGATACTAGTAAAAGAGGCCCGTTTCCAACAGAAAGGAAACGGGCGCTAGCAAGGTTCCAGGAACCCCTCCCCTTTGAGTTCCAGGACTCGTCCCTCCCCTTCCAGTTCCAGGACCGGCCCTCCTCTTCCAGTGGAGTTCCAGGACCCCCTCCCCCCCCTTTCTCGGCCCGTGCCCTCCAAGTTCCATGCACCCACTGTCATCCGAGTTGCACAACCCCGCGCCTCCCTCCCTCTCTCTCTGTGGCCTCCGAAGGCAAACAGGACGTGTGCAGCTGCCCCTCCCATTCATAAGTGCCAGCCGTTCTTTAAAACTTTTTACCTCGTGGTCCGCCAGCAGCAGTGAAGTCGAGCAGGCAAGGAATGGCGCTTCAGACTGCCTTTGCTTTACTTCTGTTTCAACTGTGCCTCTGGTCCCGCCCTTCGGCAAACAGGAAATGAGGGCGGGACCAGAGGCACAGCTGAAACAGAAGCGAAAGCAGTGTGAAGCACCATGCCGTGCCTGCTCAAGTTCATTGTTGCCGGCGGACCAAGAGATAAAAAGTTTTAAAGAACAGCCGGCACTTACGAAGCGGAGGGGCAGCTGCACATGCCCTGCTTGCACTCTGAGGCCACAGAGAGAGAGAAGGAGGGAGGCTCGGGCTGGTGGAACTCGGGAGAGAGGGGGGGCGTGGAACTCGGACAGGAGTGGAGGGAGGGAGGTGGGGGGCATGGAACTCGGGGTGGTGGAACTCGGAGGAGAGGGGGGCTGTGGAACTCGGACGCGAGTGGAAGAAGAAGGAGGGAGGTAGGTAGGTAGGGGGTCATGGAACTCGGAGGGGCAATTCTGTACTCACCTCCGGTTGCTGGTGGTGGGTTCCCTTCCCCTCTCACTTCCCATTGGTCCCCCCTGTGACGTCATCCCCAGGGCGGACCAATGGGAACTGTTACGAACCCAGGCATCCAGACAGAGGTACAAATTATTATATAGGATGCTAGGCCTGCAATTGAATATATTGAATTTGATTTTATTTCTATAATTATCTATAGTCTTTTAGTTGTTCCCAGTGATGTGGACTTCATGCACTATTTTTTGTTACCTTTAATGTTTGAACATTGTATTTGCTTTCAATTACTCTTTGTAAATAAATTATAAATTCAGTAAAAAAAAAAAAACAAAAGGCAAGTGATCTCAGAATTGTATGATCTCAAAAGTTCTTATAACTCTTTGCAACCTACAGCTATTCCATTTCTTTCCAGCATTCGTACTACAATTAGAACTGTATTATTATTTTGGATGCAAATCGCCTCGAGAAGAACTGCAGTTCAGGCCTTGAGAGTCACAAACAGGCCAGGTTTTCAGGTTATCCCTAATAAATATGCATGAGAGAGATCCGTATGGATACTACCTCTAGTTGACAAATCTATCTGATGCATATTCATTAGGGATATCCTGAAAACCTACCCTATTTGTGACACTCAAGGCTTGAACTTCTGCATCCCTGGCCTAGAGGTCATTTGTGAGGTAATTTTAATTACATCCTAGATAAATCAAATATTGCACTCTGGTGCCCATAGGAGTCAGCATTTCAGAATGCTTGGGCCTGCTGAACCCATCACAGATTACCCCTCTGTAGACAAAATGAAGGTATTTGCTTAAAATTCAGGGTGCTCAAAACACCCACGGAGCTGGCACCTATGCTGGTGGCCTGAAACATTTGAACTGCTTCCATTCTGTCACCTCTCATCTGCTGTCCTACAGTGTTATATGCAGAATGCCAGTTAGTATCACCTGTGCTCTTATTTCAGATTATGAGCCCTTTGAGACAGCAATAGTGAATACCTATAACTCATCTTGTATAGTGCAGTCTGTGCTGATGACCTTGAGAAATATAATGTATTCTTTGGTTCTGGTGTGGTGTTTTGTTTTACTCAGTTCTCTTGGCTTCTGTTCTTTTCAGCTCAGTGGAAAGCATACTGGGATCTGGTACTGTGAGCCTTCATTTGCATTATTTATAGACAGGGCCTGTGGAAGGTGCCCTAGGTGAACCTTCAGCCTCTCTCCCACCCCCCCCCCCCCCTCTCAGTTAACTTTGAGACCTCTGGTGCCAACCCCCTCCCTTCAAGATTTTGATAATTAAATTCAGTTATCATGATCATCTCCCAGAACAATTGTATAAGAGTGCACATTTGGAGTTCATACTTTCATATATTAAACTTGTTTTGTAAATATACAATGTCCGATATTCAGCCCGTGGCAGGAAGTAGCGTCTGAGCTGGACAGCCATGGGCTGACCTGACCCTAGATATTCAATGCCAGAGTATGTGTGGCTCCTGACGCTGAATCTGTGGGTCTCAGCAGTCACCAGGAAGAACTGGGCACCTGCCAATATTCAGATTGCATAAAGTTAGAGCAGCGTTTATGTTCCAACTTTATACAGTTACTTAACCGGTTAGCGGGCTAAAAATTACCGCTAAATCCCAAATTCTATATAGTGCGACTTGAGTTGTGCACAATCTTGAGCGTATTCTGATTTGCACAAGCAATTCAATTGGTTAATTAGCCAATCAGTGCTGATAAGTAGATGTTAAGCAATTATTGGCACTAATTTGAATTTACGCACACCACTTGCTAAGTGTTTTTTTAATAAAATAGTCTGTAAATTCTATCACGTGAATCTCAAAAGGGGGTGTGGCTGTGGTCAGCTCATGGGCATTCCTGAAAGTTTTTATTTTTTTATTTTTTATAATTCAATCTTTATTAGATTTTATTAAATTTAACATATAACAGCATGTTAAAAGAGACATTGCCATATCAAACAAACACTCTAAAAACAGGCAACAACAACAGAGAAACAAATGTATTGATATAACAGGACCCTTAGAAGAAGAGAAAGAGGGGGGGAATAAAAACCTACACACGCATATGCATACAGGTAGTCATCATGAAAAAACATCAACAAATCTAATACATATTAAGTTAATAAAAGTCTTCAAGTATTAGACTCTGAGGCAAGAAATGTCCCTGTATCATCACTTGAAACATCTCCCCTTCTATAATGTAATGTAGTTTTGCAATCCAGTCAAGTACTTTGGGGTGGGGGGGGGGGAGGGGTTGCTTCCAGTACTGTGCTATAACCAATCTGGCTGCCAAAAGTAAGAATGAGAAAATATGAGTTCTATCCATGAACAGAGCTGGATCAGTAGCTTGTACATGTAGCACGGTCATCTCATAACACCGATCATAGGTGTTGGGAGGTACCCTATTACCAACTTCCCAAACTGCATCCCATATATGCTGAATCTTATCATAGTCCCACCACATATGCTTGAACGTGCCCAGCACTCCACACTGCCGCCGGCACCTAGAGGAAGGGCCGGTCATTCCTGAAATTTATACATGTTAGAGAAGAACATGTTCCGTGCGTAAAGTTAGGAGTGGGCATAGTCAGCAGCACTGATCAGTTAAGTGCCATTGAATATCCCTGAGCCACCTCCTGGCCCAGAGAAGTTAGGATTAATCTAGGGGGCCCTTTTACTAAGCTGCATAAGCGTCTACGCGTGCCAAAATGGAGCTACCGCGTGGCTCTTGCGGTAATTTCATTTTTGGCGCATGTCCGAAAAATTAAATTTTTTTTCAGATGCACGAATTGGGCATGCATCAAGTGGCATTTGATGCGCATAGGTCATTGCCGCCCGGTAACCGCGTGAGACTTTACCGCTAGGTCAGTGGCTGGTGGTAAGGTCTCAGATCCAAAATGGACACGCTGCAATTTTCATTTTGCTGCACGTCCATTTTCAGCAAAGATTTTTAAAAGGCTTTTTTTTTTTTGCAGGTGTGCTGAAAAATGATTCTGCGTGTGCCCAAAACAAGTGTCTACACTACCGCAGGCCAAATTTCAGCGCACCTTAGTAAAAGACCCCCCCTAGTAAATAACTTTGGGTAAAGTTGAATTGACCCATCCAATCTATCCAGTTGAGATTCTTCTTCTTGGATGGGTAAGTATGTAATATCCCATGTTCCAAACACCAGCTCTTCCTCCATACCCCCCTCCTTCTGATCTCTCAATTCTTGTTTGTACTATATGCACCTAAATTTGTACAAGTAGGTGTCCTTAGGCAAGGGACGTACTTTATAAGACACATAAACTGGCAACATTATTTATATTAAATAGCAGTTGTAAAGTTCTGCTTGTACTTTGGGGTAATTTCCAAAGGGAAAGTATGCATATATCTTTATTTATTTGTTACATTTGTATCCCACATTTTCCCACCTATTTGCAGGCTCAAAGTGGCTTACATAGCATGAGGAGCTGGAGGGAGATGAGCTGGACCCATGAGTAGACTGGAACAGGACACAGAAGAGAGGTGCTGGACAGGACAGATAGGGACACAGGCAAGATGGATAGCAGACATGGAGAAAGAAAAAATGCCAAATGAACAAAAGACCTTGGAAAGGCAGGGGGGAAAAAATGGAGAAAATCAAATGGAAAAATAATATGTTCGGACTTCAAAGCTAGAAAAAAAATATTTTATTTATCAACCGGACCGTGTCAGGTTTAGGAAATGTGCATTTCTGATATCTTTCATTTCCAGAACAATGGCAAAGGTTGGGTTATTTTACCACAAGTCAGGTTATTTTAGTACAGGGGCCAAGTTAGATTCCAGCAGGGACAAGTGAAATTTCTGTCCCCGTGCAACTCTCTAATCCCCAGTTGCTGCTTCCTGTGCCAGTTCGCATGACTGCAAGAGTTTGCAGCCACCACTTTGTGAACTGTGGAGCCGGCACAGGAAGCAATGACAGGTAGTGGGAGGCTTTCAGGACTTATAGGGAGGTTTTTTCTGGGGAGAGGCTCAGGCAGCCAGCTAACTTGTTCTCAGTGGGAAGTGCTTGAAGGGGGTTTGGCCCTCCATATATGCACATGGTTTGGGGGGGGTCCTCCATATATCCACAACTCAGAGCAGTCTTCCATGTATCCACATGCTAGGGAAGTGGGGGTGGGAGAGTGGTCCTCCATGTATTCCACATGCTTGAGTTTGGGGTTGAGAGGGTGGTCCTCCATGTATCCACATGTCTGGGGGGGGGGAGTGGGAGGTGGTCCTCCATGTTTCCACAATATGCTTGGGGGCAGTTCTCCGTGTATCCACATGCTGGGGGGGGGACCGGGGCGAAGAGTGGTCTTCGTTTATTTCTTTTAAATATTTAAAGCCAGTAGATAGAATAAACAGCCAAAAGCAAACAAACATTACATCAGCAAGGACGGTAACAAAAGTGTGAAGAAAAGGAAAATGCATACCAAGAGTCATCACTTGCCTTGTCCCCTAAGCCCAGAAGAGACCCCTGTCCAGCATCAAAATAGGGGAAGTCTAGGGTGGCATCTCAAACCTTCACTGTCCACCTCGACCACCGGTACCTTTTGCATACATATAGGCTACCCCGCCAACATCCATCCTGCCACTCACCCAATGTGCACCATTCACACCCCCTGCATCACATACTTACACCCCACACACACATACACACATTCACTCCCCCCTCCCCTGCTGTCTCAGATAGATCCCAGGGACAAAAAGCCCCTCCCTGTGTCTGTGAAAGTTCAACACAGGACAGCATAACTTTGTCCATGTGGTGGGACCTCTGGTAATCAAGAATTTCAAAGTTAGCTAACTCCTGCATTTTAGCCATCCACTATTGAATAGGCGGAGGGTCTTCTGATATCCAATACACCAGAATCACCTTTTTAATAAGTAGTATAGGATTATATATAAATCGACATTTTAGTGTAGTCAATACGTGCACTTCCAAACAGATTTGAGCCCCCACTAACAATGTCCCTTAATTCCACTCTTCTGAACAAGATAGCATAGCTTCAATATGAGCGATTGCCTGATTACAGGTAGACAACTGAGGACACTCCAGAAAGGAATAGACATATGTACCAAATAGGTGTTTACATGTGAGACACACATTACTATCCCAGAGATCTAACTGAGCTCCCTTAGCCCAAGTCAGATAATATCTATGCAAGATTTTGTATTGGGTCTCCTGCAAATCTGCAGATTTAACATAACCACCCAGAACTTCAAAAAGTTCTAAAAATTGTTGTTCAGTAATCTGTTGGTTAAGGTCTGTCTGCCATCTCGCCGGTAGGGTGGCAAGTCCCGAACCTCAGGTATACAGCTTGTTAAGTTTATACCGGTAGGATAATTTGTTAAGAGAGGATGGCTTTTGGGTGAACACGATATCCAGCTTACTCAAAGACCAATCTCCTGGTGTGTTCCTGGACACGGTTTTGTAGTAATGGCAGAGATGAAAATAGGAAAAAAGATAGGTATTGTGCAATCACTATTTCTGTTGCACCAGGGAAAAAGCTGGGAAGCTGCTCCTCCCCAAGACTGTCAGTTGGTGCAATGAGGAGCATCCCCTAAATGTCCATTCCCTGAATGCCAACCTACCCCAACCTGGTAGAAAATTATAGTTGCCCTCTAGTTGCAAAAAAAGGAGATACAAAGAGCAGCCTTGAAATCATCTCCAGAAGGCTGCACCATCTCCAGGCCTTCTGCAATGGAGTCACAAAAAGAAGCTTAGAACGGTGCTTCAAGGCCAGGCCTTCTTGGGCGTGGAGGAGATTGAAAAAATGGAAGAGCAGGGTCCAACCCTCCACCCACCATGTTGGGAAGAATTTCAGCCAGCCCATGTACCCTCCATGGATCTAACGTACCAGTGCAGCAACACTGTATGCCCTAATAGCGGATAGATTAAGACTCCCTCTCGTTTTAACCAGAATTGACCATACTGATCCTCAGTGCCCTTGCCCTCCAAATAAACTTAGAGATGATGGAGTGAAATTTAAACTCCTCTCATCGTGCTATCCATATGGGTATTGTTTGAAGTGGATAGAGCAACTTAAGGACCATAATCATTTTCACTAAGGCTATTCGACCAAGGAGCGACAAAGGGAGATCTTTCCAGCCTGGCACAATTTTTTAATGCTTTCCAGATGGCGCAGGATATTGGATCGATACATAGTAGCCAGGCTCGTGCTGAGGTATATCCCCCAAGTACTGCATAGGCTTTGTGGTGGGAGGGATAGCCAGTGTGGTATGCCAGGATGCTGACCCCCTCCCCCTGCTGGTAGAAGAAGTTCAGACATCACAGTTAACTCTGAGTCCTGAGAGAGACCCAAAAGCCCTCATGATATCCAGCGCTGGATCCAAATGGAGTTGGGCCTGTGCAAGATAGAGTAGGATATCTTCAGCAAATAGACTAATATGACATTCACCCCTCCTCCCCCACCATTAGGCCCTGAAAGGTGTTCACGGTCCATATCTTTGTAACCAAAGGTTCATTGGCCAACAAAAATAAAAGGGGGGGGGGGATAAAGGGCAGCCCTGTCTTGTTCTCCTATGCAACTCGAAAAGGGCTGTCAGCTTCCCATTAAGCAAAAGACGAGCACAGGGTTTCATGTACATTGCCTGTACCCAGGCAGTGAAGTTACCCCCAACTCATATTTACTCATCGTGCAAAAGAGATACTCCCAGGAGATACTATTAATGGCTTTCTCCATCACTTTCATGACACTCATTGAGGTGTATCTCCCTGGGACAAAACTCACCTGGTCAGGGTGAATAATCAACAGTAAATAAGCATTGAGCTGACGGGCCAGGGTGGCAGCCAGCAACTTCTGACTTTAGTAAAATGGGGGAATACCTGAGGAAGGAGATGATGGGCTGGGAGGAAGTACAAGAAGTGGAAGGACAGTGGTCCAGGCTGAAAGAAGCTATAAATAGGGCCACGAACCTTTATGTAAGGAAAGTAAATAAAAGCAAGAGAAAAAGGAAACCGATATGGTTCTCCAAGCAAGTGGTTGAGAAAATAAAGGCTAAAGAGTTGGTGTTCCAGAAAAACAGAAAAACTCAAGAAAAGGAACACATGGAGGAATACTGGATGAAAATGAAAGAAGCCAAGAGAGAGATACGACTGGCAAAAGCGCAAGTGGAAGAACAAATGGCTAGAAATGTAAGGAGGGGTGACAAAAATTTCTTCAGGTATATTAGTGAAAGGAGAATGACTAAAAAGGGAATTGTGAGACTAAAAGATACTGCGAACCGCTATGTGGAAAATGATGAAGAAAAAGCAAATTTGCTAAATAGATACTTTTGTTCTGTTTTCACAGAAGAAAATCCTGGAGAAGGACCACGATGGACTGGAAATAGTACAAATGAGAATGAAGTGGATAGAGCACCGTTCACGGAAGAAAGTGTGTATCAACAACTTGAAAAGCTAAAGGTGAACAAAGCCATGGGACCGGATGGGATCCACCCCAGGATATTGAGGGAGCTCAGAGAGGTTTTGGCGGGTCCTCTTAAAGATTTGTTTAATATATCCTTGCAGACGGGAAAGGTTCTGAGGGATTGGAGAATGGCGGAGGTGGTCCCTCTTCACAAAAGTGGTGACAGGGAAGAAGCTGGAAACTACAGGCCGGTAAGCCTCACTTCGGTTATTGGAAAAGTAATGGAAGCCATGCTGAAGGAAAGGATAGTGAATTTCCTGGAAGCCAATAAGTTGCAAGATCCGAGACAACATGGTTTTACGAAAGGGAAATCGTGCCAAACGAATCTCATTGAATTCTTTGATTGGGTGACTGGAGAATTGAACCGTTGACGTGCTATGGACGTAATCTACTTAGATTTCAGCAAGGCTTTTGACACGGTTCCCCACAGGAGGCTCTTAAATAAACTGGATGGGCTGAAGATAGGACCTGAAGTGGTGAACTGGATTAGGAACTGGTTGACGGACAGACGCCAGAGGGTGGTGGTGAATGGAATTCGCTCGGAGGACAGAAAAGTGAGTAGTGGAGTGCCTCAGGGATCAGTGCTGGAGCCGATTCTGTTCAATATATTTGTGAGTGACATTGCCGAAGGCTTAGAAGGTAAAATTTGCCTATTTGCGGATGATACTAAGATCTGTAACAGAGTGGACACCCGGGAGGGAGTGGAAAACATGAAAAAGGATCTGAGGAAGCTAGAAGAATGGTCTAAGGTTTGGCAATTAAAATTCAATGCAAAGAAATGCAAAGTGATGCACTTAGGGAATAGAAATCCACGCGAGACGTATGTGTTAGGCGGGGAGAGTCTGATAGGTACGGGCGGAGAGAGGGATCTTGGGGTGATAGTATCTGAGGATTTGAAGGCGACGAAACAGTGTGACAAGGCGGTGGCCGTAACGAGAAGGTTGCTAGGCTGTATAGAGAGAGGTGTGATCAGCAGAAGAAAGGAAGTGTTGATGCCCCTGTATAAGTCGTTGGTGAGGCCCCACCTGGAGTATTGTGTTCAGTTTTGGAGGCCGTATCTTGTTAAGGATGTAAAAAGAATCAAAGCGGTGCAAAGAAAAGCTACGAGAATGGTATGGGATTTGCGTTACAAGACGTATGAGGAGAGACTTGCTGAACTAAACATGTATACTCTGGAGGAAAGGAGAAACAGGGGTGATATGATACAGACGTTCAAATATTTGAAAGGTATTAATCCGTAAACTAACCTTTTCCGGAGATGGGAAGATGGTAGAACGAGAGGACATGAAATGAGATTGAAGGGGGGCAGACTCAAGAAAAATGTCAGGAAGTATTTTTTCACAGAGAGAGTAGTGGATGCTTGGAATGCCCTCCCGCGGGAGGTGGTGGAAATGAAAACGGTAACGGAATTCAAACATGCGTGGGATAAGCATAAAGGAATCCTGTGCCGAAGGAATGGATCCTCAGGAGCTTAGTCAAGATCAGGAGGCGGGGCTGGTGGTTGGGAGGCGGGGATAGTGCTGGGCAGACTTATACGGTCTGTGCCAGAGCCGGTGATTGGGAGGCAGGGCTGATGGTTGGGAGGTGGGGATAGTGCTGGGCAGACTTATACGGTCTGTGCCCTGAAGAGCACAGGTACAAATCAAAGTAGGGTATACACAAAAAGTAGCAAATATGAGTTATCTTGTTGGGCAGACTGGATGGACCGTGCAGGTCTTTTTTTCTGCCGTCATCTACTATGTTACTATGTTACTATATGTTTCATGTCCTGGTTCAACAAGAAGATAGGACGATAGGACCCTACCTGCTCTGGGTCCTTACCTGGCTTGGAAAGCAGAACCACATAAGCCACATGCTCTGGCATCCCCATATTTCCCTCCACTACAGTGTTGCACATCATACCAAGAGATGGGGGAACCAGGTCTTGCAAGATTTTATAGTATTCCGGTCCCAGCCCATCAGGCCCTAGGGCCTTAGTGAGTTTAAAAGATTTAATGCTGGTGATCAGTTCTTCTGCAGTTAAGGGCACACTACGTGTCTGCAAATGATCTGCAGCAAACCTCAGCAGGTCCAGGCCTTGGAAGAAAGCCTCCAGATCAGCAGAGTTTAAATCTCTTTTACTATACAAGGCGGAATAGTACTGAACAAATTGAGTCACCACTCGGTCATCTTTAGCATATCTCCTCCCTGTCCTATCTCTTATGAACGTAACCAGTTGTTTCTTTTTTTTGGGGGTGGGGGTGGGAACAGATTGGCCATGAATTTGCCAGTCTTGCCTCCCTATCGATGAAGCTTCAGCGTGCTTGTCTGACATTGCTGTCTGGATGTCTCAACGCCACCTGAAATTAAATATGACCAAAACCGAGCTTCTCATTTTCCCACCCAAACCCACCTCCCCGCTCCCCCCGTTTTCTATTTCTGTTGATGGCTCTCTCATTCTCCCTGTCTCCTCAGCTCGAAACCTTGGGGTCATCTTTGACTCTTCTCTCTCCTTCTCTGCTCATATCCAGCAGATTGCCAAGACCTGTCGTTTCTTTCTTTACAACATCCGTAAAATCCGCCCCTTTCTTTCCGAGCATTCTACCAAAACCCTCATCCACACCCTTGTCACCTCTCGTTTAGACTAGTGCAATCTGCTTCTTGCTGGCCTCCCACTTAGTCACCTCTCCCCTCTCCAGTCGGTTCAAAACTCTGCTGCCCGTCTCATCTTCCGCCAGGGTCGCTTTACTCATACTACCCCTCTCCTCAAGACCCTTCACTGGCTCCCTATCCGTTTTCGCATCCTGTTCAAACTTCTTCTACTAACCTATAAATGTACTCACTCTGCTGCTCCCCAGTATCTCTCAACACTCGTCCTTCCCTACACCCCTTCCCGTGCACTCCGCTCCATGGATAAATCCTTCTTATCTGTTCCCTTCTCCACTACTGCCAACTCCAGACTTCGCGCCTTCTGTCTCGCTGCACCCTAAGCCTGGAATAAACTTCCTGAGCCCCTACGTCTTGCCCCATCCTTGGCCACCTTTAAATCTAGACTGAAAGCCCACCTCTTTAACATTGCTTTTGACTCGTAACCACTTGTAACCACTCGCCTCCACCTATCCTCCTCTCTTCCTTCCCGTTCACATTAATTGATTTGATTTGCTTACTTTATTTTTTGTCTATTAGATTGTAAGCTGTTTGAGCAGGGACTGTCTTTCTTCTATGTTTGTGCAGCGCTGCGTATGCCTTGTAGCGCTATAGAAATGCTAAATAGTAGTAGTGGTAAGTAGTACCGCTGATAATAGAAGGAGTGTTCAGCTTTTTTGTTCAAAAGGGTTTTAAGCTGCTTCTTAATATCCTGGTATTCCAACTTGGAGACTGTGTCCAAACGATTAATATGGGTGCTTCTAAAAGCCTGAAGCCGCCTAGTCAAATCGAGCAAGTCTTTCTCCTGTTCTTTCTTCTGGTGAGACACATAAGATATAATATGCCCCCGTAGCACCGCCTTCGAGGCATACCAAAAGATAATAGGGTTCACCTCAGGGGTATCATTCTCCACACAATAATCCAGCCATTTGGCTCTTAAAAAATGCAAAATTCTGGGTCCTCATACAAATTAGGCACCAGCCACCATGACCGATCCAAATGTGGTCTCGTAAAATTCAAGGATATACCCACTGGGGCATGGTCTGAGACCCTGGATGGGTGTACGACAGCCCTTTATATACCCCAGAAAAAAGAATCATGCCCACTAATAAGAAATCTAATTTTCATAGACATTATGTGCATAGAATAGAAGGTATAGTCATGATCTTACGGATGCATGGTTCTCCAAGCATCCAGTAACTCTAGTTGCTGAGCCAAAAAATTCACTCCCTTGTTATTATGATTGTGTAATCTTTTCTTAGGGGGTTTGCAATCTATTACAGGATCAGCGGTTATGTTGAAGTCCCTGCCCACAATCACTTTATATCCTGGGTGTCCTGCCAGTTGAGCCATCAGGAAGGAGAAATATCTGTGATTATACACGTTGGGAGCATATCTAGCACACAGGATCAACTTTACCAGTGGCGTTCCTAGGGGGGCTGACACCCGGGGCGAATTGCAGATGCGCCCCGCCCCCCCTGGATGCAGCGTGACCCCCCCTGGTGAAAGGACACCCCCCCGCGAAAGAACCCCCCGGGTGCATGCCGCTGGGGGAGTACCGCGTGCGCCTGTCTTTCGTTCGTTCCATGCTTCTTCTCTGCCCCGGGGCTGAGAAGAAGCATGGAACGAACGGGGGCCAGGCGCGCGTGGCACCCCCCCCCCCCAATGGCGTGCACCCGGGGCGGACCGCCCCCACCTAGGAACGCCACTGAACTTCACCCCCCACAAATCCTCCAAGAGTATAACAGATTTGCCCTCCTTGTCTTGAACCTGTTTATGGCATCTGTTTGTGCATTAGAATGGCCAGGCCCCTCTTCCTCCCACTAAAAGCAGAGAAATACACCCCCCACCCATTGTCTTTTAAGTTTAAGTTGTTCCTCACTGGCTGGAAGATGTTTTTTTACCGTGTTTGAGAGAGAAGCTCCAGGTGACTTCTGCTTGGTTATGAGAGGAGGCTCAATGCCCAAGGATTTGTTGGGGGGATGAGGAGGGGAGGCTAGGCTAGGCGGAAGAGGGGATGGATGGGAGGGGTAGTTGAAAAGGAGACTGGAAGTGTGTACAAATGGTATGATGGGGAGGGTGTTCTGTAGCTGTCTCGGAGTTGCAATGCTAGTATGGTGGGTCGGGCTGGACTTGTGTTTACCAGTGTGGAGAGGAGTCAATGTCTTCCTGTGGGGCTCCGTAGGAGCAATTCTACTCACTGCTGTATAAGGCCTTCCATTCTGCTGTGGGAATATGTCTGACCTAACTGTGGTTACTCTAAATGTGGATGGTATTCACTCCCCAGTAAAGTGAACAAGAGTGCTTTCCTGTCTAAACAAAACTGCATGCTGATATTGTTTTTACATGCCGCGTTTCGCTGTAGCTGCCGACGCCTTTTCAATTTCGAAGGAGGAGGGCGAGCGCTGGTACTGGGAGGGAGGGAGGGAGGGCGAACGATGGTGCTGGGAGGTGCTGGCTGGTGCTTCGGCGGTTTGGGAGGGAAGCAGGCCTGGTGCTGGGAGGGAGGGAGGCAGGCAGGCTGGGTGCTACTGGGTGCTGGGAGGGAGGCAGGCAGGCCTGGTGCTACTGGGTGCTGGATGGGAGGGAGGCCTGGTGCTGGGAGGAGGGATGGAGGGAGGGACGGTGAGCACTGGTGCTGGGAGGGAGGGAAGCAGGCAGGCCTGGTGCTTCGTTGGTTTGGGAGGGAAGCAGGCCTGGTGCTGGGAGGGAGGGAGGGAGGCAGGCAGGCCCGGTGCTGGGTGCTACTGGGTGCTGGGAGGGAGGGTGGCCTGGTGCTTCGTCGGTTTGGGAGGGAGGCAGGCTGGGTGCTACTGTGTGCTGGATGGGAAGGAGGCCTGGTGCTGGGAGGGAGGGAGGCAGGCCTGGTGCTGGGTGGGTGGAAGGGAGGCCTGATGCTGGGAGGGTGGCCTGGTGCTAGGTGGGTGGGAGGGAGACCTGGTGCTGGGAGCTACTGGGTGCTGGGAGGGAGGGAGGCAGGCCTGGTGCTGGGTGGGAGGGAGGCCTGCCTGGTGCTGGGAGGGCGGGCAGGCAGGGGGGAGAGGAGGGTGGCTGGACATGGGTGGCTGGAGGGAAGAGGAGGGTGGCTGGACATGGATGGAGGGCAAGAAATGAAGAAGAAAGGAGGAAAGTAAAGAAAGAAATGGAAAGGAAGCCCTGGAAACAGAGTTAAGAGAGCAGCAGAATCAGAGACAACAAAGGTAGAAAAAAATCATTTTATTTTCATTTTAGTGTTTGGAATATGTCCAATTTGAGAATTTACATCTGCTGTCTTATTTTGCACTGGGTATACTGGAGCTGTAACAGCTTACAGAAATGATTTATAATGGAAGAAAATCATGTTATTTTTTTCTCCTATACTAGTATAATATTTTCAATGATGTCCGTTTATATGCGCCATGGCTGGTGTAAGGGGTGTGGTTATCATAGGGGTGGAGTCATATGTGGTGACTCCGCCCATAATGAGTACCGGCACTTTGCGATAAATAATTAGATTTTGGGTTGCTGTTTGGGCACTCGGGCTCTGAAAGGTTCGCCATCACTGCCCTATACTATACTTTTCCCTTGTATTTTTGTAACCTAAGTGTATGACGCTGCATTTTCTAGCATTATATGTGAGTTGCCAACTGGTGGACCATTCTTCAAGCTTCAGCAGATCCTTCTGCATACTTTTCATGCCCTCTGGGTGTCTACCTTATTACAAACTTTGGTTTCATCTGCACAGACAATCCTTACCAGACAGTCCTTCCACAATACCACTTACAAAGATGTTAAAAACAGCTGGCCCAAGGACGGATCCCTGCGGTACACCACTGATAACATCCTTTTCCTCGGAGCACTCTACTTACCACTATCAGGGTTGCCAAGAGTGGGGGCAAAATTCTCCAGGCCCAGCCTCCAAGGGGGGCCTGGTGGTAGTGCCTCCGTGTCGGCAAGATTTCCATGGCAGGAAAGCAGAAGGCGGCTCAGGCAGGCTGCCACTGCATTGGGCTCTTGCTCCTGTGTGTCCCGGCCGGGTTAGCAGTACGATATGTTAATGTCTGTCCATTTCTTCTGATTATGTTGGAGTTCTGTATATCACACCAATGTAAATACTTTTTCCATTAACTATGGATATCCTGAAAACCTGACTGGCTGGGTGGCCTCAAGGACCAGGTTTGGGAACCACTGTGTTAAGCAATTCCGCTTTATCTTTATCAGCCTCTACATATTCCTCCACTTCACCTTTGAGCCTCACAATGCCACTTTTGCACTTTCTCCTATCACTAACATATCTAAAAAAAACGTCTTGTCCCCCATCTTACCGTATTGTCTATTTTGTTTCTTCCATTTGCATTTTTGCTTTTCTATCAGCTTCTCTTAGCTTTTCCAGATATTGTTTCCTGTCTTCTTCTTTCTGCAATCTCTTGTAGTTTATAAAGGCTAACCTCTTTTCCTTACCTTTTCAGCTACTACTTTTGAGAATCAAAGTGGCCTCCTTTTCCTCTTAATTTTATTTACTTTCCTAACAAAAAGGTTTGTTGCCCTTAAAATAGCTCATTTCAGTTTTGCCCACTGCTTTCCCCCATCGGAATAAAGTTAGGCTTTTTGAAGTCTAGAATCTTCAATGTTGAATGAATCCTCTCCACACCTATCTTAATATTAAACCACACAATCTGGTGATCACTAGATGCCAGGTGATCACTTACTATAATATCAGTAAGCACTAAGTCCAGTATGACCCCATCCCACGTGGGTTCCATTACTAACTGCTGGAATAGTTCCTCCTGTAGAGAATCCAAGATTCCCTTGCTTCTAGAGGACCCCCAACAGCAGGGAAGACCCAATCAAAGTGTCCGGCATATTAAAATCACCTATTAGTAGTACTTCCCCTTTCACAACTATATACTGAATGTCTTCGATTAAATCTCATCTCTGTCCACTTCTGCCTGTGAAGGAGACCAGTATATCACACCACTGTAAATACATTTGCCATTTCCTCTTTCCAGATTGACACACAGTGCTTCTTCCTTACCCTGTAGGCCCTGCAATTGTTGGCTTTAATATTATCTTTAATATATAATGCCACTCCCCCTCCCTTCCTATCCTGTCTTTCCTGAACACAACATAGCCCGGTATAACTATATCCCAGTCATGGATCTCTGTGAATTCTGTCTCTGTGATTGCCACTAAATCCAAATCAGCCTCTTCCATCACAGCCTCAACATCTAAAACCTTGTTTCCCATACTTTGGACATTAGTATATACTGCTTTCCAGACGCCCCTTTTTCCCATTTGTGTAGAGGTATTTAATGCTTCACTTACTTACCTAGGGGCTTTGATCACCCTGCCCTAACGATTCTAGTGTAAAGCCCTCTTCAGCAGGTTAGCCACTCTGCTGCTGAAAACACTTCTTCCCTTCTTTGATAGATGGACACCATCTCTGCTCAGCAGCCCTTGTAAAAGTATCCCATAGTACATGAAGCCAAGATGCTCTTGACAACACCAAAATGCTCTTGCGGCACTCCACTATTCACCCTCCTCCACTGAGAGGCCATGTAAACTTACCCTCTGTTTTCAGTTCAATAACCAATTCCTAATCCACAACAGAACATTGCCTCCTATCCTATGACTCTTTAATTGTCTCAGGAATCTCTCATGAGGAACTTTGTCAAAAGCTTTCTGAAAATCTAGATACACTACATCAACCGGCTCATCTTTATCAACATGTTCATTCACGCTTCAAAGAAATGAAGCAAATTAGTGAGGCAAGACTTACCTTGACTGAATCCATGTTTGTCTATGTGTTCTGTAATTTTATTCTTTATAATAGTTTCCACTATTTTGCCTGGCACTGAAGTCGGGGCTACCGGTCTGTAATTTCCCAGATCCCCCCTTGGAACCCTTTTTAAAAATCAGCATTACATTGGCCACCCCGCAATCTTTATGAACTACAGATAATTTAAAGAACAGGTGACAGATCACTAACAGCAGATCAGCAATGAGAAGTCCTTTACATCAACGTTGTGTCTGGGCTACTGGATAGGCTTTCTGCCCCTCCCCCCTCTGCACTCATGATGCTTGCAATGTTGGGTATGGATAGTCACTTATGGTATACTAAATTGATGCATGGTGAGAGGAGCCGAAGAAATAGCTGTCATCCTTCAGATGGTGTTGTTCCTCAGTAGTCCAACAAGGAAAACAAAGAATCGCTCCATGGTGCGACCGCACCTCGAATATTGTGTTCAATTCTGGTCGCCGCATCTCAAAAAAGATATAGTGGAATTAGAAAAGGTGCAGAGAAGGGCGACGAAAATGATAAAGGAGATGGGACGACTTCCTTATGACGAAAGGCTAAAGCAGCTAGGGCTCTTCAGCTTGGAGAAAAGGCAGCTGAGGGGAGATATGATGGAGGTCTATAAAATCATGAGTGGAGTTGAACGGGTAGAGGTGAAGTGTCTGTTCACGCTGCCCAAAAATATAGGACTAGGGGGCATGCGATGAAACTACAATGTAGTAAATTTAAAACGAATTGGAGAAAATATTTCTTCACTCTACGTGTAATTAAACTCTGGAATTCGTTGCCAGAGAATGTGGTAAAGGCGGTTAGCTTAGCGGAGTTTAAAAAAGGTTTGGACGGCTTCCTAAAGGAAAAGTCCATAGACTGTTATTAAATGGACTTGGGGAAAATCCACTATTTCTGGGATAAGCAGTATAAAATGTTTTGTACATTTTTGGGATCTTGCCGGGTATTTGTGACCTGGATTGGCCACTGTTGGAAACAGGTTGCTGGGCTTGAAGGACCTTTGGTCTTTCCCAGTATGGCAATACTTATGTACTTATGAAGATGTAGTCTGCAAATGATGCCAAGCAGTCCACAAAAAGCAGAAGACTACAGCTTTCATTTCTTTGTTATCCTTCAGATGATGACACTTCCTCTCCTCATCTTCTCTCTCATGCACAGATTGTAAAGATAGGTTATACACATTCCATATATTCCGATGCGGTTTTTGCACTCGTTGGATGGTTATCAACTTATTCTTCCTCTGTTACAGAGAAGGCGTTATGAAAGTACTCGGAGCCTCAGCATTTTTCTACCTGGCTCCAATACTTTAGAATGAGTTACCAAAACATATTAGATCAGAACCTTTTATGAATTGGCTTATGGGCTAGTAAAGTCATAAATTTTCTTTTGAGTTGTTAGGGCTGAATGAATAGAAGGTGCACTGCTTGGCAGTTTTCTTTCTCTCTATGTCTTTGTTTTAAACCTTTTATCTACCCCCTCCTGAGTGATTGTATTAACTGTGCTATCTGAGCAATGCTTTTTATGTAACTGTAAACCGTTTAGGTCGGATTCTGGCAGGCGGTATATCAAACGCTTAAATAAACATAAGCGTAACCATACATACACAATAGAGAGGAAGAAGCCCGCTTTACTTACTCCCTCCAAGTAGCACACAGGAGAAACAACAGGGGCTCCTCCCTGGAATCAGAATCAGGCCACTCTCCTCCACCTCCCCCACTCTGACTCTTTGGTGGTGGGGTCTAAATGGTCCTATGTCTCTGGGAAACCTCTTCCTCTTTATGGATAGTGAGCCATGCCTCTGTTCTACGCCATCTTGGGGAGTGGGTGGATGAAAAGAGAGGGCAAATGGTCTGTGCCTCCTGATATCATTTGCCTCCTTTGGGGTGGAACAGGTTCATAGTGCTTGCTCTACCTCCTTAGGAGTGGGGCCTAGGGGTTGGACTAGACCCATGTTTCTGGCCATTTTCTCCTTCCTCAGGGATAGAAGGAAAGGGCCGTGCAGTTGCACAGGGTGCAAGAGAGAAAGGAGAGCAATAATTGCTCCTCGTCCATTGTCTCCTCTGTGGTGACTGCAGCACAGTGAGCAGAGCAGGGGTGCTAGGGGGCATGTCACATAGGCTTAATTCCTGTCCGGGTTGCTTCTCATAGAAGGCTATACAACTGGATGTCTGGAGCTTTCTTGGAGTGTAGAGGAGTCAAATCAACATATCTAGCTGTGCTTCATGACACAGTGGTGTGTCAGAGCGTTGAAAACTGCTGCCTTAGACAGAAGTAGCCACAAGGCCTTCAGAACGGACAAGGTAAAAAAGACAAGATGTGAAAGCTTGTCAGGCCAACTGCTTCTTCTGGTACTTGCTGTATCAGATTCTTGGTCTTGCTACTTATTATTCTGGCTTTTCGGGCCCCTCTGCCTCTGTTGTTGGTGACCCTAATGCTAAAAGGATAGAATCAGTGAAGGAATTGGAGGAAAGGGAAGGGAAATGAGTGTGCATGTGTGGGGGGGGGGGGGGGGGGGGGGAGATTGAAGGAGTAGTATGGGGATAAAGAGAGAATGAGGGGATTGAACGGACTGTGAAGTGTGTAATCAGAGGAGGATGGGAAGGGGTACAGTAGGCAGTGGCGTTCCTAGGGGGGCTGACACCCAGGGCGGATCGCCGATGCGCCCTGCCCCCCCCCCGGAACAGCGCGACGCCCCCCCCCGGCGAAACCCCCCCCCCCCCGGGTGCATGCCGCGGGGGGGGGGGGGGGGGGGTGCTGCGCGCCTGCTGGCTCTTCATTTTCATGCTCCCTCTGCCCCGGAACAGGAAGTAACCTGTTCCGGGCAAAGGGAGCATGAAAACGAAGAGCCGACAGGCACGCGGCAACCCCCCAGCGGCGTGCACCCGGGGCAGACCGCCCCCACCGCCCCCCCCTTGGTACGCCACTGACAGTAGGGATGAATTTGTTCTGTACATCCTGCATGGATCCCATTGCAGTAGTCTACATGGCTTTGTACCATTGATTGTACCAGGTTGCGAAATGTTTCCCTCGGGAAGAATTGCTTCACGCATTTGAGCTTCCACATTGAGTGGAACATTTTCTTTGTTGTGGATGTCACTTGGCTCTCTAGTGTTAAGTAGCCGTCCATAGTAACGCCGAGGATTTTCAGGCTGTCTGAGATCGGGAGGGTGTAATCTGGGGTGTCAATGCTTAGAAGTTAACAGGGATAGATAATGTGCATCCTTTACTCTGCTCTCCCCTTAAACACTCCTGGCTTTTTTTCACCATTGTTGAAACCTCTCTATTGGGATTCCCTCAATGTCCTGTTTCAGTAGTATCCTTCAAGGATACTCCACACTGAATCATGCACCCCTGGGTGACTGTCAGATTCCCCCTCCCCCCCCACATACAATTTAGTTTAAAAGCTAAGCTATCTTCTTTTCTTCATTTCTGAAAATGCTACCCTGGAGGATCTGGACTTCGGCTTTCTACCTAAGAGCCTAAATTTGACTTACAGAACCTCCTTCCTACATTTTCCAATGTCATTGTTATCCACGTATACCAAGACAGCTGGCTGCTCCCCAGCACTATCTAAAATCTTATCTAGGTGACAGATGAGGTCTACCACCTTCTCACCAGGCAGGCAAGTGACCAGTCAATCATCACATCCACCAGCTACCCAGCTATCTACATGCCTAATGATCGCATCACCAACTACAACAGCTGTCCTAACCTTTTCTTCCTGGGCAGAGGTTCCTAGAGACACATCCTTAGTGTGAGAGGATATTGCATCCCCTGGTGGACAGGTTCTGGCTACAGGATTACTTCCTACTTCACCAGGGTGATACTCTCCTTTTAGGAGACCTCCCTCCTCCAAGGCAGCACAGGGGCTGCCAAACTGGAACTGGGACTTTTTTACAACTTTATCCATAATTTCATGCTTAGTACTTATTGACCATTAATTCATATTTTTTGCATAAAAAACAATGTAGCATTTTGCCTAATAAAATAATTGTTTTTTTTTTCATATCTACTCACCCAGCAAAGATTGCAGTGACTAACCATGGCAGCAGGGGCGTAGCTAGGTAGGGCCACGGGGGGCATGGGCCCCCAAAGATTTAGTCCTGCCCCCCTCTACTTTTGACTGCCCCTCCCCCGCCGCCATTGCAAGGTACCTTTGCTGGCAGGGGTCCCCAACCCCCGCCAGCCTTAGTCTTATTCAGCGCCGGTCTACGGCGCATTCACTGATCTGTGCGGTGAGTCCTGACGTCCAGCACATTCCACGGTGGGGTCGGGCTAAAATGTGCCCCCCACCTTGGGCTTTGGACCCCCCCCTCCCGCCGAGGTCTGGCAATGCCCCTGCATGGCAGACAGCCACAGATGTGGCTCCCTTCTTATTGTGAGCAGCAGATGTAGCCGCAGAGGCAGTGCTGTCCTCAGCCTGTATCCTATGGTTACATATGATGTTTCAATAGTAGTCGCAGCAAGCCTGAGGAACAGAAGCTCAAGCTGGGACCTGAACTCTTTATTTATATATTTAAAAACTTATCACAGAAGTTCTAGGCAGTTCACAACTCCACATAAGTATTGCCATACTGGGACAGACCGAAGGTCCATCAAGCCCAGCATCCTGTTTCCAAAAGTGGCCAATCCAGGTCACAAGTGACCTTCAAGATCCCAAAACAGTACACTAGAAAACACATTTTTTTTCTATGATGAATTTTATGGAGAATTGTCCTTGCTGTGCTCTGTATCCATTGTTGGTGGAGGACCAGGAGGTTCTCTGGATGCAGAATGTGTTTGGCTTCAATACCATATATGTGTTGGAGGACCATGGCTCAGTGGGGCTGAATAGTGCAGTCTATTGTACTTCCCTTAGCTCTCAATTGGCCTGCAGCCACTGAAGCCTGCACTGCAACCCTCATTGAAATTATGGGGAGTGGGGTAGGGACAGAGCATGGGTGCATCAGGTTGCTGTTTTTTCTGTTTCAAAAAAGTTGGCAACTCTAGTGCCCACCCATCCAACCTGTTGGCCCACCCAAAAATTGCCTTCTGGCTACGCCACTGCTCCACTCATTTTATAGATCTCTATCATATCTCCCCTCTGCCGTCTTTTCTCCAAGCTGAAGAGCCCTAGCCGTTTCAGCCTTTCCTCACAGGGAAGTCGTCCCATCCCCTTTATCATTTTCGTCGCCCTTCTTTATACCTTTTCTAATTCCACTATATCTTTTTTGAGACGCGGTGACCAGAATTGCAGGAAGCGTTTGGTTGCAACTATTGCTGATAAAATTGATGCAACCAATTATTAATTTTAGGGGGCAATTATATTTTATTTAATGTTCAGAAACCATTCAGTGTGACTGATATGCAATAACCAGGGAAACCAATGAGGGGAGTAAACACTTTAAATTATTACTTCATTTAAGGAACAAACTAAGTTATATCCAACACCCATCAGAACAAGAGAACCTGTATTTCTAGGCTTCAATTTGCCATCTCCAAGTTTGCCTTATTGGTTGTATTACAGAGCATATTCAAAAGCATGGATTAATGAGACAAAGCCAACATGGATTTAGTGAATGGAAATCTTGCCTTACCAATGTATTACATTACTTTGAAGGAGTGAACAAACGTGGATAAAGGTCTATGTTGTGTATCTGGATTTTCAAAAGGCATTTGACAAAGTACCTCAGGAAAGACTCCAGAGGAAATTAGAAAGTAATGGGATAAGAGGTAGTGTACTATTGTGGATTAAAAACTGGTTAAAAGATAGAAAACAGAGAGGAGGGTTAAATGGTCAGTATTATCAATGGAGAAGGATAGATAGTGGGATTGCCTAGGTGTCTGTGCTGGGACTGCTGCTTTTTAACATATTTATAAATTAACTACAGATGGGAGTAATTAGTGAGGTAATGAAATTTGCTGATGACACAAAGTTATTCAAAGATGTTAAATCACAAAAGGATTCTGAAAAATTACAAGAGGACCTTACGAGTCTGGGAGACTGGGCATCCAAATGGCAGACTTTTAATGTGAGCAAGTGTAAAGTGATGCATTTGGGAAAGAGGAACCTGAACTATAGCTATGTAATGCAAGGTTCCATATTACAAGTCACCAACCAGAAAAGGGATCTAGGCGTCATCGTTGATGATATGTTGAAGCCCTCTGCACAGTTTGCGGTGGCAGTTAAGAAAGCAAATACGTTAGGTATTATTAGGAAAGGAATGAAAAACAAAAGTGAGGACGTTATAATGCCTTAATATTCGAAGTGCGGTCACACCACACGGAGTGATGTGTGCAATTCTGGTCACCGCATCTCATAAAAGATATAGTGGAATTAGAAAAGGTACAGAGAAGGGTGATGAAAATAATAAAGGGGATGGGACGACTTCCCTATGAGGAAAGGCTAAAGCGGCTAGGGGTCTTCAGCTTGGAGAAGAGATTGCTGAGGGGAGATATGATAGAGGTCTATAAAATAATGAGTGGAATGGAATGGGTAGATGTGACTCACTTGTTTACTCTTTCCAAAAATACTAGGACTAGGGGGCACACAATAATGCTACAAAGTAGTAAATTTAAAATGAATCGGAGAAAATATTTCTTCATTCAAAGTGTAATTAAACTCTGGAATTAGTTGCCAGAGAATGTAGTGGGGTTTAAAAAAAGGTTTGTAAAGCAAATTATTAAGCCATTATTAAAATGACTTTGGGAAATCCACTGCTTATTTGTAGGACAAGCAGCATAAAGTGTATTATACTAATTTGGGATCTTGCCAGGTACTTGACCTGGATTGGCCACTGTTGGAAACAATGCTGGGCTTGATGGACCTTCGGTCTGTCCCATTATGTACAATCGATCATGTTTTGTTAAGCTGTTAACAAAAATTTTAAAGTTTCATGTCAAGCTGTATACCATAAGGAGTGAATCTCTTCATAAGGACAGTCAATAAATAATCAATCTATGATTGCTATGTATTTAGGCAGCTGTTTTCTACTTAGAATAAAGTTAGACTGAACGAACACAGACTCTACTGAGCCCAATAAACTAGCTGTTTGGCATGTTTGATGACATTTAATTAAAGTACATAAGTACATAAGTAATGCCATACTGGGAAAAGACCAAGGGTCCATCGAGCCCAGCATCCTGTCCACGACAGCGGCCAATCCAGGCCAAGGGCACCTGGCAAGCTTCCCAAACGTACAAACATTCTATACATGTTATTCCTGGAATTTTGGAGTTTTCCAAGTCCGTTTAGTAGCAGTTTATGGACTTGTCCTTTAGGAAACCGTCCAACCCCTTTTTAAACTCTGCTAAGCTAACCGCCTTCACCACTTTCTCCGGCAACGAATTCCAGAGTTTAATTACACGTTGGGTGAAGAAAAATTTTCTCCGATTTGATTTAAATTTACTACACTGTAGTTTCATCGCATGCCCCCTAGTCCTAGTATTTTTGGAAAGCGTGAACAGACACTTCACATCCACCTGTTCCACTCCACTCATTATTTTATATACCTCTATCATGTCTCCCCTCAGCCGTCTCTTCTCCAAGCTGTATAGCCCTAGCCTCCTTAGTCTTTCTTCATAGGGAAGTCGTCCCATCCCCGCTATCATTTTAGTCGCCCTTCGCTGTACCTTTTCCAATTCTACTAAATCTTTCTTGAGATGCGGCGACCAGAATTGAACACAATACTCAAGGTGCGGTCGCACCATGGAGCGATACAACGGCATTATAACATCCTCACACCTGTTTTCCATACCTTTCCTGATAATACCCAACATTCTATTCGCTTTCTTAGCCGCAGCAGCAGTACACCAAATCCTTTCTTCTATGTTAAAATGTGAATGGTTTCATGCATATTTAAAATTTTCCTAGGTAAACACAGGGCATCATACAGTGTGACACTGCACGCGTTCTCTTCAGGATGTGTTATTTTCTTTAATGCAAATCTGTGTTTAAATAAATAAAACTTTTGGGGCTGCACACCTCTGAAGGTTACATATGTGGTACTAATACAGGTTGTTTGTATTATCTAGTTTTCTGTGTCATTTATGGGAATTTTCGCTTTGTTAGGGTATTTTGGTTTGTTTGTTTTTTTTTCTTCCATGGGTTTATTTTTATATTTTTTTAGTTTTTGTTGATTATTTTTTATTTTGTTTGTATTATAATTATTTTAATGTTTGTATTATAAAACCCGTTTGTAAACCACAGTGAACCCGCAAAGGGAAATAACTTTTTCTTTCCATTTCTGAAGTCCCATCTCTTTAATAAAGCGTACCACAAAGATCAACAAATGTGAATATACACAACTCGCACATCTATATTCAGAACTGTTTTATAATATCTGCTTGTATACTATTACTCTATTGTTTTGTTTGTTTATTTCATCATGCTGACCAAGATCTTGCAATACTAAATGTTCAACTACTAGCATTCTTCCACTACTCATGATGTATTGTAAGCCACTTTGAGCCTGCAAAGAGGTGGGATACAAATGCAACAAATAAATAAATTTCAGGAACAACATCATTAACAGTGTGCAATTTCCCAATAGTGATTTCTCTTCATAATGGTGTGCACTATTTCCCAAAAGCATGCACTATTTACAACACAGAAAAGAAAATGTTTCAGGCTGAAATTACATGGAAATCTGCTATTATTGAAAAACCAGAACAAGATATCAAACATATAAATGGCAAGTGACCGACTCACCTGCAAATGGGCAGTAGAGACTTCCTCTCTGTCCCGCCCTCGCGTCAAGATGTGATGACATCAGAGGGCAGAACAGAGAGGGAAACGGAGTCGGACTGTCGGACGCTGCAGCCTGGAAATGAACATCGCGCGCACCAACCTCCACCCTACCCGTCGCCGCTCCTGCCCCCATCCATATCGGGCCCTCTGCACTGACCTGACAGCGCCTCTCACCTCCACGTGGAAGCGCTGCAGGCAACAGCAGAGCGATCTGCTGCTGCCTGTAGCGCTTTCACATGGAGGTGAGAGGCGCTGTCAGGTCAGTGCAAGGGGCTCGGCGAGCAGGGTAGCTGGACATGGGGGAAGGACAGGGGGGAGATGGGCATGGTTGCTGGACATGGGGGGAGGGCAGGGTTGGTGGACGGGGGAGGGGAGGAGGCCAAGGAAAAGAGGAGGGCTGCTGGATATGGGGGGGGGGAGGATCGGTGGACAGGGGAGAGAGGAGGGCTGCTGGACATGGGGAGAGGGCAGGGGAGAGAAGATGGTTGCTGGATGGGGGGGGAGGGCTTGGGAGAGAGCAGGTTTGCTGCACATGGATGGAGGTAAGAATTATTACATTTTGCAAAACACAAATCTCGCTCGTTTTAACGGGCTTAACGGCTAGTTTATTTATAAACAGAAGAGGTGGAGTGTCACTATGAATGTGGTTCTGTTTCTGAGTTCCAGAGAAACTTCCAGAGAAGCTCACCAGATGCCCTTGGCCTGGATTGGCCGCTGTCGTGGACAGGCTGCTGGGCTCAATGGACCCTTGGTCTTTTCCCAGTGTGGCATTACTTATGTACTTACAAATGCTAAATAGTAGTAGTAGTAAACTGTGTACACTAGCACTCTGCAGTTAATAAGTATTCACAAACTCACATGATTACAATATCTGTTCCTATAGAGCAGGCAACCGTTTGTTCAAGCACTAAGAGTAGGGTTGCCATATGGCTCCAGAAAAAAAGAATCGATTGAGCCAGTCCGGATTTTACTTCCTTTGAAAGCAATAGTAAAACCTGGACTGGCTTAATCTGTCCTCTTTTTTTCTGGAGCCATATGGTAACCCTAACCAAGAGGTTAAATGACTTGTTAAAGGTCACAGGGTAAGTACAGACAGGAGAGGGAACTGGATGTGGCCACATTTCCTAGTGCTGTAAGCCTAAAACATTAAAAAGAAAAAGAAAACGTAACAGATTTGCATCCAGGCTAGCATATACCAGGTTCGATTCCAAGACTCTCCTAGTTGGCTGGATTTTGGAATGTTGTAGAGGAAGCATCCATATCTCTTGGGAAGGAAAGCGTCATAGCAATGGTTTGAATGGATGGCTGAGGGAATAAAACTGAGAAAAAACGCTGGGTGGCTGTAAATGAAGGCTCTTGGCAGCTTACCCCAGTTAAGGCAGATTCCAAACCATATATCAGCAAGCAGCAGAAGCAAGGCACAGTAGGAAAAAAAACAAAATACCTTTGAGCACACACAGTCCCACTGTGTATATAGTTGCGCAGAGACAATATCTACATGAAGAAAAGTATAATGAAATACAGTCATAAAACTGTAAGAACAGTCCCAAGCAACAGCTCATAGCACTGCAGCAGATGTTCCTCGGGCAAAAAATGTGACTGTTTTGTCATGTATTCTGTACTGGTAATCTTTCACAACATCCTTCTCCCCCTTCTGACGACATGATCCTTTCCAAGTGATTCTTAACTGCCAAGGAAGAAAACAGTAAGAGAAGTGTTTCCCAGTCTGCACAAACACATGGCTATTTCCATGATCTGAATAGCCAGACTAAATAAAAGTATTTGCTAAAAAATGTTTTTGTGCTTACATTTATCTGGCGTGTGTCAAATATATTAGATTATATTAATTACAGGATAAATGCTTCATAATAATAATTTTAGAAAGTATCTTTGTCAATAGAAAACCTTAAGAGTGGACTAACACGGCTACCACACTCCTCTACTTAAGAAAGTATCTTAAAATGCACTGGAGCATGAACTAGAACTGGGTAAATTTTCTTAAAGCAAGTAACAGCATTAGGAACATTATTCATACTGCATTAATATGCACAATAATGGATACAATTATTTATAGCACACAAAAGAGATCAGAGCCCAAAATCTGCACAGAAATGTGATGAGGACTTGCTTACTAGATTAGTGGTTCTCAGACCTGTGTTGGAGGACTCCCACCGATATCCACAATGAATATCCATGAAATAAATTTTGCATGCACTGGCCTGCACTACATTCAAATCTCTTTCATGCACATTCATTATGGATAAACTAACTCAACTGGGTGGGGGGGGGTCTTCCAGCAAATAGAGACTCTAAAGATTTGCACCAAAATAATGCAGAAAAAAAGATCCCAAACAAAATGTTTTAATAAAGTAATCTTGTTTCGGAGCAATCACCCAACATGGGCCACGTTTCACCCACTCAAGGGCTGCTTCAGGGGTATAATACCAGAAGTGGGAATGCTTGAAAACTTACAATCCCAACTTAACGATGAAGAATGTACAGCAGAATAATGCTTGCAGCAGCATTAACACAGACTATTCTCAATGAAAACAGCATAGTTAAGTTGGGATTTTAAGTTCTCAAGCATTCCCACTTCTGGTATCATACCCCTGAAGCAGCCTGTGAGTGAGCAAAATGTAGACCAAATTGGGTGACTGTCTAAACTTTTTTTTTTCTCATCTTCATTCCCCACCCCTCCCCAAACGATGGTACTGTGTAGTCTAATGGTTCCCAAATATGTCCTTGAGGACCCCCCCTTGCAGAAAAATGCAGATACCAAAACAAAATTCTCCAAAACAAGATTCCTTTACTAAAACAATCTGTCAGGAGCTCCAAAAATAAGCACATACATCATTAAAAAAAAAAAAAAAAAAAAAAGACACACAGCAGGCTGGTCCAGTGACTTTCTGCCACGGAAAAGAATTGGGTTCAATTCCCATGGCCAGCTTCTGCTCCAGTCAGGGTTGAGCATTGCACAGCGGTGTGCTCACAGCCCCTGAGGACACAATGGCAACATCTAAACAGGAGTGCACTTGGTCAAGTCCTCAAGGGCCACAAACTGGTTTGGTTTTCAGGATATCTGTAATGAATATGCATAAGTAGGCTCTGCATACAAGGAACGCAATAGGTATGCTAATCTATCTCAGTCTATTGGTGGCCAAACAAAAAACATATATTCATTGCAGAGATAGCGAGAATTACTCTTACCTGATCAGTTCCTTTCCTTGAGTCCTGCTAGACCAGTCCAGACCTATAGGTTATGTCTCTTTATCAGCAGATAGAGGTGGAGACTTGAAGATTCTGAAGACATCATCAGTATAACAGGTGGGCCAGCCAGGAATATTCCCAGTATGTTAATGCGAAAACTAAGAATTAACTAAAGAAACCTATATAAACATGGAACCTATTATCAACTGAGGAACCTTCTGCAGAACATTAAAGAAAACTATGCATAATGAACAGGTAAGGGCAGCCTGAAAGCCTAGAACAACCAGGGTATCAGTCGTTCAGTGCTGCGTGCATCTGGTAGCGCTTTACAAATGCTAATAATAATACATCCTGAACTGGACTACCAGGACTTAAGGAAACAGAATGATAAAGGAGAAGAAATTTGCTCTTACCTGATAATTTTGCCAGACTAGTCCAGATTGATGGGATGTACCAAATCTTTATCTCACTGGGTGGAAGACAAGGCACATAGCAACACAGCTCTACCAAAGACAGCATCTCCTCTGGCTTGAATATCAATCTTGCAATGTTTCACAAAAGAAAGCAGCAAGGAACAAGTGGTCACTCTGCAGATATTCTTAGGACTGACTACTCAACTTCTGCCCAAGAAGACACCTGAGCTCTAGTCAAGTGAACTCTGAGACCTGCTCTTTGCTATTCAGGAGGAAAGCTGTTTCTATGGCCTCCTTAATCCAACAAACAACAGTAGATTTTGAGGCTGCTTCATCTTTTGTTTCGATAATACGGTCGGGGATGCCCAAATCTCAACACTTAGGTCGACTTTAGAGATGGTCGTCTCTGGTTTTCAGCGATAATGAAAACCAAGGCCGCCCATCTCAGAAACGACCAAATCCAAGCCATTTGGTCATGGGAGGAGTGAGCATTTATAGTGCACTGGTCCACCTCACATGCCAGGACACCAACCTGGTACCCTAAGGGGCACTGCAGTGGACTTCACAAATTGTTTCCAGGTACATAGCTCCCTTACCTTCAGCCAGATGCACTAACTGAACGGAAAAAGACCTTCCCTTACCGATCCCTTAGCGATTCGGAAAGGAATGGGCATGCATGAAGGAAATCGCATGCAAATGAGCTGCTCACTGTTAACTCATTTGCACACGATTTCCTTCCTAAGGAGGGGAAGCCAGTGCAGAGCAGCCAAGTGTTATGCGTGGCTGCTCTGCGCATGCAAAGACGGTGTCATACACGCAGACAAGCTGCGTGTATAATAGCAGTCTACAACCTTAGAAAAACACTAGTCCAGGTGAAAACATCCAAGTGCTCATCAGGGACGTCTTTTTTTTTTTTTTTTAAGAGTATGGGTGAAGGACGTCCAAGTGTTAGGACCTTCGCTATGCCTCCGTCCCTGCAATGGGCAGTTGAGGACGTCCAAAATGTGGATGTTTCTGTGAGAAGGACGTCCATGCCTTTGCTATGCCTCCGACACCCCCTTTATTTATTTATTTGAATCAGAAGTAGCAGCCGTGGGATTTGAACCAACCACCTCTAGATTGCAAGACCAGTGCTCTAACTACTAGGCCACTCCTCCATTCCGGGCAGTTCAGGACATCCAAAATGTTTGAAAGAAGGATGTCCACGCCTTCACTATGCCTCCGCAGACACACACACCTCCCCCCCCCCCCCCCCCTAGGGACCTGCATACTACTGTGATGGACCTCAGTATGACGTTTGAGGCTGGCAAAATAACTTTTTTAAGTTGTTTTTTTCAGGGTGGGAGGGGGTTAGTGACCACTGGAGGAGTCAGGGGAGGTCACCCCCAATTCCATCCGGTGGTCATCTGGTCAGTTCGGGCACCTTTTTAAGGCTTGGTCGTAAGAAAAAATGGACCAAGCCTGCCAAGTGCTCGTCAGGGACGCCCTTCTTTTTTCCATTATCGCTCGAGGACACCCATCTGTTAGGCACACCCCAGTCCCACCTGCGCTATGCCTCCGACACGCCCCGGGAACTTTGGTCGTCCTCACGACGGGAAGCAGTTGGGGAAGCCCAAAATTGGCTTTTGATTATGCTGATTTGGGCGACTCTGAGAGAAGGACGCCCATCTCCCGATTTGTGTCGAAAGATGGGCGCCCTTCTCTTTCGAAAATAAGCCTGATAGTTACCTGATGCTAGGATTCACCTTGGGGGTCAGCAACTAAGAAAAAGATCTAGGTGTCATTGTAGATAATACGCAAAAATCTTCTGCTTAATGTGCGTTGGCGGCCAAAAAAGCAAACAGGATGCTAGGAATTATTAGGAAAGGGATGGTGAATAAGATCAAAAATACTATAATGCCATGGTGCAACCTCATTTTCAGTACTGCATTCAGTTCTGGTCGCCGCATCTCAAAAAAGATATAGCGGAATTAGAACAGGTTCAAAGAAGAGTGACGAAAATGATAGCGGGATTGGAACGCCTCTCATACGAAGAAAGGCTGCAGAGGTTAGGGTTCTTCAGCTTGGAAAAGAGCCGAATGAGGGATGATATGATTGAGGTCTGTAAAATCCTGAGTGGTGTAGAACACGTAGAAGTAAATCAATTTTTTACTCGTTGAAAAAGTACAAAGACTAGGGGGCATTCAAGGAAGTTACATAGAAATACTTTTAAAACAAATAGGAGGAAATATTTTTTCACTCAATGAGTAGTTACGCTCTGGAACTCTTTGACAGAGGATGTATTAACAGCGGTTAGAGTATCTGGGTTTAAAAAAGGTTTGGACAATTTCCTGGAGGAAAAGTCCTGGCTTGGCCACTGTTGGAAACAACATAAGATGGTCCACGTAGCCAAATATCCTCTTATGAATCCGATAAGTCGTGGACCACGTTTATTTTACAGTTCAATCATTTGACATTGTAGGAAAGGAGAGGAGGCAGATAGCAAGAGTGTGAATAATAATAATTGTAGATTTCTCAGATGTTGGCAATTCTTTCAAACCCCTGACAACCCTGTATTTGCCCTGAGATGATGTATGTGAGTGGTATATTCCCTCTCCTCCACTCTAATTTATGCTTTCCCCCTCATTTTCTCATTCTCTCCCATCTTTTCACTCATACCCAGTCACCTCCTTTCCTCCAGCCATTTCATATTTCATCTTGATCCTCCACTGGGAGGGTCTAGGGAAACCAGTAAACCTTTTTGCTGCTGCCAAGAATGAAAGAAAGAAAGAAAGACAAAAAAAAAAAAAGAAAACCCTTCCTCCTCCAGCCACAAAAATAAGTTCCACAGGCCGGGCCACAGTTTAGGAACTGCTCAGAAACAACACAGTAACATGAAACCAGGCACAGAAATCATACTCTGTCCTTCCAATGAAAGCTTGTCTTCTTTAACAATTCCCAAAGCCTCGTTTGCTTTTGTTCAAAGCAAGCAAAATCTTAAAAGTAAGCTACAAACATACATTTATATCAGTAAGTCTGTGTCTTACTATTAATGCAGTATATTTAGAGCTCTTGTCTGAAGCCCAGTCAGAAATCCAAGTAAACCTTTGTTCTTTTACAGAATAGTCAAGTGCTGTTGTAGATGGCCACTTTTTATCTCTGACCACCTCAAACCCAAAGTCTAGCTAAAATTCTGTTTCTGAGGCTTACCTGTCCATGTACTTCCTTGCAAAAGCCAGTGGCCAGGCCCTCTACCTGAAGGATCAAGTTGCTGTGATGACAGAGATAGTTCACTAGCAGTTCATTCTCTTCATCTTCAGAGTCATCACTGCTATGCACTAACACCACCATATTCCCCTGTATCAAAAAAAAAAAAAACAGTAAAACGTCTTACTGGAGTAACATAACATAGTAGATGACGGCAGAAAAAGACCTGCACGGTCCATCCAGTCTGCCCAAGAAGATAAATTCATATGTGCTACTTTTTTATTTGTACTGTCCTCTTCAGTGCACAGACCGTATAAGTCTGGCCAGCCCTATCCCCGCCTCCCAACCACCAACTCTGGCACAGACCCTATAAGTCTGCCCAACACTATCCCCGCCGCCCAACCGGACAAGCTCTTATAAACACTTCTCTCTACCTCTTTATCTACTCTGTCACTTTACCCTAGGTCATCACGTTTCTTTTGGAGGGGCCAGCTAGCAAATTTCCGTTGGAAGTAGACAACATAAGAAAGGTAGGGCCCACAACTAAAGCTGCTAGTGAATGTAGGGAGGAGAAGGGAGGAGCACCTTCCCCCGGCTTCCCTCTCGCCTCCCTCAGTAGTCCAGGCATTGCAACAACTCTTCTCCAGCCAAAGCTCACATTGACTTTTCCCGGACCTGGAACCAGATCAAAGTGTCCTTCCCACAATAATGCATTAAGCATGCTCAATCTGTTCAGACTTTTCTTTTTAATATAAAAGCGGCCATCCTTGGGGGTGGGGGTGGGGAGGGAAGCACTGTTTTTTATGTTATGAAGATAAAGCTACAAAACAGATAACAGCTGAGCAGATATCAACATACATCTCTCCCACATTCTTCTTTAAAGGGATGGGATTTACATAGTAACATATAATAACATAGTAGATGACGGCAGAAAAAGATTTGATATACTCCCTTTCTGCGGTTACAATCAAAGCGGTTTAAATAATATATACAGGTACTTATTTGTACCTGGGGCAATGGAGGGTTAAGCAGTGGTGTACCAAGGGGGGGCGGTGGGGGCAGTCCACCCCGGGTGCACGCTGCGCGCCTGCCGGCTCTTCGTTTTCATGCTTCCTTTGCCCCGGAACAGGTTACTTCCTGTTCCAGGGCAGAGGGAGCATGAAAACAAAGAGCCGGCAGGCGCGCGGCACCCCTCCCCCTCCCAGGGCGTGCACCCGGGGGGGTTCTTTTGCCGGGGGATCGGGAGTTCTTTCGCCGGGGGGGGGGGGGGGCGTCGCGCTGTTCCGGGGGCGATCCGCCCCGGGTGTCAGTCCCCCTAGGAACGCCACTGGGGTTAAGTGACAGAGTCACAAGGGGCTGCAGTGGGAATCAAACCCAGGGTTCTCAGGCCACTGCACTAACCATTAGGCTACTCTCAAATACAAATTTTAAAGAAGGAATTATTAGAAAAGGAATAAAAAACAAACATAAGAATACTATAATGCCTCTGTATCGCTCCGTGGTGTGACCGCATCTCAAATACTGTGCAGTTCTGGTCACCACATCTCAAAAAAAGATATAGCGGAATTAGAAAAAGGTACAAAGGGTGATGGAAATGATAAAGGGGATGAGACGACTTCCCTATGAGGAAAGGCTAAAGTGGCTAGGGCTCTTCAGCTTGGAGAAGAGATGGCGGAGGGGAGCTATGATAGAGGTCTGAGTGGAGTACATGGGTAGAGGTGGATTGCTTACGTACTCTTTCCAAAAATATTAGAACTAGGGGGCACGAAATGAAGCAACAAAGCAGTAAATTTAAAACAAATCAGAGAAAATATGTATTCACTCAACGTGTAATTAAACTCAGGAATTCATTATCAGACGATGGTAAAAGCAGTTAGCTTTGCAGGGTTTAAAAAAAAGGTTTGGCTCCTTTCCTAAAAGAAAAGCCCATAAGCCATTATTAACATGGACTTGGGAAAATCCACTGCTTATTTCTAGGATAAGCAGCATAAAATTTGTTTTACTGTTCTGGAATCTTGCCAGGTACTTGTGACCTGGATTGGCCCCTGTTGGCAACAGGATACTAGGCTTGATGGATCTTCAAGTCTGTCCCAGTATGGCAACGCTTACGTTCTTAAGTCTGTCAACATTCTTTTAGCAGAGCTGCCTGGTTCTGATGACCCAGCTTACATAAAAAAAAAAAAGAATAGCATGCTAAAAATGCATTTTACCTGATTTCCTCAGCGTTCAGTGAGAATTAACATATGGCATACAGTATACAGAAAGTTCCCTCTTTATAACAAACAAACTGCAAACAGAACACTTTTTAAGATAAAACATTTGTAACAAGTCACAAAGCTGAAATTTCTTCTTACTTGCCAACTTCTTTTTCTTGAGTCCTGCTAGCCCAGTCCACATGAGTGGATTATGCTCCCTAACCAGAAGAGAATACTGAGTTTTCAGCAACATCATTACCACTATAAGGAGTGGTGCAGCCTTAGAATTTGACAGTATACTATTGTCAAAGCAGATCTGAAAAAGCAAACTTGAGCATATTGCAAACAAATCCTCAGAAACTCAACCACATAGTACAAGGAACAATGTCACTGGCAACGCCTCCAAGATATACTGGGGGGGCTTGAGCTACTGTCCACTGGCCTCAGTCTTTTTTTGTTTTTGTCATTTTATTCCTCAGAGAACAGTAGCAGAAGCAAGATTTAAAGGTTACTACCCCAACAGGAGAGTAAGATTCTTGGAAGGGATGGAAAACCTAACAGAGAGGCACTCACACCTCCTGGTATGGCCTCTGGAGACCTCTACCAAAAACAGGCAGTCACACTAGGTAGCAAGACTCCACCCCCACCCCAAGTGAGGTCCTGAGGCAGGGGAAGCAACCTGTAGTTCTATCAGGGTAAAGATCCACAGACTAATCCCTGAGAATTCTAAGCAGCCAAAGGGACTCAACCTAAGGGCTACAAGTTGCAGCCTGCACCCTAGGGAGTCAGGCCTGAGAACCAAAAAAAAAAATGCCTGATGCACCTGTCCACACTGGAACCATTTGCTAGAGGTAGAGAATACTGGCAAGTTTCACAGCTGCAGCATGCCTTATACTGATGATGATGTCACTGAGCTCAATGTGATGCATGTGGGAAAGAGGAACCTGAATTATAGCTACGTCATGCAAGGTTCCATGTTAGGAGTCACAGACCAAGAAAGGGATCTAGGTGTCGTCGTTGATGATACGTTGAAACCTTCTGCTCAGGGTGCTGCTGCGGCTAAGAAAGCAAATAGAATGTTAGGTATTATTAGGAAAGGGATGGAAAACACATAGGCATTATAACGTCCTCATTTTTATCGCTCCATGGAGCGACCGCACCTCGAATATTATGTTCAATTCTGGTTGCCAAAAAAGATATAGTGGAATTAGAAAAGGTACGACGAAAATGATAAAGGGGATGGGATGACTTCCCTATGAAGAAAGACTAAAGTGGCTAGAGCTCTTCAGCTTGGAGAAAAGGCGGCTGAGGGGAGATATGATAAAGGTTTATAAAATAATGAGTGGAGTTGAACAGGTAGACGTGAAGCATCTGTTTACTCTTTCCAAAAATACTAGAACTAGGGGGCATGCGATGAAGCTACAAAGTAGTAAATTTAAAACGAATCGGAGAAAATGTTTCTTCACTCAACATGTAATTAAACTCTGGAATTCGTTGCCAGAGAATGTGGTAAACGCTATTAGCTTAGCAGAGTTTACAAAAGGTTTGGATGAGAAGATAAATGACAGGTCACAGTACATGGTTTAAACTTGAAGAAGCTTTATTGGGTGAGGTCTGTTATTTTTCAAAAGTTGAACATCTAGTTTTTAAAGCCTGGTAGTTCAAATGTTACCTATGAGATAAGGGGAGGGGGAAACATAGAATTGAAAAGATTGATGATGGTGTGAAGTACTATATACTCGTTGTAGACAATCTTTTCTAACTGAGTGTTATAACATTGAAACTGCATATATGTATTCTTTACGCGGTCATTAATAAAAAATTGTTGACAATTAAAAAAAGGTTTGGATGGCTTCCTAAAGGGAAAGTCCATTATTAAATGGACTTGGGGAAAATCCACTATTTCTGGGATAAGCAATATAGAATGTTTTGTACTTTTTTGGGATCTTGCCAGGTATTTGTGACGTGGATTGGCCACTGTTGGAAACAGGCTGCTGGGCCTGATGGACCTTTGGTCTTTCCCAGTATGGCAATACTTATGTACTTATGTTGCCTGCCTCCATCTGGTTGGAGAGCTTAACCTACTCGTCTGGACTGGTCTAGCAGGATAAGGAAAATTACTTTGGGGAGTAGAGAAAAAAAGATTCTGCTGATTAAGATAGATAAACAATACACTGAAACTTCCACCCCACCCCTCAATTAATACCTCTAACTGGGAGCAGATGGTTGCTCTGCAGTAATGCAAAAAATCCAGCAAGTGAATGGTATTCACACCCAAGCTCAGAAGTACGCTCACATCATCCACCAGCAACACAGGGCACTTCCAGGTGTTGGTGCTCGACAAAGCAAGAGAATTTCGGACAAAATCATACAGGACTTTTAGGTCACAGCTAGTATCACTGAAAGAAAAGGAGAAGAAAAATCTTTGGGATTGTTTTTTTTTTAAATGTCTATGTATCATTACAGTTTCCTGAAGATTAGGATCTCAGTGGCCACAGGTATTGGAAAGGAGATGCAATATAAGGAGAAATATAGCTTACCTGCTAATTTTCTTTCCTTTAGTCCCTGCAGACTAGTCCAGAACTTGCAGGTGTTGTGCCCACATCATCTAGCAGGTGGGGACAGAGAATACAGAATTGTAGTGTATTCTAACAGTACTGTGTGTATATCTTACAGTTCAGTATGTGTAATGAAGCAGTGGAAAAGCCCCAGTAGATACTTAGAATACCATCATCCTTCTTCTGTTACATGAACTCCAAACAAATAAAACTTTAGAAACAACTGATAAGATGAACCAGGAGACAACAGTAAGGAAACAATGAGAAGAAGTTGAACAAGGTACAGAAATGAAAAGGGTGAGTTTCTGAAGCTAGCCTGCCAGCCTAATACAGGAGCTGAAGAGCACTGTCTTCCACTTACTGGAGATAGAAAAGTACTGAACTGCAGGAGCTGTACACAGTACTATCAGAGCATACCACAATTCTGCAGTCTCTATTTCCACCTGCTGGACGATGTGGACACATCCCCAAGTTCTGGACTAGTGTGTGAAACGCTAAGGAAGACTCTGTATTTAGATAAAGGAATAAGGATTTTCACTTCTATGTTCACACTCCTGTTTAAAAGGAATCAAAATTTAACTTTCTTGCAAGTCTGAGGTCTACTACATGTGGCTCTGGATTTCCACCATGGTCCTGTCTTATGTGGTTGTTAAACACAATGATAAAACATGCTATTGCTTTTTTCTTGTTCATTTCTTTGTATTGTTTATTTTCACCCTGAATTGTATTTTTTTTTAAATAAAGTGTGTAAATAAAGAACAAATAAACCCAATGCCCTGACAAAATTCCAAACTCACACTGTATAACCTGCGCTGCTGAAATTCTCTGGCTGCAAATAATCCAATTAGTCACATTAAAAATAAACCTCTGCCCTTTCTGATTTACGAGTGCTTTATTACAAAGGTGGAAACCTTTCAGCTTGCTTGCCAAAGCAGAAATGAATCTGGATTTGTTGCTTTATTCGGTGCTTGGAAAGAAGGCTATGTGCCTGGTTTATAGCTGTGTCTGTGTGTCACCATCAGTGCATCAGAACATGGACAAGGTGTATGTGTTCTGAACTAAACACTGGAAAGTGTGAGCTATTAAAGAAACAAGCCCACGTGCTGACGCTGGTCTGTTACCATGTCAGGCTTTTTACCAGGCTGTTCCTTGGAAGGACAGACTTGGTGCTAATAATAAACTTCTTTTCAGCCAGCCATCAAGTTAGGAATCTACATGGAGGGAGAAGAGACCAGCACCTGCATGAGGGGATAAGAGGGGCGGGAAAACTGACACATGAAGAGGGACACAAGTGTGAGAGGATAATGGGATTTATCAGTGAAATGCAGAAGCCACTTGTAAAATCCCATTCTTGCCCCAGATTTTAGCATTTATTTATTTATTTGTTGCATTTGTATCCCACATTTTCCCACCTATTTGCAGGCTCAATGTGGCTTACATAGTACCGTGAGGCCATCGCCTTTCCGGTATGACAAATACAGAGTGATATTATGGTATAATAAGGTGCATGTGTGACAGACACATAAGGGAATAGAAAGGAGGAAGCATTATGTCCATCAACAGAGAGTTTCATATTACCCACTAAATACACTTTTAGCAACGTGTTACTGATACAAAAAAAAAAAAAAGAAAAACAGTTTTTCATGGTTCATAACTAAAACTGAGTCCTGCGAAAAAACAACAACCCAGAACCTAAATTAAGACTAATAGATATCAAACGAATGAGAGTTACCAGGAAACATCACTTTTCTGAGCTATTTTTGTGTGTGCAGAGGTTATAGCAATTGTTCAGAGTCAGGCACTAAGAGGTAAAGGTGAGAACAGAATCTTTCTTCTCGATGCCCCACAAAACCCTTTTCTTTGAGGCGTTTGGCTTACTAAGATTCCACCAAGTGCTGGTGTAGAGCAGTACAGGAAAACAGCTGATGACCGCCGAGCAGTGCTGGAGGGAGTTCTGGGCACTTTCGAGAGCTCTTCAGCTGGCAGGGCTTGGGAATCCCCACCAGCTGCAGAAAGGGTGTGCCCTAGGCCTGAGCCCAAAGTGTGTGGGACTATAGCCACCCCGGCCCACCTGTGGCAATGTCACTGATTCAGTCATTACTACTACTCAGATACAGTGCTGTATAGATACATATAAAAGAGGCCACCCCTATCTATAGCTTACAGTGAAGACAGATTCTTTTTTTTTAATTCTTAGGAGCACTATTAACTATCATTGCCCTTCTCATTACAGAAGTAGCCACCAGGCCAAAGAGTACCTGAGATGCACAGACCAATCACCATGCTCTCTGAGCAAAACAGCTTTCCAATGGACAGTTTGCAGGAATTTATGAAATTTTCCAGTTGAAATGTGGAACAAACTGCCTTTGTTCTAGTGCAGGGGTAGGCAATTCCACTCCTCGAGAGCCTCAGGCGGGTCAGGTTTTCAGGACATCCACAATGAATATGCAGGAGATAGATTTGCATACCAAGGAGGCAGTACATGCAAATCTCTCATACATATTTATTTTGGATGTCCTGAAAACCTGACCTGCGTGGGGCTCTCGAGGACTGGAATTGCCTACCCCTGTTCTAGTGCGATGTACCTAAATTCTAAACCTCCCGTTCTTAGCAGTAATGCCTAGGACAGGCATGCAGAAGGCCTCTGGATAATGTCACCACCCCCTTGAGTTCCGTTGTAATCTTGGTGCATTACCCAAAACCAGATGGTAGTAGTCGTGGCTGGTATTGGGGTACACCACGGAACACAGGGAATGATTCAGGTTCACTGACCTCGTCTCTCGTCCTCTAAGCGCGAGAGAGGAAAATAAACTAGTTTAGGATGCTTTCTTAAATTAAATAAGAGACCATGCAGAACATCATATACTTTTAAACAGTGTAACAGTTTTAATTTTAAACATTTTTCTTTGTGAGTAAAGTAAACAAACAAATGTAACACTTCTTCTCGTAGGTAATACAACTGTTAACTA